>NC_141233.1:12500-680000 GCF_054856515.1 Filicampus tigris
AAATGGAACCACAGCAGCGCACTGGGGAAGTCCACAGGTGGACCGAGTTTCAAGTCTCTAGCTCGTACCATCGAGGAGTAAATGGGGTTCATTAGGATTAGCCAGTGGCTGATCGTGGTTATCATGCCTATACCTAACCCTAACCCTAACCCTAACCCTAACCCTAACCCTAACCCTAACCCTAACCCTAACCCAATCTGATGCGGATAACTCCGGAACCACGGGCCCTAGGACGATGGGACTTTGACCTACCTGGGGTAATTCGCCCGCGCTGAACACGCTGGTCAAGTCCGCATCTCTCTACGACCGTCCGCTCCGGAGATATTGCCGTTTTTCCGGTATAACTCCGGAACCGGAAGTGACGCGGCCACCGAAATGGAACCACAGCAGCGCACTGGGGAAGTCCACAGGTGGACCGAGTTTCAAGTCTCTAGCTCGTACCATCGAGGAGTAAATGGGGTTCATTAGGATTAGCCAGTGGCTGATCGTGGTTATCATGCCTATACCTAACCCTAACCCTAACCCTAACCCTAACCCTAACCCTAACCCTAACCCTAACCCTAACCCTAACCCCTAACCCTAACCCTAACCCTAACCCTAACCCTAACCCTAACCCTAACCCTAACCCTAACCCTAACCCCCTAACCCTAACCCTAACCCTAACCCTAACCCTAACCCTAACCCTAACCCTAACCCTAATGGTTTTCTTAACCCTAATTTCTATCCCCATCCATCCCCCACTTAATATAAATATATACTACAATGTAAACATAACTAAAAAAGAGAAAAAAAGTACAAAACAAAAATAAAACAGAATTAAAAAATATAGAAAATAAAAGAAAAAGAAAAAAACATTAAATTATGTTATTGCAATAGGCATGAGTTCCTAGTGGTTATTATGGGGTTAATTTGAGGGGGTATGCGGTTTTTTATTGAGGGCAAAAGTTTGTTGCATTTTAGTTTTTGTTTTGGAAGTTACAAGAGAGGAAAATATATTTTAGCTTTTGGGAACAACCTGTCAGTTGGCGTTTGGAGAGCAAAGAGGCAGCATCTATTGGAGTTTTTTTGTGTGTGTGCCAGACCTGAGGAAGGCTCGGTTGGAGCCGAAACGTTGTTGAGGCACACATATTCATTCGATTTTACTCTTAAAAACAATAACTTGGTTTTGGAATTAAGAACATTTTATGTTTACTTTTACTTTTACAATTTCTTTTGGGACATTTTGTTTATTACTTAAATAACAAAGGCGACTCCTAATTGGATAAATACAAGTAAAAATAACATATTTGATTATTAAATAGCATTTTTATTCATACTTAAATAACAAAGGCGACTCCTATTTGGATATATATATAAAATACAGTAAAATCAAAAAATAGTATAGAATGGATGAGGGCTGGACGGAGGTCCGCTATGGGCGGCGTCGCCAGCCCGTACGCCGTGAGGGGGACTTTGGCGATTGGGGTGGCCAAGGGAGGAAGGACCGTGCACCATCCTCCCGCTCCAGGAGGGGGAACTCTTTCCCCTATCCTGTGAGGGGGAGGGCTCAGACCCTTCCTCCTAACCCCTAACCCTAACCCTAACCCTAACCCTAACCCTAACCCCCTAACCCTAACCCTAACCCTAACCCTAACCCTAACCCTAACCCCCTAACCCTAACCCTAACCCTAACCCTAACCCTAACCCTAACCCCTAACCCTAACCCTAACCCTAACCCTAACCCTAACCCTAACCCCTAACCCTAACCCTAACCCTAACCCTAACCCTAACCCTAACCCCCCCCCCCCCCCCCTAACCCTAACCCTAACCCTAACCCTAACCCTAACCCTAACCCTAACCCCTAACCCTAACCCTAACCCTAACCCTAACCCTAACCCTAACCCCTAACCCTAACCCTAACCCTAACCCTAACCCTAACCCTAACCCTAACCCTTTCCCCTATCCTGTGAGGGGGAGGGCTCAGACCCTTCCTCCTAACCCCCTAACCCTAACCCTAACCCTAACCCCTAACCCTAACCCTAACCCTAACCCTAACCCTAACCCTAACCCTAACCCCCTAACCCTAACCCTAACCCTAACCCTAACCCTAACCCCTAACCCTAACCCTAACCCTAACCCTAACCCTAACCCTAACCCTAACCCCTAACCCTAACCCTAACCCTAACCCTAACCCCTAACCCTAACCCTAACCCTAACCCTAACCCCTAACCCTAACCCTAACCCTAACCCTAACCCTAACCCTAACCCTAACCCCTAACCCTAACCCTAACCCTAACCCTATGCCAAATATGGCAAGAAGCAGAAACATGCAAAGAAAAGCGGAAAAAAAGCAAAACAAGAGTCTAAGAAAGAACAGAAATCCAGAAAATGGAAATAAGAATAATAAGAAAAGCACAGAGAAATGAGAAGCCAAACTAGGCACGTAATAGAAGCCGATTGAGGCTGGATGGGGTCCTGCCTGAAGAAGGACGAATAGATCCGAAACGTCGCGACCGGCCCCATCCTTGGGATGCGCACTGGGGGGATTGATTATATAAATAGCAAAGGCGATACCACAAAGAAGAAAAAGCTGAAAGAAGCAGAGAAGGCTAAAAGTAGCGTGATAGAAAGCTGAAAGAAGCAGAAAAACCTAAAAGAAGCAGAAAAGGCATGATAGAAAGCTGAAAGAAGCGTGATAGAAAGCGGAAAGAAACAGAAAAAAGGCTGGAAGTAGCATGATAGAAAGCTGAAAGAAGTATGGTAGAAAGCTGAAACAAGCAGAAAAGGCAAAAGGAAGCGTAGTAGAAAGCTGAAAAAGCATGATAGTCACAAATTAAAGCCCAAATTGGGGAGGGAGTGTTAGTGGTTGCTGAGAATCTGGGGACAAGGAAGGGGCTAGGTGTTGCAGGACAGTGCATTTCCTCCTCACCAGTCGGGAAGACTTGTCTCCTGGTCTGGTGGGGGTGGCTCAGTCCCCTCACCTAACCCTAACCCTAACCCTAAACCCTAACCCTAACCCTAACCCTAACCCTGGACATAAAAAAAAAAGCTGACAAATCCAAACCAA
Source organism: Filicampus tigris (assembly GCF_054856515.1). Lineage (NCBI taxonomy): Eukaryota > Metazoa > Chordata > Actinopteri > Syngnathiformes > Syngnathidae > Filicampus > Filicampus tigris. Next base: position 15,547 of record NC_141233.1, read on the forward strand.
AGGCTGTAGATGCATATTTACACGTGTATCTAGCATTAATTCACGCCTAGAAGCAGAAAATAACATTAATTTTAGTGTACACGTAACCCTTATCAAAATAACGGAACTTGGCCAAACTGTCACTTTCAGGCGCTGACACGCTCATTTTGGACATAAAAAAAACAAAAGGCTTCCAAATTAAAACCAAAAGCTGTAGATGCATATTTATACATGTATCTAGCATAAACACACGTCCCTAAGCAAAACATGACATTAATATCAGTGTACACGTAACCCCTATCAAAATAACTGCACATAGCCAAACTGTCACTTTCAGGCGCTGACACGCTCATTTTGGACATAAAAAAAACAAAAGGCTTCCAAATTAAAACCAAAAGCTGTAGATGCATATTTACACGTGTATCTAGCATAAATAAACCCCTGAAAGCATGAAATTACATTAATTTCAGTTTACACGTAACCCGCTGTCAAAATAACTGCACGTGGCCAAACTTTCATTTTCAGGAGCTGAAAAGCTCAAATTGGACATGAAAAACAAAAACATACTAAATCCAAACAAAAGGTGCTAGATTCATAAATACAAGTGTATCTAACATAAATAAATGCGCTGAAATGGGAAATGACATTTAATTTCAGTGTACATGTAAACGACTCTGTCAAAAAGCCCAGGAAGAGCACAGGGGACAGCGCAATCACACACGTCGTTTTAAGCCACAAATCAACAAATTGTCGATGAAGTAAGGACTTTACGACCATATTTGGGGACGGGCAAGTTTCTCTGAGTGGCTTAAATTGATGAAAATTGTAAATTTCAACTCTTTTCTTCGAGTCGAAATTCGGCAGGGCGCCCGAAAAATGTGACCCAGAAAGGTGTGCTTTCGGCGAATAGCCAAGGCGGAGGAGTCGGCCCCTGCGGTTGGAGCTCCGCACTGCGAATCAATGCTGCCAAATCCAAACCACAGGTTGTAGTTGCATATTTACAAGTGTATCTAGCATAAATACACGTGCCGAAGCAGAAAGTAACATTCATTTCAGTATACAAGTTACGCCTGTCAAGAAAGGCACACGAAGAGCACAGGGGTCGGCGCAGCCACACACGTCGTTTTAAGGCACAAAAAAACAAATTGTCTACGAAGTAAGGGCTTTACAACCATATTTGGGGACGGGCAAGTTCCCCTGAGTGCCTTAAATTGATGAAAATGATGATTTTCAACACTTTTCTCCGAGTCAAAATTCGGTAGGTTGCCTGAAAAATATGACCGAGAAAGGTTTGCTTTTGGCGAATTGCCAAGGCGGAGGAGTCGGCACCTGCGGTTGGAGCTCCGAACTGCAAATCAATGCTGCCAAATACAAACCACAGGTTGTAGATGCATATTTACAAGTGTATGTAGCATAATTACACGTGCCGAAGCAGAAAGTAAGACTCATTTCAGTATACAAGTGACACCTGTCAAGAAAAGGCACAGAAGAGCACAGGGGACTGCGCAGCCACATACGTCGTTTTAAGGCACAAAAAAACAAATTGTCTACGAAGTAAGGGCTTTACAATCATATTTGGGGGCGGATAAGTTCCCCTGAGTGCCTTAAATTGATTAAAATGTTCATTTTCAACACTTTTTTCCGTGTTGAAATTCGGCGGGTCGCCTGAAAAATATGACCGAGAAAGGTGTGCTTTTGGCGGATAGCCAAGGCGGAGGAATCAGCCCCTACGGTTGGAGCTCTGCACTGTGAATCACAGCTGCCAAATCTAAACCAAAGGTTGTAGATGCATATTTAGAAGTGTATCTAACAATTTTACACGCTCCGAAGTAGAAAGTGACATTCATCTCTGTGTTCACGTAACCACTATCAAATTAACAGCACTTGGCCAAACTGTCACTTTCAGGTGTTGAAACGCTCATTTTGGACATAAAAAACCAAAAGGCTGCCAAATCGAAACCAAAGGCTGAAGATGCATATTTATACGTGTCTCTAGCATAAATTCACCTCTGAATGCAAAAAAAGACAATTACAGTGTACACGTAACCCTTAGCAATATAACTGCACATGGCCAAACTGTCATTTTCAGCAGCTGAAACGCTCATTTTGGACATAAAAACCAAAAGGCTGGCAAATCTAAACCAAAGGCTGTAGATATATATGCAAACATGTATCTAGCATAAATACACGTCCCAAAGCAAAAAAATGACATTAATATCAGTGTACACGTAACCCCTATCAAAATAACTGCACATGGCCAAACTGTCACTTTCAGGCGCTGAAACGCTCATTTTGGACATAAAAATAACAAAAGGCTTCCAAATTAAAACCAGAAGCTGTAGATGCATATTTATACATGTATCTAGCATAAACACACGTCCCTAAGCAAAACATGACATTGATATCAGTGTACACGTAACCCCTATCAAAATAACTGCACGTGGCCAAACTGTCACTTTCAGCCGCTGAAACGCTCATTTTGGACATAAAAAAACAAAAGGCTTCCAAATTAAAACCAGAAGCTGTAGATGCATATTTATACATGTATCTAGCATAAACAAGCGTCCCTAAGCCAAACATGACATTAATATCAGTGTACACGTAACCCCTATCAAAATAACTGCACATGGCCAAACTGTCACTTTCAGGCGCTGACAAGCTCATTTTGGACATAAAAAAAACCAAGAGGCTTCCAAAATTAAAACCAAAAGCTGTAGATGCATATTTACACGTGTATCTAGCATAAATAAATCCCTGAAAGCATGAATTACATTAATTTCAGTTTACACGTAACCCCTATCAAAATAACTGCACGTGGCCAAACTGTCACTTTCAGCCGCTGAAACGCTCATTTTGGATATAAAAAACCCCCAAAAGGCTGCCAAATCAAAACCAAAGGCTACAGATGCATATTTACACGTGAATCTAGCCTTAATACACGCTTAGAAGCAGAAAATTACATTAATTTTGGTGTACACGTTACCCCTATCAAAATAACTGCACATGGCCAAACTGTCACTTTCAGCCGCTGAAAAGCTCATTTTGGACATAAAAAAACAAAAGGCAACAAAATTCGAAACAAAGGCTTTTGATGCATATTTACACGTGTATCTAGCATAGATAAACCTCTGAAAGCAGAAAAAGACATTAATTTCAGTTTACACGGAACCCCTATCAAAATAACTGCACGGGCCAAACTTTCATTGTCAGGAGCTGAAAAGCTCAAATTGGACATAAATAACAAAAACATACTAAATCCAAACAACAGGTGCTAGATTCATAAATACAAGTGTATCTAACATAAATAAATGCGTTGAGATGGGAAATGACATTAATTTCAGTGTACATGTAAACGACTCTGTCAAAAAGCCCAGGAAGAGCGCAGGGGACAGCGCAATCACACACGTCGTTGTAAGCCACAAATCAAAAAATTGTCGATGAAGTAAGGACTTTACGACCATATTTGGGGATGGGCAAGTTTCTCTGAGTGGCTTAAATTGATGAAAATTGTAAATTTCATCTCTTTTCTTCGAGTCGAAATTCGGCGTGTTGCCTGAAAAATATGACCGAGAAAGGTGTGCTTTTGGCGGATAGCCAAAGCGGAGGAGTTGGCCCCTACGGTTGGAGCTCGGCACTGTGAATCATTGCTGCCAAATTGAAAACACAGGTTGATAATGCATATTTTCAAGTGAATGCATTATAAAATACACGTGCCGAAGCGGAAGTAACATTCATTTCAGTATACAAGTTACGCCTGTCAAGATAGGCACACGAAGAGCAGAGGGGTCGGCGAGGCCACACACGTCGTTTTAAGGTACATAAAAACAAATTGTCTACGAAGTAGGGGTTTACAACCATATTTGGGGGCGGGCAAGTTCCCCTGAGTGCCTTAAAATTAATTAAAATGATCATTTTCAACACGCCCTCTCAGAGTCAAAATTCGGCGGGTCGCCTGAAAATATGACCGAGAAAGGTGTGCTTTTGGCGGATAGCCAAGGCGGAGGAGTCGGCCCCTACGGTTGGAGCTCGGCACTGTGAATCACTGCTGCCAAATCCGAATCACAGTTTGTACATGTATATTTACAAGTGTACCTATCATAAATATATGTGCCGAAGCAGAAAGTGACATTAATTTCAAAATACATGTAACGCCTTCAAGAATGGCACACGAAGAGCACAGGGGACAGCGCAGACACACACGTCGTTTTAAGGCACACAACAACAAATTGTCTATGAAGTTCGAACTTTACAACCATATTTGGGTCCGGTCAAGTTCCACTGAGTGGCTTAAGTTGGTGAAAATTTTCATTTTCAACACTTATCTAATAGTCGAAATTAGGTTGGTCGCCTGAAAAATATGACCAAGAAAGTTGTGCTTTTGGTGGATAGCCAAGGCGGAGGAATCAGCCGAACGTGCCGAAACAGAAAGTAACATTCATTTCAGTATACAAGTTACGCCTGTCAAGAAAAGGCACAGAAGAGCACGGGGGACTGTGCAGCCACACACGTCGTTTTAAGGCACAAAAAAAAAAATGTTTACGAAGGGCTTTACAATCATATTTGGGGACGGGCAAGTTCCCCTGAGTGTCTTAAATTGATGAAAATGATCATTTTCAACACTTTTCTCCGAGTCAAAATTCGGTGGGTTGCCTGAAAAATATGACCGAGAAAGGTTTGCTTTTGGCGAATAGCCAAGGAGGAGGAGTCGGCACCTGCGGTTGGAGCTCCGAACTGCAAATCAATGTTGCCAAATACAAACCACAGGTTGTAGATGTATATTTACGTGTATGTAGCAAAATTACACGTGCCGAAGCAGAAAGTATCAATCATTTCAGTATACAAGTGACGCCTGTCAAGAAAAGGCACAGAAGAGCACAGGGGACTGCGCAGCCACACACGTCGTTTTAAGGCACAAAAAAACAAATTGTTTACGAAGTAAGGGCTTTACAATCATATTTGGGGGCGGAGAAGTTCCCCTGAGTGCCTTAAATTGATTAAAATTTTCATTTTCAACATTTTTTTCCGTGTTTAAATTCGGCGGGTCGCCTGAAAAATATGACCGAGAAAGCTGTGCTTTTGGCGGATAGCCATGGCGGAGGAATCAGCCCCTACGGTTGGAGCTCTGCACTAAGAATCACAGCTGCCAAATCTAAACCAAAGGTTGTAGAGGCATATTTAGAAGTGTATCTAACAATTTTACACGAATCCGAAGTAGAAAGTGACATTCATCTCTGTGTTCACGTAGCCACTATCAAATTAACAGCACTTGGCCAAACTGTCACTTTCAGGTGTTGAAACGCTCATTTTGGACATAAAAAACCAAAAGGCTGCCAAATCGAAACCAAAGGCTGTAGGTGCATATTTATACGTGTCTCTAGCATAAATTCACCTCTGGATGCAAAATAGACATTAATTACAGTGTACACGTAACCCTTAGCAATATAACTACACGTGGCCAAACTTGTCATTTTCAGCAGCTGAAACGCTCATTTTGGACATAAAAACCAAAAGGCTGGCAAATCTAAACCAAAGGCTGTAGATATATATGCAAACATGTATCTAGCATAAATACACGTCCCAAAGCAAAAAAATGACATTGTCAGTGTACACGTAACCCCACTTTACGTGGCCAAACTGTCGTTTTCAGGCGCTGAAACGCTCATTTTGGACAAAAAAACCAAAAGGCTGCCAAATCAAAACCAAAGGCTACAGATGCATATTTACACGTGAATCTAGCATTAATACACGCTTAGAAGCAGAAAATTACATTAATTTTGGTGTACACGTTACCCCTAATCAAAATAACTTCACGTGGCCGATTTGTCATTTTCGGGCGCTGAAACGCACATTTTGGACATTAAAAAAAAAAGCTGACAAATCCAAACCAAAGGCTGTAGATGCATATTTACACGTGTATCTAGCATAAATAAACCCCTGAAAGCATGTAATTACATTAATTTCAGTTTACACGTAACCCCTACTAAAATAACTGCACGTGGCCAAACTGTCACTTTCAGGCGCTGACACGCTCATTTTGGACATAAAAAAACCAAAAGGCAACAAAATTTGAAACAAAGGCTTTTGATGCATATTTACACGTGTATCTAGCATAGATAAACCTCTTAAAACAGAAAATGACATTAATTTCAGTTTACACGGAACCCCTATCCAAATAACTGCACGTGGCCAAACTTTCATTTTCAGGAGCTGAAAAGCTCAAATTGGACATAAAAAACAAAAACCTACTAAATCCAAACAAAAGGTGCTGGATTCATAACTACAAGTGTATCTAACATAAATAAATGCGCTGAAATGGAAAATGACATTAATTTCAGTGTACATGTAAACGACTCTGTCAAAAAGCCCAGGAAGAGCACAGGGGACAGCGCAAACACACACGTCGTTTTAAGCCACAAATCAACAAATTGTCGATGAAGTAAGGACTTTACGACCATATTTGGGGGCGGGCAAGTTTCTCTGAGTGGCTTAAATTGATGAAAATTGTAAATTTCAACACTTTTCTTCGAGTCGAAATTCGGCGTGTTGCTTGAAAAATATGACCGAAAAAGGTGTGCTTTTGGCGGATAGCCAAAGCGGAGGAGTTGGCCCCTACGGTTGGAGCTCGGCACTGTTAATCATTGCTGCCAAATCGAAACCACAGGTTGATAATGCATATTTTCAAGTGTATGTATTATAAAATACACGTGCCGAAGCAGAAAGTAACATTCATTTCAGTATACAAGTTACGCCTGTCAAGAAAGGCACACGAAGAGCACAGGGGTCGGCGCAGCCACACACGTCGTTTTAAGGCACAAAAAAACAAATTGTCTACGAAGTAAGGGCTTTACAACCATATTTGGGTCCGGTCAAGTTCCACTGAGTGGCTTAAGTTGGTGAAAATTATAATTTTCAACACTTATCTAATAGTCGAAATTAGGTTTGGTCGCCTGAAAAATATGACCAAGAAAGTTGTGCTTTTGGTGGATAGCCAAGGCGGAGGAGTCGGCCCCTGCGGTTGGAGCTCCGCACTGCGAATCATTGCTGCCAAATCCAAACCACAGGTTGTAGATGCATATTTACAAGTGTATCTAGCATAACTACACGTGCCGAAGCAGAAAGTAACATTCATTTCAGTATACAAGTTACGCCTGTCAAGAAAGGCACACAAAGAGCACAGGGGTCGACGCAGCCACACACGTCGTTTTAAGGCACAAAAAAACAAATTGTATACGAAGTAAGGGCTTTACAACCATATTTGGCGGCGGGCAAGTTCCCCTGACTGCCCTAAATTGATGAAAATTATAATTTTCAACACTTTTCTCCGAGTCAAAATTCGGTAGGTTGCCTGTAAAATATGACCGAGAAAGGTTTGCTTTTGGTGGATAGCCAAGGCGGAGGAGTCGGCCCCTGCGGTTGGAGCTCCGAACTGCGAATCATTGCTGCCAAATCCGAATCACAGTTTGTACATGTATATTTACAAGTGTATCTGTCATAAATATACGTGCCGAAGCAGAAAGTGACATTAATTTCAAAATACAAGTGACGCCTTCAAGAATGGCACACGAAGAGCACAGGGGACAGCGCAGACACACACGTCGTTTTAAGGCACACAACAACAAATTGTCTATGAAGTTCAGACTTTACAACCATATTTGGGGGCGGTCAAGTTCCCCTGAGTGGCTTAAGTTGATGAAAATTATAATTTTCCACACCTCTCCGAGTTGAAATTCGGCGGGTTGCCTGAAAAATATGACCGAGAAAGGTGTGCTTTTGGCGAATAACCAAAGCGGAGGAGTCGGCCCCTACGGTCGGAGCACAGCTGCTAAATACAAACCAAAGGTGGTAGATGCATATTTACAAGTGTATCTTGCAATTATACACGCTCCGAAGCAAAAAATGACATTAATTTCAGTGTACACGTAACCCCTAACAAAATAACTGCACGTGGCCAAACTGTCACTTTCAGGCGCTGAAACGCTCATTTTGGACATAAAAAAACAAAAGGCTGCCAAATCAAAACCAAAGGCTGTAGATGCATATTTACACGTGTATCTAGCATAAATCCACACCTAGAAGCAGAAACTGATATTAATTTTAGTGTACACGTAACCCCTATCAAAATAACTGCACTTGGCCAAACTGTCACTTTCAGGCGCTGAAACGCTCATTTTGGACATAAAAAAACAAAAGGCTGCTAAATCCAAACCAAAGGCTGTAGATACATATTTACACGTGCATCAAGCATAAATTCATTCCTAGAAGCAAAAAATGACATTAATTTCAGTGTACACGTAACCCCTAACAAAATAACTGCACGTGGCCAAACTGTCACTTTCAGGCGCTGAAACGCTCATTTTGGACATAAAAAAACAAAAGGCTGCCAAATCAAAACCAAAGGCTGTAGATGCATATTTACACGTGTACCTAGCATAAATCCACACCTAGAAGCAGAAACTGATATTAATTTTAGTGTACACGTAACCCCTATCAAAATAACCGCACTTGGCCAAACTGTCACTTTCAGGCGCTGAAACGCTCATTTTGGACATAAAAAAACAAAAGGCTGCTAAATCCAAACCAAAGGCTGTAGATACATATTTACACGTGCATCAAGCATAAATTCATTAATAGAAGCAGAAAATGACATTAATTTTAATGTACACGTAACCCTTATCAAAATAACGGCCAAACTGTCATTTTCAGCCGCTGAAACGCTCAGTTTGGACATAAAAACCAAAAGGCTGGCAAATCTAAACCAAAGGCTGTAGATGCATATTTATACATGTATCTAGCATAAATCAACGCCCCAAAGCAAAACATGACATTAATATCATTGTACAATCAAAATAACTGCACGTGGCCAAACTGTCACTTTCAGGCGCTGAAACGCTCATTTTGGACATAAAAGACCAAAAGGCTGCCAAATCAAAACCAAAGGCTGTAGATGCATATTTACACGTGTATCTAGCTTAAATAAACCTCTGGAAGCATAAAATGATATTTATTTGTTTACACGTAACCCCTATCAAAATAACTGCACGTGGCCAAACTGTCATTTTCAGTAGCTGAAAAGCTCAAATTGGACATAAAAAAAAAAACCTACTAAATCCAAACAAAAGGTGCTAGATTTATATCTACAAGTGTATCTAACATAAATAAATGCGATTAAATGGAAAATGACATTAATTTCAGTGTACATGTAAACGACTCTGTCAAAAAGCCCAGGAAGAGCACAGGGGACAGCGCAGGCACACACGTCGTTTTAAGGCACAAAACAACAAATTGTCGATGAAGTAAGGGCTTTACAACCATATTTGGGGGAGGCTTAGTTCCCCTGAGTGGCTTAAAGTGATGAAAATTATCATTTTCAACACTTATCTACGAGTCGAAATTTGGCGGGGTGCCTGAAAAATATGACCGAGGAAGGTGTGCTTTTGGCGGATAGCCAAAGCGGAGGAGTTAGCCCCTACAGTTGGAGCACCGCAGGTTGTAGATACATATTTACAAGTGTATCTAGCATAAATATACGTGCCGAAGCAGAAAGTGCCATTAATTTCACTATACAACTAACGCCTGTCAGGAAAGGCACACGAAGAGCACAGGGGACAGCGCAGCCACACACGTCGTTTTAAAGCACAAAACAACAAATATTCGATGAAGTCAGGGCTTTACAACCATATTTGGGGGGGCAAGTTCCCCTGAGTGGCTTAAGTATATGAATTATAATTTTCAACACTTATCTCCCGAGTCGAAATTCGGCGGGGCGCCTGAAAAATATGACCGAAAAAGGTGTGCTTTTGGCGGATAGCCAAGGCGGAGGAGTCGGCCCCTACGGTTGGAGCTCGGCACTGTGAATCACTGCTGCCAAATCCAAATCACAGTTTGTTCATGCATATATACAAGTGCATCTAGCATAAATATACGTGCCGAAGCAGAAAGTGACATTAATTTGAGTATACAAGTAACGCCTGTCAAGAAAGGCACACGAAGAGCACAGGGGACAGCGCAGACATACACGTCGTTTTAAACCACAAAACAACAAATTGTCTATGAATTAAGTGCTTTACAACAATATTTGGGGGCGGGCAAGTTCCCCTGAGGGGCTTAAGATGATGAAAATGATCATTTTCAACACTTTTTCAGGGTCGAAATTCGGCGGGTAGCCTGAAAAATATGACCAAGAAAGGTGTGCTTTTGGCGTATAGCCAAGACGGAGGAGCCAAACAGTCACTTTCAGGCGCTGAAACGCTCATTCTGGACATAAAAAACCAAAAGGCTGCCAAATCAAAACCAAAGGCTGTAGATGCATATTTACACGTGTATCTAGCATAAATACACGTTTCGAAGCAGAAAACGAAACCCCTATCAAAATAACTGCACGTGGCCAAACTGTCATTTTCAGGCTCTGAAAAGCTCATTTTGGACATAAAAAAAACGAAAAGCTACTAAATCTAAACAAAAGGCTGTAGATTCATATCTACACGTGTGTCTGGCATAAATACACGCGCTGAAGCAGAAAATGACATTATTTTCATTGTACACATACCGCCTGTCAAGGAAAGCACACGAAGAGCACAGGGAACAGCGCAGCCACACACGTCGTTTTAAGCCACAAAAAAACAAATTGTCTATGAAGTAAGGGCTTTACAACCCTATTTGGGGGTGGGCAAAGTCCCCTGAGTGGCTTGAAGTGATAAAAATTATAATTTTCAACACTTTTGTCCGAATCGAATTTCGGCAGGGCGCCCGAAAAAATGTGACCCAGAAAGGTGTGCTTTCGGCGAATTGCCAAGGTGGAGTAGTCGGCCCCTACAGTTGGAGCTCCGCACTTTGAATCATGGCTGCCCAATCCAAACTATAGGTTGTAGATGCATATTTACATGTGTATCTAGCATGAATATACGTGTCGAAGCAGAAAGTGACATTAATTTCAGTATACACGTAACGCCTGTCATGAAAAGTACACGAAGAGCACAGGGGACAGCGCAGCCATACACGGAGTTTTAAGCCACAAAACAACAATTTGTCTCCAAAGTGAGGGCTTCACAACCATATTTGGGGGCGGCCAAGGTCCCCTGAGTGGCTTAAGTTGAAAATTATAATTTTCAACACTTTTCTCTGAGTCGAAATTCGGCGCGTCGCCCGAAAAATGTGACCGAGAAAGGTGTGCTTTTGGCGGATAGCCAAGGCGGAGGAGTTGGCCCCTAAGGTTGGAGGTCCGCACTTTGAATCACGGCTGCCAAATCCAAACCAAAGGTTGTAGATGCATATTTACACGTGTATCTACCATAAATACACGTGCTGAAGCAGAAAGTGACATTAATTTCTGTGTACATGTAACGCCTGTCAACAAAAGCACACGAAGAGCACAGGGGACAACGCAGCCACACAAGGCCTTTTAAGCCACAAAACAACAAATTGTCTCAGAAGCGAGGGCTTTACAAACATATTTTGGTGGCGGGCAATGTCCCCTGAGTGGCTTAAGTTGATCAAAATTACAATTTTCAACACTTTTTTTCGAGTCGAATTTCGGCGGGTCGCTAGAAAGGTTTGACCGAGAAAGGTGTGCTTTCGGCGTATAGCCAAGGCGGAGGAGTCGGCCCCTACGGTTGGAGCTCCGCACTTTGAATTATGGCTACCAAATCCCAACCAAAGGTTGTAGATGCATATTTACACGTGTATCTAGCAATTATACACGTCCTGAAGCAGAAAATGACATTATTTTAATTCTTGTTGAACTTTCTCAAAACTCAAAACTACCTGTTTGAGGTCCTGATGACAAATGATTGTAGTGATTACTACATATACAATGACATTACAATAACCAAGCAAAAAGGTTATAGTATGTCATTTGCCGAAAACCCGGCATTCTCACGGAAACAGGATGAAATATGCATAGGTAACGATAACCAAAGTTATTTTTGATAATGTTACAATCATAAACAGTCATTTTTATAATTTGCTTAATTTAATTGTAATATACAACATATTTTCACAGATAACGAAGCATCACTTACCGTTCTCAACAGGTCTCCGCAGTAAAAGGCACCGCTGATACTGAGAAAGTGACGCGCTTCAGTTTGCAGGCAGGTTACGTCACAGGGAGGAGTTAAAAAAAGAAAAGAAAAAGAAAAGTAAACCCACCTCTTCCATTCTGAAAATACCCTACCCGCAGCCGTTGAGCACGTGTCGTGCTCATGCTTCAAATTGAAATGTAAACAAGCTTGTCTCTTCGCTGCTCTCAGCGCGGATTGGTCACTCGACGCAGCGTTGAGCACGTGCTGTGCTCGCGCTTCAAATTCAAATGTAAACAAATTTCTGTCATCCGGCTCTCTACGCTCTGCCAAACGGCGTGTGCACGCGCGAGCGTTGGTCACTCAGCGCAGCGTTGGGCACGTGCTCGTGCTTCAAATTCAAATATAAACAAGTGTGTGTCATCCCCGCTCTCTTATGGAGGTAAATTTGGTGCAAAAGTAACTTGTACTCGTACCAAGGAAATTTGTACTTGAAACAAGGAAATGGTAAAAAAAATAATATTCGTAGAGAAAACAATTTGAAGGCGTGTGAAATAATTTTGTATCTGTAAAAAAACAAATTGTACCTGAAAAAAAAATGTTCTTGTCAAAAAGGAAAATTTGCACCTGTAGAAACGACAACTTGTATGTGTGAAAAACAAAATTCTCCTTGGTAAGAATAACGACTTGTAGTTGCCGTCACCTTATCGTGGTGGAGGGGTTTGCGCGCCCCAATGATCCTAGGAGCTACGTTGTCTGGGGCTTTATGCCCCTGGTAGGGTCACCCATGGCAAACAGGTCCTAGGTGAGGGACCAGACTAAGCACGGCTCAAAATGACCCCTTATGATGAGAAAAATTAACGGACCACGTTTTCCCTCGCCCGGACGCGGGTCACCGGGGCCCCCTTCTGGAGCCAGGCCTGGAGGTGGGGCTCGACGGCGAGCGCCTGGTGGCCGGGCCTGCACCCATGGGGCCCGGCCGGGCTCAGCCCGAAAAGGATACGTGGGTCCCCCTTCCCATGGGCTCACCACTGGTGGGAGGGGCCAAAGGGGTCGGGTGCCGTGTGAGCTGGGCGGCGGCGGAAGACGGGGACCTTGGCGGTCCGATCCCCGGCAGCAAAAACTAGCTCTTGGGACATGGAATGTCACCTCTCTGGCAGGAAAGGAGCCTGAGCTGGTGTGTGAGGCTGAGAGGTTCCGATTAGATATAGTCGGGCTCACCTCCACGCACAGCTTGGGTTCTGGTCCCAGTCCTCTCGAGAGGGGTTGGACACTCTTCCACTCTGGAGTTGCCCAGGGTGAGAGGCGCCGAGCAGGTGTGGGCATACTTATTGCCCCCCGGCTTGGCGCCTGTACATTGGGGTTTACCCCGGTGGACGAGAGGGTAGCCTCCCTCCGCCTGAGGGTGGGGGGACGGGTCCTGACTGTTGTTTGTGCTTATGCACCAAACGGCAGCGCAGAGTACCCACCCTTTTTGGAGTCCTTGGAGGGTGTGCTGGAGGGCGCTCCACCTGGGGACTCCATCGTTCTGCTGGGGGACTTCAATGCTCACGTGGGCAATGACAGTGAGACCTGGAGAGGTGTGATTGGGAGGAACGGCCCCCCCGATCTGAACCCGAGCGGTGTTCGGTTACTGGACTTCTGTGCTCATCACGGATTGTCCATAACGAACACCATGTTCAAGCATAAGGGTGTCCATATGTGCACTTGGCACCAGGATACCCTAGGCCGCAGTTCGATGATCGACTTTGTAGTCGTATCATCGGACTTGCGGCCGCATGTTTTGGACCCTCGGGTGAAGAGAGGGGCGGAGCTGTCAACTGATCACCATCTGGTGGTGAGTTGGCTCCGATGGTGGGGGAAGATGCCGGTCCGACCTGGCAGACCCAAACGTATTGTGAGGGTTTGCTGGGAACGTCTGGCAGAATCCCCTGTCAGAAGGAGTTTCAACTCCCACCTCCGGCAGAACTTTTCCCACGTCCCGGGGGAGGCGGGGGACATCGAGTCCGAGTGGACCATGTTTCGTGCCTCCATTGTTGAGGCGGCCGATCGGAGCTGCGGCCGCAAGGTGGTCGGTGCCTGTCGTGGCGGCAATCCCCGAACCCGCTGGTGGACACCAGCGGTAAGGATGCTGTCCAGCTGAAGAAGGAGTCCTATCGGGCCTTTTTGGCCTGCGGGACCCCGGAGGCAGCTGACGGGTACCGGCTGGCCAAGCGGAATGCGGCTCTGGCGGTTGCTGAGGCAAAAACCCGGGTGTGGGAGGAGTTCGGGGAGGCCATGGAAAATGACTTCCGGACGGCTTCGAGGAAATTCTGGTCCACCATCCGGCGTCTCAGGAGGGGGAAGCAGTGCACCATTAACACTGTTTATAGTGGAGATGGGGTGCTGCTGACCTCAACTCGGGACGTTGTGGGTCGGTGGGGAGAGTACTTCGAAGACCTCCTCAATTCCACCGACACGCCTTCCACTGAGGAAGCAGAGCCTGGAGACTCTGAGGTGGGCTCTCCTATCTCTGGGGTTGAAGTAACCGAGGTAGTCAAAAAACTCCTCGGTGGCAAAGCCCCGGGGGTGGATGAGATCCGCCCGGAGTTCATAAAGGCTCTGGATGTTGAGGGGCTGTCATGGTTGACACGTCTCTTCAACATCGCGTGGACATCGGGGACAGTGCCTCTGGATTGGCAGACCGGGGTGGTGGTCCCCCTTTTTAAGAAGGGGGACCGGAGGGTGTGATCCAATTACAGAGGGATCACACTCCTCAGCCTCCCCGGCAAGGTCTATTCAGGGGTGCTGGAGAGGAGGGCCCGTCGGAAGGTCGAATCCCGGATTCAGGAGGAGCAATGTGGTTTTCGTCCTGGCCGTGGAACAGTGGACCAGCTCTACACCCTCAGCAGGGTCCTCGAGGGTGCATGGGAGTTTGCCCAACCGGTCTACATGTGTTTTGTGGACTTGGAGAAGGCGTTCGACCGTGTCCCTCGGGGAGTTCTGTGGGGGGTGCTTCGGGAGTACGGAGTACCGAGCCCCCTGATAAGGGCTGTCCGGTCCCTGTACCACCGATGCCAGAGTTTGGTCCGAATTGCCGGCAGTAAGTCGGATTCGTTTCCTGTGGGGGTTGGACTCCGCCAAGGCTGCCCTTTGTCACCGATTCTGTTCATAACCTTTATGGACAGAATTTCTAGGCGCAGCCGAGGTGTCGAGGGGGTCCGGTTTGGTGGCCTCAGTATTGCATCTCTGCTTTTTGCAGATGATGTAGTACTGTTGGCTTCTTCAAGCCGCGATCTCCAACTCTCGCTGGGGCGGTTCGCAGCCGAGTGTGAAACGGTCGGAATGAAGATCAGCACCTCCAAATCTGAGACCATGGTCCTCAGTCGGAAAAGGGTGGCGTGCCCTCTCCGGGTCGGGGATGAGATTCTGCCCCAAGTGGAGGAGTTCAAGTATCTTGGGGTCTTGTTCACGCGTGAGGGTAAGATGGAACGGGAGATCGACAGGCGGATCGGTGCAGCGTCTGCTGTGATGCGGACCCTGTATCGGTCTGTCGTGGTGAAGAAGGAGCTTAGCCGAAAGGCGAAGCTCTCAATTTACCGGTCGATCTACGTTCCTACTCTCACCTATGGTCATGAGCTGTGGGTCATGACCGAAAGAACAAGATCTCGGATACAAGCGGCCGAAATGGGTTTCCTTCGCAGGGTGTCCGGGCTCTCCCTTAGAGATAGGGTGAGAAGTTCGGCCATCCGGGAGGGACTCAGAGTCGAGCCGCTGCTCCTCCGCGTCGAGAGGAGCCAGTTGAGGTGGCTCGGGCATCTGATTAGGATGCCTCCTGGACGCCTCCCTGGTGAGGTGTTCCGGGCATGTCCCACCGGCAGGAGACCCCGGGGACGACCCAGAACACGCTGGAGAGACTATGTCTCCCGGCTTGCCTGGGAACGCCTTGGGATCCTTCCGGAAGAGCTGGAGGATGTTGCTGGGGAGAGGGAAGTCTGGGCTTCCCTGCTGAAGCTGCTGCCTCCGCGACCCGACTTCGGATAAGCGGGAGATAATGGATGGATGGATGGAGTTCTGGAAAAAAAAGATTGTACTGCAAAATTTAATTTGTACTTGTGGGGAAATACTGATTTGTACCTGTATGGATGGCAATTTGTAGTTGAAGAAGTCGCCACTAGGAGTCACGAGTGGTTTTCCTGCTGCTGTACGCACACGTGACTTTTGCAACGTATTTACCACTACCATGTGGTGCAAAACAGATTTGTACTTATAAGATTCACGATTTGTACTTGTACACGAGGGACGTGGGGGCTGGGGGCGGGCTAGGTGAAATGCGCCATCTCGACCAATCAAGTGCGACAGACTTGGGCGGCTGAAGCTCAACCTCATTGGTTAACCTTGGTCGCCCAGCGGGAGCGCGCACGCTGGAGCACCCTAACCACCACTTGGTAGTGATGGGCATAACAGTTCTTTTAAGTGAACTGAATAATTAGAATCAGTTCATCAAAAAGAAACGTTCGAAAGAATCGTTCACCGAATCATTCTGTCCCCCCCCCCCCATTATTATGATGATCGCACCACATTAAGTTGCAGTAGACAGATTGCAACACATTAAGTTGCAGTATACAGAGAGGATAATAATATTTAAGTGCACATATGTGTATTGTAATAAATGTTTTCAAATAAAGTTGTCCCATCTCCACAACAACGTCATCTCCCAGATGCTGCAGACAGGGGCGCCTCATCACGATCTGGCGAGGGACTTTAAGTTTGTCAGAGGTCTTATTTGTTTTCATGCGCTTGCCCCCGGTACTTGGATGGGCTTAACATTCGCCGTTAACTTGGAGGAACGGATGCCAAAGAAAGCTTGTACCCACGAGCACAAAAGGAGGTGTTGGTGAGTGGTTCCTTCCTTGGCGAATCGCAAATCATTCATAGCAAACTCAGTTCACTCACTGACTGCATGGAGTTCTCGTTCGCGTGAACGAGAAATGGCAGCGACACGTTCCCTCACTGAATCGTTGGTGAACGGGAAATTACATCACTGATCCCCTCAGTGACACGTTCACTTACCGAATCGTTGGTGAACGGGAAATTAAATCACTGATTCCTGCAGCGACATGTTTACTCACTGAATCATTGGTGAACGGGAAATTACATAACTGATTCCTTCGTGAAAGCCAATAGCGTGGCAGTATACTCAGTAAATCCCGCTTACATCTGACGTTGGCTGCTGATTGGTCGATCGCGAAGATTGACAACATGCTCAAATGAACTGAGAAAAGAACGAATCACTTCAGGAAGTGATCCATTCACTCACATTCATTGAAAAGATTCGTTCTTTTTGAACGAATTGTTCGCGAACGACCCAACACTACCACTTGGCGACCTTCTGTTTGATGCTTCCGGGTACGTACGTAATGTCTCTTAACGGTTACTTTGATGCCATGCAGTGATAGAATTGCATCTACCGCTGTGAAATACTGCGGTTATAGTCCAACAATAGTCAACGTGTACGCTGGTCCCGTTTAATGTTTTAAACTTCCATCCATCCATTATCCAAACCACTTAGCCTAAAATTGAAAAGGAAAAAAAAGGCACTTTCTAAAATCTTAAAGGGGAAATGCCAACAGAGAATGTAGTCCTGTAGTCCTGCCTTATTGGCAGACATAATTTCAACAAGAACTACATAAGAGCAGTTGCTATTTGCATAGTGGAAAATTTGCAGTACAGTGTAACCACTACATTGAAGAAATGGTTTTGAGTTTACTCACTTTTATTTTGTCAGTACAAACAGTTCATTGTGCACTGTATAAATAAAAATGTACTGTATTGTATTATAGGAAATATAAGTAGTGTAAATGTACAGTACAGTACTTCTCACTGTGTTGCATGCACTTTTTTTTTTCATCAGTTTTTTTTTCCTTTTAGTATCCGAAGAGCATCTTAAACAGCTCCTCAAATTTTGGGTGGTATGGGAGCTAACCCATGCCCAATATGAAAGTGGATGGTGGTGAGAGGGAAACATCCCACTTAGGCAACGTGCTTCTGGAATTTAAGATTGCCTGGCCATTACAGAAATTATACAGAATTTTGTGATCATTTAAAGTGAAAGTCAACCCAAACGTTTTTTTTTCCAAAAACATATTCTGTGCAGGCCCACTAGTTGAACAATGCCATTCTGATTAATATTGTGTTTGTGGAATATGAGTTAAGCAGCAAAATCCACCCCTTTTTAGCCATCTCTGGAGGCGGACATTTTGTCACTTCTGTCGACTGAAAATGACATCACAACTGTTCAGGGATCAGATAACTACCAATCACAGCTCAGATTCAGAAAACAGGTCAGCCGTGATTGGTCCTGAGCCCTGAGCAACTTCGATGTCATTTTCAGTCAAAGAGTGGATTAACTCTTATTCCACAAACACAATATTTATCAGGATGCCTTGTTTCAACTAGTGGGCTTGCATAGAACATATTATTGAAAAAAAATATGTTTGGGTTGACTCTCCCCTTAAAAAGAACTGCAATGCCACAACTGATAGTGGCTTTGGGTTGTTATAGACGAGGTTTTAATTTTGCAAGTTTAAACCAAGTAGTACTGATTTTGTGATCGATAGTTCAGTTACAGTTTATTTAACATTTGTACAGTTTGAAGACATTTACCAAGCTAGTTTTTTGTTTGGCCACACAACTAATGTCCCAATTGTCACTTTGTCACACAAGCAAATAAAGACTTTGCTTGACATTTCTCGTCCAGTTTATTTGTCTTTACTGGAATTGAAATAAATACAGGTACAGCAATGACAAAATAATATAAACTTAATACAATACATTGTATTATAATAACTTTCAGGCCACAATTTTGCATGGAGACTGAAAATTTGACTGAATGTTGGTAATATGTACGGTAATATTCTGTCACATGGACAATCAATGTAATAGTGGAGGTGGTTACATGTTTACACCAGTTTTGCATAATTTTCAGTCATCGCAATACTCATTTGACCCATGAACAAAAGTAGTTGCAAAAGGATTATATTGTGTTTTTCCGCTGGGATTAAACAAACTTCGGATGACCTTCCCCGGGCTCCAGAATGCCCCTAAATGGTGGCATTTTTGTCCTTGAAATTTAAGTCAGAATTAAATATAATATATATCTTCATTTGTAACCAATAAATTTGTAGATTTATGGTTTTAAATTGTTGATCATTTTATTTTCAGGGACTAACTCTTGCTTCACACTTCCATCCATTTTTAGGTAAATGTAGTTTAAATGGGTGCAATTGTGAGTATAGATTTTGCATATGAATTTGTGATTCATGTGGCCACTAATTTTTCTACTTGCACTACTAAAATTTCTGGTTATGCCTATGCCTCAAATAAATAAAAGATGTCTGGAGCCCTGGGCCTTACACATACAATGCTGTGCGTGTACACTGCTGCTAATTATTTGTCTATTCCCAAGCATGTGGATGGCTTTGTTGGGTCCACAGCAGCATGAAGTCCAGCCAGTTCCTCGGGTCTCACAGGGCAGTCAATCTCCGGGACATGGACACAAAAGCTGGAATCACTGGACACAAGGCCACTACTTTCCCAGTTAATCATGGGGATGTGCTAACCCTTTAGGTGATGTGTAACAATTCATTATGTTGCATGAAAAACTGAATGTTTTGTTTACCATAAGTTCAAAAGGACTTACGCAATCATTAGACTCCTGTAAATTCTGCTGCAGTTCTATGTGCCACAATTGGTTAGCGGTACCATTTGACTTAGTGCTCATTGGATGATTGTCCCAGCCATCGTCGAGAAAACATTGTTGGGCTTGTAAGTGGGGAACAGCAGAAAAGGTGAACGCTGCTGGACAGGTTCAGATCATCTTCCTCCAGTTGGTGCAGCACAGCATGTAGTGGAGCCAGGTGATTGCTGCGTAGACATCTCGTCAGAGAAGTTCAATTCTGTCAAGTCCAAATTTAATTAGTTCATCTTTTAAAATACCCTAGTCTAGAAAGAAGATAAGTAGATATAATTGCAAACCATGTGAGTCATAAAAGAAAAAAATAAATCGAGTATAGGTTCAAAGATGAATCTACTAATCGGCTATCAAATTAAGCTTTTATGATAATTGATTAGTTTCATACTTGGTTTAAAACGATCCAAATTGCTCAATTTTCACCCTCTCAACAGTAAATATTCTCAGGTCTATGTAGTCTTTAATGAAAGCACCTATGTTTTTTTCTTCTTCAAAAATAAGACATTTGCAAATATTGCTTTTACTTAAATAAGAATGATCAACATTTTTCAATATGCTTTGATGTGCCAAAGTGCATTTTCTGCACAGAAAATTTTAAAGCCGTGTTTGGAATGAAAGGATAGAAATAAAATGTTTGTTTTGATTCATAATATTACTAAATACAATTGATTATTAAAATAAGCATTAGTTGCAGCCCTACAGCAATTATGTTATGAAAGAATGTAAAAATTGCTGTCCTTTGCTGCGTTTGAATAACTGCTGGCCTTTGTTAAATTGTTGCTCTAAATTGTTCTCTTTACATTTTTTTATTTAATTATCAATATTAAAAGATAAATGCAGCTGATACATACTATTTACATATCTGAAAATAGTAATTATTTTAACTACAAAGAAATACACGTATGAGGTTTGAATGTCATAGTTATTGTAACGCAATTCCATGAAAATGCAGTGCGTCTAAGTACCTCTGATTGTGCACACTTTTCCCTACTTCATTCTTTTGCTACTAAACAATTCCGATGGAAATTTACATCCTACTTCAGTATGTATATGCGTCACGTTTAGCCTTCTGCATAACTCAAATAAAGAATATGAAGTCAATGCGCACACGGCGTAATTACTACCGAGTGCACCAGTGAGTTAGCGTTAGCCGTTTGTTGGTCAGCTAAGAAATGTTTTAACCAACACAGGGGACCAGCGTACACGTGTTGACTATTGTTGTACTATAACCGCAGTATTTCACAGCGGTAGATGCAATTCAATTCTATCACTACATGGCATCAAAATAACCGGTAAGAGACACTACGTACATCAAACAAAAGGCTCGCCAAGTGGTGGTTAGGGTGCTAGCGTGCGTGCTCCCGCTGGGCGACCAAGGTTAACCAATGAGGTTGAGCTTCAGTCGCCCAAATCCATCGCACTTGATTGGTCAAGATGGCGCATTTCACCTAGCCCCGCCCCCAGCACCACGTGCCTTGTGTACAAGTACAAATCGTGAATCTTACAAGTACAAATCTGTTTTGCACCACATGGTAGTGGTAAATACGTTGCAAAAGTCACGTGTGCGTACAGCAGCAGGAAAACCACTCGTGACTCCTCTTCAACTACAAATTCCATACAGGTACAAATCAGTATTTCCCCACAAGTACAAATTAAATTATGCTTCAAGTACAAAATTGTTTTCCACAACTACAAGTCGTTTTTCTTATTAATTATTTCACACGCCTTCAAATTATTTTCTCTACGAATAGATTTTTTTGACCATTTCCTTGTTACAAGTACAAATTTCCTTTGTACAAGTTACTTTTGCACTAAATTTACCTCCATACTCTCTACGCTCCGCCAAATGTGGTGCGTGCACGCGCAAACGTTGGTCACTCAGCGCAGCCGTTGGGCACGTGCTCGTGCTTCAAATTCAATTTGAGCTTTAGCCGCCCAAATCCATCGCACTTGATTGGTCGAGATAGCGCATTTCACCTAGCCCCGCCCCCCAGCACCTGCCTGTAAATATACAAGTACAAATCGTGAGTCTCTACAAGTACAAATGTGTTTTTAGTGAGAAATGTGGCGCAAAAGTCATGTGTGCGTACAGCAGCAGGAAAACCACTCGTGACTCCTAGTGGCGACTTCTTCAACTACAAATTGCCATCCATACAGGTACAAATCAGTATTTCCCCACAAGTACAAATTAAATTTTGCAGTACAATCTTTTTTTCCAGAACTACAAGTCGTTATTCTTACCAAGGAGAATTTAGTTTTTCACACATACAAGTTTTCGTTTCTACAGGTACAAATTACTTCAGGTACAAAACATTTCCTTTTTTTACAAGTCCACATTTTTTTTCCAGGTACAATTTTTTTTTTCCAGATACAAAATTATTTCACACGCCTTCAAATTGTTTTTTCTACCAATAGAATTTTTTACCATTCCCTTGTTACAAGTACAAATTTCCTTGGTACAAGTACAAGTTACTTTTGCACCAAATTTACCTCCATAGTCAGCTCGTGTGTTTCAAAATCCTCTCATTCCAAAACATCCAAAACAACAGAGCCACGATTCCTCGAGCTTCCATGAGGTTCGGAAACATTCGGAATGAGTAAGTAAAACCTATTTTCTAATCAATCTGTGGTTGACAACTCGCAGGATTTGACTTGTGTGTATTATAAAACCTATTACCCATGACAATATGAATTTTAACAGACTCTGAAAAATATGTGCACCCTGGTCTTTAAGGTAAAGATGGTAGATAATGTAATAGAATATGACTAGAGATGACTAGACGATGCATTTAATTTTATTGAGAAAACGATCTGGAAGGTGGCGGCTAAAGGGGGAACGTGGGTGAGTAGCTTCTTTACACACACATACGTGACATAACACCCACGGCGCTGCCAAACTAGTTTGCTTTGCAGCAGCAACAGGTTGCGTGGTGCATCCTCTCCTCTGTGAGAAACTATATGTTATCGCAACATGTGACATAATGGACCGATCAGAGCAGAAACAATTCCTGATGTGTGCGTGGCATGTGTTGCAGACCTGTCCCCAATAGCACAATGCTATTTGGATTTGGGCAGTTGAAGCTCAAATTGAATTTGAATGCGGAAGTTGTCGCTTGCGCCAATGTGGGAGTAGAAAGAAGCCTAAAAAGAAGCCTTTCACCGAGTAGGCTGAGATGAGATTTGGCCGCCTCGCGAACACGTCACACGCATGAGGGCCGATTAGTGGGCCGGACTAAAATCCACTTCCGGCCATGCTTAGTCCAGCCCTTTTTTAAAATTTGTCAGTCCCCACCCCCTCCGCCCCAAAAATGGGCATCCAGCCGGCCAGAGGCTCCTACCGGTCCGGACTGCCCAGCTCTGCAAAAGCCTGTTCTCGCCATTAGGTCATAATTTTTATGCTGTGTGCTTTTATTTTGGCGCTCTTCCGGTAATTCAGGAAATGCCGATCCACAAGCCATGTCTTGTCTTTAAGGAAATGCTTCTCGGAAAAGGTGAAAGGAGGTCATCGATTTGACACGTGGCTGATTGAATAGTAATTGTTCGTTGTTGCTGTGAGATGTTAAAGGGACACTTGGATGACCCTAACATTGGCACTTACATAAAAGGTTTGGATGTAAAAATGACATCAGTACTAAAATCCTCTGCCCAAAATACTCTGTAGTGATTTAAGAGATTTTTTTGTGATTAGATTTACGACAAATAGCCCCGCACATTTTTGGGGCTGGGCTTGTTGTTTTATCCGTCTCAGCGGTCTACGTCACGGGAGGGAGGCAAGCGTGGTAGTATTGCTCACTTTGTCAGTTCTGTTGTCTAAAACGGTGACCGATCACCACCAAAATGCAAATGCACATTACTACTCTTGTCCACTTCAACCTGTGAAAGTATGAAAGTGTTCTGCACAATAGTTTGGATTTATTAACATAAAACATGATGTCATCATGATTACCTCCACAAAATCAAAAATACCGTGGCGCTCGCTTCTCCACTTACACAGGCTGAAGCGGATAAGAGCATGAATGCACACATGAACCCCGACTGCTTAGATTTCGGACATTTAGCTACGCTAAACTAGTGTCAGCCCTCCGGAGGCAGACGGTGACTGGCAGCGGGCAAGCAATCAGGCTAGCAATCAGGTAAGCATGGACCTCTATTTCCCCAACCCTCCCTTCCCTCCCCGGCTAGCAGTAGAATAACGGTACAGCTAATAGCAACAACTAGCTTCAAGCAGTTAAAACAAAAGGCGTTAGCACAACAACATTAGCTCCTTACTGTCCGCGCAACGTGTGGAGGTGATCATGAGCCTGCGTCTTCATGTCGCGGGGTTTCCTCCCAAGCAGTCGCGTGCGTTGTCCGACACCACTTGCAGCCGCCAGAGTGGAGCGGCACCAGAGTGAGGTAAGACCTCATCGAACACCGAGGGTGCCTTGAACGTGCGCATCCGACTCCACAGCCGAGTGTGGCCGCACTGTTTCGGCTATTACATTCCATTGGACGACGTGTTGTCGGTCGAAAAGCTGTAGCCATTCCTCATCCAAAAAAACGTCTCCTCATTCCCACTATAGTCTCTGTAAATCTCCTGACAGGTGTTGAATGCCTCCCCCGTCCGTGATCAGCAAGGAAGCCGTGTTTTTTTGGGGTTTTTTTTTTGTGCGCTCGTCCCAGCATCAATCTATGTAGCTCTGCTCACTTCCAAATTTCCTCATTCTCATATAAATCAGCCATGCAGAGTTTAATCCTTTTGATATGTTGAAGTGGTCATTAGTTGGGATGTCCACATAAATTTGGGTGCCAATTGATCACCGTTTTTGGACGTTATAAGCAATGAAAGTACAATGATTTCCAATGGAGAGTTTGTAATCGGTTCCTCCAGTGACTCCGACTAAACAAGGATAGAACGGTAGGCGGATCCTCATTAACAAGGGGCGTTATTCATGGAGTCACATATTTCCTAATTTCTCCAAAATGAATGGATAAAATAGAAAATGACAACTCTTTTCATTTTCCTGATCAAAAAATATATAAAATGAATTTGTTAGTGAAAACATGGCCATCCCAACCCAACCAGCCCTTTAAGTAGTAGGGATGTACCAATTCATCAAAAATCGTTATAAATGCCTCAGATATGAATTGATGAGAAACGATTCGCAACGCCATCTTAACTCTAGTCGCTCTCTCATGCCATGCCTGTCTCTAAAGCACATGTGCAGTAGTGGTAATCCGGGTCATTGAACAGAAGCATTGTGGGTAATGGTGTCATGGCTACCCGAGTGAAAGTTAACGACAGAATCCAAAAGTCCGGGCGCATTTCACAAAATTACTTAAAACGAAGTAAATCTCCCTTTTTAAGATTTCATTTCTCACATTGGGACAGTCGTTTATGGAAGCTAGCTGGAATTAGCAAACAGGCTACGGTGTGCCGTGTCTGATGGTACGCACACATGTCCTGTTGTGGTACACTAACATTTTGTAGCGTCTACTACGGATTAGTCAGCAAACTAACGTTTACTAAAAACCAAAACACAGTTTTTGGAGAGCCGCGGTTGACATCAAACAGCACGACAGGACGTGCTGCCTCACGGTCACACTGCGACCACGTTGAACCGAGTGTTGCGTTTATGGACCCGCAAAGCTTACCACTCAAGGTTAACACAACATGACCTATTTTCCACAAACCCTGAATGGCAACACCTAACAATAAAATACATAACATACCTAGGATGTTAAAATATACCCATTTAGAGTGCGAAAAAATTATGTTCCTGCTAATCTTTAAAGTTTTTTTCCATTCTGCGTGCATACCACATTTTGAATGTGAAGATCAAATTATGCATATTAGAGAGGCAAAACAAAACATTTTGGATTAAGGTTTGATAAAAAGGCGGCACGGTGGTTGACTGGTTAGCACGTCCGCCTCACAGTTCAGAGGGTTAGGGTTTGATCCCGGCTCCGGCCTCCCTGTGTGGAGTTTGCATGTTCTACCCGTGCCTGCGTGGGTTTTCTCCGGGTGCTCCGGTTTCCTCCCACATTCCAAAAACATGCATGGTAAGTTGATTGGACTCTCTAAATTGCCCCTAGGTGTGATTGTGAGTGCGGATGTTTGTTTTTGTGTGCCCTGCGATTGGCTGGCAACCAATTCAGGGTGTCCCCCGCCTACTGCCCGAAGACAGCTGGGGTAGGCTCCAGCACGCCCCGCGACCCTTGTGAGGAGAAGCAGTATAGATAATGGTTTGATAAAAACAAAATTAAAAAGCAATACAAGTGTTTATTTTAGTTTTATTTGGCTCATGATTTCACTCTCTTACACATTAAAAAAAAGGCGCCCAAGGTAAGTGTCAAGTCAAGTCAAATTGATTTATATAGCCCGTAATCACAGGAAAGTCTCAGAGGGCTTCACATATGCACCAGATCATATACACAACGTCCCCTGATCTTAAACCCCAGGAGGGCAAGGAAAAACTAAAAAAAAAACTGGGGAAAAGTGCGATGCCTTGACAAGGGACCACAGATGGGGGAATCCCCCTTCCAGGATGATCAGGCTGCAATGGATGCCGAGTGGGCAACATTGAACACACATTATAGTACTATACAGTGTTTGTTAAAGTGATGTGAAAGTTCATCAAAGGAAGTGCTGCAGGAAGATGACATCGATGAAGTGAGCAGGGGCCCAATGGTCAATGTAGAAATCTCCTTAACAGCGCCTCCGAGGATGTGGTCAGCCTCCAATCTTGTAGCAGTCAGTTGCTGTTGGATCGAAACAGCAACCTCCAATTCATTACCTAATTCCCAAGCCTGGGAAAAGGGGGCAGAAAAAGATTAGAAGCAGCAGTAAAGAGGCCAAAACAAACAGTTCAACTAAACGCAGAATCATACAAATAAGTCTTGTCGTGTTTTAAACATTTCTACTTTATTATTAGTTTGTGAAGACATATACATGTATGTTAACCATTTATTAATGATTCAAAGTTGTATTACAAATGAGTAGAAGTAGAGCTGTTTCAAGGTTGCAGTATCAGGGGAGCGGATGAATCAAAGGAACACAATGTGTGGGCGGTTTGATGGTACCAGGTGCCGCCAGTGAAAGACAGGAAGACAAAGGCGGGGGCCACAGTTTCTCTGAAGGCCCCGGCCTCTTGGAATGCAGATAACTTGGTGTTTTCAGGAGCTACAACCCAGTCATGTGCACAAGAAAAGGTGTCATCTGAGACGGCGGGGAAAAGAGAACCAATCAGCATCTGAAGAAATATATTGCAGATACCATCTAACTAATGAAATGATAGTGGCTAGTGTTTTTGGTGTGTTTAATTTGCATATTGTTTTCTATAACTGTTCGGGGCAACTCAGGTGTGGTGTCGCTCTCTGATGGCCACAGGAGCGCACAGATCTGTATTGAGAGGGAACCGAGCCCCCGATACTGTATTAGCTTTTGCTGTTAGGAATAAAATCTCGGTGATTCGGCTGATTGGCTTTCTGGTCTTCTCTCTTACGGAACGAGCACGCATAATTGTTAGGTAAGGTGAAGCTAAGGTTAATGTCGGTTCAAATAATAAATATATGGTGAATAATTTGGAGTCAGATAATTAGGGTAAGTATTGTGATTTAGACCTTAAACCTAAAAAAGGTCAGCCGAATCACCGATTAGGGTAAGTATCGTGATTTAGACCTTTGTTGCCCATATGCGACCTGTATCTGATTTTTTTATGACAGTCTGAACGGCTCAATTCCGATTTTTTCCAATGCGTTCGCGGTCTGAACGGCCAGATCGCATCTATCTGACATTGACGTCATCCGGAGCCCAAAATGTGCTCCAGAGGGAAACTGCTGGCAGCAGGGGATTGAATCTGCAAAATTGTTTTGAGTAACACTATTGACTTTATATTTTACTTTAATTTAATCCCAATTGAAACATAAAGCATAAAGTGGACATCGTGATCGTAGTAATTCAGCCATGGTTCAGATCAATTCATTTTTTACGCACGGTTAAGACATGACGTCATCGTTAGTGATGTCTCCAAGAAATGAGATATTCAAGCCTCGCCTCATAATTTCCCCCAAATACTGTATTTATGTCTACCTGCTACCTAATCGCTTAACTATATAAATACCCCGACACGCTGGACCACATTTACTTCCGCAAGCACAACGTTGGGTGTGACGTCGTCTCTTCTTCTGCGCATTGTTAGGTAAGGTGAAGCTAAGATAAGATAAGATAAGAATGCCTTTATTGATCCCACAGTGGGGAAATGTTCATTGTTACAGTAGCAAAGATATAGGTCACACAGGGGCGGCGGCATAATGTGGCCATTAATGTATAACATTGACGGCAAACATTTAGGATCAAACCTATGTAAATATACGCAGTAACATGTGTATATACACTTGTATATACACACCAACCTACATCTACATAAAAAATATGAGGAACACTCATTTCGGCCTGTACATAGTACAGAGGAAAAAATACTCTAAGTAAGTGACAGTGCTGCAGTGCTGTAGTGAAATGTAAGGAACAGCATTGGATAAAAATAAAACTAGACTAACAGTAGTGGGGAATGTTGAGTATTGCACGGTATACAGTAGTGGGGAGTATTGGGTATTGCACGATATGAGCTCAGGTGCAGGACTGCACAATTGCACTAATGTCCGCCAGTTTGTAGAGACGACACAATGTTCTTGTTAAAGAGTCTGACAGCCGCAGGCAAGAAGGAACGGCGGAATCTCTCCTTTGCACAGCGAGGGTGTAACAGTCTGTCACTGAAGGTGCTGTGGAGTGCTGTTAGGGTGCCCTGGAGGGGGTGGTCCGGGTTGCCCAGCATTGATGACAGCTTGGCCAACATCCTCCTGTCCCCCACCGAGTCCACACAGTCCAGGGAGCAGCCCAGGACCCTCTCGACCAGTTTGTCCAGCCGCTTCTTGTCCCGGGCCGAGACGCCGCCTGCCCAGGTGACCACTCCCTGGAAGATGACCGATGCAACCACCGAGTCATAAAAGTTCCTGAGGAGTGTCCCCTGAACCCCAAAAGACCTCAGTCTCCTGAGTAGGAAGAGTCTGCTCTGACTCTTCCTATAGAGGGCGTCTGTGTTGTCGCACCAGTCCAGTTTATTGTTCAGATGAACACCCAGGTACTTGTAAGTTGAGACTCTCTCAACATCTGTTCCCCGGATATTCACTGGTGCAGGTGAAGAGTGCTGGCGCCTACCGAAATCCACCACTATTTCTTTGGATTTCCCCGCATTGATCAGGAGGCGGTTCTGCTGGCACCAGTCCACAAAACCCTGAGTAAGTTCTCTGTACTCCCGATCATCTCCGCCTGTGATGAGGCCGACAATCGCAGAGTCGTCAGAGAACTTCTGCAGGTGACAGGTAGGGGTGTTGTAGTTGAAGTCCGAGGTGTAGAGGGTGAACAGGAAGGGAGCCAAGACAGTTCCCTGTGGGGCCCCCGTGCTGCAGAGGAGCACGTCAGACACACAGTCCTGTGTCCTCACATACTGTGGCCGGTTTGTGAGGTAGTCCTGGATCCATGTGGTGAGGTGGTGGGCCACCCCCGCCCGCTCCAGCTTGTCTCCCAGTAGGATGGGCTGGATGGTGTTGAAAGCACTGGAGAAATCAAAGAACATGATCCTCACAGTGCTCCCCGCCTTCTTCAGGTGGGAGAGTGAAGTGTGGAGGAGGTAGATGATGGCATCATCCACACTGATGCCAGGCTGATATGCGAACTGGAGTGGGTCCATTGAGGAGCTCACCAGGGGGCGCAGGTGGACAAGGACCAGTCTCTCCAGGGTCTTCATCAGGTGAGACGTCAGCGCCACTGGTCTGAAGCTGTTGAGCTCCTTCGGGTGGGGGGTCTTTGGCACCGGGACCAGGCAGGATGTTTTCCATAGCTGGGGGACCCTGCCCAGCTTCAGGCTCAGGTTGAACATGTGCTGGACAATTCCACACAGCTGGTCTGCGCAGGATTTGAGGAGCTGGGGGCTGATGCCATCTGGACCCGCTGCCTTCCTCGCCTTCATCTTCTTCAGCTGGTTCCTCACCTGAGATGTTGTGAAGGCCAAGGCTGGACAGGAGGGAGTGGTGGCTATCTGGTGTAGCTGGGAGCTGGAGACTGTGGAGAAAAGAGGGGAGGGGGTGACACGCCCAGAAGGAGGAGTAGGTGGAGGCTGCAGCAGGAGAGACTGAGTGGAGGCAGGCATCTGATCGAACCTATTGAAAAAGAGATTCAGCTCATTTGCCCACTGCAGGTCCCCCCCAGTCCGGGTCTTGGGTTGTCCGTGGCCTGAGATGGTCTTCAGGCCCCTCCAGACTCCCCTGGCGTTATTCTGCAGCAGCTGCTCCTCCATCCTCTTCCTGTAGGACCTTTTCCCCTCTCTGATCCTCCTCCTCAGCTAGCGCTGCACAGTCCTCCGCTCCTCTATGTTGCCTGACGCAAAAGCCCTCCTCTTCTCCTTCAGGAGAGCTTTTATGTCTGGTGTGATCCAGGGTTTGTTGTTGGAGAAACACCTTACTGTCCTGTTGGGTATGGTGTTCTCCATGGAGAAATTTATATAGTCTGTAACAGTGTCCGTTAGACTACTAATGTCTTCCCCGTGAGCATCGCTGAATACTTCCCACACAGTTGTGCTGAAGCAGTCCTTTAAGGCCTCCTCGGCCTCTCCAGACCATCTCTGAACCGTGCGGGTCACAGCTGGCTGCCTGCGGACCAGAGGTTTGTACACAGACTGGAGAGCCACCAGGTTGTGATCAGCTTTGCCCAGCGGGGGGAGGGGCAGTGATGTGTATGCCTCCTTGGTGTTGGCATAGAAAAGGTCCAGTGTTTTATTGTCTCTGGTGTGGCAGGTGACATACTGTGTGAATGAAGGCAGAGAGGAGGAAGGGGAGGCATGATTGAAGTCACCAGAGATGAGTACCAGGGCATTTGGGTGCTGTGTTTGTAGCCTGCTCACTGCTGCAGTCAAGACATCACAGGCTGTGTCGCTGCTGGCAGCTGGTGGGACGTAGACGGTCACCGCGATCACATGACTAAACTCTCGCGGGATGTAGAATGGCCTCATGCCAACAGCTAGCAGCTCAATATCCCTGCTGCAAAGCTGCTCCTTAATCGTGATGTGCCCAGGATTACACCATCTATCGTTCACAAACACAGCCAGCCCTCCTCCTTTCCTCTTTCCACTCTCCAGCGTCCTGTCCGCGCGTATGATTTGGAAGCCGTCCAATTCTACGACCGCGTTCGGCGTTAGCGTTGTTAGCCACGACTCCGTGAATAGCATCAGGCTAGCCTCCCGGAAGTCCCTCTCGTGCCGGGTAAGCGCCGCTATTTCGTCCATCTTGTTGGGGAGCGATCTAACATTCCCCATGATAACAGACGGGAGGACGGGATGGTATCGTCTCCTCCTTTCCCGGCGTTTAACCCCCGCACGAGATCCCCGTCTCTTCCTCCTCAGCTCACGGGGGATATCGGGTCTCGCCCCGGGAGCCGGCGCATGGTTAGCACGGAGTGCTAACAGCTGATTCCGGCTGTAAACAATGGGGGCTCGGCTCCGAGCCAAGTCGCCGGACACGATCGCGCAAAAAATAGCCATCAGCAGCAGCAAGAATACCGCAGTTTGGGTGTCCATTGCTACGCAATTTACGACTATCAACTATATGAAAAAGGTATGAGGTAGAGTAATATTAAAGAACAAAAACACACGAAAAGGCTCACCGATGAGCCGGAGCTACTGTAGCGGGCTGCCACTCGCGCGGCGCCGGAAACGGAACCCTGAGGTTAATGTCGGTTCAAATAATCAATATATGGTAATTAATTTGGAGTCAGATAATTAGGGTAAGTATCGTGATTTAGACCTTAAACCTAACACTACTGAGGTAGTGCCTCTAATATCGCGTAGGGCATTCCAAAGCATCGGTGCCCGAATAGAAAACGCTCTAGAGCCTGCGAACTTCTTTTTGGCTCTCGGGATCACTAAAAGGCCGGCATTTTGTGACCGAAGGTTTCGGATCGGAACATATGGTATCACTAAGTCGATGAGATAGGAAGGTGCTAAGCTGTGCAGTACTTTGTAGGTAAGTAGCAAAACCTTGAAATCGCATCTCAAGTGGGAGCCAATGCAAATTGCCTAATATCGGAGCAATATTATCGAACTTTCTCGTTCTTGTCAAGAGTCTTGCTGCTGCATTTTGGACTAACTGCAGACTTTTAATACTAGACATGGGAAGACCAGAGAGCAAAACGTTACAATAATCGAGGCGAGACGTAACAAATGTGTGGATTAATATTCGACAGAATTGGACGAATTTTAGCAATATTACGGAGATGGAAAAATGAGGTTCTAGTAATATTCTTAATGTGCATTTGAAAAGACAGAGTTGGGTCGAATATAACAGCAAGATTTTTGTTGAATCACTTTGGGTAATAGTACATTTATCGAGCCTCAGAGTGGTGTTCTAGGTGCCGATGACGAGCAGGGCCAATAATCAACATCTTGGTTTTATCGGAGTTAAAAAGCAAAAAAAATTGAGAGACATCCATTGTTTAATCTTGGCAAGGCACGCCTCTAAATTACAGCAATTAGCCGGGTTTGTTATCTCGAGCGGCATATGTAATTGGGTATCGTCAGCATAACAATGAAAACTAATGTTACATTTACGTATAATAACACAAAGCGGAAGCATGTAGATGCTAAACAATAGGGGTCCTAGTACGGATCCCTGCGGGACTCCACATGTAACTTTACAAAACTCAGAAGTCGCATTGCCATGAACTACATGGTGCGTCCTTTCTGAGAGTTAAACCAAGAAAGTGCTGAGCCTGAGATACCAACACATCCTTCAAGGCGTTCTAATAGTAGTTATGATCTACGGTGTCAAAAGCAGCACTAAAGTCAAGTAAGAGTAGTATTGATGAGGTGTCGGAGTCCATAGCTAAGAGAAGATCATTAGTCACTTTAGCAAGAGCTGTCTCAGTAGAGTGATGGGCTCGAAATCCTGACTGAAGAATTTTAAATCGACTATTAGCGGCCATATAGTCACTAGTGTGTCACAAGTGAAATATGTTTACAAGTATTTCTTTTAGTATTTATAGGTAGTTTCAAAGTATTAGTGCCACTCAGCAAAGTGTATAGTATTAGATTCAATTTTAAAATGCACGAAACATTTACAGCTAAAAGAAATTAAGGCCAGTGTCACCTTCAGTTTCAACTACTCCATCGTCAGGAAAGCTGGTACGAGCTGCAAAGTTTAATACAAGTTGAATGTACTTTTGTACTATGTAATTGTCTTATTCTTCATACCTTCAAGAATTGAAGCTGTAAGATACCTATGGAAATTCAAAAACTTGGTGCGATTATGCCGCGATTTCCATATGATCCGATTCATCGACTAATCGCGACTACTGTTGGTGATAAGTCGAATAGCAAAATAATCGTTTGTGGCAGCCCTACTTGATATGCTTGTATCAAACATCATTGCGTATTGCGTTTGTTGATGGTTGCAGCACGACACTAGTGCACAGAGGCAAGCACGGCGATTTAAAAAAATATATATATATGTATATAATCGAAAATTAGGAACTCAAAATCGAGGACTTGAGTGAATCGCTACATCCATATCAAGTAGTATTTTTTTTCTTGTGTGAATGTTCAAACAGTGTATGCTGTGGACTCACAATAAGAAATAAAGCCTCTGCATCGTTTTTTATGAACACTTGGGTCGACTATGTTACTGTATTTGAATGTTGAAGCTACTTCGAGAGCTACAGTAAGAATTTCTTCAGATGCCACTTGGTGTTAAAAAGTTTGAGAACCACTGACAGGGATGAGAGGGAAGGCAAACCAGCAATGCAAAAATGTGACATCAACCCACCACAGCAAGTGAACTGCTTGGTCATGTCATCTTCCAAACCGCTTATCCTATACAGGGTCGTGGGGAGTTGCTGGAGCCTATCCCAGCCGTCAATGGGCAAGGCAGACTACACCCCGAACTGGTCGCCAGCCAGTCGCAGGGCACACACAGAGACCGTCATTGAGCGGGAATCGATCCCACACTGCCCGCACACAACTCGGGCGTGTGTACCACTACACTATCAGTGGACTGAACTGCTTGGTCCCAAAAAAAAAAAAAAAAGATGATAATTTCATCCAAATCAAAATGGACAAAAAGACAGAATGAAGGCAGGGACTCAAACAACTCAAACAAATGTCCTCCACAACACAAAAGCAAGTAAAAACATTTGTGATTTAACAGTTCCCACCATGAGGACTATATGCAATCTGTTTTAAATCCCAAGCGTGAAGGGAAAGCGCTTGGACGGAGACACCTCTCTTGCGTTGCGCCACCTGGAGGAAGTTGAGCACATGAATCCACACTGAAAGAGTCCAGAGAACGCGCGGCGGTCGTGTCAGCTAAGTCACGTGTCGGGGCTCGGAAGTGGACCCGGGAGTGAGCTCCGAATGGGCATCGGCAGCTGCAAAGACAGCAAGAGATGAAGACTGGTTTGCGTCAAAGCTGGACATCAGATCTTGACAGGACTGCGGCTCAACGTAAACACAAGACGTTGGCTTATAAGCTGCAGTGTATTTGGCTACAAGGGAAAAAGAGAAAGAAAGTTGTAGTTTGTTTTGGTTCCAAATCTTGCAGGTGGCAGGCACATTGGCGTGGCTCACCTGCTCCGCTTCTGTGCCGCTTGATGAGGAGCACGAGCAGCGGCAGAGCTAGCAGAGCGAGGAGCGCCAAGGAAACAGCGATGGCCAGCGTCATCTTCCTGACTTCTTCCTCTGGACGAGAGCAAAGAGGCATCAGGCGAGGATTCTCACATGTGATGTGCGCGTGGCTCAGGATGCTTCTTCTGTCCAGCTTGGTGACCATGTTGTCCTTGACGCCCGACAGCTGGAAGACGCATTCGTAGCGGCCCATTGCCTCGGCCGTCAGCTGCGCTTTCAGGTGGGCCGTCGTTGTTTTGTAAAGGTTAATCTAATCTATTACGTGCATCGATGTTGACGTCTCTGCCAATGGGATGGCTGGTTAGAGGGAGGTCCCTGTGGGGGATGGGGAGTGTTCGTGTGTGCTGGTTCGAGAGGAGTCTAGTAAAGTTTCGAAGCAAGTCATTCTCTCTCTCGCTCTCGTTATTTCCCGACACTAACATAACATGGTGTCAGAATGAAACCGTTCTAGTCGCGGGAGTGATATGCCTCCAAGAGGTGAATTATCCGGACCAGACGAGCGGGAGACTACGTTAGTGCTTGAGGCTAAGGACGGCTCGCTAACGCCCATCGAGAAGGCAGAGAGGAGAGTGGACTCAGCCGAAGTTGCGTCGGGGTGACATAAACAGGCGACCAGGCAGCAGGTAAAGCCAAAAAGAAGAAAACAAACCAAGGAGCAGTTTGAATAATAATAAATAATCAAAAATAATACAGAGAAAAAAAATGCAAGGCAACCCTCCAGCACTAGAGAGCAGTGTCCAACTAGCTCCACCTGGTAACTTTGACTTCAGCAATGCAAATGAATGGCCAAAGTGGATTCGACGTTTTGAACGTTTCAGGATAGCATCAAATCTGGATAAACAGTCTGAAGGGTACCAAGTTAACGCACTGATGTATACTCTAGGGGATGAAGCTGAAGATATACTGAGTTAAGCAGTGATCAGAAAAAGAACCATTGCGTGAGCAAGAAAAATGTCATTTTTGAGCGGGCACGATTTAATAGACGAACCAAAAGAAAGTGTGGAATCGTTCATCACTGCTGTGCATAGCCTCACGGAACACTGTGCATTTGGAGCACTAAGAGAGGAGCTTATTAGAGACAGGATTGTTGTGTGTCTGCAAGATGCAAAGTTGTATGAGTCATTACAGATGGATCCTGATCTCACATTGGAAAAAACAATAACCAGAGTACGCCACAGTGAAGAAATAAAGAGACAGCAATCGGTATTGCGTGGCAATTTGAATGAGAGGCAGTCTGAAAACGTAGAGGTTATGTCGGCAAGGCCCAAAACCCAGTATGTTCCAAAAGAAGGACACAAGAACAGCACACAAATTAAACGAGGAAATACGGACAAAGCCACATGCTGCGGAAGATGTGGAAATAAAACAGACAACAAGTGGAAAGACTGCCCCGCTAAAGATGCAGAATGCCACAAATGAAAAAGGAAAAGACATTTTGCCCGGAAATGCCGGTCAGCTGGCAGCATCCATGATATCACAGAGGATTCTACAGAGGGTGAGTCTGACCTCACCTTTCTTGGAGAGATGATTATCGACATGAACAGTGTTGAAAATTAATGGACAGTACATCTGGAATTAAATGGAGGGACAAGAGAGTTTAAATTAGACACTGGTGTCAGAGTCACAGCTATCCCGTTTCACCACTACTCATCAGACAAATATGGGACTTTGAAGACCTCCTAAAATTCCACTGTATGGCCGGGGCAGGCAGCCCTTGGAGGTAAAAGGGTTCTTTAGAGAAAAACTGAAGGTGAAAGACATGCACACCATATGCTCTGTCCGCTCCACGTCGGGTTCCCCCTCCCATGTGACAAGGTGAAGACGGAACGGGACCTGATGGAGGCTATTGGGGTGATATCGAAGGTCACACAACCCACTCCATGGTGTGCAGGTCTGGTTGTGGTGCCAAAACCGAGGAAAAAAGAGAGACTGAGACTGTGTGTAGACATGACACATTTGAGTGGGTGCAGCGGGAAAGACACATTCTGCCAAATGTGGATCACTTACTGGCGAAGTTTGACGGGAGCAAAAATATTCACCAAATTGGATGCCACGTCAGGATTTTGGCAGATTCCTCTGACTGAAGAAAGCGCTCTCCTGACGACTTTCAGCACTATTTGGTCGCTATTGTTTCAACAGGCTGCCGTTTGGAATATCCTCAGCCCCAGAACATTTCCAGCGAAGGATGACACAAATTCTGGAGGGCTGTGACGGTGTGGTATGTCATGCTGATGATATCTTAGTGCATGGGAAAGACCAGACTGAACATGATACCAGACTACACCAGGTTCTGAGGAGACTCTATGAGGATGGGCTGACTTTGAACAAGGACAAATGTGAATTTGCCAAAAGCACACTAATGTTTCTTGGACACAGTCTCTCAACGGAAGGTGTTAAGCCTGACCCAGGCAAGGTCAGAGCCAAACTGGAGATGACAGAGCCCACCTGCGTTGCAGATGTCAGGCGATTATTGGGCATGGCTAACTACCTGGGCAAGTTCCTGCCTCACCTCTCCTCATATGCACAGCCCCTAACGGTCCTTCAGTCAGAGAAGACAGAATGGTGCTGGGGGACACCACAGAGAGAAGCTTCTTTGGAGGCTAAAATCTGAACTGAGCTCACCCAGAGTCCTGGTTGTATACTCACCTTATGCAGAGACGCGCGTGTCGGCTGATGCTTCGTCATTTGGGAAAGGAGCAGTCCTGATACAGAAACAGCCAGAGAGTGAGGACTAGAAACCAGTTGTGTTCATCTCCAGACAGGTATCTGATGCGGAGAAACGTTACGCTCAGATTGAGAAGGAGGCGCTAGCAGAGAGACAGCGACTCAAGGAAAACGAAGACAAGTGGAATATTACAACAGAACACGTCGTCAATCCGAGTCACATCCAGGTCAGAGCGTATGGATCACTACAGAAAGCACTCACGGGACGGTTGTACAGCAGACGGATACCCCCAGATCATACCTCGTCAGAACAGAGGATGGACTGTTGAGGAGAAACCGTACACACTTGCGAGCAACCCAGGGTTCACCATTTGTTCCAACCAACAGGGAGGAAACTGACATACAGAGAGCAAATCAACCTGCAGCAAAGCCAGATGATGCTTATGTTACAAGCTCAGGCAGACACTCACGTCCGCCTAAAAGACTGGATTTGTGATTTGCCGGTTAAAAGAGTTCCTGACTGTTATTGCCAATGTTCTATGGAAAAAAAAGCTTGAAATGAAACAATGATGTTTCACATTTAAAAGGGGGAGATGTTGTGTAAAGGTTAATCTAACCTATTACGTGGGGGGAGGTGGCGACAATGTGCGAGAGGACCAAAGATGGAGAGAAAGTGTGAGGAAAGAAAATATTACCAGAATGTGTGACAGGACAAAAGAGGGATGTAAATATAATGTGTGAGAGGACCAAAGAGGGAAAGAACGAAAAGAGGGAGAGAAAGTCAGAGGTTGACAGATGGAACAAATGTGTGAGAAGACAAATGATGGAAGGAATGACAGATTGACAAAAAGTGTCAGAGTATGACAGACGAAGAGAATATGTGAGAGGAAGAAATGCAGCCATAATGTGTGGGAGGAATAAATATTTAGAGTTCAACAAATGGATCGAACATGCGAGAGGACCAACTGTGGAGAGTAAATGTGCTCAGGAAAGATGGAGAGAATGGGCAAAAATATGAAGGTTATCAATAATGTGTGTGAGAAGAATGAAGATATGTATAACAGGGAAAAAATAAGAACGGTTGAGGTGTGGAAAGAGGGAGAAGATGTGAGAAGACCAAAGATGGAAAGAGTGGAAAATGGGTAGAATGTGAGAGGATGAGGGATAAGAGAGTGTGTGAGAGGACCAAAGATGGAGGTAAGTGTGAGAGGAGATTGATGGAGTTCATGTGTGAGAGCGCAAAAGATGGACGATACGTACGACATGCGTGAAAATGGGGAAAGTTAAAGATAACGAGCATGAGATGATTAAAGATGGAATGTGTGAGAGGAGAACGATGGAGAGAATGTGTGAGGGGAAAGCAGCGAGTGCAGGTTGCAATGGCCGGCATGTTGGTCCAGGGGGCGTGCTGCTACCTGTTCTCATCGGGACGTCCCTCCCGTTGCTCACGTGCTTCTTCAAGAAAGAAGGACAAATCTCAGTGTAGTAATTCTTCTTGTATTGAAGACGGACGTCCAGTTGGTCCCACTTCAGCTTGGTGGCGAAAGCTTGCAGATGGACTGCGATCCATCTCAGCGTCTGCAAGTCAAACGACAGGAAGTCTTCTCCGTCGTAACTGTAGTGATTCCAACCGTCCACCTCGTCAGGATCATCGTGTGAACACCTGACAAAATCACACACACGCACACGTTGAAGTGACGGCGTGTGCTGAGATAAGGTTGCATGTGTCTTTTTACCAGCGTAATCGGGAGTCAAATGGGAGAATTGTTCAGATTAGAAAAATGCGATGGAGAAAAAAAATGCTGAAAATGTCTCCCTTATGACCTCAGGTCACAGTCGCAAAAAAGTCTCTGAGCACATGAAATGTCTTTTTCTCGTAGAAATTTGAAGGGAAACAAACCTCTGGTTAGGTTGAAGCGCACTTTCCAGTTTTCCATGTTGGCTTTTGTAGACCTGCTCATTACCAATATTGATCTGTGTCCCTCTCTCCCAGTAGTGCGGCTTCTTGGCTGTGATTTTGTTCATCCAGTCCTGTTTGGCTTCGTATTTCTGTTTTCATATTTTATTTATATTGCTCTTGCTGTTGTAGTGAGTAATCGGAACGTCGGCAACATAACCAACTTCCAAGTACTCTGGAAAGTTTGTAATCCGAGAGGAGGCTGTGAGAAAATACTAGAGCGAGTGAATCACTGAAAGAGAAAACAAAACCATTTTGTTTGTTTGATGTGCAATAATCTTGCACTCTTCATATTTGAAATGATTCTGTCTAAAGCTTGAAAGCAATGATTATTATCAAAGGGACGGTGGGGCCATGTTTTCACTAACAAGTTCATTTTATATATTTTTTGACCAGGAAAATGAAAAAGGTTGTCATTTTCTATTTTATCAATAAATTTGGGAGAAATTAGGAAATAAGTGACTCCATGGATAACGCCCCTTGTTAATGAGGAGAATGGCCGCGCCACCTAGTGTTCTATCCCTGTTCGGCCGGAGTCCCGGGAGTAACCGATTCCAAATTCTCCATTGGAAATCATCAGAGCTGGGCAGTCCGTTCCTGGGCCGGACCGGTCGGACCCTCCGGCCCGGTCGGATGCCCATTTTTGGGGCGCGGCGGGCGACTGACAAATCTTTAAAAAATGGTTGGACATACATGGCTGGAAGTCGATTTTCGTCCAGCCCACTAATCGACCCTCGTGTGTGACGTGTTTGCGAGGCGGCAAAATTGAATCTCAGCCTACTCAGTGATTGGCTTCTTTCTACTTGGCGTCGGCGCGAGCGACAACTGATGTTATAGGGATTGTGGTATTGCCCCCCAGCACCCCCCGCCCCCTCTTGTATGCCCCAGTTGCAGGTGGGAGGCGCGGGTTACGTGATGTGAAAATAAGGAAATAAAAACACGCTTGAACGCACGTTGCTGTCTCACGTCCTTCTTACACAAGTAACTGCCCCATTGATTCACATGACTGATGCATTGTGCTGTTGGTGACAGGTCTGCAACACATGCCACGCACACATAAGGATTTGTTGCTGCTCTGATCGGTCCATTATATCACATTTTGCGATGACATACAGTTTCCCACATTCCATCTGCTGGGGGTGCCTCACGCAGCTCGTTGCTGCTGCAAAGCAACTCGTTTAGCAGCGTTGTGTGTGGAAAGAATTTACTCACCCACGTTCCCCCTTAGCCGCCACCTTCCAGATCGTTTTCGTAATAAAATTAAATGCATCGTCTAGTCATCTCGGTCCCTTTATGGTTGTGTCCACGAGTATATATATATATATTTTTTTTTTGGTTTGTTTTTTGGAGTATATTCAAGCTGCGGGCAGCACTGACTTAAAGATGACGCAGCCACATCAAGGTGGAGTTCATGCACTTCTCTGGCGTTTTCCCACTTCTCTGCGTCTCTGGCGTCATGGAGTCGTGGTTAACAGAGCCTGAAGCTGGGCAGAGTCCCCCAACTATGGAAAACATCCTGCCTGGTCCCGGTGCCAAAGACCCCCCACCCGAAAGAGCTCAACAGCTTCAGACCAGTGGCGCTGACGTCCCACCTGATGAAGACCCTGGAGAGACTGGTCTTTGTCCACCTGCGTCCCCTGGTGAGCTCCTCAATGGACCCACTCCAGTTCGCATTCCAGCCTGGCATCAGTGTGGATGATGCCATCATCTACCTCCTCCACACTTCATTCTCCCACCTGGAGAAGGCGGGGAGCACTGTCGGGATCATGTTCTTTGATTTCTCCAGTGCTTTCAACACCGTCCAGCCCACCCTATTGGGAGACAAGCTGGAGCGGGCGGGGGTGGCCCACCACCTCACCACATGGATCCAGGACTACCTCACAAACCGGCCACAGTATGTGAGGACACAGGACTGTGCGTCTGACGTGCTCCTCTGTAGCACGGGCGCCCCACAGGGAACTGTCTTGGCTCCCTTCCTGTTCACCCTCTACACCTCGGACTTCAACTACAATACCCCTACCTTTCACCTGCAGAAGTTCTCTGATGACTCTGCGATTGTTGGCCTCATCACAGGTGGAGATGATTGGGAGTACAGAGAACTTACTCAGGGTTTTGTGGACTGGTGCCAGCAGAACAGCCTCCTGATCAATGCGGGGAAATCCAAAGAAATGGTGGTAGATTTTGGTCGGCGCCATCACTCAGTACCTGGGTGTTCATCTGAACAATAAACTGGACTGGAGCGACAACACAGACATCCTCTATAGGAAGAGTCAGAGCAGACTCTTCCTACTCAGGAGACTGAGGTCTTTTGGGGTTCAGGGGACACTCCACAGGAGCTTTTATGACTCGGTGGTTGCATCGGTCATCTTCCAGGGAGTGGTCACCTGGGCAGGCGGCGTCTCGACCCGGGACAAGAAGAGGCTGGACAAACTGGTCAAACTGTCCTGGGCTGCTCCCTGGACTCTGTGGACTCAGTGGGGGACAGGAGGATGATGACTAAACTGTCATCAATGCTGGACAACCCAGCCCACCCCCTCCAGGGCGCTCTAACACCACTCACAGCTCCTTCAGTGACAGACTGTTACACCCTCGCTGTGCAAAGGAGAGATTCCGCCGCTCCTTCTTGCCTGCTGCTGTCAGACTCTTTAACAAGAACATTGTGTAGTCTCTACAAACCGGCGGACATTAGTGCAATTCTGCAGTCCTGCACCTGAGCTCATATCGTGCAATACCCTACATTCCCCACTACTGTAATACCGTGCAATACTCAACATTCCCCACTGCTGTTAGTCTAGTTTTATTTTTATCCAATGCTGTTCCTTACATTTCACTACAGCACTGCAGCACTGTCATTTACTTAGAGTATTTTTCCTCTGTACTATGTACAGGCTAAAATGAGTGTTCCTCATACTTTTTATGTAGATGTATGTTGGTGTGTATATACGTGTGTATATACACATGTTACTGCGTATATTTACATAGGTTTGATCCTGAATGTTTGCCGTTAATGTTATACGTTGATGGCTACATTATGCCGCCGTCCCTGTGTGACCTATATCTTTGCTGCTGTAACACTGAAAATTTCCCCACTGTGGGATCAATAAAGGCCTTCTTATCTTATCTTATCTTATCTTATCTATGTCCAGAAATACGCTATTGCAAACCAGCTGTGTATAGTGGTTTTCTGGCATGCTTTTATTTTGAAGGCCGGGAAGGGGGGGAAGTGTGGGAAATAAATAGGTAACCCAAATAATTATGCAATATGACAAATCCAACCCCGGGGCTCGCAATGCAAGTGAGCACACGCAGTTGGCTAAGTACTACTGGCGCATTTGAAGCGTGTCCACAGCGGATTAAAATTATAAATTAGCCAGCTAATGATCTTTAAAAAGCCTCTGCCGTTAGAGCTTTTCTCCCGCGGCGACGTCAATCATGGATGCTTTTTTTTTTTTTTTTGGAATGGGGCGGGGGCCGACAATGTTTATGAATATGGCCAGGGGGTTGCAGCCGGAAGGGTACCCATGTCAAGGGTGGAGGGTCGCGGCCGGACGGGCAAAAAATGGTCAATTGCCCAGCTCTGGAAACATTGTACTTTCATTGCTTATAACGCCAAAAAACAGTAATCAATTGGCACCAAAATTTATGTGGACATCTCTACTAATGCCCACTTCAACATATCAAAAGGATTAACCTCTCCATGGCTGATTTATATGAGAATGAGGAAATGAGGAAGTGAGCAGAGCTACGTATGCGCACCAGAACCAGCGCACACTGCTTCTTTGCTTAAAAAACAAACAAACCAAAAAAAAAAACACTGCTTCTTTGCTGATCATGGTTAGGACGAGCGAGGCATTTAACACCAGTCAGGATATTTACAGAGACTGAAGTGAAAATGAGTAGACGTGCACATTTATTTGGATGAGGAATGTCCCCATTTTCACAACCGACAACACGCCGTCCAATTTGGAATGTAAACAGCCCAAAAGGTACGTTCCAATGCGGCGACACTCGGCTGAAAGCACATGCCGCTCCACGATGATGCGCACGTTCAAGACAGCCCAGTACTTTTTGTTCGCTGAACATTGACACTTGTTCGATGAGGGCTTACCTCACTCTCTGGCAGCTCTCTGTCTGACAACGCACGTGACTGCTTGGGAGGCAACCCCGCGACCTGTAGATCAACGCAGGCTGGACGCAGACTAAGGAGCTAATGTTG
Source organism: Filicampus tigris (assembly GCF_054856515.1). Classification (NCBI taxonomy): domain Eukaryota; kingdom Metazoa; phylum Chordata; class Actinopteri; order Syngnathiformes; family Syngnathidae; genus Filicampus; species Filicampus tigris. The sequence goes on from NC_141233.1 coordinate 58,817, forward strand.
TTGTGCTAGCACCTTTTGTTTTAACGACCTGAACCTAGTTGTTGCTATTAGCCGTCCCATTATCCTACTTTTAGCCGGGGAGGGAAGAGCGGTGCATAAAGCTCCAATCGGCCTGCTGCTGCTGCAAGCCGCCGTCTCTCTCCTGAGAGTTGACACGGTTTTAGCATCACTAAATGTCCAAAATGGGCGGCACGGTGATCGACTGGTTAGCACGTCCGCCTCACAGTTCAGAGTTCGTGGGTTCGATCCCAGCTCCGGCCTCCCTGTGTGGAGTTTGCATGTTCTCCCCGTGCCTGTGTGGGTTTTCTCCGGGTACTCCAGTTTCCTCCCACATTCCAAAAACACGCATGGTAAGTTGATTGGACTCTCTAAATTGCCCCTAGGTGTCATTGTGAGTGCGGATGTTTGTCTCTGTGTGCCCTGTGATTGGCTGGCAACCAATTCAAGGTGTCCCCAGCTTACTGCCCGAAAACAGCTGGGATGGACCCCAGCACTCCCCGCAACCCTTGTGAGGATAAGCGGTATCGATAATGGATGGATGGATGGATAAATGTCCGAAATATAACCAGTCAGGGTCCGTGTGCGCATTCATGCTCTTGTCCGCTTCAGCTTGTGAAACTGGAGGGGCAATCGCCATGGTATTTTTGATTTTGTGGAAGTGATCATGATGAGATCACGTTTTATGTCAATAAATCCAAACTATTGAGCAGAACACTTTTATACTTTCACAGGTTTAAGTGGACAAGAGTAGTAATGTGCATTTAAATTTTGGTGATGATTGGTCACCGTTTTAGACAACAGAACTGACAAAGCGAGCAATATTACCATGCTTGGCTCCCTCCCGTGACATGAACAGCTGAGACTGAAAACAGAACATAAGCCACGCCCCAAAAAGGGGCGGGGAAATTTGTCGTAAACTTAATCACAAATAAGCCCTTAAATCACTACAGAGTCTGTTGAGGTGGGCATTTTAGTACTAATGTCATTTTTACATGCAAACCTATTATATTCGTCAATAATTTCAAATCTATTATATTCGCCGTCATTTCCGGCACCGCGCGAGTGGCTGCCCATAACAGCAGCTCACCGGTGAGCCTTTTCGTGTGTTTTTGTACCTTATTATTATTCTACCTAATACCTTTTACACATAGTGGATGTTCATAAACTTACGCAGCAATGGACATCCAACTTAAGATATTTTTGCTGCTGCTGGTGGCTATTTTTTGAGCGGTCGTGTCCGGAGAATTGGCGGGGGGCCGCGGCTCCATTGTTTCCCGGAGCGAGACCCGATATCCCCCGTGAGCTGAAGAGGAAGAGACGAGGATCTCGTGTGGGGGTTAAACGATAGGAGGAGACGATACCATCCCGTCCTCCCGTCCTCCCGTCCTTCCAAATCCTACGCACGGACAGGACGCTGGAGAGGGGTAAGGGAAAAGGAGGAGGGCTGGCTGTGTTTGTGAACGATAAATGGTGTACTCCTGGGCACATCACGATCAGGGAGCAGCTCTGCAGTAGGGACATTGAGCTGTTAGCTGAGACCATACTATATCCCGCGAGAATTAAGTCATGTGATCGCGGCGACCGTGTACGTCCCCCCCGCGGCCAACAGCGATACAGCCTGCGATGCCTTGACTGCAGCAGTGAGCAGGCTACAAACACAGCACCCAAATGCCCTGCTACTCATCTCTGGTGATTTCAGTCATGCCGCTCCTTCCTCCTCTCTGCCTTCATTCACACAGTATTTCACCTGCCACACCAGAGACAATAAAACACTGGACCTCTTCTATGCCAACACCAAGGAAGCATACACATCACTGCCCCTCCCCCCGCTGGGCAAAGCTGATCACAACCTGGTGGCTCTCCAGTCTGTGTACAAACCTCTGGTCCACATGCAGCCAGCTGTGACCCGCACGGTTCAGAGATGGTCTGGAGAGGCCGAGGAGGCCTTAAAGGACTGTTTCAGCACAATTGCATGGGAAGTATTCAGCGACGCTGTTACAGACTATATAAATTTCTGCATGGAGAACACCATACCCACTAGGACAGTAAGGTGTTTCTCCAACAACAAACCCTGGATCACACCTGACATTAAAGCTCTCCTGAAGTAGAAAAAGAGGGCTTTTGCCTCGGGGAACAAGGAGGAGCGGAGGATTGTGCAGCGCCAGCTGAGGAGGAGGATCAGCGAGGGGAAAAAGTCCTACAGGAAGAGGATGGAGGAGCAGCTGCAGGTGAATAATGCCAGGGGAGTCTGGAGGGGCCTGAAGACCATCTCAGGCCACGGACAACCCAAGACCCGGGCTGGGGGGGACCTGCAGTGGGCAAATGAGCTGAACCTCTTTTTCAATAGGTTCGATCAGATGCCTGTCCCCTCTCATTCTCTCCTGCTGCAGCCTCCACCTACTGCTGTGAGTGTCACCCCCACCTCTCTTTTCCCCCCAGTATCCAGCTCCATGCTACACCAGACAGCCACCACTCCCTCCTGCCCTGCCTTGGCCTTCACAACATCTCATGTGAAGAACCAGCTGAAGAAGATGAAGGAGAGGAAGGCAGCGGGTCCAGATGGCATCAGCCCCCAGCTCCTCAAATCCTGTGCAGACCAGCTGTGTGGAATTGTCCAGCACATGTTCAACCTGAGCCTGAAGCTGGGCAGAGTCCCCCAGCTGTGGAAAACATCCTGTCTGGTCATGGTCCCAAAGACCACCCACCCGAAGGAGCTCAACAGCTTCAGATCAGTGGCGCTGACGTCTCACCTGATGAAGACCCTGGAGGGACTGGTCCTCATCCACCTGCGCCCCCTGGTGAGCTCCTCAATGGACCCACTACAGTTCGCATACCAGCCTGGCATCAGTGTGGATGATGCCATCATTTACCTCCTCCACACTTCACTCTCCCACCTGGAGAAGGCAGGGAGCACTGTGAGGATCATGTTCTTTGATTTCTCCAGTGCTTTCAACACCATCCAGCCCACCCAATTGGGAGACACGCTGGAGCGGGCGGGAGTGGCCCACCACCTCATTACGTGGATCCAGGACTACCTCACAAACCGGCCACAGTATGTGAGGACACAGGACTGTGTGTCTGACATGCTTCTCTGCAGCACGGGGGGGCCACAGGGAACTGTCTTGGCCTTTCTGTTCACCCTCTACACTTCGGACTTCAACTACAACACCCCTACCTGTCACCTGCAGAAGTTCTCTGACGACTCTGCGATTGTTGGCCTCATCACAGACGGAGATGATCGGGAGTACAGAGAACTTCCTCAGGGTTTTGTGGACTGGTGCCATCAGAACCGCCTCCTGATCAATGCAGGGAAATCCAAAGAGATGGTGGTGGATTTCTGTAGGCGCCAACATTCTGCACCTGCACCAGTGAATATCCGGGGAACAGGTGTAAGTGAGAGTCTCAACTTACAAGTACCTGGGTTTTCACCTGAACAATAAACTGGACTGGAGTACCAACAGACGCTCTCTATAGGAAGGGTCAGAGCAGACTCTTCCTACTCAGGAGACTGAGGTCTTTTGGGGTTCAGGAGACACTCCTCAGGAACTTTTATGACTCGGTGGTTGCACCGGTCATCTTTCAGGGAGTGGTCACCTGGGCAGGCGGCGTCTCGACCCGGGACAAGAAGAGGCTGGACAAACTGGTCAAACTGTCCTGGGCTGCTCCCTGGACTTTGTGGACTCGGTGAGGGACAGGAGGATGTTGGCCAAGCTGTCATCAATGTTGGACAACCCGGACCACCCCCTCCAGGGCACCCTAACAGCACTCCACAGCTCCTTCAGTGACAGACTGTTACACCCTCGCTGTGCAAAGGAGAGATTCCGTCGCTCCTTCTTGCCTGCTGCTGTCAGACTGTTTAACAAGAACATCGGGTAGTCTCTATAATCTGGCGGACACTAGTGCAATTGTGCAGTCCTGCACCTGATCTGATATTGTGCAATACTCAACATTCCCCACTACTGTATTTTTACTCTTATCCAATGCTGTTCCTTATATTTCACTGCAGCACTGCAGCACTGTCACTTAAAGTATTTTTTCCCTCTGCACTATGTACAGGTTACATAAGTGTTTCATAATTTATATGTAGATGTATGTTGGTGTGTATATACATGTGTATATACACATGGTTACTGCGTATATTTACATTGTTTTTTGATTCTGAATGACTACAGTTAATGTTATACATTAACGGCTACATTATGCCGCCCTCTCTGTGTGACCTATATCTTTTCTGTATCGATGAAAATTTCCCCACTGTGGTATCAATAAAGGCCTTCTTATTCTTATTCTTATTTAAGTGCCAATGTTAAGCTCACCCTTTCTTTTTAAAGTGTCCCTTTAATTATTGCATTTTTGCCTTTGCCTGAATACATTTTATTTTAAACCTTTATAATTTCGATTACTAAATAGATTCTACATATATTCTGTATATTGAAATTGATGATATGAACTCTGTTGACTAAATATTCCAATTCTGGCAAGTTTGGAATCTGAGAAGACGCAGTTCGGAAATGAAGCACAAAAGAAAACAAAACAAAACAAAAAAAAAAAAATATTTTGTTTCTTTCAAATCTTCAACTTTTCATATTTGACATAATTGTGTTTCAAATTGAAACATTTCAAAACGTAACAACTTCCTACAGCAAACAATAATTTCAAACGGCAAATAGATTTTGTTTTTGTGTTCATTTCAATGATGTTTCTTTTTGTTGAAGTTGATTCTTCCAAATTTCTCAATTGATTTGCCAACAGACGCTCACACGTCATTTCTTTTGGCGACTTCCTTATTTGGCATGTTAATTGAACAAGTTTGCTTCTGTATCCTTTATATTTGCTTCTTCATTCGATGGTCTATTTTGTATCGTTTGTTGTAACTTGACTGTTTACACATCCTGCAACGATTTCAGCAATTAGTGATGAATTTGCTGGTGTTGTGGCAAAGGAACTTTGAAGTGGTGAAGTCAAGCTGTGAAAAGGAAGCTGATCACGAGAGTCAAGTTGTGCACTTACCAGGCGTCACGCTGTGCATTTTCACCGCCACCACAAACACTCCTAACAAGTTCATGTTCTTCCACATCCTCTGCTCCTTTCAGTCCAACCGCAGCAAACTGAAATAAGTCGCCCACCACCTCAGCTTGTGACACATCCCTTGCGCATTGGACAAACTTGCGTGCGTCGCATCGCTTAAATTAAGTCGAGTGTGCGTAAAACGAGATGAAAAGAAGCACAGTGTCATGTTTTTAATAAAACATTGAAACTGCTCGTGGGTTGCTGTTGCTTTTATTTTAACATGGCCGCAACATTCGTCTTCTTCCATAAACTGTTTTTTTCCTTTCCATCCTGCCGCTGCTTCTACTAGATAATAGGCTATTTTACCATAGCCCCCTGGTGACGTAGCTGTACTAAATAATTTCTAATCAGCACATCCCCTTTTCTTTAGATGTAGGGTAAACTGTTCACAACAATACCCGGCATTCACATAATGCATAACATACTCACATAGTTATATGCATAAACATTTTTCTTTTCAATCAGGATAAACCGAACATGCATACAATGCATTTTTTTTTGTATTACAACCAAATGACTTTTTTTTTCATACATAAATCAACTAAAGGTTCAGTCTGTCCGGTGTTTTAACAGTGTGTGTGGATCTTCTGACCATAGGTGATTGATCGCTTTGCTCCACACTGTCCTTTACATGTGAGGGTGATTCAGGTGTTGTTTTGTTGTTGTCCTCACACTGTCCATCTTGTGAGCTTGTGGCCTCTTGTGTACGCAACAAACTTCTTCTGTTTCTCCTTAAGAATAAGAATAAGAATAAGAATAAGAATGCCTTTATTGATCCCACAGTGGGGAAATTTTCATTGTTACAGTAGCAAAGATATAGGTCACACAGGGGCGGCGGCATAATGTGGCCATTAATGTATAACATTGACGGCAAACATTTAGAATCAAACCTATGTAGATATACGCAGTAACATGTGTATATACACATGTGTATACACACCAACCTACATCTACATAAAAAATATGAGGAACACTCATTTCGGCCTGTACATAGTACAGAGGAAAAAATACTCTAAGTAAGTGACAGTGCTGCAGTGCTGTAGTGAAATGTAAGGAACAGCATTGGATAAAAATAAAACTAGACTAACAGTAGTGGGGAATGTTGAGTATTGCACGGTATTACAGTAGTGGGGAATATTGGGTATTGCACGATACGAGCTCAGGTGCAGGACTGCACAATTGCACTAATGACCGCCAGTTTGTAGAGACTACACAATGTTCTTGTTAAAGAGTCTGACAGCAGCAGGCAAGAAGGAACGGCGGAATCTCTCCTTTGCACAGCGAGGGTGTAACAGTCTGTCACTGAAGGTGCTGTGGAGTGCTGTTAGGGTGCCCTGGAGGGGGTGGTCCGGGTTGCCCAGCATTGATGACAGCTTGGCCAACATCCTCCTGTATCAGTATCAGTCCATCTTCCGTTTTCACTTTGTATGATCTCGGGTCAACTATATCCAAAACAGTTGCTTTCTTTGTCCAGACACTTCCATCTTCCACTCTGACTGTGTCATTGGGTGCAAGTGGTTTTAAACTTTTTGAGGACTTGTCGTAGTTGGGTTTTTGCCTTTTCTGCAACTTTATCATTTTGTCTGTCACTTTATTCTGTTTCTTGGTTGTAGTATAAGGAAGAGTGGTACGAAGTTGCCTTCCCATTAGTAGTTCTGCAGGAGATATACCTTGCTCTAATAGTGAAGCTCTGTAGCTAAGAAGTGCCGAGTAAGAATCTGCCTTACTGTCTTGTGCCTTTTTCAATAACTGTTTCACAATGTGTACCCCTTTCTCTGCTTTCCCATTTGACTGAGGATACAGAGGTCTAGAGGTCACATGTTTAAAGTCATATCCTTGAGCAAATAGTTGGAATTCTCGACAATTATAGCAAGGTCCATTGTCACTGCAAACAATCTGAGGTATTCCATGGCTCGCAAAGATGGATTTCATGTGTGTTATGACACAAGCGGCTGACATGCTAGACAATAATGCCATCTCTGGATAGTTTGACAAATAGTCTTTGACTAGCAAATAGTTTTTACCATCCAAATGGAAAATATATGTCCCTACTTTCTGCCATGGTTCATCTGGCATGTCTATAATGATCAAAGGCTATTTTGTTTGTTTCGCTTGGTGTTTGATACATGTCTCACAAGTTGTAACCATTTTTTCAATGTCTGCATTGATTCCTGGCCAATAAACTGCTGATCTGGCTCTCCTTTTGCATTTTTCTATGCCTAGATGTCTCTCATGCAGTCTTTTCAGCATTTCCTGTCTCAGTGAATGAGGAATTATTACTCTGTTTTGTCTGAGCAAAAGTCCATTCACAACACTGAGCTCCGTCCTTAAGTTGTAGTATGGTTGGCATTCGCCTCTTGACCATTTCTTATTTAACAGTGTCATTACTTTTTGCGAACAAGTGTCTTTTTGTGTCTCAGCTGCAATTTGCTTTGATTTCATGTCTGACATAGGAAGTGACTTAATGACCAGGTTTACATGTACATTTACATCTGTTTCTGTGAGGCTTTTTTCTTTGTCTTTTTTTGTAGCCCTTGAGAGAGCATCTGCCAACACAATGAGTTTACCTGGCGTGTAGATCAAGTTGAAGTCGTAACGTTGTAGTTTCATTATGAGCCTTTGAATGCGTGGAGACATTTCACTCAGGTTTTTCCTTATGATGGCTATCAATGGCTTGTGGTCGTTTCTGCCACAAATGTTGGTAACCCATAAACATAGCTATGGAACTTTTCAAATCCATACACTAGTCCTAAAGTCTCTTTTTCTATTTGGGCATAACGACATTCTGATGCCATCATTGTTCTTGAAGCGTAGGCCACTGGCCTCCAGTTGTCTCCATAAGCCTCCGATAACATGGCTCTGATCCCATCCTTTGATGAATCTGTGGATATTTTGGTTTTCCTCTGTGGGTCAAAATATGTCAAGACTGGCTCAATTGTCAGTGTCTTTTTCTGTTGTTGCCATTCATTTTCCAGTTTGTCACTCCATTTGTACTCACATCCATTATGAAAAAAATGTCTTAGGTGCACTGTTTTCAAAGGTAAGTTTGGAATAAATTTCCCGAGAAAGTTGATCATTCCAAGTACTCTGAGAACATCCTTTTTGTCCTCAGGACGTGGCATCTCCAGTATAGCCCTTCTTTTGTCCTTGTCTGGCTCAATACCACCTGCTGTCAGCTTGTCTCCAAGAAAGGTGATTTCCGACACTCCGAACTTTGCTCTGTTCAGTTTAAGTCCATACTGCCTGACTTTATGCAGTACTTTTGTGAGTCTGTCATTGTGGATCCCCACAAAATCCATCCACATACACTCTTACCCCTTCAATGCCTTCAATCAGGTGCTCCATTGTTCTGTGGAAAACCTCGGGAGCTGAAGAGATTCCAAAAGGCATTCTCAAGAAGCAGTCTCATCCAAATGGTGTGTTGAATGTACAGTATTTTGTACTTTCCTCATGAAGCCTGAGTTGCCAAAATCCTTGTCAAGCTTGCTAAAAAATCTTGCACCAGCCATTTCACTTATTTCATCCCTTGTAGGAATCTGATAGTGCTCTCTTTTTATGTTTGCATTTAAGTCTTTTGGATCCATGCACACACGAAGAGCTCCAGTTGGTTTGTGAATGCACACCATGGAGTTAACCCATTCAGTGGGTTCCTCCACTTTTCTTATCACCTCAAGTGACTCAATTAGATCCAGTTCCTCTTTAAGCTTGTCCTTAAGCTCTGCTGGAACACAACGAGGAGCATGAACTACAGGCTGAGCTCAGTCTTTCAGCTGTATCTTGTAGGTGAAAGGTAAAACTCCAAACCCTTTGAATATGTCTGGGTACTGGTTCACAATGATTTTAACCCTGGTTGGCTCAGAACTGCAAATGCTGTAGACCCATCTGACTAGACCTAGTTCCTCACATGCTGTGTCTCCCAACAGTGACTCATGTCCTTCTGGTACAATAATAACCATCACATTGTGATATTTCCCTTTAACTTGCACCTTGAGTCTGCATTTACCTTGGGTGTTGATGGGTTGTCCATTATATGCTTGGAGTGAACTGTTGTTTTGGTAAACCTGTGGTTTGACCTTCATTGCGTTCAAATCCAGCTCATTGATCAGATTAGCTTTGGCTCCTGTGTCCAGTTTAAACGTGATCAGTGTTCCATTCACTGGCAATGTCTCTGTCCATTTATCCTGCTCCACTGTGTTGACCGCCACCTGCTCCATTGCTGGGTCTTGTGATGTCACCATGCCCACAAAAAATGTGTCACTTAGGGCAGTTTCCTCCACCGTGTGTACTTTGTCTTTTTGGTTATGCTTTGTCTTTGTGTCAGGTTCATCAATTAGATAGGTTCATCATAACACAACACCAATGAAGAGGAAGACACTCAGTTCCTTGTTACCAACTCATGAGGAGAGCGGAGACCCCGTAGGTTGTTGTATAAGCGAGCGAAAGAAGTACCTCTCAAACGTCTTGTTCTTTTTGGGCGAACAGTGTTCATCAAACTTCCCCACTACCACATGGAACTTGTCTTTGTCCTCTGCAGCAGCGAAAACAAACGTGTTGTTTACATCCACCGCTTGTGGACCTGCCATGGTAAGAAGCAGTGCAATCTTCCGTGTATCAAGCTTGCTATCCAGGCCAACAGCTTGAAGTTAATAGCATAAACCTTTGCTTAAAGGTTCGCCACTCACAGTCCACATTTCCACTCCAATTCACAGCATCTGGCGGCTTCACACTTTCCGCTTGGTCCTTTCGGGGAAATCATGTGACCAGAGACGAGTTGACGTCCACGCCTCATTCCGTGCCAATAAACACATTACATTGCATTACTAGTGGCATAAAAAAAATAGTTTTAGCAGTGTTAAAGCAAACGTAATTAAACTCCTCACGGGCGTTTATTTTTTGTCTCATTTTGTCATTTCCGAGGCCAACTTTGCAAAATAAACAGTTTACATATCCAATTGGTCCTTTTGGCTGTGGCCAAGAGAGACATGAAAACGACAATTTGAATTCAACCAAGCCATGATTCTTCTGCCGACTACGAAAGGATGCAAACGGCTGGAACCACACTTCTTTTCCTGGCGATATTTTTGCCAAATGGGGTGGCAAAGTGTGCTCACTGTGGCCCTGCAGTCACATGTGTCCAAGTCCAATTTGACAGCCCGTGAAGAGAAAAGCGATTGGTCGACAACTTGACGCGTCTGAACACGCTGTAAAGGGAAAGTGAAAGTTTCCCGGCGTGAGGCCCACAATGCTCGACTCCACGCCAGCGAGGAGAACAGCTAGGACTGACATTCGTGCACTGAAAAAAATCCTTGTTGAATTGTCTCCATTTTATTTCCTCAAGTGGTCGCACAAAATAAAAACATCTGGATCCGTACAACCATAAATACCAGGAGTCACGACATCTCCAGTGGAAATGCAGCTGCCACGACAGTTAGTCAAACTCGTACAATAAATAAATAAATCGTACATGCTAATAGGGTACAAAGTTAAGCACGAAAAGGAGAAAATATTTTAAGTTAAGCACGAAAAGGAGAAAATATTTTAGAAATAGGTTGCAGCGGGAATTTGGTTGTATGTTTCTATAGAGTTTAATAGTGTATATTGAGCACTAACAAAAATAATTAATTCATAAACGAATAAGAACAAAACAAAGCCGTTTATAAAAACGTTCGATGCCGTGGGATGAGAAACAGCAGCGGCAGCAGGTCGAATGGAGTCGCGACATCTTCCGAGGGAATGAGGAAACGCAAAGGCAGGTGCCTCGATTACACGAGGCAGCGGTCGCGGCATACGCGGAAGTGACGTAAAGGCTGCCTCGACCCCTACAGCTAGCTTCCGCAGATTGCGCTGGGTTTTACTGGGCACAATGTCGGATGGACCGCAGCCTCCACACAGGGCGTCCATCACTACATTAAAGAACGACGACGTCATTGAATAATTAAGTCTTTGTGTCCGGATAAACTCGTCTCGACGCCCGTTGATGCTTCTTCGGTCAAGTTCGCCTAGCTTAGTTTAGCTCGCTAGCCGCTAACAAAGAGAAGCACACGACACATCGTCAAGCAGAAATAGAATACGAATTTGTTGGGATTATCGTGTGAAAATGGGGGCAAGAACGACACCAGAGTACAAAGAGGAACTTTGTGGAGTAAAACAAGAGAACGAGCAATATCTTCAACCGCTGGACGAAATTTGCAAGCAGCCTCGTTTTGTGCTGCACAGAGCGGGTTGGTACACTTTTGACATTTGCTTTGTAAAGAACGACTTTCGAAGTTTCGATCGTGACAAATATGCATCATGTGTTTGTATTTTAGTGTAATCCTGTTTACTAGTGTACAGCAATGATGGTCAGGTAAAGATGTAAGGGGAAAAATGCATTCTAGATTTTTGCCTTTTTATTTTTATTTATTTCCTTTTACATGCAGGTCTGTTGAACATTTGTTCATGGCAAATTAAACCAGTCCAGAAAATGTGTGCCAAAGAATAACCATTAGTGGAGAGGGGAAACCCCATGTTTTTTTGTTTGTTTGTTTTGTTTTTGCAGTACAAAATCTAACTGAATATTCAACGTTTGACATTTTCTGGGCTTTATATCTTGTTCAAGCCATTCCTTGTGAAAGGAATACCTCTGCATCTTTGACTGCTTTGAACATAAATGGGGAGAAAGTCATGGTGTGGCCCCCATCCTCCCCTGACCTCAAGCCTGTTCACAGCCGTTGGAGCGTCCCCAAGCAAAGATCGATGAGGTTGGGAATAATGTTGTCACGATACCAATTTTTTAACCTCCATTCAATTCTAGCTAAAACTACTCGATACTGATATTAATATCACTGTGGGGAAAAAATCACCTTATTGGGGTTTAGGTTTAATTTTTAAATAGGTAACGCTAATTAATTCGGCAATCAAGATATCTTTGTCACAGTACAAACAAATGCAATTATTGTCTTACATTTTTGTAAACATGAACTCATTCAATGCCAGACATTTTTAGACCCTCTTTTACCCTAACGTTTGGGAAAAAAAAAAAAAGACAAATAAGTTCCTTGGATTGAATGGCTGGACTGTGAAATTGGAACTCTGTGTAGCTGGCTTTATTTGTGGATGTACTGCTTTATCAGACCAAGTGTAATGCAACTTTAAACTTCTCCATGTGGGCTTGTCTCTGTCTGACAACAACAGTACCACATATTATGTGTAAAATAGAGACAAATAAGCTTTGCTAAAAGTGCCACGATGGACATGAAAATAGACAAAGCTAACTGTTAGCTTTAGTGGTACGGATATTTTCTCAGGTAGCGTTTAGCGCCAACGTCACCACGCAACTGTTTTTTGGGTGCAACCCAACATATGCTCACTATTAACAATACAATACTACTTACCCACCTGTTTCATTTCTCCTTAAACACCCCATCTTTCACATTTGGCCAAATTTGTCGTGCGATTTGACTTGGTGGCGACTGCCTTGTAGCAATGCTTGCAGACGGGCCGCTCACAGTTTGTTGGCTCTCCCAACTCGTCAGCGTCGTACCTGAAGTACTTTCAAACAGCACTTTTACATTTTGGATGTTCAAGCAAAACAGGTTGTGATCCTGCTGTTGCCATTTTAGTAGACCTACACGATGTGTCTTTTGAACATCGCGATTGCGATGTGCGCATGAGCGATAGTCACATCGTAGGACGTGCGATGTTTTAACTTTTTTTTTTTTGTTTTGCTTCAAAAAAGCAGCAAGCTACTCCGTGTTCTTACACAGCCTGTCTTGCTCACCCCCACCTTCCTGTCAATCAGTCACCGTCCCCTCCACTCTGCTGTCTGCTCTGAAAACACTAACAGGCCAGCAGACGACAGCGGCAGAAGCAGCAGTGGATGTAGTCCCCAAAAGTCAACATCCAAAATATAAAAGTATTTCGGCTATAAAATGGAAGATTCAGAACAACAAAACAGCCTTTGCCAACAGTGCCTCGCCGTTGTTGCTGCAATCGCCGTCACAAGCCCCCGTATGAGCAGTTCAAACTAAGAAGTGGGACCCTAGGTGATACTTCATCTACTCGAAAAACAATTACAGACGCCTTTGCCAGCATAGTCCAAGCAGCAGCGACAAAGCACGGATGCAATATGTTTTACAGATTGTTTTAGTTATTGTTATATTTTTGTAAACAACTCAGGGGACTAATGCACCAGCTCTTTAAGTTTTAATATTTTTGTTCTAGTCTGTTTACAACTTTGCTGCAGTTTCACAAATGTTTTTTTTTTTAATCTTAATGTTATATTTTTGTAAATTCAGGCGCTAGTACAGCTGCTTTTTAACTTTTTAATATTTTCTAGTTTAGTTTAAAGTAGAGATAGGCCGATATTTGGTATTTTGGTGATTATCGGCATCGGCTGTTTTTATTAATTTGGTGGTCGATATGCCATCAATTATAAACTCTGTTATTTTGGCTCTCATAGCCACAGCGCACGTCTCTGTCTGCTGAGGCTGTGACTGTGTCTGGCATTGACCTGCCCACAGCACCATCTGATTGGTTGCTCGTGCAGTGGGTAACAGCCAATCAGCAGCCAAAACTGCTTGTTGCTTCGAGAGAGTTGAGCAAGAGCACTGTGTTTCAAGACTCACGCACGTAAGAAGAGAAAATATTGCAAATGGTCCAGTGAGCGAAGGTAAGTTAAGGCTACAGACGTTGGCAAAATTGTAAAACAGTATCTCTTCTACAACTCACAACTACTTGTAACATTACTATGAGCCCATTAACGTTGTATAAACACAAGTGAAGCAGCAGCTCTGCTCACTATCAGTCACTCTATACATGCCTTAAGTGTAAATCACTTGAATTTAGAGCAATTTTAATTCCGTGCAAAACACATCAGGTTACCTTGTGTATTAAATGTGCCATATAAATGAAGCTGCCTCCCCCCGCTAGTAGTTAGCTCGCAGGATAACTCCCAACTATTAGGAAATAAAAGGGAGGGATTTTGGAGTCTTTGGGGGCTTGACGGTAACAAGATATTAATCTAATGCAAAAGGAGCAATGATGTAATTTAAGAGGTTAAACCAAAGAATGTAAAAAGTGTGGATTTGCCTTTGTTGTTGCCTTTTGACAGTAAAATAAAAACTATTACGATTGTAAACTTAAAGGAGCTACTGTATTTAATTGTATGTTTTCATTTAACTTTATAAGACATGGTCCTGATCTTGGGAGCTCCCTGTACATTTTGTTAGAATTGTAAAACTTGTCCATTTTCTAAGAAAAAAAAAAAACTTTTAACATATTGCAAATCACAAAAGCCGTTTAATAAATATGTGCTTAAAGTAATATAAACAGTCTGGAATTTTTATTATTCTAAAATTATACGCCAATTTTTTCCTTTTTTTATGCATGTTAATATCGGCTTCAAATATCGGTTACCAGCCTCCTGGACTACTAATAATCGGTATTGGCCCTGGAAAACCCATATCGGTCTATCCTTAGTTTAAAGGTGTTTATAACTCTGCTGCTGCTTTAGAGGTTTTTTATTTTCTTCTATTTTTTTAAATGACTCAAGGGTCTAGTGCAGCTGCTCTTTTTATTTTTTTGTTTAAAATATTTTTTAATATTTTGCTGTTGTTTACATTGAAGTGTGAAATACAATGTTAAATAATCTATAATGTTACAGAGACATGACCTCTGTGTTCCCTTTTATATACAGCAATCATCATTCACAGATGAACCCCCTTAGTCTGGATTAAACAATATTATATGAATACAATGATGTCATGGTGAGTTAATCAAATGATTCCCAAACAAATCTATTCAAGTCACCCGGTAAAAATTATATTTTTAACATCGCAATATATATCGCAACCCCCCCAAAAATCGCAATGTCATTTTTTTCCAACATCGTGCAGCCCTACATTTTAGTTTGATACGTTTTGGTTTTGCCGGTCAGAGGTGGTCTGAGGCTTGTTGTGAACAGATTAGAGGAAGCAGCTTCTTCTTCGTCTATTTCCTGCACACTGGTTTACACAGCAACACCATTGGCGTCTGGCGTAATCAGAATGAGGCTGTGAGACTGAAAAGTATCGATGTCAAAGCAATTGAATATCTTCAATCGATACTAGATTTAATATCGATTAATATTAAGGTATACTTTTTTTGACAAACAGAGTTGGGAAGGCAGTCCTCACCCAAGCAACAGCTTCGCGAGACTATTCTGATATGCTGCAGATAAAATCAAGCAGGCAATTTGAACAAACTCACAAATTCAATGGAAGCAAGACTTGCCAAGCTGCTATCAAAGAAGAGGTCCGACGTTCAAATGTAACTTGACCTGATCAGACGTTTTGGATTGAAACAGCTTTTGATTTCAGCAAATACAACCTCCGAATGCTGCAAATTCAACAAATGACGTTTGGCATCTGAGGATCGGAGTTGGGGACCCCTGGCATGGACTATTTATAAAAATCTTAGAAAAAACTCATTTGCATAATAATTTGGAACGCAAATGTCTTGTTTTACAAGAGAACAGAAATTTTAATTTCATATCACTTTGTGGGGTGTCCATAGATCAAATCATTCCATATGAGGGGTTGAGTAGCCAGCCCTCGCTCTTTTTTTTTTTTTTTTTTTTTTTTTTTTTTTTTTTTTTTTTTTTTTTTCTGATGGTCGAGTCCAAGTAGGGAAAAGTCAAGGTAGCACTGTAAAAACAATAATGCACAACATCAAAGTCACCGCCTGAGGTGTGACTTGACCAAACAAATGTATGTTTGTCTTTTTGTGTCCTGCAGACATCGGTGAAAAATATCTTTGTCATGAGCAAAAGGTGCCAGACTTCAATCGCATCAAAAAGGAGGAGGAGGAAGAGCAGATCACATCACCACTGCCCTTTGTCCCTTTAAAGAGTGAAGACGACAGAGGGCCGGAGCCTCCAAGCAGCAGCTCAAGTCAACACGTGAAAACAGAAAGTGACATCTCGGGACCATCACAAACACATAGTAATGACACATCATCACACCCTCCTGATGATGATGAACAAGCTCAAGGTGATAGGGCATGTCACACTTACAACAAATTCTGGGAATGTTCTCAGTGTGGGAAAACATTATGTTCAAAGTGGTCTTTAACAGCACACACAAGAACACACAGTGGAGAAAAACCTTTTTCCTGCTCTGTTTGTGGTAAATGCTTCTCTCTAAAGTCAAGTTTAACAAAACACACAAGAACACACAGTGGAGAAAAACCTTTTTGCTGCTCAGTTTGTGGCAAATGCTTCTCTGTAAATTCACATTTAACACAACACACAAGAACACACAGTGGAGAAAAACCATTTTCCTGCGCAATTTGTGGCAAAAGCTTCTCTGTAAAGTCAAATTTAACAAAACACACAAGAACACACAGTGGAGAAAAACCTTTTTGCTGCTCGGTTTGTGGCAAATGCTTCTCCGTAAATTCACATTTAACACAACACACAAGAACACACAGTGGAGAAAAACCTTTTTTCTGCTCAATTTGTGGCACAAGCTTCTCTGCAAAGTCAAATTTAAGAGAACACACAAGAATACACAGTGGAGAAAAACCTTTTTCCTGCTTGGTTTGTGGCAAAAGCTTTTCTAAAAAGTCAAGTTTTAAAGAACACATAAAAACACACAGTGGAGAGAAACCTTTTTCCTGCTTAGATTGTGGCAAAAGATTCTCTAATAAATCAGATTTAATAAAGCACACTAGAACACACAGTAGAGAAAAACCTTTTTCCTGCTCTGTTTGTGGAATAAGCTTCTCTCATAAATCCGATTTAATAAAGCACACAAGAACACACAGTGGAGAAAAACCTTTTTGCTGTTCAGTTTGTGGCACAAGCTTCTCCGTAAAGTCAAGTTTAACAAGGCACACAAGAACACACAGTGGAGAGAAATATTTTTTCTGCTTAGATTGTGGCAGAGGTTTCTCTCATAAATCATCTTTAATAAAGCACACAAGAACACACACTGGGAATAAACCATTCAGTTGCAGTGTTTGTACTAAAATTTTCTCCACTGATCAGTATGTTGAGAAACACAAGTGTGTTGGTGAGAATAACAGTGATCCTTGAATCTTCACAAAAAAAAAACAACTGAAGGAACTGACTCCTTGTGCTAACCTGTAAAGGTTTAAATGATTATGACTAAAATATGATATACTGAGTTTTGAGAAGATCTTTTAAAGACAAAGCCAATTTTGTCAGTAACAGAAGAATCATTGTCATTGTGAATTTTTTTAAAAGTGTTTACAGTATATGAATCGGAAATGAAATCAGATGTCAATTGTCTTTGCCACATTTGTGAATGTTATGCTTTTTGGTTGTGTTTTTAATTGTATACAATGGAAAAGGATTGAAAAGAAACTGCAAAATCATAACCCTTTTCAGCAATCATCAAAAAAATGACTTGTTCCATTTGCTCAACTGGCCTTCATTACACTGTCGAAGTATGAAAGGAATGACAGAACAAGAAAGTGAATTATAAGAAGAGTAAGAATGAGACAAGGAAGTAGTCTCAGGGTTTTTGAACGTGACGGCCAATCTGGCTTGCCTGGAGACCAGTTGGCGACCTGATTTAAGATAGCTGGATTTTTCTTTTAAGGTGAATGTACTGTATGTGTAATTTTTTTTTTTTTCGACAATAAATCAAGTACCCAAATTATGTCAGTTTAAATGCATATATAAAACTGCTTTAATATTGGTATCATAATCCCCTTTTTAAAATTGCTTTATCTGCAGTGTTGGGAAAGTTCACTTTTTATACAAACTAGTTCAAAGTTCAGCTCAAATTTTAAAATGAAACAGTCCAGTTCATAGTTGGATGTTTTTTTTTTTTTTTTTTCAAAATGAAGTTCGTCATTCCAAGAATGGACTAGTCTAACAGAACAGTCTTGTGGTCTGTGATTGACCGCATAGAAAAATAATCATGGGAGGATTCTTATGCAGGCAGGGAGGAGACTATTTACGGCACACATGTCAATATAGCAAACAAAACAGCCCCCCGGCTGTTGTGTTTGCTATATAAAAAATAAAACGTCATGTCACTGTTCATTAACCTCGGAAACAACACAACTCGGCAAAACACAAATTCAACCACAACGCATATAATCCAATTTGTTACACTATTTCTGTAATATATTTCTTTGTATCTATGTTTGCCACCCCCTGGCTGTTGTGTGTGCTATATAAAAAATAAAATACAATAAAGAACATTACCGCTACTTTTGCGAGGATCTTCCTCCTTCGGTCGTTTACGTGCCGACTGAAGGCGTCACGTCACTGTTCTGTGGCTTTTGGAATCGGATTGTGGTGAAAAGTTATTCGGAGTAAAACACGTTTTATTAAGAAAAACTTAATTATGTACATTTTATACAATCTTGCAGCCCGAGTGAACCACAAAATTGTTACCAGTTTGGCAGGAGAAACGCAAACATCCCGCTGATCTTGTTTCACAAGATTAGCAGCGGCTTCTTCTCAGGTGGACGTGACATACGAGCAGCCTCGCAAAAGAAGTAGTAATGTACTATGTTTTATTTTTTATTTAGTAACTCAGAACAGAAAAAAACACAACAGCCAGGGGAATGACAAACATAAAGGCAAAGAAATATAGGTCCTTCTAAAAAAAATTAGCATATTGTGCTAAAGTTCATTATTTTCCATAATGTAATGATAAAAATTAAACTTTCATATATTTTAGATTCATTGCACACCAACTGAAGTAGTTCAAGCCTTTTATTCTTTTAATATTGATGATTTTGGCAAACAAGTAAAGAAAAAACAAAAATCTAAAAAAAATTAGCATATCATGAAAAGGTACTCTAAACGCGCTATTAACCTAATCATCTGAATCAACGACTTAACTCTAAACACCTGCAAACGATTCCTGAGGCCTTTAAAACCTCCCAGCCTGATTCATTACTCAAAACCACAATCATGGGTAAGACTGCCGACCTGACTGCTGTCCAGAAGGCCATCATTGACACCCTCAAGCAAGAGGGTAAGACACAGAAAGAAATCTCTGATAAAATAGGCTGTTCCCACAGTGCTGTATCAAGGCACCTCAGTGGGATGTCTGTGTGAAGGAAAAAGTGTGGCAGAAAACGCTGCACAACAAGAAGCGGTGACCGGACGCTGAGGAAGATTGTGGAGAAGGACCGATTCCAGACCTTGGGGGAGCTGCGGAAGCAGTGGACTGCGTCTGGAGTAGAACCATCCAGAGCCACCGTGCAGGATATGGGCTACAGGTGCCGCATTCCCCAGGTCAAGCCACTTTTGAACCAGAAACAGCGGCAGAAGCGCCTGGACTGGGCTACAGAGAAGAAGCACTGGACTGTTGCTCAGTGGTCCAAAATACTTTTTTCGGATGAAAGCAAATTTTGCATGTCATTCGGAAATCAAGGTGCCCGAGTCTGGAGGAGGATTGGTGAGAAGGAACTGCCAAAATGCCTGAAGTCCAGTGTCAAGTACCCACAGTCTATGATGCTCTGGGGTGCCCTGTCAGCTGCTGGTGTTGGTCCACTGTGTTTTATCAAGGGCAGGGTCAATGCAGCCAGTTATCAGGAGATTTTGGAGCACTTCATGCTTCCATCTGCTGAAAAGCTTTATGGAGATGATTTCATTTTTCAGCACGACCTGGCACCTGCTCACAGTGCCGAAAACCACCGGTAAATGGTTTACTGACCATGGTATTGCTGTTCTCAACTAGGCCGTAACTGTCCTGACTTGAATCCCATCGAGAATCTGTGGGATATTGTGAAGAGGAAGTTGAGAGACACGAGACCCAACACTGTGGATGGGCTTAAGGCCTCTATGGAAGCATCCTGTGCCTCCATGCCACGCCACATTGAAGGAGTCATTTCTGCATAAGGATTCCCGACCAAGTATTGAGTGCATAACTGAACATAATTATTTGAAGGTTGACTTTTTTTGGGGATATTAAGAACACTTTTTTTATTGGTCGGATGACATATGCAAATTTTTTGAGATATGGATTTTTGTTTTTTCTTTACTTTTTTGCCAAATTACAGAAATATATATCATAACGCGTGACGTCATCAGCAGGCACGAAGGACCAATCAATTTTAAAATTTTTCAATGAACATTCGATTAGTCCAGCCCTTGGCTTGTAGCTAAATTTTTTTTTTGGCCCTCCATCCATTTGACTTTGACACTCCTGATTTACAGGAACAGAGCAATCATAAAACAAAGAGGTACTTCTGTGTGGAGGAGACTTATCTGCCAAGGTCGTCCTGTTCGTGCTTCAACAGAGAATCCTCATGTAGAAGAAGCGAAAAGGCTTTTTGTTCAGAGGCAGGTGCCAGAATAAACAATTAAATGTTACAGTATGCTGATGCTAAAAAAATAAAACGACAGGAAGAATGAGGTGAAACAAACTATCAAGTTCCCCATCCCAATTGAGGGAAACCTTTAAACCTCATCTGAAACAATGGTGTGTTTTTTTTTAATGGTGGACAGACCCAACTTAAAAGGGGAAGTCAACCCCAAAATGTTCTTTCCAGTCATATATTCTGTGTGCTTCCAATAGTCTAAATAAACAACATTCTGATTGTGTTCGTGTAGTCAAATCCACCTGTTTTTGGCCATCTCAAGGGGCAGCCATTTTGCCACTTTCTGTGACATCACATTTGCTCAGTGCTCAGGTAATGACCAATCATGGCTCAATTTCATTAAAAAAATGAGGCGTTATTGGTCGTTGCCCGAGCCCTGAGCAACTGGGATGTCATTTGCAGTTGAGAGAAGTGACAAAATGGCCGACCCCCTAAAATCGGGTGGATTTTGCTGCTTAACTCATATTTCCTATTAATCAGAATGCCTTGTTTTAACTAGTGAGCCTGCATAATAAATATTGAAAATATTGCGAAATCATTGAATAACTTTTGAAACAACTAAAAACATATTCAAATATTGAAATAAACACTGAAAGAAGTTGAAAATTTGACAAATGTTGAAATATTTTAATGAATAACAAAAAGGTGAAATATTTTAATTAAAATCAATATCGCAATAGGCTACATATTGACATTAATATAGTCTAAACTGAAATTGTTAGACAAATAATATTGAAATAAACACTAAAGTCACTTAATTAATTTAAAAATCGTGAAATAATTGAATAAATATAAAAATAAATGATTTCCGTATTTTCCAGACAATAAGTCACGTTTTTTTTTCATAGTTTGGCCATGGGTGCAACTTATACTTATGTGTGAAATTATTAACACATTATTACTATCATGGCTTGTTAGTGCTGACTTGTATTTATGATGTTTTGTCTCTCTCTGCAGGTGGCTTTAGCGTAATTGACTTTGTCCCGAATATTTCAAACTTGTCTTATTGGCAGATTTAATCACGCCACCTCCAGTTCATAGTTCACGTAGTCTGCGAAGCGACATGTTAGCTTGACGTGTTTACAGTATACAGCTTGCGTCAAGCTGCAGAGAGGGAGACAAAACATCATAAACACAAGTCAGCACTAACAAGCCATGGCAATTACCTCTACAGTGGTCCCTCTAATTACGAAATTAATTGGTTCTGGAAGAAATTTCTTAAGTAGAACATTTTGAAGTAGAGACGCATTTGACATGTAAATGCCCTAATCCGTTCCAAGCCCCCCAACATTCAGACATAAATGTTTTATAAAGCATAAAAATGCATGAAAACATGTAACAAGTATGTGTTACAATTAGATTATTGCACAATAAATTAGAGTTGTGCATAATGGAAAAAATAAAAAAAACAAAGAATAAAGTAGGGAATAAAAATGATGGTCGTTTACCTTTTAATTGCTGTCCTCATCGCTTTTTGCCCTCTTTGGTTCATGTTCTCTCTGAGAAGTGGTTTTTGCCTGGCGTTTTGTAAACAAAAGATTTAATAACATGGCGACTGTTGATACATTACGGTCATATTCTTTGGCAAGATCAACCAAACGCAAACCCTTTCATACGTTTCTATTATCTCCTGCTTTGGTTGTATGGACAAAAAAATGATTTTCTCCTTTTTTTTTCCCTTTTCCTCATTTCTAATTCACGTAAAACTATCGGAAGACCTCATAGCCCGAGGGGCGAATGACGAGCACACTGCATCTATCTATCTATTTACCTGTCTATCCACACACACACACACAGACATACGGAAGAGGGGATGGAGCCAATGGGATGCCAGGAAGATGCTAGGCTAGCCAATGGCAGAGCAGCTATGAGTATGTTGCGTCCAGGAAACTCCGGAGCTGCGATTAGCAGCCCATACTGCGAGTGTCACGCCATACTTTTACCTTTCGTATCCTGAAATTTCTTTCGTAACTAGAGGCAATATTTTCCTGTTGAGGCGTTTCGTAACTTGAAAATTTCGTATGAAGAGACGTTCGTAAGTAGATGTACCACTGTATATCATTTCACATGTTATTGTAACCCACATAAAGTAAAATAAGATAAATCCTGAAAGCTATGAAAATGCATGAATAATTTAAACGGTTGTTAAAATCTAATATTTTGTTAAATAAGTAATTAAAATAATATGATAAAAAGACGATTAGACTGTTAAGGCCTTGCAAGTCGAGGAAGCTAGCTTATACAAACAGCTAAACATTCACAAACAAACTCCACGGACTCCAAGTGTGCAGCGAAGTTGCCTGTTTATATTGTATGTATTTTTATAGACATGGACAAAATGAGCCTATGCTAACGATTAGCGATCGCGACTAGCAGTAGCGATAGCATGTTCAGTCAACAACCCACAATCATCCACAATTCAGCTCGTATATAAGTGTTGCACGCTCATTACACACAATTGTCTATGGGTGTGTGTGTGTGTGTGGGTCATCATGCAGCCACACATGTAAGGAGCAGAACGCAGGAGACTAACAGATAATTACGAACGAATACATAAATACTTTTGGAGACTTGGAAACAATTTACATGGTGGACGATAAATAAAATACTTATTTAATTGATCTACAACCGTTTTGGTGAGTTTAAAGTTATCTTACTGTAACTTTCTTGTATTCTACATCTGTGAATGTTAGCTAAATGTTACCATCGTAGCTCGATGGAAATGATGTGTACTAAGCGCACAATTAATTTCCAAAAATGCGACTTATACTCCAGTGCGACTTTTATATGTTTTTTTCTTCTTTATAATGTATTTTATGGCTGGTGCAACTTATACTCCAGAGCGACCTATAGTCCGGAAAATACGGAATATAGAAGTTGGCAACCTTCCCAATTTTTCAGCATTTAAACCAAATCCATTTTCAGTTTCCTATTTTCCAATAGACAGAACAAATGTCTTCTTTCCTTGTTGAATTTTGTACATAGCATCATGACATGTTTTACAGTCTCTTAGGCTAGGTTCAAACCGCAGGTCTTAATGCTCAATTCAGATTTTTTGAAAAAATCAGATTTTTTTGTGTAAGCGTTCATATTACATTATAAATGCGACCTCGGTCTTGTCTTCTGTATGAACACATGCGTCGTCAAACTGGCCCGCATGCGCAGAAGAAGAGACGACGTCACACCCAACGTTGTGCTTGCGGAAGTAAATGTGGTCCAGCGTGTCGGGGTATTTATATAGTTAAGCGATTAGGTAGCAGGTAGAAATAAATACAGTATTTGGGGGAAATTATGAGGCGAGGCTTGAATATCTCATTTCTTGGAGACATCACTAACGATGACGTCATGTCTTAACCGTGCGTAAAAAATGAATTGATCTGAACCATGGCTGAATTACTACGATCACCATGAATGTCCACTTTATGCTTTATGTTTCAATTGGGATTAAATTAAAGTAAAATATAAAGTCAATAGTGTTACTCAAAACAATTTTGCAGATTCAATCCCCTGCTGCCAGCAGTTTCCCTCTGGAGCACATTTTGGGCTCCGGATGACGTCAATGTCAGATAGATGCGATCTGGCCGTTCAGACCGCGAACGCATTGGAAAAAATCGGAATTGAGCCGTTCAGACTGTCATAAAAAAATCAGATACAGGTCGCATATGGGCAACAAAGGTCTAAATCACGATACTTACCCTAATCGGTGATTCGGCTGACCTTTGTTAGGTTTAAGGTCTAAATCACAATACTTACCCTAATTATCTGACTCCAAATTATTCACCATATATTTATTATTTGAACCGACATTAACCTTAGCTTCACCTTACCTAACAATTATGCGTGCTCGTTCCGTAAGAGAGAAGACCAGAAAGCCAATCAGCCGAATCACCGAGATTTTATTCCTAACAGCAAAAGCTAATACAGTATCGGGGGCTCGGTTCCCTCTCAATACAGATCTGTGCGCTCCTGTGGCCATCAGAGAGCGACACCACACCCGAGTTGCCCCGAACAGTTATAGAAAACAATATGCAAATTAAACACACCAAAAACACTAGCCACTATCCTTTCATCAGTTACATGGTATCTGCAATATATTTCTTCAGATGCTGATTGGTTCTCTTTTCCCCGCCGTCTCAGATGACGCCTTTTCTTGTGCACATGACTCGCTGGGTTGTAGCTCCTGAAAACACCAAGTTATCTGCGTTCCAAGAGGCCGGGGCCTTCAGAGAAACTGTGGCCCCCGCCTTTGTCTGCCTGTTTTTCACTGGCGGCACCTGGTACATCAAACCGCCCATACATTGTGTTCCTCTGATACATCCGCTCCCCTTATACAGCAACCTTGAAACAGCTCTACTTCTACTCATTTGTAGTACAACTTTGAATCATGAATAAATGGTTAACACACATTTATATATCTTCACAAACTAATAATAAAACCCTTCACTAGCCATACATGTATATGTCTTCACAAACTAAAAATAAAACCCTTCACCTTAAGCCTAACAGTTCAGAGAAAACTGTATGTACTCACAAGAGGAGAAGTCAAACCCTCACAATTTTGATTCATACTCTCAAAAAAAGCAGTCAAACCATCACAATTTTGATTTGTACTCACAAATTATGACTATTACGGATTTGAATCTTTAAATCACGGATATGCCTTTTTGACACTGATCTTACTCCATACAAAACACCGTAGCTAAATCATCCATCCATCCATCCATCCATCCATCCACCTATCCCAGCTGTCATCAGGCAGTAGGCGGGGTACAACCCGAGCTGGTTGCCAGCCAATTGGATGGCACACAGAGACAAACAAACATACACACTCACAATCACACATAGGGGCAATTCAGAGTGATAAGAACCTACCATGCATGTTTTTGAAATGTGGGAGGAAATCTGAGTCCCCGGAGAAACCCCACAAAGGCACGGGGAGAACATACAAACTCCGCACAGGAAGGCCACCGGAATCGAACGACCTCTGGACTGTGAGGCGGACATGCTAACCAGTCGACCACCGTGCCGCCCCTAGCTAAACCATTCTTTCCGATTTACGTGTGGAGGCTGTGGTCCGTTCAGCACACAGGATGTCCATCACTACTTTAAAGGACTACGACATCATTTATTACGTTTTTATGTCCGGATTAACTCGTCTCTCGACTCGCGTTGATGCTTCTCGGCCTAGTTACCTTTTTTACCTTATCTTAGCTCGCTAGCCGCTAACAAAGAGAAGCACACGACTCATTGTCAAGCAGAGATCAAGTACGAATTTGTTGGGATTATCGTGTCAAAATGTGCGCAATGACAACAACAAAGTACGAAGGGGAACTTTGTGGAAGAGAAGAAGAGAACGAGCTACATCTTCAACTGCTAAGCGAAGTTTGCAAGCAGCCTCGTGTGCTACACGGAGCAGGTTTGTACACGTTTTACTCTCATTTGCTTTGTAAAGAACAACTTTCTATCGTTAAAAATATGGATGTCACGTGTTTGTATTTCTATGTAATTTCTTTACTAGTGTATGGTAATGATGGTCAGATGAAGTTTCTAGGGGAAAATACGTTCAAGGTTATTATCTCTTTTTATCTCTATCTCTATTTTTATCCATTGTCTGTTGTCAGGTATGCTGAGCATTTGTTCATGCTAAATTAAATCAGTCCAGAAAATGTGTGCCAAGAATAACCGTTGGATGGGGGAAAGCGCTTTTCTACTCAAAGCGCTTCACACGGTTACCTCGAAAACAATGTGTTTTCGTTGTGCGCTTCTGCGTAGTTGTATAGTTCCAGCAGAGGCCTGATGAACGATGTTTTTCCTGTATTGTTTGGCCCATGCAGCACCATTGTGTTTTTTTTTTGGGTGCAGCTGCAAGGTCCACATCTTGAAGCTTTCGTCGAACTCGTCCATGTCGATGTTTTGGAACCTCAGGTACTGGTGGATGCGTGCTGGAGTCGGCGTGCCACTCGGTAGGTTCTGCAGCAGGTTCAGCTTCTTGTGCATCGTCAGGTAGTACAGCCTGCATTTTGTGTATGACCGCCTGCAGGTTGTATTTGTGCAGGTGATTTTCTATGCTCTACGGAGCTCTCTCCGGCATCTCCTGTAAGGTCAACGCGTCGTAGTTGTGCATGATGTGCATGATGTCTTTAGTCATCGGGTTTTTGATGTTTTCCTCCGACTGCCTGCGCACCAACAGGCTGTAGGTTGCGATGGTCGACGCTCCCAGCAGCAGCTCGCTGTTGGTCCATGCAGACATGCGCTGTTTGGAGATGAATCGGAGGAGACCGGCAAAGATGTCACCTTCTGGCTTTTGAAGCACCCAGCATTGTGGAAGCACTGATTGAAGGTACGCTTTATATTGTCTGACCGTTTGGAAGTCGACATGAGCACGTGGTAGTGGAGCATGTTGCCCTCCGATAACACGCTTGATACGAGCCATTGTTGCGAATTGTCCTCAAACCATTCAAAAAGGGTACTCACGGTTTGGATGGTGATCACTATGGCGTTGAAGGTGTGTATCGTCACCTGCGTGATCAATTTCATGTAGTCATTGTAGTTGGCTTGCGTGCACGCCTCCTTGAAGTCCTCCGATATGTCGTCTAAGCAGTAGATGGTCTGGAGCATTACTGTGTGTTCTCTCCAGTCTTGTTCTGGTCCTCGTAGAGATGAACGGCTTCGTTCTCCTCCTGCCCCTCCAGCAGGACCGTCGATGCGGGAGACGCTTGCATCGCCTCCGTCTGTTCCTCGTGGTCCCGGTTCAGGTATTGGTAGTATCTCTTGAAATCTGGGACCCTGTAGTGATTTTCCAGTTTACTGAGCTCCAGCAGCTCCTGTAGGTCCATCACGGCCTCCGGGAACCTGGTCAGCATCACCATCCGGTTCAGGGTCCCCTGGTGGCCCTTCACCGTGGTGTTTTTCAGTCTGAACCTCGTGCAGTGAAAGATCAGTCCCTCTCGTGTCAGCAGAAATTGCGAGCTGTGGTATTTGGCCAGCAAAAGTTTTTTTTACGTCCGTAAAGATTCTCTTTTGACGTAGTCTTTATATAACTTGTTTTTGTCTGTCGTTTTAGTAAGTTACTCCTCTTTCATTCCCAACCTCAACCTCACTGACCTTGCCAACCCTGTCACGTGGCACTGTTTTTACGTCCGTAAAGATCCTCTTTTGACGTATTGTATCCTACTCTGGTGTCTCGATCAGGAATTTGTTCTCGCTCATACTCACTTTGCTGTTGCTACTGTTCGCCTTCTTGGTCGTCTTTCCCCTGTTCCCCTGTCCTTGGTTTTTTTGCTGCGAGTTTCTTCTGAATGGCCATTTCTAGATGGATAAATAATGTCCATCTAGTTGCGAGCACACTGAGAGAGTTGTTTTTGTGCTCTCTTCCTTTTATACTCTTGGTAGCCCCACCCGTCTGCACATCTGGAAGCTATTGAGGTTGCTTGTATAAGTCTTTATATAACTTGCTTTTGGCTGTTGTTTTAGTAAGCTACTCCTCTTTCATTCCCAACCTCAACCTCACTGACCTTGCCAACCCTGTCACGTGGCACTGTTATAAACACGTACGTTGTTAACGCGTACTGTGCCATGTGACAGGGTTGGCAAGGAAGCGCACAACGAAAACACCGTCAGCTTCTCAGGATGCTGCGGAAAAGATATCGTGGCGTGGGAGGAACCTTTCATCATGTGCGGCCAACATAGACATGTGCAAAATGATATTCGAGGGCACGCCGACAGAAGTGCAGCACAAGTTCAACAACTACGAGACAGAGTGGGTAGAACCCGCAGAAGTCTCATACCACCAATTCTGCTACCGCGAGGGAGTCACAAACGGTGCTAGGTTTATGTTGCCGACCTACCAACACGGCATATACCGCACAACCACACACATGCAACACTACATATTCTTCGGGTGGGATCCGCTCATAAACGCTGACCAAATACTAGAACTGCCTCCGGGTAAAAACGCTGTCACATACGAATGGACGGCCAAAGAAGAGATATGGCTGAACACGCACATGATGCAACAGTTCGACCCAAAGCACACGCCAGGCAGAGCCAACACAGCCACGGTACTCGCAAGAAATACATGATGAACAAAGCCAACGTGACACCGCACAGTCACCTGAACAGATAGGTGTCTCAGACGTACGCAAACCCTTCAGCCGCGTGCAGGCACTGGAACAAATCAGACCGGGCATCATGGAACAACAGTGGATGTCGCCCATACCGAACTGGTTCATAAAAATGATACCGCTGTTCGACTCCAGCAACAACCTCATTAAAACCACAGCGCAAGTACTCATCACTACGGAACTATACGTAGAAACAGCTCCGGAACGACTGGCCATCAACATGCCTTAGACCTCCAACATCATATATCCCAATCACACTCCAAACAACGCACCTTGGTGCACCTACCACACCATACTGCACTTACCCATCAACCGAGGAGTATTGGCAGAGCCAACACAGCCACGGTACTCGCAAGAAATACATGATGAACAAAGCCAACGTGACACCGCACAGTCACCTGAACAGATAGGTGTCTCAGACGTACGCAAACCCTTCAGCCGCGTGCAGGCACTGGAACAAATCAGACCGGGCATCATGGAACAACAGTGGATGTCGCCCATACCGAACTGGTTCATAAAAATGATACCGCTGTTCGACTCCAGCAACAACCTCATTAAAACCACAGCGCAAGTACTCATCACTACGGAACTATACGTAGAAACAGCTCCGGAACGACTGGCCATCAACATGCCTTAGACCTCCAACATCATATATCCCAATCACACTCCAAACAACGCACCTTGGTGCACCTACCACACCATACTGCACTTACCCATCAACCGAGGAGTATTGGCACAACCGCCATCCAAAGGCAGCTCCCTACCCGAACTGCCGGCCGCATCCGACGCGGACCAAGCCGTCTTCAGCACGCTGTCGAGAACAAGACAGCAACAACAACAACAAAGACCGGACATCAAGGTCCAGACTGACGACAGAAAACAACAACTAGGGCAGGATCTCTGAACTCTGTCGCCAACGGGACCAACCTGATGGACAATTGCATGCTTCTTATATCGATGTTAACTGTCATTTAAACGTGACCATTGATGATACACACTCGTGCATGAAAATACTTAAATGTTGTACTCTCATGTAATCCAAAAACAATATATGTATGCATGCAAAAAGCTAATAAAGACATCCTCATCCTCAAAACAAGATCCGCCTCCCCAACTGCAGCTAATGGCCAATGGCCAATATTCCTTTTTGGTTTGGTTTGGTACGGCGCTACGAAGAAACGAGAGAGAGAGGTGAATTAGAGCGAGGCTGTTCATATCTGAATAAAGACGCAACAAAACACTGACCTGCCGTGTCGGTTGACTTTAGCAAGGAAGACGCCAGAAGAAATACATAAAGTCAAACCTATAGTGTAACCCACCATACCACGGCCTCCGAAGATAAGGAAGAACAACATTTAAGCGTTACACTACCAATGCATACGTCGCGACTATCAGCGCGGGGCAGGGGGACTCAGCCGTGCATGTGTCAGGCAGCTGAGCAATTCATCCTCATCGTCAATATTTTGAAGCACATGTAACACCTCCTCTACTCTAAAGCTTTTAATTTTTCAAATATACATGAATAGATCATGGTGACCAGCAGCCTTTATCAATGCAGCCGCTGGTTGCTATGGAAACTTTAATCATGCGATCAAAAAAATTGACGGCGTCAAAAGAGGGTTGGATTAACGCCGAAAATAACGCGCTAAATTGACAGCCCTAATATATACCGTATTTTCCGGACTATAAATCGCTCCGGAGTACAAGTCGTAATAAAGAAGAAAATAACATATATAAGACTCACTGGAGTGTAAGGCGCATTTTTGGAGGAAATCTATTTGATAGAATCCAACACCAAGAACAGACATGTCATTTAAAATTTAAATGACGAACAATTTAAGATAAAAATATAATAGAGACAACAACAGGCTGAACGATATGCTTACGTTACATTACACAACGCCCCCCCTCCACTCCCCGGAAGCCAAGTTGTCTCCATCGCATAACGATAATAAATGTGTCCATATGGATAAAATAATAAAATTGTACATACATGTAGAATTACATGAAAGTTACGGTAATGTTGCGGAGTTAGGACTGTATGTGAATTTGGGGGGATTCACCGGAGTCACTCGAATCAAAGAGCGTGACCCAACATAGTGATGGGGAACAACGTGGCTTTAATAGCACTCCAATCCATTCCACAGAGCTCAACAACTAGCTCAATCCCGGCGCGTACGCGACAACGAAGAGGCGCGCATCTGCTGCTAACGGCTAACAGACTCGAAACGTCTCTCATTAGGACCCCTTTTAGCTGTCCAACAATATGCCTGACATAAATCAACGTAAAGAAAGGACCCATTAGGACCCAAAAACATGCCTGGTGTAAAACACACAAATTAAACAGTAAACCAATGCCTGTATAAACGAAGCACTAATGAGGAATTTACAACAGGTAACGGTTGTAGATCGATTCGATCGCTTTGAAAGTGTGTGTTACGCATGGTGTTTGTTTTTGTTCAAAAGAGTTTCCATGGGTTTGTTTTTTTAAGAATTGGCCGTTGAATGCGTCAATCACCAGCTTAGCACGTTTGGTTGTGACTGCAAACACAATTGACGAATCGTCGATATGCAGGGGTGGTACTAAGAATCTAATTACGCATGTAATTTGCTCATTGGCTGTTGTTGAACTCCTGACACGGAAACATTCGTTTATTGGATCAAGTAAGCAATCAATCGAACATAAGGTCCAGCCTATGTTTTGAAATCTCGTGTTGCTAAATCCATTGAAGGATGTGCATCTCAGGCTTGTTGTGGACTAACTATGTTACTGGAATACTTTTACAGGACCCTTGTCGACGTAATATGATCATGAATGATGGATTTTAAAATTGTGTCGGACATTTATGAGGCTGAAATGGTGAGTTCCTTATTTTTTGTGTTAGCAATTGTTTGACTTAAATGCTCGCCGAGCCTGCAGATATGATTGTATATTATAATGTTTGGTATCATTCGAATCTGAGGAAACTCAGTTTTCTAACCATATATAACATGGAATGCTTTGAAGTTGTTCTGTGTATAGCGAATTTCCCGCGGGCACGACATGAAAACCCACCCGTGGGCCGATGGAACTGGTATAACATGTGAAATGATATACAGGTAATAATATATATATATATATATATATATATATATATATATATATATATATATATATATGTATATATATATATATATATATATATATATATATATATATATATATATATATATATATATGTATATATATATATATATATATATATATATATATATATATATATATATATATATATATATATATATATATATATATATATATACACACACACACACACACACACACCGTGCAACCCTAATTCCAACACGGCTAATGTGGGCCTTAGTCGACGCTCTCTGGTCCTTCATTATGGGGTCAATACTGCGTATTGAGAATCTACAAATGCGCAACTTAAGTCACAAATCCATATGGAGAATCTAC
Organism: Filicampus tigris; assembly: GCF_054856515.1. Lineage (NCBI taxonomy): Eukaryota > Metazoa > Chordata > Actinopteri > Syngnathiformes > Syngnathidae > Filicampus > Filicampus tigris. Next base: position 90,800 of record NC_141233.1, read on the forward strand.
AAATGCATAACTGAAGTCACAAATGCCTATGGAGAATCTACAAATGCGTAACTGAAGTCACAAATGCATATGGAGAATCTACAAATGCGCAACTGAAGTCACAAATGCTTATGGAGAATCTACAGATGCATAACTGAAGTCAGAAATGCGTAACGAGAATCTAGAAAAGTGTAATGAGAATCTACAAATGTGTACATTGATTTGTATGTGCAAACACATGGTTAAGTGCATACAGAGATCTGTATGTGGGTGATCTGTAAACACTGGGCCTTTTGATTGGCTGTCTTCTGAAATGTGACTTTTGCAACAGTCCGGCCGTGCACGACTCACAAATGTGTACAGCGATTTGCAAATGCATGACCTAAGTCACAAATGCGTATTGAGAATCTAAAATGCGTAACTGAAGTCACAAATGCGTATTGATCATTAGGGCTGGGCTGATAATTCGATATCAGTATGTATCGCGATTGACACATGATCGATATCAATACAAATTGCTTTCGATAAAACGTTCGATAGAGGAAAAATAAAGAGAAAAACCCGATCGCAGCATGGTGCGTGATGTAGGCAGCGCGCTTCCGCCTCCAAACATGAAGACGAAGCGTTTAAACCAACGAAGAAGCTGTTAATTCAACGGCACATGCTCGCGGTCCAGGCGGCCGTGCGCTATGCTTGCGGACCCGGCGGTCGTGCGCTATGCTCGCTGGCCCGGCGGCTGTGCGCTATGTTCGCGTCCAGCGAGCTAGCGAGCGCCGTAACTTTGCTCGAATAAATGACCACCCGATTTGGTACAACTCTTACAATTAAATTATATTATGCATGATAACCCTATTAAACACCCCCGGATGGAGCCGTGGTCTACAAGTAGAGGAGTCTTTGACATGCTAGTGGCAGTTTGTTATCCGACACAGGCATCGCACTCAAGGTAAAATCAAGCAAGTAAAATATGAATGGATTATGGCAGTAGTGAGTCCGCTAAAGAGATAAAGTAGTCCTAAGACGGTTGGTCAACGATAATGCATTCAGTGCAAGAAAGTATTCGTTCACTTACATTGGATGAACATTGAATGAAGGCATTCAATATGTGTTAACAACTGCTGTTTAAAATAAAATCAATAATTATCAATATTGACTGAAATGAAATACTTAGATTGTGACAGTTTTTCTAACATATTTCTCAGCCCTTCTAAGCACATTGTTTAAAATTGAGTTAATTTAATCTTTATATCGACCAGTTTATTTCACTCTTTCATCGTTACATTGACCTCTTATTAAAGGTTAAGTATTATGTTAAAATAAAATAACCTAAATGTATTTTTCTTCAGGTCATTATTTTCAATAATTTAAAAAAAGAAAAAAAATTCAATATATATCGATATCAACCAATATGGAACACTTACAGTATATCGTGATTAGGGGTGGGAATTTCGACTCATTTGCCCGCCGACTAGTCTCAAATTTTATTTTCGCCTAGTCCACTAGTCTATAAGCAAGAAAACTTGAAATTTAATACATTGAATTCAAAGTTTAAAATGCAAATGTTTTGTGTGGTTACAGCAGGGGCTATTTTAGCCCAAACATTTAGGACAGTTTGTTAATTTAAATTCTATTGAAGTAATAACAACTGACTGAATAAAAGTGAACAATTGAAAGCGAAATAGATTTATGATACATTTGCCAATTCAATGCATGGCATTTATTATGTTTTCAGCTGTGTGTCTTTGTGTGTCTTTCCTCCAAGGCGCATGTCTGAAGAACACAGCTGCGGAGATGTCCTTCATCCACATACGTTATACATGTCATAGTCATATAAGATCCTGGTTATGGACGTCCATCCGTCTGTAGTTAAGGCATTGGCCACATAGCTGACCCGCTCAAACGCTCGTAGTATCTCCTCTTTCATTTGGTTATGGCTACTCTCGAGTCGGGGCGTTATTGTGTTGCTACTTGGCACCACGTACTCAGACTCGATATACAGTATTACTTTTTCGAACCGTCTGCCCTCAACAAAAGAAAGCGGCAGCATATCGCGTCATTTTACAAATTAGTTGGGTAATCTTCGCTGTGCGGTGAGCATCGCAGCGCCTGCAGATTCACATCGAGATTTACTTTGGATGTGGTTTCTCGTCGCTCCGGGAGAGTGGTTGTAAGCGAGTTTATGCTTACAAAGCCTACAGACGACCTTGTTGTCATCTGCTGCATCAAAATACTGCCAAACGGTGCCGTTATTTTTCATGGTAGCTTCGACATCTTGAGGATTTACTTTTCTTCCTCAAACTTTGTGTCCCTGCCCGTACGCACACATAGAAGGGGGTGGGGTGGGGCGCTCTTCTCTCTCTTGGTGCTCAGCTTGTTGACAGAGGCAGAGGCGTGAGGCGTGCATTCTTAATGCAGCGTTTAACCGACTAGTGAAATACTAAACGTTTAATAAATCGTAGACGGTTAAACGACTAGTCGCGCACATCCCTAATCGTGATATACCTTTCAGTCATATCGCCCAGCCCTATTGAGAATCTACAAATGTGTAATTAAAGTCACAAATGTGACAAAAATCTGCACATATGTACATTGATTTGTATGCCCAAACACGTGGTTAAATGCGTGCAGAGATCTGCATATTGGTGATCTGTAAACACTGGGCTTTTCACATGTGACTTTTGCTACAGTCCTGCCGTTCATCCATCCATCCATCCATCCATCCATTATCTTTACCTCTTATCCTCACAAGGGTCGCGGGAGTGCTGGAGCCTATCCCAGCTGTCAATGGGCAGTAGGCCGGGGATACCCTGAATTGGTTGCCAGCCAATCGCAGGGCACATAGAGACACTTCAAACACGCCACTCGTTACTCATCTGCGTAGGAGATTTTTTTCAACAGGTGAACAGCGCGAGTTCTACTCAGGCCTGGTCAACCCGCTGCATGCGAGCCGCATGCGGCTCTTTGGCCGGTTTTATGCGGCTCTTGAAGTCCTTTTCGAAAATGAGTTTATACTGGGCGCAGCATGCCGTCAACCCCATTATTGTGTCTGGTGAGGGGTGGGGAGCACAAAATGATGTGGTAAAGGTTCCTTGCTATCGTCCTGGTCTTGTTTCACTGCAGAATAATGAGCCGTTCTTCTTAAAATATAATTTTGCTCGCCAGTGTGGCATTTCAGCCACTCACTTCCGGGTTCGTGTTCCGCTCAACACATAAGAGATAAGTTGCCCTCCAAATTTAAGCATCTCAGTAAGCACCAAAAAAGAAACAAACAAGGTTATTATTTTATTTATTGTTAATTGGCTTTTTATATACCTGGTGCCTTTATTCACAGTGTTACTGTGTTTCTGACTTGATAAGCAAAGAAATCACTGTCAGACCGTTTCACATTTCAAATGTTAAAATTAGAACTATGATACTGTCAAATTAGTGACCAGATCGTGTACCGTGAACTTTCCAGCAATACAGTGAGGCTTACTGCAGTGTTGCACTCTAAAAACAGTTGGGTTGAAGGGGTGGGCGCAGCTTGGATGGTGTAGGACGCGTGTTTCAGTGCTCCTGCAGACTTTCGGACATTTCACGCTTCAAATCGACGTTTTATTGTTACTTTGATGCCCACATTCGTGTTTCAACAACTGTGGATTTGAAAGGATCGAATACTGTGGCAAATGTTTCTAAAAATGGTGGAGAGACTCCAGACGTTTACGTACTACGCCGCTAGTGATAAGCCCAACAGGCCTAATACGAGGCTGCAAGCTGCCAAGACAGATAAATGTGACTCTCAGAGATCGGCGGCGACAGCGGACGTGATTGTTAAAGGTCAGATGTTAACGTCTCTAAGAAGTGATATAACACAAATCATAAGAGAAGAACTTAAAAATGCCTTGGCGAGTGATTTCGCAGCTCTCAAAGATGAGATCCAGCTGCGCGAGCTGAAATAGCTAATATTGCTGGCGTCATGAGCGCTCGATTTGATAGCATTGAAACTGACGTCCAGCAGGTGAAAGTTGACATGTCTACTTGGTCGGATGAAGTAACTGAGCTGAAGACTACAGTAATAGGGCTCTAGAGTGAGATAAAATCACTGTGGGAGAGGAGTGAGGATATGGAAGGAAGAATGAGGTGTGGCAATATTCGCATTGTGGGCATTAATGAATATCCAAGCTCCAGTACTCCAAATGCGGTGTCTAAAACTATTAAACAAGTCCTTCATCTTGACAAGGATGTGAAAATTGACCGCTCACATCCAACATCCGCACCTCGTAAGCCAGGAGATGACAGACCTAGAGTGATTGTCGCTGAAATGCACTTCGATGGAGACGCGGTGGACATCCTGAGAAGAGCTAGAGAGAGAGCGCCACTGATGTACGACGGCAGAAGATCAACATTTTTCCGGACGCACGGAAAGCTTTGCAAAGTCGCCGCGATGTTCGGTTTGGATTAGTCTATCCGGCAAGATTTCGAATTACTTTAAGAATGAAAGCTGGGAGTTAAAAGATCCTGACAATGCCATGGCCTACATCCAGTCTACTATCCTTTCTGGGACTGAACCTTAATCTGAAGGTACTGTGCATCTGAAGGATATTAAACGTGGTCATATTAGTCACATTTAGTAATTTTGTTTGGTTGTTTAGTTTAGTTTTTTGCTTTGTTTTTTGTTTTTGTTTTTTTTTGCGAGCGTGGGTGCGCACAGTGCAATGTGAACGGATTTTATCTTTTTTTCTCTTCTGAAGGCACAACGTGATTAAAAGACGTTCATCTAGTAAAAAGTTTTATTCATTCATTTATTTTATTTTTTTTAAATCCCCTTCCTATCTGCAATTGTCTCTGGAGGTAGAAGACTGGGGGTTATGTAAAGCGTCACGTTCTTGTACATACAGTACAGATGGGCTTAAGGTACAGGTACTTGTTCTGAAGGTTTACATGTTTGTGGAATCACCGTTTAAGTTCTGCTGTATTGTTTCGTATTGTTCTCCTGAGTTGAATTCTTGCATTTAGTACTGTTTGCCTTTAACATTGGTGTGGCGTATGTATTGGACAATACGCTGACTTCATTGGTCGCGGGATGCCTAGCGCGATGCGATTGATGACGTCAGAACTCGCACGCCTGTACAGAGAAAAAGTTTGCGAGCCGCCGAACGAAGGCAGTTAGCGGTAAGTTGTTTTACCAACCGAAAGGAAGCACCAGTGGAGCAGATTGACGACGTTCACCTACGTTGTCCGTCGAAGGAAGTATCATCTCAAACCGGGAGGTTCCGGTGAGGTGGACTGTGCTACCCGTGTGTAGCGTCTCTATCGGAGATCGAGCTAGCTAGCATTCAGGCTAGTTAGCACCCGTCGACTAAGCGTAGCCATCCTCCCTCGCGGCAGAGCCCCGTTGTCCTCGGACAGTCTGCCAAGCCAAGCCAAGCCTTTCCTAGCCAGTGAGGGCCGACCTTCATTCCCCCTCGTACTAGGAGAAAAGTCCTCACTCCCACCTGCAATTCCTACGAACAGGATAGCACGCTCGGATCCTCCCCCGCCCCCAGCATCGCTACGATCCACCTGCTATTCCCCGCACACATCCACAAGGAGGATTTCCCCAAAACTTCAATTCATGAGCTCCACCAACACGGGCAACGTTCTGGTACCATTTAGTATTAATTAAGGACATTGACTTTAATTGTAATTGGGCTGAATTATTATTCTGTGTATATTAAGTTTGTATTATTGATAATTGACTATCCATTGCATTATTTTGCCAAAGTGTTTATTATTATTACTGTTACGACTTGTTGCTTCCTCTAAAGTTAAATTACAAATAAGGAGTAAGATTATTTGTTTATTAATTTGGTGAATAGTTTAATCCCCCACATGTAAACATACAGTCCTCTGCAGGCTCCGGCACAGTACTACTTATAATTGCTTATTGTGTTGTAAGACCAGCGCGTATTGTATTGCAAACACAATGCTCCCATATTGGTCTTTTTTCATCCACTTAATTATTTAATTTTTATTATTTCATTATTATATTATTGATTCCCTCCCCCAACTGTCCATAATTGCTCAATATGGTGTAAGAATGTTGTATAGCCTGCAATTATTTATTTATTTATTTTTTGTATAGTTTGATCTCATTTGTATTAGTCGGTTTACTTAACTTTATTGGGTCTGCTGGGGCCTGAGCTCCATCAGTGTTTGTTTTACTTTTTAAGGCTAAACAAATGTGTTTGATTTCTAATCCTCCTGATGGGAGTATTAAATTGGACTGTGTTTTTTGCTGCTTAAACATTGTGGCTAGGGACTTTTCCCTGTTTTCTCGCATTCCTCATGTTCAAATATCTTCTCATGTGTGTTGCTCCCTGATTCCCGTTTTCCTTAGAAATCTATTAATATCTACGCAGACAAGGAATCCTTAATTCTCAATGGGCTATGGTGTTATGTTGTCCAGTAAAAACGTTTTTATAACGACGCAGCGTTCCTATGCATACAAAAGTTGTTTGTTTTGTTTTGTTTTTGTTTTTGTTTGTTTTTCCATATGTGGTCACTATATTATATCCCTCCACTTGGCCCTCTACGACAGGTACGTCTCAGACCCAAACAATCTCTACAACGCCCTATTGTTACAATACTAATTCTTAATAGGTTCGATCAGATGCCTGCCTCCACTCAGTCTCTCCTGCTGCAGCCTCCACCTACTCCTCCTGCTGGGCGTGTCACCCCCTCCCCCCTTTTCTCCTCAGTCTCCAGCTCCCAGCTACACCAGATAGCCACCACTCCCTCCTCCCCAGCCTTGGCCTTCACAACATCTCAGGTGAGGAACCAGCTGAAGAAGATGAAGGCGAGGAAGGCAGCGGGCCCAGATGGCATCAGCCCCCAGCTCCTCAAATCCTGCGCAGACCAGCTGTGTGAAATTGTCCAGCACATGTTCAACCTGAAGCTGGGCAAGGTCCCCCAGCTATGGAAAACATCCTGCCTGGTCCCGGTGCCAAAGACCCTCCACCCGAAGGAGCTCAACAGCTTCAGACCAGTGGCGCTGACATCTCACCTGATGAAGACCCTGGAGAGACTGGTCCTTGTCCACCTGCGCCCCCCTGGTGAGCTCCTCAATGGACCCACTCCAGTTCGCATATCAGCCTGGCATCAGTGTGGATGATGCCATCATCTACCTCCTCCACACTTCATTCTCCCACCTGGAGAAGGCGGGGAGCACTGTCAGGATCATGTTCTTTGATTTCTCCAGTGCTTTCAACACCATCCAGCCCACCCTATTGGGAGACAAGCTGGAGCGGGCGGGGGTGGCCCACCACCTCACCACATGGATCCAGGACTACCTCACAAACCGGCCACAGTATGTGAGGACACAGGACTGTGTGTCTGACGTGCTCCTCTGCAGCACGGGGGCCCCACAGGGAACTGTCTTGGCTCCCTTCCTGTTCACCCTCTACACCTCGGACTTCAACTACAACACCCCTACCTGTCACCTGCAGAAGTTCTCTGACGACTCTGCGATTGTCGGCCTCATCACAGGCGGAGATGATCGGGAGTACAGAGAACTTACTAAGGGTTTTGTGGACTGGTGCCAGCAGAACCGCCTCCTGATCAATGCGGGGAAATCCAAAGAAATGGTGGTGGATTTCGGTAGGCGGCAACACTCTTCACCTGCACCAGTGAATATCCGGGGAACAGATGTTGAGAGAGTCTCAACTTACAAGTACCTGGGTGTTCATCTGAACAATAAACTGGACTGGTGCGACAACACAGACGCCCTCTATAGGAAGAGTCAGAGCAGACTCTTCCTACTCAGGAGACTGAGGTCTTTTGGGGTTCAGGGGACACTCCTCAGGAACTTTTATGACTCTGTGGTTGCATCGGTCATCTTCCAGGGAGTGGTCACCTGGGCAGGCGGCGTCTCGGCCCGGGACAAGAAACGGCTGGACAAACTGGTCAGGAGGGCCGGCTCTGTCCTGGGCTGCTCCCTGGACTCTGTGGACTCGGTGGGGGACAGGAGGATGTTGGCCAAGCTGTCATCAATGCTGGGCAACCCGGACCACCCCCTCCAGGGCACCCTAACAGCACTCCACAGCACCTTCAGTGACAGACTGTTACACCCTCACTGTGCAAAGGAGAGATTCCGCCGTTCCTTCTTGCCTGCTGCTGTCAGACTCTTTAACAAGAACATTGTGTAGTCTCTACAAACTGGCGGACATTAGTGCAATTGTGCAGTCCTGCATCTGAGCTCATATCGTGCAATACCCAATACTCCCCACTACTGTAATACCGTGCAATACTCAACATTCCCCACTACTGTTAGTCTAGTTTTATTTTTATCCAATGCTCTTCCTTACATTTCACTACAGGACTGCAGCACTGTCACTTACTTAGAGTATTTTTTTCATCTGTATATGTACAGGCCGAAATGAGTGTTCCTCATACTTTTTATGTAGATGTAGGTTGGTGTGTATATGCATGTGTATATACACATGTTACTGCGTATATTTACATAGGTTTGATCCTAAATGTTTGCCGTCAATGTTATACATTAATGGCCACATTATGCCGCCGCCCCTTTGTGACCTATATCTTTGCTGCTGTAACAATGAAAATTTCCCCACTGTGGGATCAATAAAGGCATTCTTATCTTATCTTATCTTAAGCCATGAGTCCACAGATGACTATAAGTTATAATGTGAGGGGTTTAAATAGCCCAATTCAGAGATGGAAAGTACTATCACAGCTCAAACACTTTAGATGTCAAGTAGCCTTATTACAAGAAACACATTTATCAGATGACGAACACCAGAAATTAAAGAAATCCTGGGCCTATAAAGTGTATTATTCATCTCATAGCTCTGGAAAAAGAAGAGGCGTGGCAATATTGATACATCGCCAAGTTAATTTCATTGAAACATCCATATATAAAGATGAGGAGGGCAGATTTATAATGGTGAATGGGATACTAGATGGTATATTAAGTCTCCTTTGTGAATGTGTACGCCCCAAATGAGGATCGACAGGGATTTGTAAAATTGATATTTAACTGGATTGCAGAGCATAGTTCTGTTCTCTTGCTTTTGGGTGGAGATTTTCACTGTGTAATGTCACAACAAGATAGGAAACCAACATCCAAAACTGTCATACAATGGCATAAAATGGGTAAAACGATTAAACATCTTATCTCAGAAGCGGGTCTAGTGGATGTGTGGAGATTTAAATTTCCCAAAGAGAGAAATTTTACATTTTATTCCAATAGACATGCCTCATATACAAGGATTGACTTTTTTTTTTTTTTAACTTCTAAAGCTGTATTGTATTGAAGATGTAAGTATTATGCCCATCACTATTTCAGATCATGCTCCGGTGGAATATAGGCCTGACACCAACTCTAAAGCAATGGAGATTAAATGCCTCTCTCCTTAATGATCCGGCTTTTGTTATATTTATTAAATCCGAATTTAAGAATTATATGGATACCAATAATACTCCACGTACTTCTCCAATTGTGCTGTGGGACTGTGCAAAAGTGTGTTTAAGGGGAAGAATAATTTCTTATGCAACTGCAAAAAAGCAACAAAAAATTTCAAAACAAATATGAGAGGACAAAATTAAGATGTTGGAACACAAACACAAACAAGGATTGTCACCTAATCTTTTAAAAGATCTTAGTATTGGTCGTAAGGAACTCTAGGAGCTGTTATCTGAAAAGGTTGAGGAAAGGCTCAGATTTACTAGGCAGCAGTATTATGAACGTGGGAATAGAGCGAGCAGACTTTTAGCTTTTAGGTTAAACAACAATCTAAAAGTGGGAACTAAAGTGGTGGTTAAGCCAGCGGAAATAGCTGAAGTATTCTATATCAAAACACTGATACCTGTTCCGATAACTCTAAAATTGCGCATTTTTACAGGACGTAAACGTAAACGAGTTATCTGAAACTGCTGCCATGGCTCTGGATGTACCAATCCTGGATTGGGAAATTAAACGGATGATCTCATCCTTTAAAAATAATAAATGCCCAGGACCAGATGGATTTATAAAGGAATTCTACAAGAATTCTTCAAGAAGAAATAACTCACCTTCTATTGAACGCTTACAATTATTCATCGGAAACTAAAACAATGGTGCCATCTTGGCCAGAAGCTACGATAGTTGTACTACACAAAGATGTCAAAGATCCTACTAACTGTGGCTCATACAGACCTTTGTCAATGTTGAATGGGGACGTTCGTATTTTGACAGTTAACAGTTAAACAATACAATAACTGAGATTATTCACCCAAAAACAATACAATAACAGAGATTATTCACCCCGATCAGACTGGATTTATTATAGGGAGACACTACGGTCATATTTTCAGGCGGTTATGAAGTATATTTTAAGATATATTAATACAGCCATAGCTATAATGCCCCTATATGTTAGGTTGGGTGTCCACTGATAGTGTAGTGGTACACACGCTCGAGTTGTGAGCGGGCAGCATGGGATCAATTCCCGCTCAGTGACAGTGTCTGTGTGTGCCCTGCGACTGGCTGGCGACCAGTTTGGGGTGTAGTCTGCCTTCGCCCGTTGACGGCTGGGATAGGCTCCAGCAACTCCCCGCGACCCTGTATAGGATAAGCGGTTTGGAAGATGACATGACATGACATGTTAGGTTGGGAGATATCGCCATCAAACCATTGGACTGCTCCTTGCTGAGGGGGAGACATCCTGCAGACATAGGGGGATCAATAGGTCACTGGTTCTTGGGGGTGAGCCAGGGGTGCTTTGAAATTGAACATGTGTGCAAACAGCCTTGGGACTTGCCTGGTCTAAACTGACCATCCTCAAGGGAATAAATCTTAGGGGGGTGCAATTTGAAGTAGACTTTGGGGCGCCTCTCGCCCTGTGGTCTTGAAGGTTTTTAGGCGGGAAATAGACAAAGGAATTAGCTATTCAAGTGCGCCCAATGCATATGTAATTATCAAGTTTGAATATTCATCCTGCTCCCTATAAGAAGGGAGACGTGAGAACGCACACGTGCGCGCCGCAGCAACTCGGAGAGCAACTTCTTTTGGCATCAGCTGTATTGGTCTCAATAAAATCTTGTTCCCAATCAACTGAATTGTCTGAGAAGTCTTTTCATCATCAACTCAGCCTGGCCTTGCGTCTGCTCCGGATAGACTGACCCTGCTCAACTAAAGAAAATACACTACAGAATTGGCGTCACGAACAGGATTCGTGCTCCGCTCGGGAGGCCGCGGCCCACTGAGACACAGACGTGCGACATCCAGCCGGCTGAAAATAAGGTGAGTCATTCTGCTCACTTTGGATGTTGTACTTCTGTGTCGAGCGGCTGCTTGTGGTCCCGGGGCAGTTAGGAGCCTGTGTGTGAGCGGGTCTAATGGCTGGTTGATCATGGAAATGTGCTCCCTGAGTTTTTATTTTTATAAATATAAATAATAAAAGGGGAAAAGCCCCACGTTAAATAAGAAACGAAATAATTGTAAGAATAATATAAATAGAGCAAACAAAAATAGGACATTAAACGGGGGAGAAATGTGCACAAGTGAAACGGGAAAAGACATATCTATATGAGAGTTGATGAGAAATGAGATGAAATGAAATGAGAAGTGTGATTGAAAAATGTTCTAAGAAATGAACATTGGAATGTTGTTGAAAATGTTCGGCAGGGTATGTGGACATTCTTGGATGATGTGAAGGTGTTCTGAGGAACATGAACATCTTGTATGTTGTTGGAAATGTCCTGCAGGGCACGTGGACATTTCGTATGAGGTGGAAAAATGTTCCAAGGAGAGAACATTTGAGATGAATGAGATTACGACATAGGAAGAATTTGACTACAGATCCTGACCAGGATGTCTATTTTAGCTTTGGTATGAATGGAAAGAGAAAAGAGATTAAGAGAACAGAGATGACGTCATGAAAAATTCGGATTAGTGCAGAATTGGAATGGAAATGGAAGCCAAACAGAGAGAGAATAGAGCGCGCTGCCACGTACAAGTTTGGGAACAGCACGGGCACAGAGCATAATTGAGGCACAAGGGGCACAACGGTAATAACGGCGAGGCCAGTAGTCGTTGATGGCTCTGTTGCTTTTAGACTGTGTCGTGTCCGAGCCGGTGCGATTCCGAGGCTAGGAGAAGCAGCCCGTTATCAATTGTGCCCTATTCAAAGCCGCATGAAATTTGACCCAGCAAGCGGACCATCAGTATTAGTTAATGGAGTAATCGCGGGGTCTGAGAAGAAATGGATGGATACGTGGAATTTGGGCCCAAATTAAGGGGTTAATAATGGTATACCAATAAATAGAATAAACTTATTTGGTGCGCACCACAGTAATATTTGGAAGCCTGCAGGAGTAATCTTAAAGAGGTAGAAAGCGCTATAAAGAATGTTAAAGTAATACAATGACAATGATAATAGTACCAATAATATGATAATAGTGATATGATGATAAGTATTGATAATACGTATTGTAGTTAGAAGCCAATCATTTAAAATGCAAACGTGCTGTTGCATAGAGCGAAAGCGGCATCGCGGTCCTAGGAGGCCGAGAACTATACAGTCTCGTCAAGATATTAAAATTGATATTCGTTTGGAAGACAACGCTAAACGATGATGCATGTGCGGTGATGTGTTAAGATATGTATCGTTCGATGTGTGTGAGCGTGTGCGTACGGTGCAATTCGCTCGTGGGTGTATGGGTGTGTGCGCGTGTGTCTGTCTGTGCGTAAGGAGCAAGTGGCCGTTTAAGTGAAATGTGTTTAAAATAGAGCGTGTTGAGGTGGAAGAGAAAGCTAGTAGTGAGAGAATGTTCGTAGAGATTGATTAAATGTTATACGTGGTTTGTAGTGAGGTGTGCAAGACAGTGCTGAATTTAACGAAGTGGAACTAAACTATAGGTTAGGGCTGGCGAGATGATCTGTGTCGCCCTGGTATGTGGGGCTAGGAACAATGCTAAGTCTTTAAAGCTGTATTAAATGAGATAAGAGTTGTGAGTGCCTATATGAAAGCTGTGGCTTGCGAGCTGAGACCCGCGACCCATGTGGGGGGGTGAGTGCGCTTATGCCCGTCTCCGAGTGCACGCTGGCGACCGAGCAGTGAATTGCTTCCTTGCGAGGCCATGTGTCGTGACCAGAGGGGATACGGTCAACTGACGTGTTCGTTGCAGGGGTGCACACCTGCGGCGAAACCATGTTGGCTCCCCTTTTTGGGAGGACAGAGTGACTGAGCGAGGTAGAGCATCTCAGCTACGGTGGCAGAGGCGGCGCTGGGAGTATGTTGCGCGGGGTGGGCTCGCGTCTCCCTGTGGGAAGGGGGGAGCAGTCAGGCTGTTGTTGGAAGCAATGTGTGAGTGAATGAATGAGATTTTATAATCTGCATTTATATGAAACTACTGCAAGGCAGTATTGATAAGTATAGAATACATACGTTAAGTAAAATCATGTGGATAAGGAGTTTAGAGTACTGGAATTCAAATGTTTTAACCCTGGTGCTCCTCACTTACAGATACAAGGGGGTAGTGCACAGTGCATGTGACTAAGTCAGCTCTGGGCTGGCTATGCGGAAATGCCTGATGAGAATAGGCACAGACTAATGAGAATAGACACAGACTAATAGTAACAATTTGAATTTAGATGGTGCAGCAGTAGAGATAATGGATAGATTTTGAAATATAAGCATGTGCCTTTGATGAGGAAGTGATTGAATTTGCAATGTTGGATTTTTCTCAACTGACTCCATTTCTCGTTGCATGAGAAGCCAAGAATTGTGGACAACATTTCCAACAGGACGGAGACACGCATCGAGTCTACAACCATCCGGGAGAAAGCGCCTTGAAACAGGGCGTCCCCATAATCAAGGCCAGCGTGGGTTTCGTCGACAGACTCCTTTTTACAAAATAGGCCCACAAACTGCTTACAGAACTGTGACATGCAATTAGTATTAATGATCTTGGCTTCAGACTGATTGAGATAAACTTATCAATTGTTTTTAGATGACTCTATTTTAACCAAATATTATTCCAAGCATTCATAGAAATTATTTAAGGCTACATCGTGATCAGGGGAACTGTTTTTCTACTGAAAGCAAACAAAGAGTAACAGAAATAATAATAATAATAACGGTAACTGACAGTGGAGGTCATTTGCAGGACATATGCGTATAAGATACCTAATGGTTTAATGCCAACTACTATTTAGAATTGGAGACATACATTTAATTTATGAGCAAGACAGTTACAACTAAACATTGGAAGAAATCTAAGAGATAAAGGTGGGTAGTGTGTCATAGTTTCACTAATCTGAGGTTGGCCAACTATGTTGTGCAGTTCTCTTGTTTGATGTAGTTCTATATTGTGCAACTACCCACTTTGTAATTAAGTTTGATTCAAGAGGAATTTATGTGGCATGTCCCACTAGACGAACAGACACTCTGTTGCCAAGTTTTTTGTGTCAGGAGGTCATAAACCAGTGGAGACTTCCTGATTTAATATCTTCAGATAGAAAGAGTTTGTGGATAAAACGGTCAAAATTATCCTACAAATTATTAGGGATTAAACAGCGATTAGGAGCAGTACATCACCCGTAAAACCAAGGTGTTCGTGAAAAATGAATGCGATTTTATGAAAAAAAAAAAGAATTGCTAAAGTTTGTCAGCATACAGGATTGAACTGGGCGGCGACGCTTCCACTCGCACCAAAGGTGTGCCGATCTAGTGAGGATACATAGGAACATTTCTACAGGTGTTGACAACAGGCAGAAGCAAGCTGAAACACAAGAGAGATGCGAGCCAGATGCCGATACACCTAAGGATTCCAGCGGGTGTGGTGGACTCCAGAAAGACCGTGGCCACGGCAGGTTCCCTTGAGTGAGCCTAAGATCCTTTTCTAGAACTGGAACTCGACCCGCCACCTGGGACCTAATGGGTGCTGGCAGTTCAACAGAAGGAGGACAACAGTGGTGAGACCTACTTCTTTGAAGTGAGAAGTGAATGACCGGATGTCATCGCATGTGAGTAAGTAAAACCGTGTGTGAAGTGTGAGCGAACAGTTTGATTGGGAATTAAAATGCCACTGGGTATTCGATTCCATGTAATAGAATGTAATATAGTGGGATTGGAAACAGCAGACTGTTGTGGATGTGAGAGCAAGAATTCTCTACCTGAAAATGTTGTGAAGTATCCGAATCTATATGAATAGCTTTATATTAGCCAACAGGTTAACCAAAAACCAAATTGGGAACTACACATTGCATAATCAGTTAAAAGTCTCAGAGTCAGAGTGCTCTGACCTGTGCACGGGGCCAGCTGGTGAGGATCGGCCCGTGGGCAGGGCCAGCCAGGGAGGAGATTGTGTTTGGGTTTTGGGGACAGTATAGATGTGAGGGCTGCAGGTTAAACCGCGCCCCTTTTCTGCCCTTGCCCGTCTCGGGTGAGAGCATTCGCGAGGATGGAAAAGCTGTCCAGATCTGCTTATTGTATGATTTAGGAACTTAGAGACGTTAAAGAAAATTGATGAGAAAATTCAATCGACTTGTGTGAGGCTTTATTTACATTGGATACCTTATTGAAAGATATACAAACACGCATTGAGTAAGTAATTGTTTTGTGGCTTGCTAATTGGGCATATGGACTCCAGACCTACAAAATATTCCAACAGTTAAAGTGAAAATTACAATAGAAAATTTGAATTGCTGTAGTACTGATAAGAAACTAGTTTTTAGAACACTCAAAGTGTTGATAAACTGGACCAAATTCTCTAAAATAGGTATAGGAAGTGAGAAAATATAACTGAGGGATATACTGCAGTCGAACGATTGGCAGTTATAGGATCAAATATAGGATCTTGATAAAATAAAATACTTAAACACATGGATAACTACTTACGGCTCTAATGATTAGTTAAATAAACAAAAAATAGCTGCGTTGCAGGAATTAAATGTTAAGAAAACCCGGAGGAGAAAACTCAAAAAAGATTAAGACAAAAGGTTGAGAAGGAAAAGAATACTGGATGAAAATAAGTTTAAAAGGTGGGTGAAAAGGAATGTGTTGAAGAATAAAGAAAGATGAGGGACATCAGGTTGATGTTGTGGTAAAGAAGGATATTGGGCAAGAGACTGACATCAGAAAGGAAATATGGAAAATCCAGTGAGACTATAAATCTGAATTAGTGATGTCAAGATTACGGCGTTAACAGGCAGTACTTAGATTTTGTAATTGATCGCGTCAAAATATTTGATGCATTTAACACATGCGTAGAATGAACACCGATACATAATCCCACTCAGAAGTGCACAGTGAGCAGTAGAGCGGACACGTGTCACCTGTGGGAGTATAGAGAAGCATTTTTGAAAGAAGATGGCAGCGTTAAATATCATAAAGGTGAATAAATTGGTTTGCCTCGGTGACTGAGGATGAGTAGAGAAGATGACTGTCTTGTTTTGTGTTCATAAAGCCAGATAAAGGAGGGACACATGAAGTGCTGATAGCACCTACAGCATAGCATAGCATAACATCAGACAGTCGCATTCGTGTGTATTTAGCGGGTCACTTGGAAAACAGAAACTCTGAGAATATTACAAATATGGACAGTACACACATACTTTATTTACACATTTGGTTGCAGATTTTTCTGTCACTGTTCTGAAACTCTTAGCGTTTTTGTTTTTGTGGTGAATGTGAGGTGCTGTCACTACAGAAGGAGTGTTGATGGCTGCAATCTGGAAATTTTAATTTTCATTGCATGAAGATTTGTTGTTGTGGTGAAGAGATGCATTGCATAAGAACAGTATGTTGAATGTATATATCTGTCTTTTGTCTCTCCATTCCAACAGCGGTTTGCAGAGAGATGTGGAATATTTTGGAGATGGTACGAATTGCAATTAATTACGATAAATTATTTTGGGCTGTGATTGACTCAATTGGAATTTTTAATTGTTTGACAGACCTAGTTTAAAAAATATATACAATATATACAAATTGTAAAAATGACTGCATGTGTTAGTGGCATAAAATAAGAAATAAAACAAAAAACTGAAAATATCTTAAATAAGTAATTTAATGAATCAGACGTTTTTGTGGAATGTTGTAAGGTTTGGTGATGAGCATGGGACTAGACTTGTCATTTATAGCAAGCCCTTATCTAGGTGATGGATTGTAAAGGTCAGTTTGTGACCTCGGAGTTTAGTACGGACCAGGCACGGAGAGCCCTGAGGGAACACATTTGCAGAGAATGTTCCTCAGTTAGGAGTTATAGGACAGGAACATGTGTTGGCGATGGAAGATAACACATTTAGACAAAGCCTCATTAGGAGACATGCAACAAAGTCTCAAAGTTGGACAAGAACTTTAGGCGGAATAAATAAGGCGCAGCATCAAAAGATATCTAAGCGTGACGAACCAATGAACTTATTCTATTGAATAATACACGACTAACTAAAATAAAGTAAAATAAACTATAAAAAGGGGCTGATATTTTGAATCATGGTCTACCACATACTTCATTGGGGGGAGCAGTGGTACTAAACGTCAATATTATACAACTTATGGTTTTTAATTTTAATTAAAAGAGGATCGATGATTATTTCTAACCGATGTTTCCTATGAACGGCACTTTACAGGGAACTTCCAAGCAGCACATTTTTACATTTTCTTCATGTTACTTAATTTTTATTGCATAATCTTTTGTCCGATTAGTTAGATGGCTCCTGGTCATTATTCAAAGATCTCAAGGTGGGGTTGATATCAATAATTGTGTTTATAAGATCTTGAGTGTTTACAGAAGCAGCTGCCCGGACTGGCTGCTGGTGGTGAGACATGGGTCCAGGCCTGAGAAAAAACTGATGGACGGCATGAGCCTGGGGTGTGATGACGTGTGGTCATGATCAGCTGTGACAGCTTTCCTTCCTGCTTGCTAATGGTGCCGAAGATCCTGGACTGCGAACCTCCCATGGATCCCAGTCTACATCTCTAAAATTGCATAAGTATTTGGACAGATATGACACCCCCAGGGTTATTTATAGAATTGGTTTGCTTGGCACACTGTCAGCTGAAGATAAAACTGAACTTATGAAAGACCCTGCACTCATGGCAGGGTGCGAGAGTTACTTTGTCAGGCGTCTCACCATTTGAACATTTTTGTTGACAGACAAAGGACATGCTGGAGATAAAGGACATGCAAGGACAAGTTTTGAAGTTACAATTGGCACAGGCCTAACAAGCGGCCATTGACAACATACAAGAAGGGAAAAAGAATAAGAAATTGGAAGCAGAAAATCAAATGTGGATGGCGCAGGTATTGACGAGAGGATGAGGCAGGAGTTGTGAAAGGGGGGTACACTAATGGAGACAGGGGAAGCGCTTGCCAACCTCCACCGAGTCAAGCATGATGGACACTGGAACTGTCAATGTATTGCCCCCCCACAGATGCAACAGCACCTCCAGTGGAACCTGGAGGGACCCAACTCAATGAGGAGGCTATGGAACTACACGCGGCAGAGGTGGATGCAGTCCATGGAGGGGAGACGACCACCTTAATGGGCTTTGCAGGGGTGCCCATGAGTCTGCCGATTTCGATACCATTAAAGACAGAAATTGATGGACATACACATAAGCACTAATGTGTCCTGAGAAGAAGGGGGAGCTCCAGTGAAGCTGATTGGCAGAGATCATATTATCAGTACCGGGGCTAACGTCATTTGCAGCCGAGAGACTGACAATACAGTTCCCAGAGGGGACCGTGATGGACTATGGACAGAAATTGTCCGTCAGATGTAACTGCGTAACATGAACTATGTTTATTGAGCCTGACTTCAAACAGAAACAAAAGGCGGGAGGAGGCGTCTACTTGGCCTTCCTGAGGTGGGAGCCCTGGATTGATTCTCATGCCTCTCCAGCCCTCCGGTCGATCCCCCCATCTCACACTGCTATGACAGAAATGATAATCTGGTCTACAGAGAAGTATCTGAGACAGTATAGTGATACTACGTGTCACAGACTCATCCTGAATTGGTTTTAGGGTAGTGTAAATAAAAAACAAATAAATAAGATATATTATAATAACAAAAGATAGAAAATTTGAGCGGTGAATTGGAGAAAATATAAAGGCTCTTGTTTTGAATATGATCCAGTAAAATCAGTAGTGACGTTGATCAGAAAGTGATTGGCTACATGATTCATTTAGTGTTGCTGGCGGAAAAGAAACTAGTGATAGACAGATACTTATGACTAGAAATAAGCATTTTCATACTGGTAATAAAGAGAACATACAGTCGTCTGTGATAACTTCAAATAGCGTAATGGAGTGTTTTCAGAAAATTTTGAAATATTAATGACGGGGGAAGAGGCTAGGCAATGGGGCTTGTGTGTAGCCTTGAATTTGACGGGAGATGCCTGTTATACTTTGATACCTGACAATTCTGATAATATCACTAGCGTCGTGGATGAGTTGCGTGTTCTTAGGGATTCCTTTGGCCCCTCGGAGAAGTCCGGGTGGTCAGCGACAATTTGGTTGCAAGACAAGTTGGGTCCCGTGGGAGCGATTATAGTTCAACTCTTAGTGGCGCTACTCTTGACTTTATGCGTGTTGTTTTGCTTCTGTACAGTGTTGCTGACATTTGCGAAAGCTATGATTCTAAGATGGGTCGGTGTGGTGCTGCCAGGGGACCAAACTCAGATGCCTTTGATGACTGTTAGAAGTGAGGGGGACCCAGAGAATATGGTGGAGACTTCTTTTGCTGATAAGTATTCTCATTGATTAGCTAGTGTGGTTTTTTTTGTCATTTTTGTGTGCCTTTACTGTCATGTTTGTTATTTTGGGTTATTTGGTGTTATTTGTCATGCAGTGTTTCCCATCTGAGTCAGTCATGTCCAGTCTATGGTTAGAGGCGAGGTGCAAGGGTTTTTACGATTCCTGATTGAGCTATTGCATTTGTTGTGTTATTATGACCTATTTATTTATTGACTGCTTGAGGGTCATTTCGTCTTATTTTGATCTCATACCTTACTCTGAACGTGCCTGCCTTTGCCCAGTGTGATGATGTTTACATGAAATGTGTGTTATTCTGTGTGTGCTGTCATTAACTTCTACTGGCAGATGTTTTATTTTTGTAGAACATGTGGAGCTGCTCGGATTTCCGCATATGATTCGATGGACGATGTTGGACTAATGAGGGGACTGTGAAATATGGACAGCGGGCCCTGGACAGTTTCACCCTGTTCGAGGATGCGCTGCTTTGGCAGTGTTTTGGACTCTGCGTCGCACGCACACACTGGGGGCAACACTGGAGAGGACATGGTTTACTGTGTTTTGTTTTGATTAGCATATAGCATGAATGTTTTGTTCCATTTATAAATAGGTGATTTTAGGCGATTTTGGTGGTTAGATTTTATGCTTACCTTTAGTTATTGCTTTGAATGTTTTGATTTATATGCTGTTTTGACTTTGTAACAGTGGACCTTTGTTCTGATTGGCTTGTGAACAAAAGGCTCACTGATGGGTTTAGGATGAATCTCTTTCTTTTTTCTCTTTTGTTACACAAACGAGTTTTTTCTCGATTCGATTTTCGGCGAATCCTTGATTCTCCTTATAAGAAGGGAGACGTGAGAACGCACACGCGCGCGCCGCAGCAACTCGGAGAGCAACTTCTTTTGGCATCAGCTGTATTGGTCTCAATAAAATCTTGTTCCCAATCAACTGAATTGTTGGAGAAGTCTTTTCATCATCAACTCAGCCAGGCCTTGCGTCTGCTCCGGACAGACTGACCCTGCTCAACTAAAGAAAATACACTACAGTTACTTAATGTGTTATCATACCAAAAATAGAGTAAAGTTACGACAAGTGTTGTCATTGGATGCCCGTAAGGCATTTGACTGAGTATCATGGAAATATTTAATGCAAACGTTAAGAAAATTTAAATTTGGTCCTAAATTTATCAACTGGGTTGAAAAGATTTAATCTTCCCCACAGGCAGCTGTTACAGTCAATGGATGTTAAGGTTTAACACTAGAAGACCCAGAAGCCGGTCACTTATCACTTGTACCTACAGTGCCCTAAGAGCGGTCAGTTTTACACCAAGCTTTTAGCTAATATCCCACATCAAGGTGTGAACAGGTGCTTTTGTTGTGGAAACAAGGCAATTACTGGCACACGGAGGAGGTGGGGGGGTTACGCCAGCCCATTTGGAGTAAAGTTTAGTTGCGCAGTCGCTTTGTCTTTGAATGAATTACTACATGAATTGCCACTGAGAAACTTAGATGAAATCAAAACGTTTTTTCTGTTCTTGTTTATATTTATTGATTAGCTAAAATAGTGTGTAACTGTCTGACGGATACAGTATATACAAAGAAATTGAATTTGAAGTCAATCCAATCACAATTTTGTTTCTTTTTAGGAATACAGCAAGAACAAAATTACAAGTACCAGAATCCTATCAATTATACAAAATATACTACATGTATAAAAAATAGTACTGTCAGGCTCATCAGATAGACATTTATGATAACCACACAAAATAAGGAGGTGAAGACACTCTCTTTGAATTTTAAAGCTTGCAAAGAGAACGGAGAAGAAGCTGTAATTCTTCCATCAATGCTAATCAATCAATACTAAACCTAGTAATAACAGGCCATTACTTCCCACTAAATTCAGAGGACAGTCTGGCACCATTAGCGCAGGTAATCTGCAAGTTTGACCTAGTGGATCTGTTATCCACACAGGTTTTGTTACAGGAAACACAGAGAACTGACCTTGGGCCATTCTGACAAACACGTTTGCTCCAGATAAACTGGACCCGGTAATGTCATCTCTGCATACAGTTTTACAAGCTCCTTTGTCACATAGAAATATTATCGATTTGCCATTAACCATTAGCTAAATCTTTGGTTTCATTACATCAATGGCCAATATTTCTTGCAGATTCAATTCTACATTTTCTCCTGTCACTACATTTTCCTCATGTGATGCAGACTATTGGGAAGAGGGCTGGCCTAGGCATGCTGAATTTAGAAATTTGAAATCGCCTGACATTTTTAAAACAGTCACATGATATGTGACCTTTTTTCACCGCAGCACCAGTTACTTCACTAGTGTTGGCGCCACGTTTTTTGTCAATCATATTACCTTTGCCAATCATATTACCTTTTTCTAAGGCAAAAGCACCTGCCTTCTTTTTTTTTTTTTTACTTTGCAGCACTCTTTCTGCATTCAGATGCCTGCATGCCTGATTTACATATTGCTCAAGTGGCTTTATCAACCCAATGTTTATCTACCCACTGCTTTATAGCATTAGATGAATAAGCATGCAGGGCATTTTTTTTTTTTTAGTTGTTTCTGATAAATTCTCTGAGGGTCATTATCCTCGGGAATGCCACCATTTGCTTTGAAACACGCTGTTATACTAATTCTGTAGTCTTCAAATAACAAATTTTCCTTTTTTTTTTCCATTTGGGCTATTATCATCCAAAACTCAGTATACACGTAACCATCTTTATGCATTTTTTAATTTTTTTTTTTCATATTTACACCTTGCTTTAATTTTATCCTACAGGTTGATTATTTTCTATTTATTTATTTATTTATTTATTTATTTATTTATTTATTTATTTATTTTTTAAGATGGCCAGCAAAGTTGTATTTTGTTATCCATCGATTTAGGTCTTTTATATTTTTGAAGAACATTAACTCTCTACAAATGTCCAATCTTTGCATGTTAATCCCTGTTTTGGATCCTTTAAGTCAATATTTTTACTGTTTGTTGCGCCCATGTTGGAGTCAGTGGGTCACCTAGAGTGACTGTACTGACTTTTCCCTTGAACACTGTGGCAATTACTTTCTGTCTGAGGTAATTCTCAAGCTTCTACCACAAGTGGCGGAGAATTCTTGCCTCTGACAGTTGCCGCTCCAAAATTCAGTTCAGAATGAGACAGTCAACCTCCACTCACACCTGTACACATTCACTCCTTTTTATGCGTACGGGGCCCGTTGCCCTTTCCTGTTTATAGACTACTCGGTCTACTCGATAGGGACTAGTACTTTCGAGGTTTGTTTCATGGCTTTACAGGTTACTTCTATCTCATAAGTGCGACACACTCAAACCAAGCCTATCCATGAGTATCCTACTCACCAGAGATGCCTTCACTCCTTCGGTATCCCGTCAACCCTCAGTTCCCAGACACAGAGCCGAGACCCAGTCCCGGAAAAGGGTCTCAATGCCATGGCCACGGTCTTTACCTGGATCTCGACTCCGCTCCCGGAAGCCTCAGGTATCTTGGGATCCGGCTCGAAGGACCAATTTAAATGTCAGGTTCATCAGATAGACATTTATGAAAACCACACAAAATAAGGAGATGAAGACACTCAATTTGAATTTTAAAGTTTGCAAGGAGAATGGAGGAGAACTGTACAATACAATTCTTACAGGCGTTCTAAAAAAGTCTCCGTCTCCCTTCTTTTTATTCTCACATCCCTACATACATGGGTGTTCCAACTCTAAAGGATGGAGTGAGCAAAAGGGCAGTTGAAACGTCTTGTACTTGTCTATGTGTCTGCATGTAGGTGGAAAATTACTCAATACATGTCTGGTAAGACATGTTAACATTTCCCATTAGAGAAATCAGAATGTAGCAAGATATTCAGCAATCACCTTTATATTACCAAATTTTAGCTTGACTTCTCCTGACCTCCTCGCGGTTAGTTTATGAAAGCATCATGAGCAGCAAATGTATGATTTATCAAACAAAGGCCCAAAATCCTTAACTTCCACCCTAGGTTGCTAAGCTGTCTTGAATGCACCCTCCTACCCAAGGTGATATTTCTTTTTTTGTTAATGGATGGACAGCCATCGTGTCCAACATTTCCCCCCCTGAAAATCCTACATTTGCCCCATAAAATATAATCAAAAAGAACCTCCCAAAAGTGTTATTCCATCAAATCCTAAATACGGCAACAAAAGCAGGACCGCATAGTCGTAGCCGTAACCGTAATCATAACCGGAATTGTAAACGCGCCCATAGGCACATGGCGGCTATATGGAAACCTTAATTATTCCCGTCGACATGTGGAGGCTCAAGGAAAAGACTACCAATGGCTGTTACATAATCACGTTCATCGTGTCAGCCATAAAGCAGAGGGTAAATTTCATGAATTTTGAGTTTGTAGGGGCGATAGCAGACGAGACGAGTCGGAGAACCAATGCGCGAAAGCAGGGAATACAACAACACCCTCACAAATAATAATAATTGCAACCACAGTTATAGAAACCAGGATAGAGAAGACCACGTGCTTATATTTGTCAAACATTTTTTCCCACCACTCGGCCCAGTCGGAGGTGGACACGCCCGAGTACTCCTTCATCTTTTGGTTCAGGGTGCACAGGCCCTCAATGGCCCTCGTGAGTGACCCATCCAGGGCTGTGTTGTTAGGAATGAACGTACAACACTGGTCAGCAAACATTGCGCAAACACCACCTCTGTCAGCCAGGAGCATGTCGACCGCAGTGCGGTTCTGGAATGCCATGAGTGATGTAGCAGCCAATTGCTCTTTTACGGCAATGAGGCCCGCTTTTGTGTAACTACCCAGTTTCTGTATGTTGTAATGGATGTAGTCGATTCGATCTACAAATTTATTAGGTGTGATCCACTCAAAGATGGATTCCCACCCCGCTGCAATCTGGTTGACCATCTTATACTTGTCTGGAACATCCCTCGGCACACCAATTGCATCAATGTAGGTCGGATCCCCATCCTTCCAAGAAGCACGTCGCCGTCTGGAGAGCAAGGAAGGAGAGTCGAGTGTGTAGGCAACCAGTTTGATATCCCTCTCTGAGGATGGAAAAATAGACACACGCATCAGCAATGACACGAGCGCACAGACGCCGGAGGTATTGCGTAGAGAGTCGTATAGTTTGTTACCACTACACCACCACCACACATCGCTCCATGGCAGCAGTGCCCCTGTCTGGTGCACAACAGCCTTGCACCACGTAGAATTTAGTACCCCCACTTTATCAGCGGTTCCTGTGAGATTAACACAAGTAAAATTAGCAACTGCAATATCAGTAGAAAAGATAGGCTTATCCTTTGTTGGTTTGGCAATAGAGTAGACAAAGTTCCAAGATGAGCAACCGGTGTTTGGAGTTACCTTAGTCATTACCTCCAGGAGACATTCCTGTGGAATGTATGCTGGAATTACCCTCAACAAATGTCTAGGACACATACATGTAACACATCTTAAATTAGCAGCCTGTGCCGCAGCCTCCATTAACAAAAGCCAGTTGTTACCTACTTGCGAAACACCAGTGAATGTCAAGAATGCCATCAACAGAAAATTTCTCAACTTTATCAAAATTCTAGAAGTTCGATTCACAGGGACTTGAACAGCATCTAAGGGGTCAGCAAGAACATATGACACACAAACAGTAATAGCATGGTAAGGGTCCGGTCCATGGATGTATGGGCTTAAATACAGCGTAATACAAGGGTCATCGCCATTTTTTATCATTGGTGCAACTCCAATTAGTGGTATTCATAGTCACTTGAATACCCATGATGACGTAAGTCACACTCAAACCAAGCCTATCGGTGAGTATCCTACTCACCAGAGATGTCTTCACTCCTTCGGTATCCCGTCAACCCTCAGTTCCCAGACGCAGAGCCGAGACCCAGTCCCGGAAAAGTGTCTCAATGCCGTGGCCACGGTCTTTACCTGGATCTCGACTCCGCTCCCGGAAGCCTCAGGTATCTTTGGATCCGGCTCGAAGGACCAATTTAAATGCCCCGGCCTTCCTGTGTGGAGTTTGCATGTACTCCCCGTGCCTGCGTGGGTTTTCTCTGGGTACTCAGGTTTCCTCCCACATTCCAAAAACATGCATGGTAAGTTGATTGGACTCTCTAAATTGCCCCTAGGTGTGATTGTGAGTGCGGTTGTTTGTTTGTCTCTGTGTGCCCTGCGATTGGCTGGCACCCTATTCAGGGTGTCCCCCGCCTACTGCCTGAAGACAGCTGGGATAGGTTCCAGCCCGCCCCACGACCCTTGTGAGGATAAGTGGTATCGATAATGGATGGGTGGATGTGTGGTAAGACATGTTGACATCTCCCATTAGAGAAATCAGAATGTAGCAAGATAGCAATCACCTTTATATTAGCAAATATTAGCTTAACTTCTCCTGAACTCCTCGCGGTTAGTTTATGAAAGCATCATGAGCAGCAGATGTATGATTTATCAAACGACAGTGATTCTTATATGAATAATTACTCCAACAAGTACAATATATGTAAAACACAATGTTGAGCAGATAGGTGTTGCTGTCATAGGTGTTCATTTGGTGTAGTCTCGTTTTGTGCATCTCTGCTCTTTTTGACGTTTGAGGTGTTCATTTGGTGTAGTCTCGTTTTGCTTTCCTCATACCACGGGACAGGTAGGCTCTCGCTGTTCTCAGATTGGATTCATCCCCAGCTCTGAAGGTGATGTCTGGCCTTGCATCTCAAAACAATTGTACAAGTGTGCTCACTTCTTTTTGTCGACAGAGGGCTCTATATCTGCAAAGCAGATATGTTTGCAATGCTTTTTGAGCCCCGACGAAAGTCAACATTTTCTAAGATGCAAGCACACACCGTTCAATGAGATATGCCCTTTAGGATACTCAATCATGGCTACCACTGACTAAAACCATGTAATTTTTTGCTTTTCATTTCATCAATTTATTTTTGTTATTGTTGTCAAGCTATGTGTTTGTGAACAACAAAGTCTAAAGACAGGTAAGTTAACTTTATTTAGGCTAGTCAATGTTGGCTTTCCCCAACACCCAGTGGAAGTCTTTTGGCTTCTGTTCAGTTGTTTGCAAGAAGTACACCTTTTATACAAAGCACCATAACGCCATCCATTTGCATCTCAACACAATTGCACAAGTGTGCTAACTTGTTTTTGATGACTGATGGCTCAATGCAATAGCTGCTTTTGTACTTGTTTGCAAGAAGTACACTTTTTTATACAAAGCACCATAACACCCGCCGTTCGCATCCCAACACAATTGCACAAGTGTGCTAACTTGTTCTTGCCGGCTGAGGGCTCTATACAACAGTTGCATAGAAATTTGAAGATATGTTTGCAATGCTGTTTGAGCCCTGATGAAGCCCAACATTTTCTAAGATGCAAGCGCATGCCGTTCAATGAGGTATGCTCTTTAGCTACTCAATCACGGCTACCGCTGACTAAAAACGTTCAATCAAATATTGTAGTTTATTATTGCGCCAGATTAAAAAAAAAAAAAACAGAAAAAACAATAACAACTAGACGTGTGGACATGGCTAAAGGATTTTTTGGCTTTTCACTTTTGCTTTTTGCTTTTTTTTTGGTCGGTTTTAGCTTTTAATTTCTTCACCTTATTTTTGTTATTTTTTGCCAAGTTTTGCTATGTGGTTGTGAGCAACAAAGTCAAAAGACAGGTAGATGACATTTTGAGATGTGGTCTTTAGGCTACTCAATCATGGCTACCGCTGACAAAAATGTTCAACAGAGTGTTGTAGTTAACTATTTTTGCACTAGATTTAAAAAAAACAACGTGTGGTCATGGCTGGAGTCATGTTTAGCTTTTCGTTTCTTCAACTTATTTGTATTATTTTTGCCAAGATATGTGTTTGTGAACAACAAAGTCTAAAGACATGTAAGATAACTTTATTTAGGCTAGTCAATGTTGGCTTTCCCCAACACCCAGTGGAGGTCTGTTGGCTTCTGTTCAGGCCGGGGAGTGGTGATGCTTTTTATCTGGGTCACATCATAAATGCACTTGGTGTTTAGGAGGTCACGGTGTCTGTGTATTAATTATTGTCGATGTTGTAAGTAAATATCTAAATCTATATGACAAAACATTCCAACAGTAATTGTATTATTATTATTATTGTGGTTATTATTGCTGCCTGATTTTATTGTAGTTATTATTGCTGCATACTTGAACATTTCACAAACTGTTGAATCAAACCAGTGTTGAAGAGCAGTGGAGGTCCTCTCACGCCAACTTGTCTGCTTCGAAACTGGTTTGGCAACATTGTCACTCTGTCTGCATGCTGGCATTAGCATAACAGTGATGTGGTCTGACATTCTTATGTGGGGGATGGGGCAGGCTTTGGATGTCTTCAGAGTAGAGCTGGGGTGCTGTTGAGTTGGAAAATGTACATGTTAAGATAAGAAGGCCTTTATTGATCCCACAGTGGGGAAATTTTCAGTGTTACAGCAGCAAAGATATAGGTCACACAGGGACGGCGGCATAATGTAGCCATTAATGTATAACATTAACGGCAAACATTCAGGATCAAACCTATGTAAATATACGCAGTAACATGTGTATATACACACGTATATACACACCAACATACATCTACATAAAAAGTATGAGGAACACTCATTTTAGCCTGTACATAGTACAGAGGAAAAAATACTCTAAGTAAGTGACAGTGCTGCAGTTCTGTAGTGAAATGTAAGGCAACAGCATTGGATAAAAAATAAAACTAGACTAACAATAGTGGGGAATGTTGAGTATTGCACGGTATTACAGTAGTGGGGAATGTTGGGTATTGCACGATATGACCTCAGGTGCAGGACTGCACAATTGCACTAATGTCCGCTAGTTTGTTGAGACTACACAATGTTCTTGTTAAAGAGTCTGACAGCAGCAGGCAAGAAGGAACGGCGGAATCTCTCCTTTGCACAGCGAGGGTGTAACAGTCTGTCACTGAAGGAGCTGTGGAGTGCTGTTGTTGAAGTTTTGGTAGGATAGTCTTGAGATCAGTATGATTAACATCTCCAGTGAGGATGATGAAGCAATTAGGGTCTGAGTAACTTACATCAAATGAACGCACATTTTTTTTCTTTTTGTTGAGATTTATTGATGAACTAGAATAGTGTGTGACTGACCAGTGGTTGAAAACACCAAATGAATTGGATAAGATAAATTGTTTCTTTCATTTTTACACAAAATTACACACTTGGCGCTCTTGATGGAAAAAAAAACAGAATAAGACCTGCAACATACTGTACCTGAGTGCTTTTGGCGACTGTTGAATGTGCCAACTGAGATTTGGTCTTTAGGTTACTCAATCATGGTGACTCACGCTGACAAAATGAAGTGTTGTAGTTTTCTATTATCATCATGTCATGTCATCTTCCACACTGCTTATCCTATACAGGGTCGCGGGGAGGTGCTGGAGCCTATCCCAGCAGACAATGGGCGAAAGGCAGACTATACCCTGAACTGGTCACCGACCAGTAGCAGGGCACACAAAGACACTGTCACTGAGTGGGAACCGATCCCACGCTGCCCGCACACAACTCAGGCGTGTGTACCACTACACCATTAGTGAATTACTATTATTGTGCCAAATTAAAAAAAAAAGATACAAGAGGTGTTGACATGGCTGAAGTCATTTTTAGCTTATTGTTTCTCCAATTTATTTTTTTTGCCTGTGTTTGTGAACAACAAAGTCTAATGACTGCTATAGATAACATAATTTAGGCTAGTGAATGATGGCTTCCCCCAAACAAATGGTCAATGAAGAGTAGTCTGCCTTTCATACCTGAGAGCTACCACTTCCGACCGCTTTGCAATGCTAGCAACCCCCCCCCCCCCCACACACACACACCCACCTACCACCAATCCTCCCACTCCCCCACCCCACCATAACCCCTGCTGCTTTGGCAGGTAATGGTCAATTTACATATGAAAGGTCGCTAATTGTAGCCAGCAGAGTTGTTATATAAAAACCTAGGTGATATTTGACCGCCTTTCTGGGCATTCAAGGAGTTGTAAAAAATCCTGGGTTTTTTAGTGTTAATTTGGAGCGTGAATGTCGTCAGGGGTGTCCGCTGTCACCCCTGCGCTTTGCCATTAGTATCGAGCCTCTAGCTCAATTTAGCAGGGATGATGATTATATATAAAAGGAGTATGAATAGGTGAGGAAGTATATAAGATGTCCCTATATGCTGATGATGTCCTCTTGTATTTGACAGAGCCATCCACTACAATTCCATGTCTCATGAATCGGTTATTACTTTATGGGTATTATTCTGGCTATAAGATTAATATTGATAAGACTATTGATGTACTCGGGGATATCCTACCGGAGCTAAAACGGCAAAGTGGCTTTCGCTGGCCAAAAGACGGCACCTGACGTTTTATATTCCACTTTCGGTGGACAATTTGTATGAAGCGAATTATGCCAGAATAATTAATATTGGGAGTCACTGGTAGTGTAGTGGTACACACGCCTGAGTTGTGTGTGGGCAGCGTGGGATCGATTCCCGCTCAGTAACGGTGTCTGTGTGTGCCCTGCGACTGGCTGGCGACCAGTTCGGGGTGTAGTCTGCCTTCGCCTGTTGACAGCTGGGATAGGCTCCAGCACCTCCCCGCGACCCTGTATAAGATAAGCGGTTTGGAAGATGACACATAATTAATATTGTTAAAAGTGATCTCGACCATTGGGCCGCATTGCCTCTTTCTCCTTGGACGTATTGAAGCTATCTGTATGAATGTTCTGCCTATGTTTTTTTATTTTTTTCAACTGTTACTGTCAGGTTCACACCAAGTGAGACATTCATAAACAATGCACACAATGAGGAGAGAAGACACTCTACAACAATATTGTCTTTTTACTTGCAAGGAGAGCGCAGGGAAGTGTACGATTACAGTTCCTAAAACCCTCTGCCTCTCTCCTGCGCCCCCTCTCTTTTTATTTTTCTTCGGTGTCCCTGATTACAAAGGTGTTCCAGCTCTAAGGGAAAGGGGAGCGAAAGCAGCTGGAACACTATGAACTTGTTTTGTCTATGTGTGTGTGTGTGTATGTGAGCCATTAACATACATATGTGAAAGCAAAGCACACCAAGCAAGTTGGCCTAATGATAAAAATCAAACACATGAATAATAAAATGCATTATTATTCTTACATTCCCCCCTGTTTTTATATAATATAAAGCTAAACCTACAAAGCTAACAGGCTTAACCAAGAAAAATCAACATGAATAATAAAATGCATTATTATTCTTACATTTCCCCCCTGTTTTTATATAATATAAAACTAACTATAACATAAAACTAAACCTGAAAAATTTGATTAAAAAATCCAACACCCGAACCATTATATACAACATTAATCACATCCCCCCCCCCCCCCCCCCCGTTTCTCTTACATTTACACAATCCTCATATCATCGAATAGACCCTCCACAAAGGCTTTAATCTACTGAATCACTCTCATGAAAACAAATGTAATTACACCCGAGGTTGTCAATGTAATTTATTCATGATCTCCAAGACCCGGAAAGAGATCTGGAAGAGAAAGCGAAATGTCAACAGGAGCATCAAAACAAGTGTCATCAGTGTCATCATTACTCTCAACTGTACAATAAGCAATAACGGATAAACATCGTTTAATTTGGACGTCGTAGGTGCAATAGCTGTAGTGATCAACCAGTTGAGCAGGGCTCTAAGACAAGGAATACAACAACACCCACACAACGTGAGGATAGCTGCAAACACAGCAACAGAAACCAGAACAGAGGAAGCCAAGTCATTGTATCTACCAAATGTTCTTTCCCACCACTCCGTCCAAAGGGACGTGTCCACTCCAGAGTGCTCCTTCATCTTGTGGTTGAGAACACGGAGGCCATCGATGGCCCTGGTGAGGGACCCCTCCGGGGCCGTGTTGTTAGGTATGAATGTACAACACCGGTCGCCAAACATGGCGCACACCCCACCCTTTTCCGCCAAGAGCATGTCAACCGCTATGCGGTTCTGGAACGTCATGAGGGAGGTGGCTGCCAATTGTTCTTTGATAGCAAGAAATCCTGCTTCAGTATAGTTACCCAGTTTCTGCACATTGTAGTGGAGGTAGTTGATCGGAATGAGAGGTGTAGCATCCAAGCGCGGGTGGGCGCACCACCAGGCGGCGTTCGATCGATCCCAAATTTGGGCCTGTACCAGTGAGATTCATACAAGAAAAGTTGTTTTTTTATGACTATTGCAGAAAATATAGGTTTATCCCGTACAGCCCTTGCCAGCGGATAAATTGAATCCCAGGTGCAAGAGGAATTCGGATTTGTTTTGGTCATAACTTCCATAAGACAATTGTGATCTATTTTCGCAGGTGTGATACGTAATAACGGTCTCGGTCCTAGACACGTAACACAACTAAAATTGACTCGACTTGCAGCGTTTTCTACCAATAACATGCAATTGTTATGTTGAACTATCACACTTGTAATTTGTTGCATTTCCCAGCCAAAATCAGTTTGAGGAACATGTTTCGTCACTATCTTAATTTGTTTAACATATGAACTTACTCTAGGAATCTCAGAAGGAGACATAGTATTGTCTTCACAAATTACAACAGGAAAATAAGGATCAAAACCTGATGAATAAGCCCACAAAAGAAACCCCCAACAAGATGAATTAAAAATAGCTGCAGTAGGAGGCCTGAAAGGTCCAACCCCGCCAGTGACCCTGAGATTGAGTGTCGACCCCGTCTTTGAAAGAAGTATTTTGTTATGAAAATATCTAGCCTCACGGCCCTGTCCTGGAGCCCAATAATCACCCTGTTGTGTAGTGATCAAAGAATCGCAACTCGAATCTAACACGTCCAGTGAGGTACCACCAGTACTGTTCGTACCCCTTCCCCGTTGTTTGAATTATACTACCGCACCTTTTCTTGAACCCCCTCAGGGTTGCTATTGGAAGCTTCAATTCTGTCGTGCTATTGGGTGCCACAGTAATTCTGATGGAATTAACATAAACCCAGGAAACAATCCAAGGAACAAATGAGTGGGATGAAGCCAAAGAGCCACGCCTAGTTCTATGTAAATCCGCAGGAATTGTCATAGTGGTATTCAAATAGCCCCCCTCGAGGGCCCCCACAGGTGCCAAATGAATAAAAATACAAAAATAACCATCAGTACAGCTGCAAAACACCCAATAGCATCTTTAAGCCATTTTGGCATCGCCATTTCTGCTGTAACTCCACTAAAAAGGGGTTGGTGTCTGTCAAATTCTTCACTGACCATCAAGTATTTTCAGATACTATAAATCTGCACCCACCTTCTTGCCAGACTTTGGCTCACCTTCCCCGGAGGAGAAATCAGCAGAAATTACCTTCTTACAATGTGATAAGTGTATCCACGTGCTCCTCTCTGCAAGCTTCACAGAAGTCGGAGTTGTCAGCAACATTTGATATAGGCCCTCCCACGTGGGAGAGTGCCAGTGTTTTTTCTTAATGCTCCGGACCAGGACCCAATCTCCTGGCTCCACCAGTTGTTGTGTCTGTTGGGAAACACAATCGTTCTCAGATCATTTAAGTTCATCACGTTTCTCTCATGTAATCAGCCAAATTCGCCTCATCATCCAGTTTCCAGTGTTTAGTGAATAACGGTAGTTTATAGGGCCTACCGAAAAGTACTTCAAATGGAGTAGGTCCAGTTATACTAGTAATGTTGATATACAGTTTAACAAGGTCAACGCATTGCGTCCAAGGTCTACCCGTTTCCTCCATGCATTTTTTCAACCTATTCTTTACAGTCCCATTCATCCTTTCCACCAGACCAGCACTCTGTGGATGATAGGGACAATGACGCTTTAAGTCAATATGAAATAACAGACCTATTTTGTCAATAACTCTGTTAACAAAATGTGTCCCATTGTCACTATAAATTGTCTGCGGAATACCATATGGCGGCATAATGTCTTTCAATAAATTCAATAAAGTCCATATGAATTCTCTGAAAAGGATAGGTTGCCGGAGGAAACTGACCCTGCATTGGGACACAAGTTACCTTGTGAATTGTGCCTGGCACAGGTCAAACAAGCCCTACAATTTTTTTTTTTTTGAGAAGAGGTTAAACCCATAAATCGTGTAATGTCTGTTCACAAGAGCCACCATTCCCCCAGTCGGAACATGAGACACCCCATGGCTTAATATTGCTGCCCACCTGAACAAATTTTTTGGTAGTATGGGTTTTCCCTCTGTGCTGACATAAACATTTTCCCGCAAGGTTGCCCCCTTATCAGTC
Source organism: Filicampus tigris (assembly GCF_054856515.1). Taxonomy (NCBI): domain Eukaryota; kingdom Metazoa; phylum Chordata; class Actinopteri; order Syngnathiformes; family Syngnathidae; genus Filicampus; species Filicampus tigris. The sequence goes on from NC_141233.1 coordinate 124,796, forward strand.
CAGAGTTTTTGTTCTGTCTGTGGACTCTGCTGTTGCATATCTATCAAGGTTTGGGTATTCAATATTTGTGTCAGGAATATGGTCTGATAACCCCGCGAAGGGCTTTAAAGCCGCTTCTCTAGCTGTTTTATCTGCTTTTAGAATTTCATCTTTCGTAACAACAGAGTAGCCAGTCCGTGTTTTCCCAAAAACACCCTTTTTAGATGACTCATCGACAAATGGCGTGAATCCCGTCCACAATGGCAAATCCTTTAAGTCAATTCTACATTTCGTTGATTTTTTTCAGCCAGTTCCATGTCACCCCAAACTTGCCTCCTCACTGCCACCAGCCCCGTCTCATCGTCCTCTTTTCTATGAAACAACACCTTGTCCAATTTACCTGGCCCTTTCTCACGCTTTTGCGCCAACACTCTCCAAAGGTCTACGTCCTCATACCCATCCTTTCTCATTTTCGCTTAATTGTTTTTACGTTTAGTCCGCATTTCATACTGCAGGTTCACTAATTTTTGTGTGTTGAGATGGAAACTGACTGACTGAATTACGGTTTATATAAGTCACATGCTCGACATCGATATGCAGAAAAGCGGTGTTCCACAATCTATACCATCCTTCCCCCCTGAAAAGACGTGATAAAGAGACGTGACAAGGCCCACGACTCTTAATTGCTACCCACGTAAACAGGCCTTATGGAAGGATGGGGTCACCTTCTTTACTACATATGATTCAACATTTCCTATTACCCCGTTATTTTCCCAAAAGGTTTACTCACTATTTTGCATGTCTGTCAGTATTGGGTCGTCGAGTGGCGTGTTATCATCTGGTATTTGGTCTACTGAAAGTATGCCATAAACGCCAACAGATGCTCCTTCCGTGTGTGTGTGTGTTTTGTCTCATTACTGTTTGAGAAAAATGTAACCTTCTCTTGCTACCCCGTTTGCGTACATGTTGTCTAAGCGTTATTCCATCATGAAAAGTACTTGCCATGTCTTTCACGTGTACACATTGTCTAAGCGTTATCTTATTATGAAAAGTACTTCCCGTTATATTAATGCATTATCTCTGTCTATTTTCTGCTGTCCCATTAATTATTCCCACCAATCCAGCACTTCGAGGGTGGTAAGCACCAAGATTCTCAGATCAATGTGAACCATCACTCCTATTTTCTCCACAATTTGGTCAACAAAACGGGTACCACCATCATTGTACGTTTTTTAGAAATGCCATATCTGGGGATGATATCCCTGCAAAGTGCTTTTGCCACCGTCAACGCGTCTGAATGTTTGGTATAGGGAATAGATCTAGCCATTTTGAAAAAGTATCTATGATGACGAAACAATAGTTTTCCATTCAACTCAGCAGCCCATTCATATGGATATTTAGGTAAAATAAGTAATCTGTTTGGCCATACACAGATGTCACCTGGTAATGTCGCTCCAGTGTTTTATTTTATCTTATTTATTTATTCTTTTTTTTATTCAAAGTTCTTGTTCTGCTTCAGGACTTTGTTGTAGCATGCCATTTAATATGCCCTTGTGTAAATTCGTATGTCTTTCACTGCTAACACATGCGTTTATCCTGTAGCTGGGTCTGTAGCTGTCTTAACCTCAAATGCGTTCCCATGGGACACACTGTCTGTGCCTGATGTGTGCATTGCACACTTGCAGATGGCCAGAGTGTGTGTGCCAGCTGTATTGTGTCTAAAAGCTTTGATAAGAGTTCTGCACGCATAACTGGCTTGCCCGTGCAAAGGTTGTCGCCATTGTGGCAAACGCGAGAACTGGAGTTATTTCTGCCAACACATGCACTGTAAAAATCAAGGAGTTTAGTTTATAAAAAAATAAAAAATATGGAAACTCGTTGCCTTAGAAATGATACGTGTAAACAAGCTATCAATTCTGAGTGCACAGTACTACCACCAACTTAATTATTTTGAGTTTATAGCGCTAAATGGTTACAAGGGCCAACACTTGTATAGCGCGCATCTACCTTTGGTAATCAAAATGCTTCACACAGTGTACCTCATTTACTCCATGATAATGAATGGATGGATGGATTTTATATTTAAAAACCGGTATGCCAACAAGGATATATCAGCTATTGCATGCAATAAATGTTTTTGTAACAGGAAAACAATAAAAATGTGAAGTTCCAAAGGGATGGATAGCATTTCACCATAAAAAAAAAATCCAGAAGTTCTAAATATTTAATTTGTTTAAGACATGTAAACTCAAAACAACTGATTCAGGAATTACTAACAACTTAATTAAAATGAGTGTTTAGAACAAATTATCAAAAAGTGAGTTAGTTCAACACAATACTTCTGAGTAATATGAATGTTTGTTTACAGTGTGCCAATCATGTCTTCCTCCATCCTCAGGAAGTAGTAACAATGTGGCTGGGTTTAACATCGTGCGTCTCTTTAGTTAGACGTTGCCTCAATACATACAAGGTAAATGTTTCGCTAGTGATAAAAAGATCATGGTCGTTCGTTAAAACAACGCAGAGACTGCACGTGGCACTCTCAAAATCAGGGGATGGAACAAAACTATGGTTGCACTTAAAAAACAACAACTGGAAACTGAGGCACCCATCCATTGCTGCATTTGTTTGTACAGCAATGGATGCTGCAATAACTGCTCTTCCACAGTGCGGCAATGCACTGTCCAATTCGAAAGAATTAGTTTCATTTTGTCTCTATCTTGCCGCACCAAAACTGAGGTCGAAAAATGACCTTTACAATCTATCAACTGGTTGCCATAATTTAAGATAATGCTGTGCTTAACACTAAAATTTGCTTTATTTCACAAAAAACTTTCCTGCTTCATTGGCCTACCTTAAAGGTGATGTCATTTGAGGTCTTCACTATTACATTTTTTCACCAAGGATTCCTGCATAATTTGGAACCCAGATTCAGCAACAATTTGTTAGACCTAAAAAATGACATCATCCACCCCTTTGTTTGATGTTTTGGAGCCTGGAGAATTGCATTTTTTTTTTGTTTTTCTATTCCCCACTACAATTATACTTCCAACACTAAGATTGCGTCCCAAATATTTGACTTGTTGTTTCTACATCCGTAGCTTATTTTTGCTTACTTTGTGCTCTTCTTCAGCCAAATGTTATAATAATGAACAAGAACTGTTCCGCCTTGTCGCAGGGTCAGACGAGAGGAGCAGAGGGCCCAGGTGCCCCTCCCTGATGTCTGCGCTGCCGCTCAATTCACATTATCTTCGTTTCTTACTTTTTGCCCATTAAACGCTTCTGCTATATGATTGATGCCTGTAACACGGCTACTTTATGTGTAATTAACTTAACCATTAAAAACGTGTTCAGCTAACACTATGCGTCTAAATATTGGATCTTATCAGGATCCTGTTTTACAACAAACTTCCAATCCTTACATTGCATTTTATGATTTAAATTTACTACCTATTTTCCCATTGTATAGACGATTTGGTCCAGCTTGCTAACACCTAAGGTGTTCTAAAAACTGGATTTTTATCAGTAGGACAGCAATTCAAATTTCCTGTAGTGGTCATTCTCACTACAACCTTTTCAGGTGGAGAATTATTGCTTCTGCATCCACACCAGTCTGCTGTTCATTATCCTACTACATATACTACTAATTATACCATACTAATTATATGGAATAAAATACCTAGTGGTATTTCAATTGGCAATCACTCTGTTCACTTACACACTTCACACAGGGTTTCACAACCGATTTGCACAAACATACACACACCCAGAATTCAAGTGTACACAGGCCTTCGCCATCCTTTATTATTTTTATTATTATTATTATTGTTATTTTCTTTTTTTAAGCTGGCCAGCAAAGTCATATTTTGATATCCAAAGGTTTAAGTGTTGTATTTTGGAAGGACAGTGACGCTCCACAAATGTCGAATCTTTGCATGCGAGGTTTTGTTTAGATCACTTTTATCACCGATTTTACTGTTAGTTTTCCCCCATTATTTTGATGAAGAGTCAGTTTTATGACACTTAGGGTGTCCTACACTGACTTTTACCTTAAAACCGGGTGACAATCAACACAGTGTGTGCAATCCTCAAGCTTCTACCACAAGTGGCGGAGGATTCTTGCCTATTGCGTCCACACAAAGTTGTCACTTACAATCCTGTTTATATCCACTCACACAGTTTACACAGTCACACTTTTAGCAGCGTTTTTCACGGAGTTTAAGTACGTACAGGATACCGTCGCCCTTGCAGTTTTATAGACTTACTCTGTCTTTTACCTTGACATTGACTAGTATTCTCAAGGCTTACACAGTTTTAAAGACTTACTCTGTCTCACAGTTTTATAGACTTACTCTGTCTTACAGTTTTATAGGCTTACTCTGTCTTACTACTTGACCAGGGACTAGTATTGTCAAGGTTTTTTACCAGCGCGCAATTCACTCATCCACGAGTGTCGTGAGTTTCCTACTCACCCAGAGATGTCTTCACTCCTCCGCCTTCAGTTCCCAGAAGTGGAGCCAGAGACCAGTCCCGCAAAGGGTCTTAGAGCCGTGGTCACGGACTTTACCTGGAGGTTGACTCGACAGCTGGAAACCTTCCGGCATATAGGGATCTGGCTCGAAGGATCAATTTAATGTCAGGTTCACACCAAGTGAGACATTCATAAACAATGCACACAATGAGGAGAGAAGACACTCTACAACAATTTTGTCTTTTTACTTCCAAGGAGAGCGCAGGGAAGTGTACGATTACAGTTCCTAAAACCCTGTGCCCGGCTCCTGCGCCCCCTCTCTTTTTATTTTTCTCCGGTGTCCCTGATTTTCAAAGGTGTTCCAGCTCTAAGGGAAAGGGGAGCGAAAGCAGCTGGAACACTATGAACTTGTTTTGTCAATGTGTGTGTGTGTGTGTGTGTGTGTGTGCGTGTGTGTGTGTGTGTGTGGGTGTGTGCGTGTGTGTGTGTGGGGGGGGTGGGGGTGTGTGTGGGTGTGTGGGTGTGCGTGTGTGTGTGTGTGTGTGAGCCATTAACATACATATGTGAAAGCAAAGCACACCAAGCAAGCTGGCCTAATGATAAAAATCAAACACATGAATAATAAAATGCATTATTATTCTTACAGTTACCAATCGGAATTCCAAGTTCAAAATTTGCAGAAATTGATCAAATTATGTCTAAATTCATATGGCAGGGGAAACGCCCTTGGATTGAATATAAAACATTTCAAAGAGGAAGAAGGTGGATTTAATTTACCTAATCTGACATTTTCTCTTCACAGCTTCTCATGCTCCTTACCAGAGAGATGCGTTTCCTGGAGCATTGCTAGGACTATATGCACGAAGTGGTGTGACATATTTCCGTGTCTGGCTCCACTCACAAGCAAGGACACACTTTGGACCTTGTCCTTACTTTTTGTATATTGGTCTCAATGTTGAAAGTATTGGACAATGTGATTTCTGATCACATGACTGTGCTCTCTGATGTAATGTTTTCCAGTGCTGTCACAACTACTGCTAGTAGGCGCAGGTGCCAGGTTTTTAACCTCCTCACTGCTAGTCGGTTCTCTGATGCCTTTGATCGGCTTTGTATTCCCTCTTCAAACACAGAGGAACTCAGTACTTGGTTCCATTCATCCTGCCTTAACATTTTGGACTCTGTGGCTCCATTAAAAAATATGTGGCCAAATGTTAGACCGGAGCCATGGTTTAATGAGAGTACTCGTGCGGCTAAACAGGAATGCCGCGGAGCTGAACGCAGGTGAAAAAGAGACAAGTCACTTTTAAAGTCCTAAAGGACTGCTGCCGTCGTTACCAAAGAAAGGTGAAGGAGTCCAAGAGGGACCACTTGACAAATCTCATTCAGGCAAATCGCCATAATACACATGCTTTATTTAAAACAATTGATTCTGAACTTAGGCCCCGTCAGCCGATTTGCACGGACTCATTCCCTGAAATGTACAATAGATTCTTGCAGTTTTTCGGTGACAAGGTTGCTACAGCTAGGGCTCCCGTTTGACTCCTCTGTCCATGTTCCTTGTTCTGCAGTGTTGGATTCCTTTGAGTCGGTTTCCTTGGCATTCTTGAAGGATGTGGTTTGCCATATTAAGCCATTTGGCTCCCTTTATGACTCCGTTCCCCCTCACCTCTTTCAGGAGACTTTCCTGAGTATTGGTAAATTGGTTTTGGCCATTATCAATAGCAGCCTGTCTTCTGGTGTAGTGCCCCAACATTTTTCACATGCTGTAGTGCACCCCCTGCTTAAGAAACCTGGCCTAAGTGAAAATAAAGCAGATGCAGGCCCTGACTACTATCAGAATCACCGATATCCAAGAAGAGAAAAGAATGCTCCAAAATACTTGGATGATTATCTGACAGACCTCAATGACAATGATGTAGTCAACACAAATATTGATTATTCTTACAGGGCCATATGTGGCGTTCCCCAGACATACAGCGAGCCCGGATGTCAGTCGAGGTGTCCGGATGGATGCAAGCAATGAAGGAAGAGATTCAATCACTCCAAGAAAATGAAACATTTGAACTGGATTCTTTACCTGAATGCAGAAACATAATTGGGGGAAAATTGGTACATGCCGTGAAAGAAAATGCCGGAAGAAGAAAAGCATATAAAGCTAGATATGTTGCAAAGGGCTACTGTCAAACAAGGCATAGATTACCAAGAGACATTTGCTCCAACAGCAAACATCACATCTGTACGGGCTTTGATGCAGATAGCTGTCCAAAACAGTCTCATCGTCCATCAAATGGACGTAAAAACAGCGTAATTACATGAGCCAATAGAAGAAGAAATTTTCTTAGAGCAACCAGAGGGTTTAGAAAAGACATCAGAAAAAGGAGAGAAGTTGGTGTACAAGCAAAAGAAATCCCTCTATGGCCTTAAACAGTCAGGGAGAAACTGGTACAAGCTTCTACATGATCATTTAGAGCAAGAAGATTTTGGGAGAAATCTACCTGACCCCTGTGTGTATAGGAAACAAATGGAAAATTATGTGATCATTGTCATTATTTGGGTAGATGATCTAATAATTGCAGCAAGCAACAATGATCTACTCAATAAATTCAAAGACACAATGAAATCCAGATTTAATATGAAAGATCTGGACAAAATATTGTACTTCTTGGGCATTCAGTTTGAACAATATAATGAGGAAATTGAAATGAAAGAAAAGGTACATCAGAAAAATGCTTGAAAGATTTGGAATGTCAGATTGTAAACCCAGATGCACACCAAGTGAACCAAGACTCGAGATGAATGAAGAAAGTGACCAAAATGAGGTTGTAGATCCTAAAGAGTATCGTGATATTGTAGGCAGCCTGATTTATGCCATGACTTGCATAAGACCTGAAATCAGATGGATAGTGAGCAAATTGTCACAAACACTGGCGAAACCAAAGGCAGGCAATTTAGTGACTGCTAAACATGTTTCGAGGTATCAAAAAGGTACACTGTATTACAAATTAACTTTCAAGAAAAATGATGAAGATTTAAAACTCGTGGCTTTCAGTGACTCTGATTGGACATCATCTGTGGAAGATAGACGTAGCATGACTAAACAAGGGCCTGCAATCTCATGGAAGTCGAAGAAGCAGCCCACAGTGGCTCTTTCGACTTGTGAAGCTGAATACATTGCTTTAGCAACAACTACGCAGGAATGCATGTATGAAACACAGTTGTTAAATGGTATGGATAACACAAGATACAGTTGCACAAGAATTTATGGAGACAATCAAGGGGCCATCGCTTTAAGCAAAAATCCAATGAATAGACCGAGATCAAAACACATTGATGTTAGATTTCACTTCATCCGTGAAGCACTCCACAATGGAAAAATAGATATTGTGTACTGTCCATCAGAAAACATGATTGCAGACATATTGACAAAACCAGTATCTCGGATTAGGATTGCTAAATTCAAATCTTGTTTTTTTGGAAATTAAAGATGTGTTCAGGGGTAATTGTTTTGAGATCATGAGAGCAAGGGAGGCTGTTAAGTTATGTGCTCTTATTACATTATTTAATTGAAAGAATGCTGTGTTCGGTAATATACTCAAACATCAATATGTTTATATTTGATTTATGTGTGTCATATGTTCCGTTTACTGCAATGTTATGAATATTTTGTCACTGTCGTAAAATTTCTCATTTACGTGCGGACACTTTACGTTGGTTGTATATCAGTTACGGTTGTGTGTGTGTGTCAAGAAGAGCAGGTGGATGATGATGAAATGAAAGAGATGGTAGCATACCGCAACTACTGAAGTGTTGTGTTGGTGCGTTGACAAAACAAACAAATATGGATATTGAAGCTGCAAGCGCAACATTTATTACTTTGAATTTAAACCAGTATCTTCTAGTTTTTTTTTTTTATAAGAATTGGACAATACTGTTAAATATTCATCCATAGCATTTAACTTCACAGTTAAATCAATCAGTTAAGAAGAACAGTACATAACAGTACATTAATAGCGTAAAACTATGGATTACTGTCCTGTAAATTACTGATGTAAGGACAGTATCTTACTGTATTAAAAAAAAAAAATACAATTCCATTAAATATTCATCCCCGCATGTAAATTAACATAACATAATAAACTGTAATTTAACACTATAAAACAGTATTTTGGGCGAATCCAAGACAGTCTAAACACAAAGGTGGGAACACCAGATTTTTATCATCAACCCCCATCAATACTTTGAGAGAGGAACACTTTAAAAGACTACTTATTTTCAGTTGCCACAGACAGGCGAATAGTACGGCATGTTTCTGGATGCGTCTGGATAGGCTGGAGAAGCACAAAAAGGTACACAATTGAAGTAAAATACAGGAAATGCTTGTTGTGTAAAGGTTAATCTAGCCTATTACGTGCATCGATGTTGATGTTTCGGCCAATAGGACGGCTGGTTAGAGGGAGGTCCCCGTGGGGGGAAGGTTCATATGGGCTGGTTAGAGAGGAGTCTATTAAAGTTTCAAAGCAAGTCATTCTCTCTCGCTCTTGTTATTGCCCAACACACACTAACATAACATGGTGTCAGAATGAAACTGTTCTAGTCGCGGGAGTGATACGCCTCCAAGAGGTGAATTATCCGGACCAGACGAGCGGGAGACTACGTTAGCGCTTGAGGCTAACGACGGCTCGCTAACACCCGTCGAGAAGGCCGAGAGGAGAGTGGACTCAGCTGAAGTTGTGTCGGGGTGACGTAAACAGGGGTTTACAGCATGCAGGTAAAGCCAAAAAAAAGAAGAAAACAAACCAAGGAGCAGTTTCAACAATAATACAGAGAAAAAAAAATGCAAGGCAACCCTCCAGCACTAGCGAGCAGTGTCCAACTAGCTCCACCTGGTAACTTTGACTTCAGTAATGCAAATCAATGGCCAAAGTGGATTCTGCGTTTTGAACGTTTCAGGATAACATCAATTAACACACTGATGTATACTCTAGGGGATGAAGCTGAAGATATACTGAGTCTTCTGCCCTTAAGCAGTGATCAGAAAAATAAATATACAGATGTGAAACAAGCTTTTGAGAACCATTGCATTAGCAAGAAAAATTTCCTTTTTGAGCGTGCACGATTTAATAGACAAAATCAAGAACCAAAAGAAAGTGTGGAATCGTTCATCACTGCTGTTCATAGCCTCGCGGATCACTGTGCATTTGGAGCACTAAGAGAGGAGCTTATTAAAGACAGGATTGTTGTCTGATGCAAGATGCAAAGTTGTCTGAGTCATTACAGATGGATCCTTATCTCACATTGGAAAAGACAATAACCAGAGTACGCCACAGTGAAGAAATAAAGAGGCAGCAACCGGTACTGCGTGGCAATATGAATGAGAGGCAGTCTGAAAACGTAGAGGTTATGTCGGCAAGGCCCAAAACCCAGTATGTTCCAAAAGGAGGCCACAAGAACAGCACACGTATTAAACGAGGAAATACGGACAAAGCCACATGCTGCTTAAGATGTGGAAATACAACAGACCACAAGTGGAAAGACTGCCCCGCTAAAGATACAGAATGCCACAAATGTAAAAGGAAGGGACATTTTGCCCGGAAATGCCGGTCAGCTGGTGGCATCCGTGACATCACAGACGATTCTACAGAGGGTGACTCTGACCTCACCTTTCTTGGAGAGATGATTATCGACATGAACAGTGTTGAAAATGAATGGACAGTACATCTGGAATTGAATGGAGGGACAAGAGAGTTTAAATTAGACACTGGTGCAGGAGTCACAGCTATCCCGTTTCACCACTACTCATCAGACAAACATGGGACTTTGAAACCTCCTAAAATTCCACTGTATGGCAGGCAACCCTTGGAGGTAAAATGGTTCTTTAGAGGAAAACTGAAGGTGAAAGACAAGCACACTGAACAAGACGTCTATGTGGTGAACAATTTGTCAAATTCACTCTCAACAGAAGGTGTTAAGCCTGACCCAGGCAAGGTCAGAGCCATACTACAGATGCCAGAGCCCACCTGCGTTACTGATGTCAGGCGAGTAATGGGCATGGCTGACTAATGGGCAAGTTCCTGCCTCACCTCTCTTCATATGCACAGCCCCTAACGGTCCTTCAGTCAGAGAAGACAGAATGGTGCTGGGGGACACCGCAGAGAGAAGCTTTTCGGAGGCTAAAATCTGAACTGAGCTCACACAGAGTCCCGGCTGTATACTCACCTTATGCAGAACGCACGTGTCGGTTGATGCTTCGTCATTTGGGATAGGAGCAGTCCTGTTACAGAAACAGCCAGAGTGTGAGGACTGGAAACCAGTTGTGTTCATCTCCAGACAGCTATCTGAGGCGGAGAAACGTTACGCTCAGATCGAGAAGGAGGCTCTAGCAGTAACCTGGGCATGTGAACGCCTACAGTCATACGCCAGCAGTGACTTAAAAATAAAAGAAAAACAGCAAACTGGGGCACTCAAAGTTGGCCTTTATTTTAACAGGGTGGGCCTGCATAGAACATAATCTTGTAAAGAACATTTTTGGGTTGACTTCCCCTTTAACAGAAAATTAATCAAATAATGTAAACAGTTTCAAGCAGTCTATACTGGATTGTTTCCAGTCTGTAGCATTTGGACTCACCAATTACCCATCTATACGAGACAGATAGGTAATCAAATTATCAGATGTCAATTGGCCAGACTTGGAACCAACCAACTGCTGTTGTTTTTCAGAACACGGACGGACGTTGGTTGTCCATCTTGAATAGTGAATTTCTCTCCGTCCATGATGACCTCCACACCCATCCATTTGGTCTTTTTCCCGGCAACTCCTGCTTTTTTGACAAGGAGCCAAAGCTTGTTCATGCAATCACCCACCTTATCAGTAAGATCATCTGCCATTAATTTCTTCTGTTTCAGCATGTCAACATTGAGAGAAGATTTCCATCCTTTTTCCCTGACTGTGCACATTGTAAATTGTATGAAAGTAGGACGTGCACCTTTATCCTCTCCCCACTCAATGTACAGTGTCCACCAAGAATCCCAGTCAAGGCTTCTCCTCTGGTACAATTTGGGCAATGATTTCAAGCAGTTCTTCCTTATATCTTGCTATGTTCCTCAAGAATCAAGAGGCGGAGATTCCATCGTCTACTGTACCATTCTTGTGGTTTGTTTCTTTCCTCCATTTCAGCCACTTTGACTTTTAGCACCTTCACCTCATCTTCTGTGACTTGCCTTGATCTCGAGACCTTTCAGATGTTTTGTATGGCAGCAATATCCTTTGTATTCTTTGTCTTGGAACTTAGTGAAGCGGTCATATAAGTTGTTAATAGCGTTTAGTAAAACCGCATTGGACACCACCTCCTCATCCCTCGAGAAAAGAACACTACAGGACTTCTTTGGATTAGGACAGTGGGATGGCGTTTGAGGCCATTTTTTCCAACTTTTCCAACACAAGTTGGAAAACATCTGTGACATTCATGTCAAATATAAGGCCACCTGGCTTTGAAATCTCTCCGCCTTTGGCGTCTCTCTTGGTATTACTTCCACCCGACATCATGAAGCAGGAACTGCTAAATAATGGTGCTAACCTTTAGCAACTTTCCAAGACAGGTCTTCAAAATGGTCCTTTAGCAGCACAAGACAATGTCTTGCAGACAAAAAAAGATGAGTTAAAACAGGTATCCTTCAAAATTAAGTTCTGACTCCTAAAAAATCATTTTAAACAACTGGTACAGCATCAATATTCACGAGCTCAACAAAGTGTATCTACACGGGTCGCCATCTTGAACTACCACCCTGTGGTTGTATTGTAGTTCTTTTACTGTCGCCTAGAAACTATGTCATCTGGCGGCAGGAAATTAAGAAAACGCTACCAGATAACATCGCTACGAGCCCAAAATGTGACACAAGGTAACAAGTAATCTCCTTTTTTCATTCATAAGAGAAAAAAAATAGTACACAGGACAACCGTGTTTCAGCTAAATAAATGTTACAAGCATTTTTTCATCTATCCATATATGTATCTGTACATTTGTTTGTCCATTTCTATAATCCATCCAATGTGACCTTATTTAACCGTGAAGAAAAAATTAAACTTACTAAATTCAAAACCAAAAATTGAAATAAAATGAAAATTAACTGTAATGAAAAATCCAACATGATTATAATCCTTGTTAGAATAATTGTACATAAGTTATCCCATACTTACGCTTACAAGTATTGTAAGGCAGTAACATTATAAACTTGTTTGAATCATGTAAGTCAAAGTTGTTTGTGGAGAAAGTGGAATGTGAGAAGGACATAGCTGCAAAGTAGAAACGATGCTCTTGTCGAAGAGCATCCCGTGCTTAGACGCTGAGTCCTTTGGACAGAATATAACAATAACAATGAACTTTCACACACAACTGTCTTCGAACTTTTTGGCGTGATGCTATACGCCCCCCCCCCTCCCTTTAGAGTAGCAATTGCATACAGGGACCACCCAAGAAAGTAAAAAGAGAGGAGGTGGAGGCGCTGTTTCAGAGCACTGTTAGAAATTGCAATGGTGCAGTCTCCTTTGCGCTCTCCGCGAGTAAAAAGACAATATTGTGTTGAGTGTCTTCTCTCCTCATTGTGTGTTACTTGTTAATGTCCTAAGTGGTGTGAACCTGACAATGCTGATGACAACTCACCTTATTTTTAAACTCATTACAACTAAAATATTAGCTTTTCACTGCAGTAAAACAAACAAAAATGCTCAGCATCCTGTAAGAAGGTACATAGAGTACAATCAGCCTTAGTGCACAAACTCATACAACTTGCTCAGATGAGAGTGAAAACTTCATTGATCACTATCACTGCTCACCTCACCAACACATTTGTGATTCTTAACATGATGAATGCTGGGCAACCCGGACCACCCCCTCCAGGGCACCCTAACAGCACTCCACAGCACCTTCAGTGACAGACTGTTACACCCTCGCTGTGCAAAGGAGAGATTCTGCCGTTCCTTCTTGCCTGCTGCTGTCAGACTCTTTAACAAGAACATTGTGTAGTCCCTACAAACTGGCGGACATTAGTGCAATTGTGCAGTCCTGCACCTGAGCTCATATCGTGCAATACCCAATATTCCCCACTACTGTAATACCGTGCAATACTCAACATTCCCCACTACTGTTAGTCTAGTTTTATTTTTATCCAATGCTGTTGCCTTACATTTCACTACAGCACTGCAGCACTGTCACTTACTTAGAGTATTTTTCCTCTGTACTATGTACAGGCCAAAATGAGTGTTCCTCATACTTTTTATGTAGATGTATGTTGGTGTGTATATACATCTGTATATACACATGTTACTGCTTATATTTACATAGGTTTGATCCAGAATGTTTGCCGTCAATGTTATACATTAATGGCTACATTATGCCGCCGTCCCTGTGTGACCTATATCTTTGCTGCTGTAACAATGAAATTTTCCCCACTGTGGGATCAATAAAGGCATTCTTATCTTATCTTATCTTATGCTCCCGAGAGAACCTTCGCCCACAAACTGAGCAGGCAAAAGGTTTCTCACCGGTGTGGGTTCTTGTATGACTAAATAAGTTATCCTTCCGAGAGAATCTTCAGCCACAATATGAACATGCAAAAGGTTGCTCGCCAGTGTGGGTTCTTGTTTGACTTATTAAGATTCCTTTATTCGAGAAGCTTTGACCGCAAATTGATCAGGAAAATCATTTCTCACCAGTATGTGTTCTTGTGTGTATTTTCAAATGGCTCTTATAAGCAAACATTTTCCCACACTGAGAACATTTACAGGATTTGTTGTCAGTCTGCCATGTCAGATCACGTTCATATTCTTCATCATCATCATCATCATCATCATCATCAGTATCAGGAGAGAGTGACAATGTGTCATCTGATAGTGACTGATAGATTGCTAAGAGGCCGTCTGCTTGTGATCCTCCACAGTGGTTTCCATCACCTTCTGTTGTCATGTGTTGACATGAGCTACTGCTTGGAGGCCCCTTCGCTTGACTCAATTTGACCTTCATTACTTCTGAAAGGGGCACCAGTCAATGGCAACTTGAAGAAATCCTCTTCCTCCTCTTTGATGTAGGGGTGCTCCTCTCCCTCCTCTTTCATACAAGGGGCTCTAGCTCCTCGTTTTTTATGTAAAAAGACTGCTGTTCCTCTTCCTCTTTAAATATAAAAAAAAAAAAAAAAATCTGTTTTTTTGTACTGAAAATATACCAAACCGAAGTTTCAAAAAATCGAACCGAAATGTGATTTAGCATACCGTTACATTGGAAACTTCGGTTCGGTATATTTTCGGTACAAAAAAAACAGAATTAAAAAAAAAATATATATTTATTTTCAAAAGACGACAAGTAAATGGTACATTTTTTAGAAAAAATAAATAAAAGCGAACCATTTGGGTGATATTCTAAGAAATTACACCAGAATAAAAAATACAATAACAATAAAGATCTCTTAATTTTCTAAATTATTAAGACACTGAAATCTTTAAGGGCGGCACGGTGGGCGACTGGTTATCATGTCCGCCTCACAGTTCAGAGGTCATGGGTTCGATCCCGTCTCCGGCCTCCCTGTGTGGAGTTTGCATGTTCTCCCCGTGCCTGCGTGGGTTTACTCCGGGTACTCCGGTTTCCTCCCACATTCCAAAAACATGCATGGTAAGTTGATTGGACTCTCTAAATTGGCCCTAGGTGTGATTGTGATGTGGATGTTTGTCTCTGTGTGCCCTGCGATTGGCTGGCAACCAATTCAGGGTGTCCCCCGCCTACTGCCCGAAGACAGCTGGGATAGGCTCCAGCACGCCCTGCGACCCTTGTGAGGATAAGCGGTATCGATAATGGATGGATGGATGGATGAAATATTTAAACACTCAGCGGGAATAGGCTGTGACACACCTAAGTATTCAAGTTAAAGACAAGTTGTCACTACAGTACATATACACTTTTTGTGATTGAAAAAAATACATACAATAACAGTTACAATTATTGCTAAGTATATTAAAACTATTTTTTTAATGAAAAAAAAATACAGTAACTTTAAAAAGTCTTTATGAAATTGTATACACTTTTTAGGCATTGAAATCTTTGAATGTTCAACAGCATATTGTAACGAATTGGGTTATCTGTGTTCTGTGGATTTTGTTTTGCTGAGTTATGATGTTTCCGAGGTTCATGAGTGCATCGTACGGCAAGCGAGTGGAGCAGCGGCGAAAGAAGAGCGCGAGCAGTTGTACTTGGATTAATAAAAACGAGATAATTAAACTACGTCTGACGGCGTGTCCATGGAAGACGCTACAATATGATAAATCTCATTAAAAAATCACATTTTAACCGGGCCATCGGCCGGCTCATGCTATTTTTAGACCGGTTCGTTAGTCCGTGCACCGACACACTCGCATCGTTTAAATCAAAACCGAATTTCCGGTCCAAATCGGGTTTTTTTTTTACACCCCTAATATAAATATATATATCAGGGCTGGTTTGTGCGTGCCTGGGCCGGACCGGTCAGACCCTCCGGCCCGGCCGGATGCCTATTTCGTGGGCGAGGTGGGAGTAGGGCGACAAATTTTTTAAAATGGCTTAATTAAGCATGGGTGTATTTTAGTCCGGCCCACTATCGGCCCTCGTGCGTATGACGTGCTCGCGAGGTGGCCAAAATTCATTTCAGCCTACTCGGTGAAAGGCTTATTTTTAGGCTTCTTTCTACTCCCGCGTCAGCGCGAGCGACAACTGCTGTTATAGGGATTGTGGTATTGCCCCCCGGCCAGGACCCCCTCACCCTCTTGTAATAGTATGCCCCAGTTGCAGGTGTAAGGCGCGGGTTACGTGACGTGACAATGAGGAAATACAAACACGCTTGATCGCACGTTGCTGTCTCACATGTTGCGATGACAGTTTCCCACACGGAAACGGATGCACCACACAGCTCGTTGTTGCAAACTAAGCATAAGCAAGCTACTCACCCACGTTCCCCCTTAGCCGCCACCTTCCAGATCGTTTTCGCAATAAAATTAAATGCATTAAATGCAAAACAACTTGTGTCCACGAGTATATTGCTGACTCAACTCAACTGACGTTGGCACATCAAGGTGGAGTTCATGATGGTTAACTTGAAATGGTGAAGTCATAAACAGCATCCAGGACTTGGTAAACTTAGGAAGACGTCACATTATGTTGGACTCCATGTTGGAACAACATAAAGGTCTGCAACATATATGGTCTTTCCCTGCGTAACATATTGTAGACAAGATATCATGCATTCAATTACATAAAGTATAAGACAAAGCACATTTAGAGAACACATTTTCTATTATTTTTTTTGCCTGTGAATGGGCAATGTGCTGAATGAGGTCAAAGCAAGCATTTCCTATCAGCAATTGAAAAAAAAGGTTGGAATTGTTTGGCTTTTCTTTATATGTCAATTTGAACGTAATCCAAAAACATCCATCTGTGGGTGACCTACCGTTTACTTAATTTCATTGTCCATCCAAAGGTTGGCAAGCATCAGGGTAGCTGTCTGCATTTTCACTATCAGTTCTTTTCCTGGCTTTTTAATGTCCAAGTTGTCTAGTTAAAACACACATACACACAAAAAAATATTTTTAAACAAAAATACAATGTAGCAGTATCTTACCAGGTACCTTACGGATGGCTTCAATATACTATTCAATAATACATAACAGCTACTGTTGGGCAGAATGTAATTCTAGTGTCCATGAAGTGCCCACAGATGCATTTTAGCAAGAAATACACAAATTGGCATTGTTGTGGTTGAATTCGTGTTTTGCAGAGTTATGTTGTTTCCAAGCCTGTTGAATGCGTTGCTGGATGGGAGGGGGTGCGGGCGAGAGAGGAGGGGCGGAGAACGAAGGAGAGTGTGTGACTGGGTGGATTGAATGGTTGTTGTACTTGTGTTGGCGTCGGCTACGGCCCACAGTAGCCGGTTGAATTAATAAAAACGTGTTCATTGAACTACGACAGATGGCATATCATTGGGAGATGCTACAGTACTATGTGGCACATTTTGAAGCATTTCCACAGCGGGTTTGAATAGTAAATTAGCCAGCTAATGATCCTTAAAAAGCCTCTGCCGTTAGCGTCTCTCCCGCAGATATGGCGGCACTAAACACACGCACATACTGTATACATATGTATATATCTAAATATATATATATATATATATATATATATATATATATATATATATATATATATATATATATATATATATATACATATATATATATACATATATATATATATACATATATATATATATATATATATATATATATATATATATATATACATATATATATATACATATATATATATATCCATATATATATATATATATATATATATATATATATATATATATATATATATATATACATATATATCTATTATGTAAATAGTATGTATGTGTGTGCGTGTGTTTTATTGTCGTTCCGCGCGTGACAATAAGTTTGGTCTAGTGGAGTTGCCGTAGATTTTCCGTCGCAGGCTTTATCGAGCAATACACAGCGCTGCAATTTCCTGAATTTGTATAATCAAATATACCCAAATCTCAACTCAGGACATCCATCACTAGTTTTTTTTTAGACTAAAACATCTTTTGGCAAATCTTCCTGCCCAGTTAACGAGGTCTCGATGCACGTTGGAGCTTCTCGGCCGAGCTTAATTTAGCTTATCATATTTTAGCTTGCTAGCCACTAACAAAGACAGTGCAGTTTGTGACCAACACACCACTTAGCAGAGATCAATGTAAAGTGTTCCGATTGCCGTGGTAGTCAGCTCATAGCGTAGTAGGGAGAGCGTTCCCTCCGAAGGTGCTACAACTTTTTTCCCCCTCCGTGTCACGGTTTGAAATATCGCTCTCTACTTTGATATTTTTTTATTATGCTTATAATTTCCTGCAGCCAGTCGGGAGTTGTAAACGAGACATTTTGTTTCAAGTGTTTATTGAAGAGGTTTGCAGTTGAGCAATTTTGATGTAGTTCGTGACGAATCTGCAGACAGGAAACACAAAATTACTGGACTGACATTGCCTCACGACACATCTACAATCGGATTCGGGAGCCAATTATCTGGAAGCCGGTTGAACAGTAACACCGTAACAAAACACGCTCCCCTTAGTCATTCTTTCCAATATAGCGCTGAACGGACCCCAGTCTCCACACAGGACGTCCATCAACACTTTAAAGGACTATGGCATCATTTATTAAGTCTTATTTATCTTATCTTATCTTAGTTTAGTTTAGCTCGCTAGCCGCTAACAAAAAGAAAGCAGCACACGACTCATCGTTAAACAGCGACCAAGAAGTGCGAAATTGTTGGGATTGTCGTGTGAAGATGTGTGCAATGACGACAACAACGTACGAGGAGGAACTTTGTGGAATAAAAGAAGAGAACGAGCAACTGCTGGACGAAGTTTGTAAGCAGCATATTGTGCTACACGGGTCAGGTTTGTAAACGTTTTCTTTGAAAAAAAAAATACTTTCTATCGATGATATGCATGTGCTTGTATTTCAATGTCTTTAGTAGTGTATGGTAATGATGATCAGGTGACGAAGTTGTTTGGGGAAAATGCGTTCAAGGTAGGGATGGGGATTTCGACTAATTTGCCCGCTTATAGACTAGTCTAAAGCAAGAAAACCTGAAATTCAATACATATTGAATTCAAAGTTTAAAATGCAAATGTTTTTTGTATTTACAGTAGGGGCTATTTTTGCCCAAACATTAAGGACAGTTTATTAATTTAAATTCTATTGATGTAACAACAACTGACTCAAAAAGTGAACAATTGAAAGAGAAATACATTTCTTATACATTTGCCAATGCAACGCATGGCATTTATTATGAATAATGTAATGAGTAATGGTACCGACTCCCAGTCCGGCAGGGTCTCATTCGCTAGCACTATGTTAGCTGCATTATCATGCATATAGGGGACGACTTTCTAGTGTCACGTATCCATCACACTCCGCAGGAGAGCAGCCAAGTTTTCAGCTGTGTGGCTTTCCTCCAAGGCGCATGACGCACAGAGCTGCGGAGATGACATACGTTATACACGTTACAGTCATGTAAGATTCGGTGGCTATGGACGTCCATCCGTCTGTAGTTAAGGCATTGGCCACATAGCTGACCCGCTCAAACGCTGAGAAAGAGCAAGCGTGATTTGCGGCAGTGGCAGCGGTGGAGGTGCCTTTACGTCACTTCCGCTAATACCACGACCGCTGCCTCGATAGAGGCAGCTGCCATTACGTCACTTCCGCTAATACCACGACCGCTGCCACAATCGAGGCAGCTGCCATTACGTCACTTCCGCTAATACCACGACCGCTGCCATAATCGAGGCAGCTGCCTGTGCATTTCCTCCTTCTGCCGGGAGATGTCGCAACTTCATTCGACCTGCTGCCGCTACCTTTTACCCATTCCACGGCATTGAACATTTTTATTAACGGCTTCTTTTTGTTCGTATGTGTTTATAAAGGAATTCTTTTTGTTAGTGCTCAATATACACGATTGAAATACATAGAGGCATAACACAAGGTACCTGCTGCAATCAATTTATAAATTATTTTCTCCTTTTCGTGGTGGACTTTGTACGCTGTTAGTCTGTACTATGAATGTATGTATGTACGTATGTATGTATTTATTTATTTATTTATTTATTTATTACTTGCACTGGGTTGTCTGTTATTGGGGATTTAATTATTTACTCCGTTTAGCCTTTATCCCTTTTCTTTCTTTCTCTTTTTCTTTTCTTTTATAGATTGAAAAAAAATCCGGCTGAGCCTTTTGTCTGTGTTAATACTGTATTTATTTATTTCTTCAATGGAGAGGCATAGAGAGTGGCGTTGGTGGCGAGGCTGCTGCAACGTCACTTTCTCTTATGCCCCGACCATATATGAGGTCACTTCCTGTCAGCCATTATCCAACTGCCACTACTCAGCCCAAAAATAAATAAATAAAACTAGTGGCAGCTGCCTAATGGCCGCCAGGAAATGCAACGCCCTTTGTCTTATGCCCCGACCATATATGGAGTCATTTCCTAAAGTCAAAACCTAATTTATAAAATATTTTCTACTTTTTCTGGCTGACAGGAAGTGACCTCATATATGGTCGGGGCATAAGAGAAAGTGACGTTGCAGCAGCCTCGCCACCAACGCCACTCTCTATGCCTCTCCCTTGAAGAAATGAATAAATACAGTATTAACACAGACAAAAGGCTCAGCCGGATTTTTTTTCAATCTGTAAAATAAAAGAAAAAAGAAAGAAAGAAAAGGAATAACAAAGAGTAAACGGTGCGGTTTAATCAGAAACTGTAGCAGCAGCAGCAGCAGCAACAGGTCGATTGGAGTCATGAAGTGGGAAGGCTGGTGCAGGCCGCTGCCACAACATCTTAAAGTCTTCAGGTCCAAAGAGACGTACACGATCAATATGAATAGTAAAATAATTAAATCACCAATAACAGACAACCCAGTGCGAGTAATAAATAAATAAATACATTCATTCATTCATAGTACAGACTAACAGCGTACAAAGTCCACCACGAAAAGGAGAAAATATTTTATAAATTAATTGCAGCAGGTATTTTGTGTTACGCCTCTATAGATTTTAATCGTGTATATTGAGCACTAACAAAAAGAAGTCGTTCATAAACACATACAAACAAAAAGAAGCCGTTAATAAAAACGTTCGATGCCGTGGAATGGGTAAAAGGTAACGGCAGCAGGTCGAATGGAGTTGCGACATCTCCCGGCAGAAGGAGGAAATGCACAGGCAGCTGCCTCGATTGTGGCAGCGGTCGTGGTATTAGCGGAAGTGACGTAATGGCAGCTGCCTCGATTGTGGCAGCGGTCGTGGTATTAGCGGAAGTGACGTAAAGGCTGCCTCGACCGCTGCCACTGCCACAAATCGCGCTTGGTCTTACTGCAAACGCTCGTAGTATCTACTCTTTCATATAGCTACTCTCGAGTTGGGGCGTTATTGTTTTGCGACTTGGCACCACGTACTCGTGACTCGATAAACAGCATTAATTTTTCGAGCCGTCTGCCCTCAACAAATGGTATCGACTCCCAGTCCAGCAGGGTCTCATTCGCCATATGTTAGGTGCATTATCATGCACACTGGCGACGGCTTTATTTTCTAGTGCCCACATACCCATCACACTCGAAGAGAGAGCAGCAGGAGAGCAGCCAAGTTTTCAGCTGTGTGTCTTTCCTCCAAGGCGCATGAAGCACACAGCTGCGGGGATGTCCTTGGTCCACATACGTTATACACGTTATAGTCGTGTAAGATTCGGTGGCTATGGCCGTCCATCCATCTGTAGTTAAGGCATTGGCCACATAGCTCAAACGCTCGTAGTATCTACTCTTTCCTTTGGTTATGGCCACTCTCGAGTTGGGGCGTTATTGTTTTGCGACTTGGCACCATGTACTTAGGCTCGACATACAGCATTAATTTTTCGAACCGCTTGCCCTCAACAAAAGAAAGCGGCAGTATATCGCGTCATTTTACAAATTAGTTGGGTAATCTTTGCTGTGCAGTGACCGTAGCGCCTGGCTGGAACAAACGCTCTCATACTCGTCTGACTGGCCCCGCCGCCATCGACCTGCAGGTTCACATCGAGATTTACTTCGGCCGTGGTTTCTCGTCGCTCTGGGAGATTGGTTGTAAGCAAGTTTATGCTTACAAAGCCTACAGACGACCTTGTTGTCATCTGCTGCATCAAAATACAGCCAAACGGTGCCGTTGTTTTTCCCGGTAGCTTCGACATCTTCAAAATTTACTTTTCTTCCTCAAACTTAGTGTCCCCGCCCCTTACTATGTGTGCGGGTGGGTGGTCGTGCGGGCAGGGTGGGGGGTGGGGGCGTACAATTATCTCTCTTGGTGCACAGCTTGTTGACAGAGGCAGAGGCGTGAGGAACAAGATGCGTGATTCTTAATGCAGCGTTTAACCGACTAGTAAAATACCAAACGTTTAATAAATCGTAGACGGTTAAACGACTAGTCGTGCACATCCCTAGTTCAAGGTGTTTGCTGCTTTATTTTTAACTGGTTTCACGGTCGTGATCGTGTCGTTTTCACCTTAATTTAAGTTCATACCTGGCTCTCGCACAAACTCATATGTGCTGAAATCATTGATGACAAGTACAGGCAGTGGGGTGGCAAGGGTCGCCTAGGGCGCCAAGTGAGAAAGGATTGGTAGGCTCTGGTGGTCGTGGGGACAGACAACCATTCGTTGTACAAATATTGTTTAATTTTAAAATTGCACATCTGCATCTTAAATAAACAATGACAATTAATTGTGCTTCATTCAAGTGAAACAAAATAAATCAGTAATACATTTCTAAAGTGCACTTATATATTGTTAAAACACAAAAACAGTAATGAAATAATAAATTGCACATTTATATTTCTTTTCATGATTAAATATATCTGTTATTAAAGCGAAAGAAACCAAAGTAATAAATTGATTTATGAAATGCAATGATGCAACTGTCAAAATTCTTCACAAAAGTCAATACTCTGAACCAAAAATAAGTTATGTGCATAACACTAGATAGCATACAAATAAACGCTTAAATTGGGGAGGATTCTCATTCTTTTGAGAAAAACCAATGTCCTTCATCTGAACAGGACCTTTTGTCACCAATGAACACTTTTCACCATTGCAGAGGACATCAGGCCACTGTGCAGGATCATCAGATATGACTGCTGTTGTGGTAGTTGCGGGAGTGGATGTATCGAATGCTGACTGAGCTAAAATTAAACAAGTTAACAAACAAGGAAACTTATTACACTTTCCCAATGAGCAGCTCCATCTTAACAAAATAACCTGAGTTATTAAACACTGAAATATGGTAACTGCTTTGGACTTTGTGGTCGTCTGTCCTCCTGGTCATCAGAGTCAGATGATGGAGGAATGTTTCTTATTGCAGCGATTTGGGCAGGAGCACTGGAAGCAGATGTGCAGGTGGTCGTGCTAGGTGTCATAAAACTAAGTGAAATAGTACCATGTGACTGAGCTACAAACAAGGGATAATGAAACATCATTTTATGATGTCAAAACACATCTGAGTAAAATTGCGGGAAAGAAATGTTTGATTACAAGTTGCATCGTCGGGATTTGAAGAGGGCACTTTAGCAAGAAACCTTTGAAAAAAGGACACTAAAATGACTATACTATATACCACTAATTACTATACTATATATTACTATATTAATTCATATACCATCAACAGACTCATTCTCTTATAACATTTAAACTGACACCATTATCATGCTTTATAAACAGGTGCAACTGAGGCAAGTAAGTATGTAGCATTGTATTATCCACGCATAAAGGCATATGTGCCTGAATACACATGTATATGTATATGTAATGTATAGCAGACCGGGCTGCATACTGCACTGCGTATCATCTTGCACATACTTTTGTGGAGAGTTCACATGAGTACAGAAAAAATCAATGAATTAGCTTCACTTTATTACTGTTAAGCCATTACTAGGGATGTGACAAATTCACTCAAGCTGCAATTCGATTTTTAGTTCCCAATATTCGATTTGATTTTATTAAACTCGCTACTACGCTTGTCTCTGTGGATTAGTGTGGTGCTTCCGCCATCCACAAACGCAATACGCAATCATGTTTGGTGCAAGCGTGTCAAGTAGGGGTGTCACTAACGATTGTTTTGCTAGCTGACAAATCACCAACAGTATTCGTGGATAGTCGACTAATCGGATTGTATGTAAATCGCAGCATTATCGCACCAGGCGATACATACATATGACCATCTGTAGCTTTCAGCTAGAATTCTTTAAGGTATGCACAAAAGTATAATTAAGATGAAAGTACATTCAACTTGTGCCCTCGTTGGTCGAGCTCGTGCTGGGAACCAGTCACCGCCTTTTATGAGCGCCTGTGTGTATGTACATAGCCTCCGAGTCAATTCATATCTTTGAAACAATGCGTCTTTCTGCAATATAGCTCCCGATATGGCTGTGTTGTTTCATTTTTAATTTGTTATGAATGCTTCTGAAAAATCCGTGATGCACAGAGGGCACAAAAGTTGAAGCGCGAAGTAGCGAGGGATCACTGTAATTCCATACTGCACTTTTCAATTTATGTCCATCATCTGCAAAAAGAATTTTGGAAAGAAAAAAAAAAAGTTAAAAGTACATCAGGGTCACATGCTGACATACAGTATGCTCAATTCTTCATGCTTAATTTACAGAATTTGGGAAGACTGTAGTTGATTTCATCTAAATTTAAATGTTGTATTTTACCAGGGACCCTGTCATTCAAAACTAAGATGTGATCATTACTTTTGCTTGATGTATCTACACCAAACACACAAACAAAAAAAAGCACAATGGCCATAGAGAAATTATTCATCTCTGACACCATGTAGTTCTGTAGACCTTATGTTCATTGTGTGAAGGGGAAGGCTTATTCTACACCATTCAACTTTATTATTGTGTGAAGGCCTACGCCTTCACACATATGTTATTCTACACCATTCACCTTTATTATTGTGTGAAGGCGAAGGCCTTAACACATGTTATTCTACACCATATGTTATTCGGATTATTTTTATTTCGCCTTATTCCTCCCACTTTTTTGGCGTGCATCTCCTTCCACATTTTTCACCCGATTCACTTCATTCAAGTTCCAAAATATTCAGAATATTCATGCCTTTTTGGGTAGTATTTGTTTTGTTTCACAAATTTAATTTTTTTTCACAATTTCACGTTTTTCACCCCAAAAAAACCCATTCATTTCCAATGGCACTTTCAACATTTCACTTTTACACCATTCCAATTTCAAATTCACTAGATTCCACTCATTCAACTCACATTGATAAAACTTTTCAACACACCCACAATTCCTACTTCCCCAAAATTAAACGTATTCACCCTAAGAAATCCCACAAAAATTAAACTATTCACCATCATATTCCGTTTCCGGTGCCGGGCGAGTGGCAGCCCGCTACAGCAGCTCCGGCTCAGCGGTGAGCCATTTCGTGTGTTTTTGTACCTTACTATTCCTCTACCTCATACCTTTTTCACATAGTTGATAGTCGTAAACTTGCGTTGCAATGGACACCCAAACTACAGTATTCTTGCTGCTGCTGGTGGCTATTTTTTGCGCAATCGTGTCCGGCGACTTGGCTCGGAGCCGCGCCCCCATTGTTTACAGCCGGAATCAGCTGTTAGCACTCCGTGCTAACCCTGCGCCAGCTCCCGGGGCGAGACCCGATATCCCCTGTGAGCTGAGGAGGAAGAGACGGGGATCTCGTGCGGGGCTTAAACGCCGGGAAAGGAGGAGACGATAACATCCCGTCCTCCTGTCTGTTATCATGGGCAATGTTAGATCCCTCCCCAACAAGATGGACGAGCTAGCGGCGCTTACCCGGCATGAGAGGGACTTCCGGGAGGCTAGCCTGATGCTATTCACGGAGTCGTGGCTAACAGCGCTAACGCCGAACGCGGTCGTAGAATTGGATGGCTTCCAAATCATGTGCGCGGACAGGACGCTGGAGAGTGGTAAGAGGAAAGGTGGAGGGCTGGCTGTGTTTGTGAACGATAGATGGTGTAATCCTGGGCACATCACGATTAAGGATCAGCTTTGCAGCAGGGATATTGAGCTGCTAGCTGTTGGCATGAGGCCATTCTATATCCCGCTAGAGTTTAGTCATGTGATAGCGGTGACCGTCTACGTCCCCCCCGATGCCAACGGCAACACAGCCTGTGATGTCTTGACTGCAGCCATGAGCAGGCTACAAACACAGCACCCAAATGCCCTGCTACTCATCTCTGGTGACTTCAATCATGCCTCCCCTTCCTCCTCTCTGCCTTCATTCACACAGTATGTCACCTGCCACACCAGAGACAATAAAACACTCGACCTTTTCTATGCCAACACCAAGGAGGCATACACATCCATCACTGCCCCTCCCCCCGCTGGGCAAAGCTGATCACAACCTGGTGGCTCTCCAGCTTGTGTACAAACCTCTGGTCTGCAGGCAGCCAGCTGTGACCCGCACGGTTCAGAGATGGTCTGGAGAGGCCGAAGAAGCCTTAAAGGACTGCTTCAGCACAACTGTGTGGGAAGTATTCAGCGATGCTCACGGGGAAGACATTAGTAGTCTAACGGACACTGTTACAGACTATTTAAATTTCTGCTTGGAGAACACCACTTAATGACCACTTAATGACTCACTAGGTCATTAAGGTGTTTCTCCAACAACAAACCCTGGATCACACCAGACATAAAAGCTCTCCTGAAGGAGAAGAAGAGGGCTTTTGCATCATGCAACAAAGAGGAGCGGAAGCTGAGGAAGAGGATCAGAGAGGGGAAAAGGTCCTACAGGAAGAGGATGGAGGAGCAGCTGCTGCAGAATAATGCCAGGGGAGTGTGGAGGGGCCTGAAGACCATCTCAGGCCACGGACAACCCAAGACCCGGACTGGGAGGGACCTGCAGTGGGCAAATGAGCTGAACCTCTTTTTCAATAGGTTCGATCAGATGCCTGCCCCCACTCAGTCTCGCCTGCTGCAGCCTCCACCTACTCCTCCTGCTGGGTGTGTCACCCCCTCCCCTCTTTTCTCCACAGTCTCCAGCTCCCAGCTACACCAGACAGCCACCACTCCCTCCTGCCCAGCCTTGGCTTTCACAACATCTCAGGTGAAGAACCAGCTGAAGAAGATGAAGGCGAGGAAGGCAGAGGGTCCAGATGGCATCAGCCCCCAGCTCCTCAAATCCTGCACAGACCAGCTTTGTGGAATTGTCCAGCACATGTTCAATCTGAGCCTGAAGCTAGGCAGAGTCCCCCAGCTGTGGAAAACATCCTGCCTGGTCCCGGTGCCTGAAGGAGCCCAACAGCTTCAGACCAGTGGCGCTGACGTCTCACCTGATGAAGACCCTGGAGAGACTGGTCCTCGACTCTATAACAAGAACATTGTGTAGTCTCTACAAACTGGCGGACATTAGAGCAATCACGCAGTCCTGCACCTGAGCTTATATTGTGCAATACTCAACATTGCCCACTACTGTTTGTTAGTCTAGTTTTATTTTAATCCAATGCTGTTCCTTACATTTCACTGCAGCACTCTCATTTACTTTGAGTATTTTTCCTCTGTACTATGTACAGGCTAAAATGAGTGTTACTTTTTATGTAGATGTATATTGGCGTGTGTATACACATAGTTACTGCGTATATTTACATAGGTTTGATCCTGAATGTTTGCCGTTAATGTTATATATTAATGGCTACATTATGCCGCCATCCCTGTCTGACCTATATCTTTGCTGCTGTAACACTGAAAATTTCCCCACTGTGGGATCAATAATTCTTATTCTTATTCTTATTATTTATTTCCATTGACACATTCAACTTCTAACATTTAAACCAATCCAATTTCAAATTCACAACATTCATGTCGTTCAACTCAAATTGGTAAACTTTTCATCACACCCAAAATTCCTACTTTCCAAATATTCAACTTATTCACCCGTAAAAAAACCCACAAAATTCCACCATTCATTCTTATTGCCATATTCAACAATTCACATTTACATCATTCCAATTTGAAATTCACAACATTCATCTCATTCAACTCATAATGGTAAAGCTTTTCAACACACCCCAAATTCCTATTTCCCACATATTCAACTCACTCAGCCTTAAAAGACTCCACAAAAATTCTACGATTCACTATTCATTTCCATTGGCACATTCAACTTTTCACATTTACGCCATTCACATTTCCACACATTCAAATCATTCAACTCATTCAGCTCACATGCAACTTTTCAACGCACCAAAATTCCTACTTCCCACACTTTCAACTCATTCACCCTTAAAAAACCCACAAAAATTCCACTATTAACCATTAATTTCCATTGGAACATTAAACTTTTCACATTTACACCTTCCCAATTTCCACAAATTCAGTCATTTAACTCATTCAACTCGCATTCCGTTTTTCAACACCCCCAAAATTCCTACTTCCCACACATTCAACTTATTCAACCTTAAAAAACCACACAATTTCACCATTTATTTTCAGTGGACCGGTGTTATTGCACCTTGGTCTCCCCAGTGCGGTGGCCATCTTGGGCAGGGACATTAGCTAGACTGGGGATACTCACCCCGAGATCTCACCGGTGCGGCGGCCATCTTGGTCAGGGACATTAGCTAGACTGGGGATACTCACCCCGAGGTCTCCCCGGTGCGGCGGCCATCTTGGTCAGGAAAATTAGCTAGACCGGGGATACTCACCCTGAGGTCTCCCCGGTGCGGCGGCCATCTTGGACAGGGACATTAGCTAGACTGGGGATACTCACCCCGAGGTTGCCCCAGTGCGGCGGCCATCTTGGACAGGGACATTAGCTAGAATGGGGATACTCACCCCAAGGTCTCCGCAGTGCGGCGGCCATATTGGTCAGGGACATTAGCTAGACTGGGGATACTCGCCCCAAGGTCTCCCCAGTGCGGCGGCCATCTTGGTCAGGGACATTAGATTGGAATGACAAACATTTTTGTTACATATGATTGGTCCCCCTCTCTCTGTTTTTTGAGAGAAATCCGGTGGTCTTGTTTTCCTCCATGCTCTTCTGACCTTGCTCCTTTGCTCTCTGCTGGATAATTCATTTGTAGGCTTCAGCTTTCCTTCTTCTTTCCATCTCTTATTTCTTTCTCTTTGCTTTATTAAATATCCTTTGGATTTCACTTGGGTCATTGTAACCTTTCGCCTGTACTCTGTCTCTGCTAGGCTTTTTGGCATGTTGGTGTTTTTCTCTTCAAATCAAGATAAAATATGAAATAGAATATTGTTAAAATCAGAACAATCTATGTATTACATATGCATCTATGTATTATATTATTTAAAACTTACTTTATTCAAAAATAAACATCATATTGTCACTACCGAAACTGTTATGTCACAACCAAAACCTTTCTGTATGTTTCCTTAGTGACCGGTTCGGGTTTATTTTTCTCTTCAAATTTTGATGAAATATGAAATATGATATTGTTAAAATCAGAAGGATCTATGTATGACATATGTATCTATGTATTATATTATTTAAAACTTACTTTCTTCAAAAAATAAACATCATATTGTCACTCCCGAAACCATTATGTCATTACCGAAACGTTTCGGTAGTGACCGTTTCAGTAGTGACGTTTTATGATAGTTGTCTACAATACTCAACAATGCTAGGCACAACGTGGCTACCACAGACAGTTTTGAGCATGTGTACAGAGATAGAAAACAGTACATTTAGCATTAAAATCAAAAGTGCTCATTTTATTGCCGAAATTCGGTAGTGACGGTCCTTAAAACCGCATGCTGATTTTCCGACTTTGGAGGGCACATAACTTAATAATGCTGCCAACTTATTACTCGCCATGTGCCCAGTGACGAACATGAAAGTAATGTCTCTTACTGATGAAATTTCTGGGGATGTGGCTAAAACCAAGCCCTGCCTACAGACAAATAGTCTTTGCGTTTCGGTAGTGACATGAAAAGGTGGGACAGGCTTTTTTACATAAAAACTTCTAATTTGAAAAAAATCTACAAAATCAATGTAATCTTTCACCATATATTTCAAAGCAACCAAAATGTTCTATTAAAGTAAAGTATTTTTTTAATTGGCAAAAAATCTTCTACATTTTTTTTTCACGTATTTAAATTTCCAAGTCGGGTTCGAGTAGGATATCTTCCCACCTCCCCCATCTCACGTTAGTCGCTTTAGTGCTTTCGAGGGTGGTCTTACGTAGATAGCGATGGACTTGGCTCTGGGTGATGACGTTTATCCCTTGTCCCTGGGCTAAGTCTTTAAGCGTTCCCCAATATCTTGCGAGGACCGCTAGTTCCCGTTCTTGGGGAAACTTTTTCTCCACACTGCTCAGGGTATAGGTCCATACGGTCACCAGGCCAACTCCCTCGTTACTCACGCTAACCATAGCATTGCCCTCTTCGCAGCCTATTTCAGCAATTAGTCTTGTGTCTAGACTTCTCGGTTCGAGTCTTACAGCATTTCCTACTGCTTTCTTTAGTCCTTCAAAGTTCTCTTGGTCTTTTAATGACCAGATACATTTCTTGGATTTTTATCATCTGGATCTTTGCGTAGACGGGCATAGAGGGGACTTGCATATTTCTGATAGTGGGGAACATGATCTTGAACATAGCTACATAGCCCAAGCATCCTCTGCAGGTCATTTTCGAAAGTCGGGGGTAAAATCTGTTCGATTTTCTGCCGATATCCTTCTGAAAGTCCTAGGTCCTCTGACACTTGGAAACCCAAGTAATCCACCTGTAACCTAGCAAGTTGGCATTTTTTAAGATTCAGTTTCAGTCCTGCTACGGAGACTCGCTCTATTACGGCTTGTAAATTATCCAAGTGTTCCTCTTCTGTGTCATTTGCTATGAGCACATCATCAATGTAAATTGTGACTGGCAATCCTTCCAAAATTTGCAAAACCGCTGATTGAAATACGTTTGGGGAGTTTTTGTATCCGTAACATATGCTTTTCCTTTATGTGTGAATGCCGTCTTTCCTTGCGATGTTTTTGCGATCCTTAATGAGAAAAATCCGTTGTCCAGGTCAATGCATGACTTGTATTTTTTTCACTTTTAACGTTTTTAAGGATGCTTGGGGGTTGATAAGGCTCGCTCGATTAGCCCCCATCCGGCGGTTGAGAGCTTTGAAGTTAATAACTGGCCTCCAACCTCCTCCACTTGCTTCAGGCTTGTTGACAGCTTGAATTGGGCTATTTGTTTTGGGATTTGGTTCATCTCTGATTATGTTCAATGCCAATGATTCTTTTACAATCATGTCCATTTCAGCGACTGCATCTGGGTTGAGTGGATACTGTCTTACCGGTGGATGCACTCCTCCACTGATGGTGTGCAAGTATTTCGGTCCCAGGTCTCCACAATCATTCTTGAAATGAGCCACTAAGGCTCGCCTCAGTATCTCTGTTAGTCTCTTCTTTCCTTCAGGTGATAAATCGCTATCTTGGACCTGTTGGACTTTAACAGTCGGCACATCTACAGGTTTATACCACTCTCTTTGTTTTGCTATTCTGGTTGTGCCAATTGATGCTTGTTTTGTCCGTAATGCATCCCATCTTTCTTTAGCTCACTGGCATTGGTCAGTAGGTTTTCCCAAGTCTTCTGCATCCCTTAACGTTAAAAATTCATAGGGTCCAATAACCACACTATTCCTTGCCATATTCCAACAGGCATCTCTATTTTTGACCCATCCGCTACCGATACCATTAGGTGTCCAATTCATTTTAAGGTTCTACGGGTCATTGACACCTCAGCCCCTGTATCTACCAAGTAGGATACTCCCTCTATATTCTTGTAGAGGTTATCGCCTACTCGGAAGATCCCTTGCAGGCTGACCGGTACCTTTTTCTCCATTATTGGGCAGGTCACAGCCCTGCAAGCCTCATGGAGAGCCTTCTTCTGTTCTGGTGTCATTTTGTCATATTATTCTTTTGACACGTATGCGCCAGGGCCTGTTTTTCTTACCATCGGCTGTGCCTTAGCTTGGGGA
This sequence comes from Filicampus tigris, assembly GCF_054856515.1. NCBI lineage: Eukaryota > Metazoa > Chordata > Actinopteri > Syngnathiformes > Syngnathidae > Filicampus > Filicampus tigris. The sequence continues at coordinate 156,829 of NC_141233.1, forward strand.
AGTTGTTTCTGGTTTTCAGTTGTCTTTTTGTGGTCTCGTGTAGGGTGTTCTCTGAGAAGACTGCACTAGGTTCTATGCTTATAAACTTTCTACAGGATTGTCTGAGCTGGCAAGTGTATAGTAGTCAAATGATTAATGTCGACATCTAGCGTTTAAAATATGGAATTGCACATTAGGCGTTTTACTCCCTATGGTCCTAGGGCTTTAACCAATATAGATTTACACCATCACTTAACCTTGACATGGAACACCACATGACGCTACTATCATCCTTGCCAATGCACAGTCGCTCCGAAACAAGATCGACCAGCTACAGGCAAATGTTAGCTATCTTTCGGAGTACAGGAATGCCTTATTGTCTTATTGCCGTGACGGAGACGTGGCTCAACCAGCATGATCCACAATCGGATCTGGACATTGATTTGGTGAACCACTGCGTCTTGACAGAGATCACTGGGCGGTGGACTTTGTTTATTTTATCAATAAACAATACTGCAAGACTGCTATGATTAGCTAATCATTGTGCACTCCAAACATAGAGATTTTGTCTGTTTGCTTGCATCCTTTTTATTTACCAAGAGAGTTTCCCCAAATTTCTATTTCTCTTGTGTATATCCACCCGAGGGCAAATGTTGACATCACAACTGGGACCATTGTGGCGACGGTACACATTTGCGGAGCATTGCACCGGACGCACCCAATCTTATTGTGGGCGATTTTAACCAGTGTGAGCCCGGGAAGTCGCTTCATAATTTTTACTAGTATGTGATTGTTTTTACCAGGAACATGAAATGTCTGGACCTTTGTTATGGCTCCATGCGGGTGCTTGTAAGTCCTTGTGTCGAGCTCCTCTCAGCACGTCCGACCACAATGTTGTTTATTTGGTTCGCACGTACAAATCGGTCATGAAGGAAACAAAGCCGCAGCGTCGGCTTGTTCCGGTCTAGACAGCAGAGACGACCCAGCGCCTTGTTTTTAGATACTTGCCCTGATTTGGATGTTTTGACTGAGACAGTGACTGATTATATAACCTTTTGTGAGGATTTACATCATACCTGTCAAACCCGGGCTGTGCTGAATCTTACAAAAGTTATAATTTGCCCGTACATTTCTGTATATAATCTTACACAGTATCTATTAGGGGTGTAACGGTACACTCGGGTGTATTAATACGTTTCGGTACGGCATGTTCGGTTCGGTCCACTTGCGATGGGTTCGGTCCACTTATTAGCGCGAGCTTACGCACGGACGCTGACTGTTTGCATGCGGGAGATGAGAGTGGCAGCACAAAAGAGAGAGCCAGAAAAGAGCCAGAGCTCGAAGGTGCCCGTGTATACTGCGGTCTCCTGTTTGGGAACATTCTGGCTTTCCTGTTCACCATTGCCGATGGGGAAAGGTGCGTGGATAAGTCCGAAAGTTGTGTGCCGACATTGCTACATGAAATCTGAAACTGACAAACCGAAAACCGAAACCGACTGTGAATGTTTCTTAGACGAGGAAGCAAGCAGTCTTTTTAGCCCAAAATGTCATACTTCAATAGCGAGATTTATCATATTGTAGCGTCTTCCAGGAACACGCCGTCAGACATAGTTTGATTATCACGCATTTCTTAATGCAAGTACAAATGCTCGCGTCTCCGCTGCTCCACTCGCTTGCCGTACGATGCATTCATGAACCTCGAAAACATCACAACTCAGCAACACACAAATCCGACCACAACACAGATAACCCAAGTCGTTACAATATGCTGTTGAACATTCAAAGATTTCAATGCCTAAAAAGTGTATACAATTTCATAAAGACTTTTTAAAGTTACTGTACTGGGGGCTCTTTGCTCGTGAAAGTCGGCCAAAGTTTGCAGTCGGAATCGCTAACGGACACTCCGGAGCCGAGATGGGCAAGACGAGATTGGTTAACAAAAAACGAGTTTTTAATTTAGTTTTTTCCCCGTACAAAAATTGTTATACGGCGTACACAATTTGAAATGATCAAAAAAACGTATAAAATACGGGGAACAAGTTGACAGGTTCGTTACATATTCCAAGGAAAGAAATTATTATCTTTCCAAACAATAAACCATGGGTGTCTAAATCCTTAAAAAATATTCTTTATCTGAGAAACATCACTTTTAATCGAGGAGACATCACCCACAGTAGGGAGCTGCAGAAGCAGGTAAAAAAAGAATTGAAACTTGACAAATTAAGGAAAAAGTGCAAACTATGATGAGCACGGGGATTGCACACCCTTCCTGGGAGGGGGTAGGGCTGCTCGATTATGGAAAAAAAATATTAATCACAATTATTTTGGTAATAATTGACATCACGATTATTCAAACAATTATTTTTTGCTACAAAACAATAACAGGTTTAAACATGTAAAAAATATTAAGACAAAATTCTTTGAAACGCTATAATAATTTAAGTTTGATTTGGACCCAACAACATTTTGTTAAATTAATTATTTGAAAAATATATATAAAGTGCAAATGTATAAACTAAAGTATGGTTTCCTTGTTAACTTGTTCTGCACTTATAAATTCCCAAAGTAGTAAACTGTTGGAGTAAAATGCCAATTTTGACAGAATGACAGACAAGCTATTCATTATACATTTAGACCATTGTCTGGAGCCTTTTTTGTTTTGTTTTTAAAGTAATATTGACACATAGTAAACAAAGTTAAAGAAATTTGCTTCTGATAAATTATACATTTAATATGCTGATTGGGTCAAACTAATTTAAATGCTGACTGTTACATACTTGTACATAATCTATACAATACTTCTAAATTACAGTAGGCCATATATAAACTGTATTACAATATAATGACCAATAATATGTTTGCAAATTGCATTTGAAGCAATTTGAACCAAAAATGAACACAAAAAATTTTACTTCATATTAAAGACTACACAAGAAATTTAACTGAAGTCACAGTAATAATGTTTAGCATGGTTTCTATTTTTGTGCTATTAAAAGTAGTGTATATTTGCATAAGATATGTTTTTTAAAATAAATCCCTCGTGCCGATTGCAAAGTGTAGTCTGTGCCCTAAACATTTGGAAGCCTTGTCCGGGCAATAGTTATCTTTTTGCGTCATCTAACTCTGTGTTTTCTTGGTTTGGTGTATCATAACATCATCGTAAACCAAACGATGGTTGAATAGATTCGTTGTGTTGCCGGTGGATGCAGAGACAACTTGCACTTTATACGTCTTTGCTCACCGTCTTCCACGGCAAACCCAAAATGTAACCAAATAAGCAATTTCGACTTGCCTTGCTTGTTTACAAGTCGTTCCTGTTGCGGGTCTTGTGCCATTTTTAAGTCTGTTACTCTTAAAACGTTGAGTAGGAGCGTGTGCAGTGTGACTTGCGGGATGCGGGCTGGCTGGCTGGCTGGCTGGCTAGCTGGCTAGCTAGCTAGCTAGCTTGGAGAGGGCGGCGCGGCGGAGTAACTCGTGGGCGCATGCCTCAAAAAAACACAAAATTAGTATCAATAATCGTTTTTTTACAATTATGCCAATTTTGTAATTGTGGAGTGGAATAATCGAAATCGTAATTTAAATTTTGATTAAGTGCACAGCCCTAGGAAGGAGTTAAATCTATGATGGGGATGCAGTTCAAACAGCACCCCATTTCACTTTTTGGCAAGTCAAACCTTGAACTTTCAAATGATTTAAATATTTTTCTGTAATTGTTTTAATATCCATGTTGTTAGTGGAGAATTGTGAACATATAGAGACCCCCCCCCCACACACACACACAAGTGTCAGGGATACACCCATCCATTCATATTAACAGCGAATTGATTTTAAACTTTTTAGGGGAGTGAAAGAAAGGAAAAGTCATGGTCCAGACAACATTAGTGGTCCAGACAACATTAGTGGTCGTCTTTTGAAAAACTGTGCAGATCTACTGGCCTTTTCCTCCATTTTTCAAAAGTCTCTTCATCTTCACAAGGTTCCCCGCCTCTGGAAGGACTCAATCATTGTTCCGGTGCCAAAGACTCTACGACCCAAATCTCTTCACGACTACAGATCTGTAGCTCTTACATCCCTGGTCATGAAGGTCTTTGAAAAAAATCATCAAAAATGAGATTATGGATTTGATACAGGACAAATTAGATCCTTTCCAATTTGCCTATAGGGCTGGTAGGGGTGTTGAGGATGCTGTGTGCAGGGTGCACACAGCATCTTGAACACTGCAAGGCCATCTGGATGGAGTGAGGAATTTTGCACGGTTTCTTTTTAATGATTTTTCCTCAGCTTTTAATTGCATACAACCACACATTTTAGCAGATCGTCTCACCAGCACCCACAATGTTGACCACAGGCTAATTTGCTGGTTGATGGACTTTTTAACAGATAGACCTCAGAAAGTGAGAGTTAACGGTGTTTTATCAGATGTTCTTTTATCTTCTACTGGATCCCCACAAGGATGTGTTCTCTCACCGCTTTTGTTTTATAGACAATTGAGTGCCTGAGTCAACATAGGGATAGATTCATCATCAAATTTGCAGATGATTCTGTAATTGTGTCACTTTCAAACGATGATGACCTTGACCATGGTGTTGTTGTTAACACTTTTAGCGATTGGTGTGAAAATTCTTTCTTAGAAATCAATGTTTCTAAAACAAAGGAGATGGTCATTGATTTTAGACGAAAGTCTTCCCCTCTCCTGGACAGCCTATGCAGATAGTGGAAAAATACAAATACTTAGGGATAACTCTTGACACCAAGCTAAATTTTGATTCACATACTGATTCTGTTTGTGCTAAGGCCCATCAGCGAATGCACTTTTATAGAAAGCTGAGAGGTTTTAATGAAAGGTTTATGAAAATGTTTATTCTTGTTTTATTGAATCAGTTTTAACATTACTTTTATATGCTGGTTTGGATCCCTTTGCAACAAATTGTCAAGGTGTGCAGCAAGATCGGAGGCCTGAATTTCCATCAACTTTCCTCGCTTTACCGAGCAAGAGTAGTAGCAAAGGCCCATTCCATCAAAACAGACTGCCGTCATCCTCTGTCTGCTGAATATTTGAACTTGTTGGCTCAATGTTGCCATTAGACGTACTTAGCCGATTCTGACTTTTGAGTCATAAACTGCATCGCGTCAGTTCCATTGCTAGGCGTCGGCCGAATGAGCCAGCCGGGCCGGGCCGGGCCGGCCTGAGCAGGATCACCGACCCCGCGAAGGGCCACTGCTGCCACCGCGGCGGCTGCTGGTGAGATCCGTGGGCAGGGCCGGGCGCACGTCCAGAGTCGCCGGCGCCGCGGCTCAGGCTTGCCGGCCGGTAAAAGGCGGGAGAATGGGCTGATCGAGAGGACCACGGCAGCTCGAGTCGGGGCGAGCTTCCGTGCTATTGCGACGCAGCTTTGGTGGCAGGAGCCCGGGGCTGCGCGCTTTTTTTTTTTTTTTTTTTTTTAATCGGTCATACTTCATTCGTAGCTCTTCCGCGCGGCTAACTAGGAATGGAAATTTAGCACCGACATTCTAAAATCTGAATGGTTCCGGGAGAACCGGAGTGATGGATCCGGTTCCACTCGATGCCCGATTCTCGGTGCCCAACCCGACTCGTCACTCAGTGGCGTGCGGGCGATTCCCTCCCGAAGTGGTTGATGGAGCGAATTAGCAGCTAGTTGGGTGTTAGCCTGCGAGCTAAATGCTTCCCAGTGTCTACTAGTGTATGTTAGCCTGGGAGCCTAGCGGGGGGTTTCTCCATCCATATGATCAGGAACCTTGTTTCAAGGTAAGGCAATGCCGCTTTATTTATACAGCACATTTAATACACATGGGAGGTCAATGTTCAATGATGATTAAACTTCAGTATACTCTCCTCTAAGTTACCTTCAAAGCATGCATATCTCCCATGAGTGTGGGACCGCTGTGGTTGAATCCGATAATCGCCAAAATGCCAATTATCGGCCCCGATAATCTACCTGACTGATATGACTATCTCTACTCATCATGATCCTGATAATTTGCATCAGGTGTGTTGAAGGAGAGAAACAACTAAAACATGCAGAATATTGGCGTTGGAGTTGGTGACCCCATGGCATAGAATATGACAACCCAAGACCCAGACTGGGGGGGACCTGCAGTGGGCAAATGAGCTGAATCTCTTTTTCAATAGGTTCGATCAGATGCCTGCCCCCACTCAGTCTCTCCTGCTGCAGCCTCCACCTACTCCTCCTGCTGGGCGTGTCACCCCCTCCCCCCTTATCTCCACAGTCTCCAGCTCCCAGCTACACCAGACAGCCACCGCTCCCTCCTGCCCAGCCTTGGCCTTCACAACATCTTAGGTGAAGAACCAGCTGAAGAAGATGGAGGCGAGGAAGGCAGCGGGTCCAGATGGCATCAGCCCCCAGCTCCTCAAATCCTGCACAGACCAGCTGTGTGGAATTGTCCAGCACATGTTCAACCTGAGCCTGAAGCTGGGCAGGGTCCCTCAGCTATGGAAAACATCCTGCCTGGTTCCGGTGCCAAAGACCCCCCACCCAAAGGAGCTCAACAGCTTCAGACCAGTGGCGCTGACGTCTCACCTGATGAAGACCCTGGAGAGACTGGTCCTTGCCCACCTGCGCCCCCTGGTGAGCTCCTCAATGGACCCACTCCAATTCGCATACCAGCCTGGCATCAGTGTGGATGATGCCATCATCTACCTCCTCCACACTTCACTCTCCCACCTGGTGAAGGCGGGGAGCACTGTGAGGATCATGTTCTTTGATTTCTCCAGTGCTTTCAACACCATCCAGCCCACCCTACTGGGAGACAAGCTGGAGCGGGCGGGGGTGGCCCACCACCTCACCACATGGATCCAGGACTACCTCACAAACCGGCCACAGTATGTGAGGACACAGGACTGTGTGTCTGACGTGCTCCTCTGTAGCACGGGGGCCCCACAGGGAACTGTCTTGGCTCCCTTCCTGTTCACCCTCTACACCTCGGACTTCAAATACAACACCCTTACCTGTCACCTGCAGAAGTTCTCTGACGACTCTGCGATTGTCGGCCTCATCACAGGCGGAGATGATCGGGAGTACACTGAAATTACTCAGGGTTTTGTGGACTGGTGCCAGCAGAACCGCCTCCTGATCAATGCGGGTAAATCAAAAGAAATGGTGGTGGATTTCGGTAGGCGCCAGCACTCTTCCCCTGCACCAGTGAATATCCGGGCAACAGATGTTGAGAGAGTCTCAACTTACAAGTACCTGGGTGTTCATCTGAACAATAAACTGGACTGGAGCGACAACACAGACGCCCTCTATAGGAAGAGTCAGAGCAGACTCTTCCTACTCAGGAGACTGAGGTCTTTTGGGGTTCAGGGGACACTCCTCAGGAACTTTTATGACTCGGTGGTTGCATCGGTCATCTTCCAGGAAGTGGTCACCTGGGCAGGCGGCGTCTCGGCCCGGGACAAGAAGTGGCTGGACAAACTGGTCAGGAGGCTCTGTCCTGGGCTGCTCCCTGGACTCTGTGGACTCGGTGGGGGACAGGAGGATGTTGGCCAAGCTGTCATCAATGCTGGGCAACCCGGACCACCCCCTCCAGGGCACCCTAACAGCACTCCACAGCACCTTTAGTGACAGACTGTTACACCCTCGCTGTGCAAAGGAGAGATTCCGCCGTTCCTTCTTGCCTGCCGCTGTCAGACTCTTTAACAAGAACATTGTGTAGTCTCTACAAACTGGCGGACATTAGTGCAATTGTGCAGTCCTGCACCTGAGCTCATATCGTGCAATACCCAATATTCCCCACTACTGTAATACCGTGCAATACTCCACATTTCCCACTACTGTTAGTCTAGTTTTATTTTTATCCAATGCTGTTCCTTACGTTTCACTACAGCACTGCAGCACTGTCACTTACTTAAAGTATTTTTTCCTCTGTACTAAGTACAGGCTAAAATGAGTGTTCCTCACACTTTTTATGTAGATGTATGTTGGTGTGTATATACATGTGTTTATACACATGTTACTGCGTATATTTACATAGGTTTGATCCTGAATGGTTGCCGTTAATGTTATACATTAATGGCTACATTATGCCGCCGTCCCTGTGTGACCTATATCTTTGCTGCTGTAACACTGAAAATTTCCCCACTGTGGGATCAACAAAGGCCTTCTTATCTTATTTGTAAAAATATGAGAAAAAAAGTCATTTGCATGATTTGGAATGTGTTTATGAGAGCAACAGACATTTTAATTTTATATCACGTTGCAGTGTCCATAGATCAAATCGGTCCAAAGTACAGGTTTGAGTTTCCAGCCGTTTATTCTTTTTTGTGTTTCCAATGGTCCGGTCCAAGTTGGGATAGAACGGGCACAAGTCAAGGTCATACCACTGTTGAAACAGTAATACACAACATCAAAGTCACCGCCTGAGGTTGGACTTGGCCAAACCAAATGTGTGTCTTTCTTTTTGTGTCCTGCAGATGTCAGTGAAAAATATCTTTGTCCTGAAAAAATTGAGCCAGACTTCACTCACATTAAAAAGGAGGAGGAGGAGGAGCAGATCACATCACCACAGCCCTTTGTCCCTTTAAAGTGTGAGGACGACAGAGGGGCGGAGCCTCCAAGCAGCAGCTCAAGTCAACGCACGACCATTGAAAGTGACTACTGGGGATCATCACAAGCACAGAGTGATGACAGATCATCACACTCTCCTGTCACTACTGATGATGATGATGATCATGAACAAGCTAAAGGTGATAGGGCATGTAACACTGACAACAAATGCTGTGAATGTTCTCAGTGTGGGAAACTATTAAGTTCAAAGGGGTCTTTAAAAGTCCACACAAGAACACACAGTGGAGAAAAACCATTTTCGTGCTCAGTTTGTGGCAAAAGCTTCTCTGACAAGTCAAATCTAGCAAAACACACAAGAACACACAGTGGCGAAAAACCTTTTTCCTGCACAGTTTGTGGCAAAAGCTTCGCTTCTAAATCAATTTTTGTAAAGCACACAAGAACTCACAGTGGAGAAAACCCTTTTTCCTGCACAGTTTGTGGCAAAAGCTTCTCTGTAAAGTCAAGGTTAACAGAACACACAAGAACACACAGTGGAGAAAAACCTTTTTCCTGCTCAGTTTGTGACAAAAGCTTCTCTCAGAAGTCAACCTTAACACAACACACAAGAACACACAGTGGAGAAAAACCTTTTTCCTGCACAGCTTGTGGCAAAAGCTTCTCTCGAAAGTCACTTTTAACAAAACACGTGAGAACACACACTGGGATGAAACCATTCAGTTGCAGTGATTGTGCTAAAAGATTCTCCACTAAAAAGTGGTGTGAAAAACACACGTGTGCTGGTAACAATAGCAGCAATCCTTGAAGCTTAAAAAAAAAAACTGAAGGAACTGACGCTTTGTGGTAAGCTGTAAAAGTGTAAATGATTTTGAAAACAATGATAGATTGAATACTGAATTTTGCATACATCTTTTAAAGACATGAAGCCAATTTTATCACTGTCATATGGTGGGGGTGGTGTGGTAGGAAGTGTATTTGTTGATGTAGTAAAAAATGCCATGTCAGATGATGCAATGAGGGGCTTGATAATGGATTGTGGCGTAAGCGCCCAGACAATGACCAGTTAACCTTGCACATGTAGTCCCAAATTTGAATGCTAGAATTCGCCAAAATAATTCGCAAGGCATGAACCAGAACTGAAATCAATAATGTGTACAGTTACACAAACTCAAAGCATAAGGAAAGATAAGTGACCCACAGACGATTCTAATGATGTTGTGCTCAGCTCACAAGATGCTCATTATTAGTATATACGACACTGCCATATCATGGTTTAAATGTTAAATAGAACAAGGCTCACGAGAGTTATGGTTTCCGTGTGAAATGCTTTGAAATTGTGTGGTTTCAATATGATAACACAGTATTTCTTGGCATTTGACCCTGTAATGCAACAGAGTCCCCGTGAATAAATGTTGTGTTCACGATGAATTAATTGCTTATTACAACAAGTTTGCTTTGCTTAAATATAATCAGAATCATCTTTTCTTCAACTTACGTTTTAAATAGAAGTGATGTGCCCATGTATAGTATGAATCTCACCATGTTTTACATGTGATATAATTTAAGCAGTAGACCCATTGTTGCACGTGAGAATTATGGCAATAATGTGAATAGTTATTTCACGTTTTTATTTTTTATCATGCTTGTGCTTTGCACCTGTTTGTGATTTGAAGACAGAGGCTGCTCTCTGTGGTTTTAGACTAGAGCTGTAAGCGAGCGCTGTGTTCCAATCGCAACAGTTTTTAAAATTTTGTTTTACAATGTTCGCTTCGAAGCTATTCTTCAGAAATGTATGTACGTGGTGAATTCAGGTTAATGGCATATTCTCATAAACGGGGGTTTTTATAACCCTTTGATCTGCCAGATGTGCTTGTGGTCAGTGTAAACGCTAAATTCCTCCAGTAAAAAAAACAAGCTTTAACAGAAAAACATCACGCGTTGTTTAACCACAAAAGATGATCTAAATTAGCACAAGAACATGGAACGATATCTAAACTTTTATGATTGGCTCTCTCCTGGTCACCCGACTGGAGAGAAGGTTGTACAACAGTTTAGAAGTCGATATAAAGCCGTTTTCAGGAGGAAGCTAAAGGGAACCTGTGTTTTTTTTAATCATTAGTTAAATCTCAATTCCATGCGTTTTCGTTTCTGAGAAACGACTATGATTACGACGACGTGTTAAAGCCAACGAATTTATTCCTGACAGAGGAGTCTATACATACTTCAAAGCTCTGGGTCACCCACTACGCCTATCTTAGCCTTAGCAGAGATGGTGTTGACCTGAACGACACGATTCTATTTCTAGACCCATCCATTATACAATCAAAAGTGAAAGTGTAAAGATGTCTTCGACTGGTTGGTCCAGAGTCCACTGAGGTCCTTGTTGTCATGCAGAATGATGTTCGTTGCCTGGACTTAGTTGAAGGTGGTAGACTTGTGGTTTTGCAGAACTGCTTCGTAACGACGGTTATTTCCAACTGATGTTTCTTGGAACCTGCATCTGCACTCTACAGGAAGCTTGCAAGCAGTACATTTTCACACCTCCTCTTCACTTTACTTCGACTTTATTGCAAGACAGCATTATTGTTTAAGCACAAAACAAACCACTAGCATGATTGTATCATTTTTAGCTATCAGCATCTTAAACAGAAAAAAGCCATATCCCATTAATCCCCCTTTTGATCTCTGCTAAACAGAGATCAACACTACACCCTCTAAATAGCCAAGGTGGCTCTAGTAGTCAATAAAGGCAAAACCAAATATACCATGAATAGATAATTAAGAGAAGGATACAGACGTGACGTCTAACGGAGCCAGCGCGCTCACAGACCCTGCATCCACTTTCAGGGGCAGCATCTGATATTGGCCATGGGGGTCCTTCCCCTCAAAGACTTTGTGGACAATCCGGAGGATTAGACTCCTGAGGTAAGGAATGATACAACATCCACACAAAGCAAGCACAGCAAAGACAACCATGACGGTAGTCGCCAATGTCAGAATAAGCCCTTTCCATTTACCAAACATCCGGTTCAGCATGCTATGGAATGGGTTGTCTTCTACTCCGGACATTGATTTAAGTTTAGCAGACATGGCTTGCAAACCTTTCATGGCTCTGGTGATCTTTCCATCTGGTGCCGTGTTGTTGGGGATGATTGTGCAACAGTGTCCCATGATTCAAGCGCACGCGCCGCCTTCTTCCGCTAACATACTATCTAGGACCAACCTGTTTTGGAATGCCATGAGAGATGTCGCTGATAGTTGTTCAATTGGGAAGTGAAATTCACCAGTCTTTGAATTTGCTAGTGATGGTAATTAATAAAAACATTTTTATTTGGGGTTACCCATATGAGAATACTCTCAAAACCTGCTGAAATTTGACAGCAAGCTTTATACTCATCCGGAACACCTCTGGGGACTCCAATGGCATCAAGGTAGGTGGGGTCCTCTCCTGCTCCCCAAGCGTTTTCACCCACGTTAAAGCCACTGACCACTCGGCGGGAGCGGGTCAAGCTTCCCCACCAGTCCCGCTCCCAGGTGAAGTCCGCCATGTGACTGATTTCCTGCTCAGAGAGAGGCCTGATCGCCGTGGGGGTTATCATAGAGATGAAAGCACAAGTGCCAGTCCATTCCCTGGGCAGGAAATCCCACAACAGACTGTCACCACACATCCACCACAAATCGGACCTTGTCTTTCTCAACCGGGCTGCTTTATGATGGTCAATTGAAAGTGTGAAATTACAAAATTGTGGATCCAGGTGGCCAATTGATCGAGATGGTTTATTACTGCGGCCCAAAGCTACCTTGCTCTCATTTTGGGAGATGCAAGGCAGGGACGGGACCAATTTCCATATCGTACAAAGGAGCACCTTTTACCTTAGTCAGAGGATACACGTGGTCCCAACGCTGGCACTCTCCTTCCAGATTGTCTTTAGTCATCAGCTGGTAGGCACAGGTTCACTCAAACTTAATAGCAGCAGTAAAATTTGCCTGGATCACAGGGTTGACAATCCAATTGAGGTTATTCATAGTTGCACAGACAAGAGAGTCCTTTTGATAGACTTTGAATGTGTCCCTTCCTTCCACAATAATTTCTTTAAAACACAAATTTCCTGTTTTAATCCCTGCTGAGCCCCTTCTATCTTGTGTCGATATACCACCTCCTGAACCAAGTCATTATGTAATTCATATCCCGTTGTGTTGATAGTTCTAAAATCGACCGGATCCTCGTTTTTTGGTACTGATAAACCAGCAGTTTTTTTCATTATCATACTAGATGATTTTTTGGTTGGATGTACCCAGTTTATTATAATCTGTCCTAGTGGATCGGCCCCTGAGGCATCTATCCCCAAGGTTAAGACAGTGAAGGTTGAACTGGTTTGTTCCAGTCTCTCCATGGGATATTAGCCATGTTCGACAAGGTCAGCAGCACCGGGGTGTTGTTCCCCTGGGGTTACCGGGTGTATACTACCTTTTTCCAGTTTGATCTTGTTCTTCCACTGCCAATTCATGTCCTTCGTCAGTTCCCAGTATCCCGGTTTCGAGTGGATAACCACCTGCTTCCAGGGTCTGCGATGACCTTATGGTGCACCGGGTGCCGGTTAGCTGCTCCATGTCCATTGCTAAAAGCGCACAAGTAAATTTCGTATCCTGTCGGATCGCCCCAGCTTACACAATCAATCACTTTACACAAATCACATTGGAATACCGTACTTTCCCCTAACGTATAATTTAACTCTAGGGCCCCAGTTGGCTTCACAGCTCTCTTTGTCACTCATTCCCCGTGGTTTGAGGGCATTCCGAAATAGATTCCTGTAACTATAATCAGACAGATCACCAGAGTCATGAATATGGCCTTTGGCCAAATATACAGAATATACATATTTCCTCCTTTGTTAAATGACCAATTTAACACCGCAACACAAATGAAAAGTAAATCAAAATAAACAATTCAGGTGAGTCAAGTGGAAAACGATCTTAACGAGAAACGGCACGTCAGTAAGTCACACAGGCACTTTTTTTTTTTTTACTCTACAATAGAAGCTTGTGCAGGGCGTGTCTGTGACACGTGGTACCACTTGCCCCCCTTTCCAAGGAGACGCACGGCATGAGATGTCCGAGCTGTAACTTCAAACGGACCAGTCCACCGTGGTTCAGACCACTTCCTTTGAAGCACTTTCAAGTAGACGTAAGTGGGAAGGGAAGGGTCATTGACGTGGACATCCACAACAGAGGGACCCGAAACACAAAGTGAGGACACCAGAGATGACAGTTGCTCCCAGTAGGGCTTATAGCCCTTCGGTGGTTCCATGTCCGGCTGGTGCGAAGCTGAGGCTGGACCAGGCATCAGGTGGCCGGTCAGGAGTTCAAAAGGGCTGAACCCTGTCCGATGGTTAATTGCTTGCCTGATGGAAAACAAAGCAAGAGGCAGGGCTTGGAGCCAATTAAGCCCAGTGTGTGCACACGTTTTAGCTAGCTGTTGTTTGACTGTGCGATTCATCCTTTCCACATGGGCCTGAGACTGGGGATGGTAGACTGAGCCAAATTTATGTTTGAGCCCCAGCATGGATTCAACCGTAGCTAATGAATTAGCCGTAAAATGTGTACCATTATCCAATCTGATTGCTTGTGGAAACCCATGGGTTGGGATATAATGGTTAACCAGCGCTTTGATGACGTACGCTGCGTCCTCTTTTGCACAAGGATAGGCTTCCAGCCATCCAGAAAAGGTGTCGACAATCATTAATAGGTACCTTTTTCCTTGGACTGGGACTACCATGTCGGTGTAGTCCATTACCACCACATCATTCGGGCATCGGCCCATCTCAGTGTGTTGTGAGCCCTTCTTCGTTGTAGGGCTGACACTGAAATTCTGACATATCTCACAAGAAACACAAAACTCTTTTACCTTTCGCAGAAGATCAGGGTGCCACCAAAAACGCAGCTTAGCATCGACACATAGCTCTCATGTGTTGGGGCGTGCGCTTCCTCAACCACCGATTGCATGAACTTTCCTGTGGGTAACCCTAGTCTCCCCAAGCTTCTTGCTGGGCCAAACCACAGTTTCTTTGTCGTCATACTCAGCACCCTTCTCTTGCCACTTTCGTTTGTCTTCCTCTAACGCCCACCTTTTGGAGATCGCTCACCACTTCAACCGTTACTGCAGGGAGAAAGTCAATCAACTGATCCTTTTTGACAACATAGTTACCTTCAACATCTGTTTGATATCCTGCTGCTTTTTTGGCTGCAGCATCAGCTGCGTCATTTCCCCGGGCTGCCAGTGTGCTTGCTTTCACATGTCCAGGACACTTGACCACTGCCACCTCCACTGGTCTATCAACAGCCTCGCTTAGTAATCAGCTCTGTTATCAGTTGGATCAGCTCTGCGTTGGGCCACTGGGTCCCCAGTGGATGTGACAAATCCCTGTCGTCTCCATGCAGCCAAATCCACAAATAAGCATCCCACAACATAGGCCAAATCAGAATAAATGGTAACACTCTGACCTTCAGATAACTCCAATGTCCTGCACATGGCCAGCAGTTCTGCAGCTTGAGCGGGTTTCACAAAGTCATTTGTGGACCACAGTGTTTGGAAGTCAAAATTTGATTCTTCCAGGACTCCGGCTTTCCAGACTCCCTCAAGGGTCTCTGTGATGCCTTCAGCGGCCTCATGTTTAAAAGGTTACTGCAGCATGTTAACAAAAGCAATCTGGTCTACCTCAAACGCGACCGGATTCGCCGATGCACACAGACCCGCGTCGGCAGGCCCCTCGGACCACAGTGAGTCCGGCAGCGAATTCAGCAGCTCTTCGGCGTCCTCATGGTCCGAGAGCTCTGCCATGGAATCGCATCAGTGTCACATGCTCCAGCACCCCCTCGTCCGTTGCGGCGCTCTGAATACAAAAACATTCAGTACTACCAATACATTGGGTATTTGACCTTGTTGCCAATCGTTCGCCAAATGGCATTTCCTTACCATGGGACCCAGTTCTCATGCTTCATGACCTAGTGCAAGTGCAAGTGAAATGTGTGGAAAAGATGTCAAACTCATCATAAACCACTCACTCTGGTCTTTCGTCAAAGTGGAGACAGTCGCCGCTCCTTGTTTCCCTATGTAAATATCTGTACTGTTGAGCATTCAAGTTTCACCCTGCACTAACTCAAAGGCTTCTCTGCAAACCAAATCATCATTTCTGTCATAGTATAGTGTGAGATGGAGAGGGTCGATCGGAGGGCTGTAGGAGGCAAGAGAGTCGATCCAGGGCTTCCACCGCAGGTAGGCCGAGTAGACGCTGACTCCCACTTTTGTTTCTGGTTGAAGTCGGGCCCAATAAATGTCAGCAGTTCATGTTGCACCATGTTCCATCCAGCGGAAAATTTCTGTCCACAGTTCATCACGGTCCCATCCGGGAACTGTATTGTCAGTCCATCTGGGCTGCAAAGGATGGTAACCTCGGTTTTGATAACCAGGTCTCTGCCTATCAGGTTCACTGGAGCTCCCCCTTTTGTCAGGATAAACTGGTTTTCATGTGTTTGTCCAGCAAATTCAGTCTTTAACGGTGTCGAAATCGGCAGACTCATGGGCACCCCTGTAAAGCCCATTAAGGTGGTCGTCTTCCCTGAGTGCTTGGACGCGGGAAGTGGTAGACATAAAGATGAATATGTGGCACCTGTGTCCACTAGCATGTGAATGTCCGTCTTGTCCACCTTTGCGGGAATAAAAGGCTCTGCCTTACCTCCGTCCAAGGGCTCCGGGCATCCCTATTGGTATTCAGACCAGTCCTCGTCGCAGTAGAACTGCCACGGCTGGTGTTGGTATGGAACCTGCTGTGGTTGCTGTTGCCAGGGTGCCGGGCCGCGTCCACCTCTGCCGTGTGGAGGCCCGTAGCCTCCTCGTTGAGTTGGGGTTCCTCCAGGCTCCACTGGAGCTCGCTGTTGCATTTGTGGGAGAACAGTACATTGACGGTACCAGTGTCCATACTGACCGCAGTTGAAGCAAGCTTGGCCCGGTGGAGGTTGGCAAGCGTTTCCCCTGCCTCCGTTAATGTAACCCCTACCACGACTCCCGCCTATTCCTCTCGTCGGGCCCTTCACCATCCACATCTGCTTTTCTGCTTCCAATTTTTTGTTCCTTTTTCCTTCTTGTTTGTTGTTAGTGGCCACTTGTCGGGCCTGGGCCAATTGTAATTTCAAAAGTTGTTCCTGCATGTCCTTCACCTCGTCTGACGCTTTGTGGTGTCTGTCAACAAAAAGTTTCAAATGGTGAGACACATGACGATTAAAGTAACTATCGCTCCCTTCCATGAGGTCAGGGTCTTTCATAAGTTCAGATTTAACTTCAGCTGGCAGTGTGTCAAGCAAAGCAATTCTATAAATAACACTCGCTTCCCGTACACGGGAGGGGTGTGACCCTGTCTTATCTGTCCAAATACTTATGCAATTTTCGAGATGAGAACTGAGATCATGGGAGGTTTGAAGTCTGGGAGCTTCGGCACCGTCGGTGAGGAGGAAGGGAACATATCACAAATGACCGCGAACACTGGAGGAGCAAAAGGAGCAAATAAAATTTCAGATTCTACATTATTCAGGCTAGACCGTGTCAAAATATAATCCGATTGGTGAACCAAAATACGACAGGCACGAATCAATCTCACTACATCACCACATGCCAGGCTCATGCCATCCGTCATCTTTTTCAACGCCTGGATCCATGTTTCACCTCCAGCAGCCAGTCCGGGTAGTGGCTTCTGTAAAAACTCAAGATCTTTTCTAGACAAATCTTGATATATTAACCCACCTTGTAGATTTGGGTAAAGCCGGATAAAGGGAAGTTACTGGAGGGCCGTTTTCGGGAAGGTCCGTAACTGTATCTAGGGGGTTGATTTGTTTTTTTTTTACTTTTTCGCGCTGAACAGCTGCCATGGCAGTGGACACCACACAAATCTCATGAACATTTCTCCTCAGTTTTTAATTGTCTTCTAATTTCTTAATCAAACCTTTTTTCTCCATCCACCCTACAATGCCAAGTTTATCCTTCATTTCTTTTCCCCTCCGAATAACATCTCTTTCTTCCTTCTGAAAATCACCTGCTACATGAACCAATGTACATTTCTGCCTTTCTATCTTCCTTTCCTTCTTCCATTCCGCCCACACACTTCTAAATTCTGTTTGTTTCCTTTTCTGCTTCTTCCTTTCGACACCAGCCAACAACTGACCTTCTATTTCAATCCACAAATCCTCCAATGACTTCTGATAATCATTGTGGAACATATCGCATTCATTACTTGTACACTCGACTGTCCAATTTACATCCCAGGATTTTGGTGGCACACACATCTTATTGTAGATCAAATCAAAACACATCAAAACAAATTAAATGAAATTAAATGAAATTAAAACAAATAATTCCATTAAATGAAACCAAAACAAATATAATTAAAACAAATCAAGCCAGGTCCTCTGTTACCCTGACTTTACAACAAACCAGTAGGAACTTTGTTACCCTACTTTTGCCAGGTCCTGTGTTACCCTGGTCAGTCAGGTCCTCTGTTACCCTTACTTTACAAAAAACACAGTAAAATCTTTGTTACTCTACTTTTGCCTGGTCCTCTGTTACCCTGGTCAGTCAGGTCCTCTGTTACCCCGACTTTACAAAAAAACACAGTAGGAACTTTGTTACCCTACTTTTGCCAGGTCCTCTGTTACCCTGGTCAGTCAGGTCCTCTGTTATCCTGACTTTACAAAAAACACAGTAGGAACTTTGTTACCCTACTTTTGCCAGGTCCTCTGTTACCCTGGTCAGTCAGGTCCTCTGTTACCCTTACTTTACAAAAATCACAGTAGGAACTTTGTTACCCTACTTTTGCCAGGTCCTCTGCTACCCTGGTCAGTCAGGTCCTCTGTTACCCCGACTTTACAAAAAACACAGTAGGAACTTTGTTACCCTACTTTTGCCAGGTCCTCTGTTACCCTGGTCAGTCAGGTCCTCTGTTACCCCGACTTTACAAAAAACAGTAGGAATTTTGTTACCCTACTTTTGCCAGGTCCCGTGTTACCCTGGTCAGTCAGGTCCTCTGTTACCCTTACTTTACAAAAAACACAGTAAGATCTTTGTTACCCTACTTTTGCCTGGTCCTCTGTTACCCTGGTCAGTCAGGTCCTCTGTTACCCTTACTTTACAAAAAACACAGTAAGATCTTTGTTACCCTACTTTTGCCTGGTCCTCTGTTACCCTGGTCAGTCAGGTCCTCTGTTACCCCGACTTTACAAAAAAACACAGTAGGAACTTTGTTACCCTACTTTTGCCAGGTCCTCTATTACCCTGGTCAGTCAGGTCCTCTGTTACCCTGACTATACAAAAAACACAGGAGGAACTTTGTTACCCTACTTTTGCCAGGTCCTCTGTTACCCTGGTCAGTCAGGTCCTCTCTTACCCTGACTTTACAAAAAACACAGTAGGAACTTTGTTACCCTACTTTTGCCAGGTCCTCTGTTACCCTGGTCAGTCAGGTCCTCTGTTGCCCTGACTTTCTAATCAGTTTTTGGGGGTCCCAAAATCCCCAATGTATACCAAACCCTCACAGTATGAAATCGCTTCCAATTTCAAGTCAGTCTACGACGGGACTAGTAGGAGCCTCGTTACCCTACTCTCGCCAGGTTCTCTGTTACCCTGGTCTGTCAGGTCCCTTGTTACCCTGACTTTACAACACAACAACAACACATCGTCTTAATACCTATTGACAATGAAACAATTGTACCACAAATCTCCCAAATTTCACAATTCCAATGTGCAGAATTTGTGATGTAATCAAACAGGCTTCTGCTTACCTCGTTTTGTCGGTGCACCGCGGAGATTGCAGTCCAACTGAATCACTGTCCACTCTTCTGTCCTTTTACCCAATGTCCTTTCTCATTACGTCGGGGTCACCAATTAAAGAAACCTGTGTTTTTTTAATCATCTGTTAAATCTCAAGGTTCCATGCGTGTTCGTTTCTGAGAAAGGACTACGATTACGACGATGTGTTAAAGTCAACCAATTTATTCCTGACAGAGGAGTCTATACACACTTCAGAGCTCTGGGTCACCCACTACGCCCATCTTAGCCTTAGCAGAGATGGTGTAGACCGGAACGACACGATTCTATTTCTAGACCCAGCCTTTATCAAAAGTGAAAGTGTAAAGATGTCTTTGTCTGGTTGGTCCAGAGTCCACTGACGTCCTTGTTGACATGCAGAATGATGTTCGTTGCCATGGCCTTAGTTGAAGGTGGTAGACTTGTGGTTTTGCAGAACTGCTTCGTAGCGACGGTTATTTCCAACTGATGTTTCTTGGAACCTGCATCTGCACTCTACAGGAAACTCGCAAGCAGTACATTTTCACACCTCCTCTTCACTTTACTTCAACTTTATTGCAAGACAGCATTATTGTTTATTCTTATTGTTTAATTGTTTAAGCACAAACCAAACCACCAAACCACAGACACAGTCACTGAGCGGGAACCGATCCCACGCTGCCCACACACAACTCAAGCGTGTGTACCACTACACCATCAGTGACCTAGCCAATTTTATCTTGTCACTAGTTAGGCATCGTGTACATTTACAAACTGATAACTCTTGAATTCACCCTAAGTTGAATTATGTATTTGCTGCTTTTATTACAATTATACAACTTATCTAATTTTCAATTTAAATTTCTGACATGTTTGATAAGTTGTATTTTTGTTGAATTATTCAAATGGTTGAAGATACTATCTATTCACAGATTTAATGATTTAAGGATGATTTTCTCTTTTTCCACAATAAGAGTAGAATCATGTTAAACCAATTTCCATATATGAATGTTAATTTATTTTTTTGTTTTATTAACATTTTGATTTATATTAATCCCCGTTTATTAAATTTCAAGATTTTGGATTGCCAATAGACAATTGTCATAATGAATGTATTATGCGTCTCGTGTGAACAACATTGATTTAGGATTTTTGTATGACTTATTACTTCTTTAATAAATTTCATCAAATTATAAATTAAGTACTTTGTCGCTTTATTATAATTTTATTTATACATGAATCATTCTACCTCTAAAGTGAAACCAGAACAGTAACCATAACATCGGATACGTCCACAATTGAATTCATTTAGTTACTGCGGTATATTAAATACAATTAACAAATCTGAGCGATACTAACAAGGATTGACAGAAGAATAATTGTGTCTTATTGATGGTGTGTTTATATCTAAAGGCCTAGATAGACCAAAAAGACGCTGGCCAATAGTGACAGACGCTTACCCCCTGTAGCGTCCGGCCGGCTGTCGGCACGTCACGCTGGAGGAATACACCGCAATGACAGACAGCGACACTGACCGTTAAAGTACCTTCTGCACTTGCATAAGATGTAATACTCTTCCATACCATCGGTGAGGGTAGTCACCATTTCTCATGGTTAGAAAAATCCAACCGGAAAGCTGTTGGCCGGGGGCGCATTATAAAAACGTAAACAATCCATTCAGCTATATTCTTCACTCACGATGAACTCCCACGCAAAGTAAACGATCACGTTCTTGACACGGTATTGTGAAATACTTACATTGTCAACCCTCACTCTTGTACTTGTAAGATTAAGGCAGCGGAGGCGTGCTCACTGTCTTGCCGCACATGTCACTTCTCGTTGGTGCTCCGAGCGCTGATTTGCTAGCTAACAGCCAATGAGAGTGACCAAATGTCACAACTGGCAAAGCCGATTCAACATACGTAAACGCCCCCAAGACGCTTACAGACGGGTTACGACACTACGACGGTGGCCACTACACCAAACAGACGGCACATTCAGACGACACGACGCTTCACGACCTCCAACGTCAGTTTGGTCTATCAGGGCCTTTAACATGTAAATGAAATCAGATGTCAGTTGTCCTTGCGTGTAACAACATTTGTGAACATTATGCTGTTTGGTTGTGTTTTTAATTGTACGTAATGGAAAAGGAGTGAGAAGAAACTGTATGGAAGTAAATCTGTGCCATCGGAGTTTGAATACAACGGAATGCCCACCTCTGCTAATTTGCATATTTATATGCAGGCGTGGAGAGTGAGGAGTCTGGTACGCTAACATTTCCACATTGATTGACATGTACAAAAGGAATGTGCTCGGATTCATGCATACCATATTTTCCGGACTATACGTCGGGCCGGAGTACACGTCGCACCAGCCATAAAATGCATAATAAAGAAGAAAAAAACTAGGGATGTTCCGATCGATTGGGCACCGATCATGATCGGTCGATTTTCGTGAAAAATTACGTGATCGGAATATTCGCTCAAAGCCTTTTATTGCTGATAAAAAAATCACCCGCAGCTCATGCTTCGCAGCGTACAGCCGTGTTGCGTCCCTCCCCATTTGCTCGCTGTGAAGGCATGGCTGCTACGTTCATACCAACTGCGGCGGGAGCCTTTCTGGCGGCGTGTTTGAATTGGAGTCAATTTAGTTGGCGCGGGCGGCGCAGTTGCGTGCGGGGCGGTGCGAATGATGCGTTGCAGCTGTAGGACGCGGAGTGACGGACTGATAAGCTGTCAATTCGCCCCATTCATCGCGTGTAAAACAAGTCAACTTTTTGGACATTCCGCCTCGCGGCAGCCAATCAGCATCTGGCATACTACGTCACACACAGCCAAACAGAGCCAGAGCTCGAAGGTCCCCACGTACATTGCAATGTGTCACACCCAGCCAAACAGAGCCACTGTAAAAACTGTAAAAAAAAAAAAAAAAAAAAAAGCCGTCGAGTGAACAGGACGCTGTTTGGCTGTGTGACGTAGTATGTCCGATGCTGATTGCCTGCTGCAAGACAAAATGGCAAAAAAGTGGATTTGTTTAATATGCGACGACGTCCCTCCGCTCCAAAAGCATCACTCGCGCCGCCCCGCACACAACCACGCCCGCCCACACGAACTACATTGACTCCAATTGAAGAGCACCGCCAGAAATGCTCCCACCGCAGTTGGTGTGATCATAGGATTGTCTGCTGTGTGGAGTTTGCGTCTTGTAATACTGTATATGCCATGAAAAGGTACCTCGCGGGGGAGCATGGCCAAAAGTTTCAACACAACTAACTTAATCCAAAATTTGAAGAACAAGCAATTGGGAGATGTCATTTGGTGTGCCATGTCAAGGTGAAGTGATGGTGTAAATCTATATTGGTTAAAGCCCTGGTACCATAGGTAGTAAAAAGTCTAAAGTGCACTTCCATATTTTAGATGCTAGATGTCGACATTAATCATTTGACTACTATACACTTGCCAGCTCGGACAATCCTGTATAAAGTTTATAAATATAAAACTTTGTAAAATGAACATACCAAAGTCAATGCCCTTACAATTATCCGTTTGATGCCTATGCAAGTGTTTCCACTTATTCCCCTAGTTACCTAAGGTAATTAGTCCCCAGTGACATAAGCACAGAATGACATGTCTAGTCTACATGTTAAGATAGAAACAGTAAATGTTGCTTAGAAACTGCTTTATGTATCAGATAACCCATGTGCATTTGTACTACTCGTGGACACAAGTTGTTTTGAAACAGTTATGTTCCAAGTTCCAAGGGGCGTCGCTTTAAAAAGACAGCGACAACAGTGGATATTGTGCCTGCTACAACCATAAAGGGACCGAGATGACTAGACGGTGCATTTAATTGAATTGCAAAAACGATCTGGAAGGGAGAACGTGGGTGAGTAGCTTCTTTACACACACATACGTGACATAACACCCACACCGCTGCCAAACTAGTTGGCTTTGCAGCAGCAACGAGCTGCGTGCTGGGAAACTGTATGTCATCGCAACATGTGACATAATGGACCGATCAGAGCAGCAACAAATCCTGATGTGTGCGTGGCAAGTGTCGCAGACCTGTCGCCAACAGCACAATGTCGGTCATGTGAATCAATGCGGCAGTTGTCGCTCGCGCCGATGCGGGAGTAGAAAGAAGCCTAAAAAGAAGCCTTTCATCGAGTAGGCTGAGATGGAATTTGGCCGCCTCGCGACCACGTCACACACATGAGGGACAATTAGTGGGATGGACTAAAATCCCCTTCCGGCCATGCTTAGTCCAGCCCTTTTTAAAAATTTGTCAGACTCCACCCCCCACCCCAAAAATGGGCATCCGGCCGGGCCGGAGGGTCCGACCGCTTCGGCCCCTGGACAGACTGCCCAGTTCTCCAAAACTATGTAAAAGTGTTTGTGTTTAAATACTGTGTTTCTTTCAGTCTGCTATACAACACCAAACACGGTAAGTGTGATAACAAAATTAACCACAAAAAAACTAAATATGTACACCTTGTATACAGTGTGCACAGTCCAAGTCCATGCAATCAGATACATTTGGACAAAGGGCACTGTGTTTACTTAAGCCTCTCCTTCTGCCTGCCTCTACATGATACGTCGAAACTAGGGATGTCAAAACTAAAACATTAACTATGGCGATTAATTTAGATTTTATAATGCATTAAAAAAAAATAACTCGGTTAATTCAGTTTTATTTACTTCCTGCGGCAGATTCCCTCTGCTCAATTTGCAGCCAAACTTATCGGAGAGTCACTGTCGCAACTACTACGCTTTTACGTAGTTTTACTTTAAAAAGTTGCTCATTGGCTCATTGCAGAAATCCCAAATAATGTGTGCACTTTGCAAAGCCAAATTTAAATACCATATTACTTGTACGTCTTTGGTGTATCATTCAGCAGTTGTATTTTACAGGAAAATAATCATATTCAAGTATCAAAGAAAGCTATTAGAACAGTCTTTGAATCAAAATATACTTCTAATTTGTTTCCATGTTAATTCCAACATTTTACTCAAGAAAATATCAGTTCCAAGCTTTGTAAAAAAATTGTAGTTGAAAAATATGATTAATCGCAATTAAAATGTTGCGATGAATTAGTTAGACAGATAAATAGAGGCAAATGACAGCACGGTAACGAAGCAC
This sequence comes from Filicampus tigris, assembly GCF_054856515.1. Taxonomy (NCBI): domain Eukaryota; kingdom Metazoa; phylum Chordata; class Actinopteri; order Syngnathiformes; family Syngnathidae; genus Filicampus; species Filicampus tigris. Next base: position 181,324 of record NC_141233.1, read on the forward strand.
TAAAATAATAAAAATCCTTTCTTGCTGTCCTTCTTTAAAAAATACAAACTGTTAAAATGCAGATTTCCAAAATGACCAAATTCACAAACACACTGAACTAGACCTATTATTTAGTTTACACAGCATACATGCATAGGATGTAACGATAATGGCAACATTGCAATAATAAATGTTACAATATCGTAGTCATGTTATGATAATAAAAGCATCATATTTGCATAAAAAGAAAAACTTTTGTCCGCTTTAGCCGAACACAGACGTGAACTAACGACCACGATAATTCAACAAACTAACAAGAGAGAAAGACAGTCAAAGGACAGCATATAGATACTGTTAAAAACGAAACAAGAGTAAGAGGCGCTACTCTTGATAGGTATCTGGCCGGAGGAGGGGTAATCTCAGACAGGGGTATTGTCAGACCAGAAAGGGTATTCTCAGAAAAGAAGAGGTGGGGTTTTCTTTTCTTTCTTTTTTTTTAATTCCTCCCTGTGATGTAACCTGCCTGCAAACAGAAGCACGTCACTTTCTCAGTATCAGCGGTCAAAGAGCCTTGCCTTTTACTACGAGGTCCTGAGAGAACCGTAAGTGATGCTTCGTTATCTGTGAAAAAATGTTGTATATTACATTTAAATTACGCAAATTATAAAAATGACTGGAAATAGACAAAGATAATCAGCTATTCAAGGGCACCCAAATGCATATGTAATAATCAAGTTTGAATATTCATCCTGCTCCCCATAAGAAGGGGGACACGAGACGGGAAGAGCGTGCCGCAGCAACTCGGAGCGCAACTTCTTTTGGCATCAGCTGTATTGGTTTAAATGTTGTTCCCAATCAACTGAATTGTTGGAGAAGTCTTTTCATCATCAACTCAGCCTGGCCTTGCGTCTGCTCCGGACAAACGCATCGACTGACCCTGCTCAACTAAAGGAAATACACTCCATCAGCTTGAACCTTCTGAGATGAATACAGTACATACTCGCACTGAACATGATACAGAAAGTGCGAACTCACACTTGAACTTCTTGACCTGACACTCCCTCCCTCTGTTATCTCCTTTAATGTTGCACTTTGGCACCGGCAAAGCGCAATTCTACAATAATAAAGACATAAAGGTTTGTTCTTCCCACGTCCAAGTGTCACCGATTGAAGTCTGGCAACAAAAGCACAGCTCCAGGAAGTGCACTTTGAACTTTCTGGATATAAACCCATCCGTCCACTCGTGACTGAGGCAGACGCTCTGCGGCTCTCTTGAGAGGGAAAGTTGGATGCTTGCAGTCAGTGTCTTCGCAAGGGCCATTGTTGAGGACAATCGTCGTTGTCCAACCTTTTTGGACATCTTTAAAGATCCTGTCATGCTGCCATGTAGTCACAGCTTCTGTCGTGCGTGTGTGCAGCGGCAGTGTGAACAGAAAGGAGATCGAACATGTCCAGTCTGTAGGACTGAGTTTAGATGTCCCTTTAAACTTGGCCGTGAGGCCGTGATGTGTGTGAGGCCTTTTCACAAGCCTCAGTAGAGGCGGAGGACATCTGCAGCTTGCACAAGGAGAAGTTGAGACTCTTCTGTTTGGACTACCAAGACCTTGTGTGCCTCATCTGCAGAGATGCAGAAATCTACGCTGGCCACAAGTTCCGTCCCCTCGAGGAAGTTGTCGAAGGTCACAAAGAGAAAATCCAGGAAGGCCTGCAGGGCGCATAGGAAAGACTGAAAGATTATAATGACAGAAGAGACAACTGCAATGAACAATCGACTTACATCAAGGTCCAGAACGAGCAAGTTGAAAGAAAGATTAAGAAGGATTTCGAGGAGCTTCGTGGCTTCCTACAAGCTGAGGAGGAGGCTAGGTTGTCTGCTGTGAGGAAGGAAGAGCAGAAGAAGAGTCGGAGGATGAAGGAGAAGATTGAGGCTCTGAGCAGAGACATGGCCGCTCTCTCTGACACCATCAGAAGCACAGAGGAGCAGCTGACCTCTGACCCCGTTTCCTTCATGAAAAACTTCAAGATGACGATGACCAGAATCCAGAAGCTGCCCGACGAGCCCGATCTGCTGCCAGGAGCTCTGCTGGAGAAAGCCAAACATGTGGGCAACCTCAAGTTCGACGCCTGGGAACGAATGAAGGAGATGCTCTCCTACAGTCCCGTCATTCTGGACCCAAACACGGCCGGTCCAGATCTCAGTCTGTCTGAAGATATGACCTGGTGAGTTTTGGCAAAAGACAGCAGAGTCCAAAGAATCCAGAGAGGTTCAAGTATAACGGTGTGCTTGGTTCTGCTTTGGCCTCGGGAACACACACCTAGGATGTGGAAGTGAGAGACAACAAAGGCTGGGAATTGGGGGTAAAGTGTGACATTAAAACACACAGAAATGCTTTTAAATATAGTACCTACAGAAACTTTGTTGACGTATTTGGATCCTGGAAACCGCCAGTGAAGCACAGAGGATCCGAGTTCAAGTAGACACGAATGAAAGATCAATTCATTCTCTGACACTCTTACAAACACTTAATTGTGCAAAAGGGAACCTTTCACTTGGCAACATCGGTCCGACGACATCAAAATCTTTCCTTACTTTTTCACTAATAAAATTCAAATAATTCCACTTCCCCCTCGTGTTACGACTTAAAGTCCGTGATGATGTTGGAGATGTTTTGCTCCCACATTTGAAATCTGATCTGTTGTTTTGCATGAAACATTTTTTTTCTCTGAAAGGGATATTTGACATGGATTGGTTTGTTCAATAATCTAAAAACAAAACATTTGAAGAAAGATGATTGCTTAAAGGGAAGTCAACGCAATTTTTTTTTTCAAGAATATGTTCTATGCAAGACCACTAGTTGAAACAGGGCATTCTAATAAATATTGCGTTTGTGGAATAAGTGTTAATCCACTTGTTTTTAGCCATCTCTGGGGGCGGCCATTTTGTCTTCTGTCGACAGAAGACAAAACGGCCTCCCCCAGAGATGGCTAAAAACGAGTTCATTTTGCTGCTTAACTTATATTCCACAAACACAAAATTAATCAGAATGCCGTGTTTCATCTAGTGGGCCTGCTGGGAACATATTCTTGAAAAAAATATGTTTGGGTTGACTTCCGCTTTAGGATGCGTAAAAAAGAACTCAATCGGAGTGAAGATGTCATGTTTTGTGGTTTGCAAATGTGAATAAATAAATCAAGAAATGTGCCACTAAGTATTTACTTAGCTGTTTTCTCAACTATTTCAATAATTATTTACTTCAACAATTAAGTAGTTTTATGTCAATATTTATTTACCTCTTTCAATATTTATGTATTTAGCATTTATGTCATTATTTCAATGTCCTTAATTAAATATTCAAACTTAATGTCAATATTTATTTCAATATTGTTTCAATGTTTTTTTTAAATATCTCACTGTTTATTTCAATATTTATTCATTTAATGGGTGTAATACCGGGGCTAACTTCAATATTTATTTATATACTTCGCTCTTTCAAAATTTCTTCAATTACTTAAATATTTATTGAAATATTTCATTATTTTTTTAAATATATATATCCAATAATTTGAAAATGTATTTAAATATTTAAGTATTTGTTGGGTATTTCACAGTTTATTTCAATATTTATTCTATCGTTTGAATATTTGTTTAAATTTTTTCAATATTCGTTATTGTTTTAAAGATCTCAATATTTGTCTGCTTATTTTAAAATTTCATTTATTTCAATATTTATTAATATCATATAATTCGTATAATGACTGTATAATTCATTTATGTTTGTATAATTTTTATATTTCAGTATTTGTTTTTACACGTATTCAGTTATTTGAGAGTTTATTTCAAAATGTATTGTCTAATCATTTCAATATCTAAATATTTCAGTATTGATTGAAATATTTCCCACCAAATATTTATGTCAGTAATTTTTGAGATCTTCATCTATATTTAATTATTGAACTGTCTTTTCATTCTTACAGCAGCAAAGATATAGGTCACACAGGGACGGCGGCATGATGTAGCCATTAATGTATAACATTGACGGCAAACATTCGGGATCAAACCTATGTAAATATAAGCAGTAACATGTGTATATACAGATGTATATACACACCAACATACATCTACATAAAAAGTATGAGGAACACTCATTTTGGCCTGTACATAGTACAGAGGAAAAATACTCTAAGTAAGTGACAGTGCTGTAGTGAAATGTAAGGAACAGCATTGGATAAAAATAAAACTAGACAAACAGTAGTGGGGAATGTTGAGTATTGCACGGTATTACAGTAGTGGGGAATATTGGGTATTGCACGATATGAGCTCAGGTGCAGGACTGCACAATTGCACTAATGTCCGCCAGTTTGTAGAGACTACACAATGTTCTTGTTAAAGAGTCTGACAGCAGCAGGCAAGAAGGAACGGCGGAATCTCTCCTTTGCACAGCGAGGGTGTAACAGTCTGTCACTAAAGGTGCTGTGGAGTGCTGTTAGGGTGCCCTGGAGGGGGTGGTCCGGGTTGTCCAGCATTGATGACAGCTTGGCCAACATCCTCCTGTCCCCCACCGAGTCCACAGAGTCCAGGGAGCAGCCCAGGACAGAGCCGGCCCTCCTGACCAGTTTGTCCAGCCGCTTCTTGTCCCGGGCCGAGACGCCGCCTGCCCAGGTGACCACTCCCTGGAAGATGACCGATGCAACCACCGAGTCATAAAAGTTCCTGAGGAGTGTCCCCTGAACCCCAAAAGACCTCAGTCTCCTGAGTAGGAAGAGTCTGCTCTGACTCTTCCTATAGAGAGCGTCTGTGTTGTCGCACCAGTCCAGTTTATTGTTCAGATGAACACCCAGGTACTTGTAAGTTGAGACTCTCTCAACATCTGTTCCCCGGATATTCACTGGTGCAGGTAAAGAGTGCTGGCGCCTACCGAAATCCACCACCATTTCTTTTGATTTCCCCGCATTGATCAGGAGGCGGTTCTGCTGGCACCAGTCCACAAAACCCTGAGTAAGTTCCCTGTACTCCCGATCATCTCCGCCTGTGATGAGGCTGACAATTGCAGTCGTCAGAGAACCTCTGCAGGTGACAGGTAGGGGTGTTGTAGTTGAAGTCCGAGGTGTAGAGGGTGAACAGGAAGGGAGCCAAGACAGTTCCCTGTGGGGCCCCCGTGCTGCAGAGGAGCACGTCAGACACACAGTCCTGTGTCCTCACATACTGTGGCCGGTTTGTGAGGTAGTCCTGGATCCATGTGGTGAGGTGGTAGACCACCCCCGCCCGCTCCAGCTTGTCTCCCAGTAGGGTGGGCTGGATGGTGTTGAAAGCACTGGAGAAATCAAAGAACATGATCCTCACAGTGCTCCCCGCCTTCTCCAGGTGGGAGAGTGAAGTGTGGAGGAGGTAGATGATGGCATCATCCACACTGATGCCAGGCTGATATGCGAACTGGAGTGGGTCCATTGAGGAGCTCACCAGGGGGCGCAGGTGGACAAGGACCAGTCTCTCCAGGGTCTTCATCAGGTGAGACGTCAGCGCCACTGGTCTGAAGCTGTTGAGCTCCTTCGGGTGGGGGGTCTTTGGCACCGGGACCAGGCAGGATGTTTTCCATAGCTGGGGGACCCTGCCCAGCTTCAGGCTCAGGTTGAACATGTGCTGGACAATTCCACACAGCTGGTCTGCGCAAGATTTGAGGAGCTGGGGGCTGATGCCATCTGGACCCGCTGCCTTCCTCGCCTTCATCTTCTTCAGCTGGTTCCTCACCTGAGATGTTGTGAAGGCCAAGGCTGGGCAGGAGGGAATGGTGGCTATCTGGCGTAGCTGGGAGCTGGAGACTGTGGAGAAAAGGGGGGAGGGGGTGACACGCCCAGCAGGAGGAGTAGGTGGAGGCTGCAGCAGGAGAGACTGAGTGGAGGCAGGCATCTGATCGAACCTATTGAAAAAGAGATTCAGCTCATTTGCCCACTGCAGGTCCCCCCCAGTCCGGGTCTTGGGTTGTCCGTGGCCTGAGATGGTCTTCAGGCCCCTCCAGACTCCCCTGGCGTTATTCTGCAGCAGCTGCTCCTCCATCCTCTTCCTGTAGGACCTTTTCCCCTCTCTGATCCTCCTCCTCAGCTGGCGCTGCACAGTCTTCCGTTCCTCTATGTTGCCTGACGCAAAAGCCCTCCTCTTCTCCTTCAGGAGAGCTTTTATGTCTGGTGTGATCCAGGGTTTGTTGTTGGAGAAACACCTTACTGTCCTGGTGGGCATGGTGTTCTCCATGCAGAAATTTATATAGTCTGTAACAGTGTCCGTTAGACTACTAATGTCTTCCCCGTGAGCATCGCTGAATACTTCCCACACAGTTGTGCTGAAGCAGTCCTTTAAGGCCTTCTCGGCCTCTCCAGACCATCTCTGAACCGTGTGGGTCACAGCTGGCTGCGTGCGGACCAGAGGTTTGTACACAGACTGGAGAGCCACCAGGTTGTGATCAGCTTTGCCCAGCGGGGGGAGGGGCAGTGATGTGTATGCCTCCTTGGTGTTGGCATAGAGAAGGTCCAGTGTTTTATTGTCTCTGGTGTGGCAGGTGACATACTGTGTGAATGAAGGCAGAGAGGAGGAAGGGGAGGCATGATTGAAGTCACCAGAGATGAGTATCAGGGCATTTGGGTGCTGTGTTTGTAGCCTGCTCACTGCTGCAGTCAAGACATCACAGGCTGTGTCGCTGCTGGCAGCTGGTGGGATGTAGACGGTCACCGCTATCACATGACTAAACTCTAGCGGGATGTAGAATGGCCTCATGCCAACAGCTAGCAGCTCAATATCCCTGCTGCAAAGCTGATCCTTAATCGTGATGTGCCCAGGATTACACCATCTATCGTTCACAAACACAGCCAGCCCTCCTCCTTTCCTCTTTCCACTCTCCAGCGTCCTGTCCGCGCGTATGATTTGGAAGCCGTCCAATTCTAAAGTTGTAATTTGTATTAAAAAAAAAGGAAAAATTATGCCAGAATTTTTGGTGTTCATTTTCAACATTATTCAATATTTTCAGTTTAAGAAAAAAAAAATCTGAATTTTATCATTAAAATATAAAAGGCCCCCAACACTTTCTCACCGCCACAGTCAGGAGCTGACGTGACATCACAAGCACTGGCCACAATATTAGGGACACCTTTCAACCAGTTGGAATCACCTGACAAACACCAATTTAAGAAGAATTACAATGAAATTCATTCCAAATCTATTGGGAGTCATTTCGGGTGATGAATGATTTTTGCATGTGGTGAGGTGTGATTGTTTTTGTTGGATGTGATTGTCTTGCTTCATTTGCATTGAGACCATTTTAATAGATCGATCGAGTGTATTTCTTCCACATATGCCCCGTATTTGATGACTGAGAACTTTTCAACAGATGAAAGCGCCAACAAAACATTCCTATGTGCATTTGTGTGTTGAACTTGTTGGCTTAGACGTACTGAGCAGGGATTAGACGTACTTGGCCGATTCTGACTTTGGGTGAGCCGCATCATGTCAGTTGCGGCTAGGCATCGGCCGAATGAGCCAGCCCGTGCTGGATCGTCGACCCCGTGAAGGGCGACTCCTGCCACCGCGGTGTCCCAGCGGCTGCCGCAGCTGTGGAGATCCGTGCGAAGGGCTTATGAACGAACGCCCAGAGTCGTCATCGCCGACACCCACGCTTGCCAGCCGGGACGAAGCCAGTGGAGAGTGGGGGTGAGCTCACGTGCTATTGCTTTACAGCTTCGGCAGGAGGGGAGGTTGTGCAGCGTGTGTACACTTTAAAAAAAAAAAAAAAAAAAAATCGGTCCTACTTCTAGTGCCTTTCCGCGCGGCTAACTACGAATTGAAACTCAGAACTGACATTCTAAAATTTGAACGGTTCCGGGAAAACCGGAATGATGGCCGGTTCCACTCGAATATCGGTTCTCGGTGCCCAACCCTAGTTACAATACACTTCAATCGGACACTTCTAATTTATATTCCTAAATATATAACATAAGGCAGCTCCGGAGCCGTGGGTTGCCGACCCCTGTTCGAGGTGTTTCACACCTTCAACTCTCCTGAGTCAAATGATCAGCTCATCAGCAAGCTCAGCAGAATCCTGATCATGAAACTAATCATTTGAATCAGGTGTGTTGAAGGAAGGAAACATCTAAAACATGTGGCCTCCTTGAGGACCGGAGTTGGTGACCCCTGGCATAGAATATTTGTAAAAATCTGAGAAAAAAAGTCTATTTGCATAATAATTTAAAATGCAGTGTGTTTTACAAGAGAGCAACATACCTTTTAATTTCAAGTCGCAGGGCGTCCATAGATCAACTCACTCCAATGTACGGTTTTGAGTTTAGCCATTAAGCTAGACGTTTTTTTGTTTTTTTTCCGATGGTCTGGTCTAAGTTGGGATCGGACGGGCACAAGTCAAAGTAGCACTGTGGAAACAATACTACACAACATCAAAGTCACCGCCTGAGGTTGGACTTGACCAAACCAAATGTGTGTCTTTCTTTTTGTGTCCTGCAGACGCCAGTGAAAAATATCTTCGGCCTGAGCAAAAGGAGCCAGATTTCACTCACATCAAAAAGGAGGAGGAGGAGCAGAACACATCACCACCCTTTGTCCCGTTAAAGACATGAAGCCAATTTGGCACTACACGATTTTGATGAAAGAATTGTGCTTAGTGATTGTGTTTATATCAAACATGTAAATGAAATCACGTGTCAGTTGTCTTTGCCCGTAACATTTGTGAGCATTATGCTTTTTGGTTGTGTTTTTAATTGTACGTCAAGGAAAAGGAGTGAGAAGAAACTGCTTGTGAAATCGCAGCGCTTTTCCACAATCCTCAATAAAATCACTTTTTCCACTTGCTCAACTCGCCTTCATTACACTGTGTGAAAATGTGAAAAGAACAGAACAAGAAAGTGAATTAGAAAAAGAACAAGAAAGAGAAAAGCAAGTAGTCAACGCATCTCTCAATGGTTTTTGAACATCTGGCTGGCCTGGAGACCAGTTGGTGACCCGATGACTACTGGAGTCTGCGCTGGTTGGCTCTTGGAGAATCGCTGTGGCGTCTCATTTCAGAAAATTGAAAATCTCATGGCAAATTGTTTATTTTGATGAAAGCAAAAATTATATTTGTTATTGCTCATTGAGAAACACATTGTTTTGTACATTTATTGATCCTGAATGTTTGCCGTCAATGTTATACATTAATGGCCACATTATGCCGCCCCGTCCCTGTGTGACCTATATCTTTGCTGCTGTAACAATGAAAATTTCCCCACTGTGGGATCAATAAAGGCATTCTTATCTTATCTTATTAGTTTTATTGGCTTTTTACTTTATAATCGTTCAATCTCATTTTTAAATGTAATTTTTTTAAAGGTATTTTTACCTGAATGCCTAAAAAGGTGCACCCAAAGTAAAACTGAAGCTGTACTTGAACCATTTGGAGTATCAGCATAGTTTTCTCTTTATGAAGATAACACTTTGAATTTTTCTCCTCAACTGTCAGAATCTTTTTAAGTGCTACTGGCACTGAATTATGAAAGTTTGAATACATAAAAGAAGGCGAATTTTATGTCCGCCTATTTTTTTTCTTTTCCAAAAATCTGCCTGGAAATTTTTGTATTAGGTGGTGGACTAAAATAGCACACAGGATTACAATAATGGATCGTTATTGAGGTAAAACTGCTCAATTTATCATGATATTGATTTGAGGTCATATCGTCCAGCCCTACCTCTAAGTCAACGAGATAGGAAGGTGCGAAGCAGTGCAATATTTTAGAGATAAGTAGCAGAACCTTGAAATCGCATCTCAAGTGGACCGGGAGCCAATGCAAATTTGGCTATCAATCCATCCATCCATCCATCCATCCAAGTTCATTCATTGATTATTAGCGGCCATATAGTCATTACAGTGTTGCACTATGACTTTTTCAAGAATTTTAGCAATAAATACAATACAATACAACACAATACAATTTTATTTGAATAGCGCATTTCACAACAGCTACAGCTGTAAGAAAGCACTTTACATACACACGACAAAATAGCCATAATACAACAAAATGTAATCAATAAATTAACAGAAAATACTATATACAATCGACATGTGGAAAGAACTGGAAATTTCAGGTCGGATCAAAAGCCAGAGAATAGAAATGTGTCTTCAACTGGGTTTTAAAAGTGGATAGGGAGGGTCCTTGCCTAACATCCAATGGGAGGTCATTCCAAAGGGAAGGAACAGCAGCCGAAAAGGCTTGATCCCCTCTGAGGCTCCGCTTGGTCCTCGGCACCTCGAGCAGCGGGAAGGTGCGTAGGAGTGGAGGAGCTTAGAGAGGTATACCTGGGCGAGGCCATTTAATGATTTATAGACAAATAGGAGAATCTTAAATTGGACCCTAAAATGCATTTGGATCCAGTGAAGGGAGGCCAGAATTGGAGTTAAATGCTCCATCTTCCGAGCTCCATTTAGTAGGCGGGCAGCAGCATTTTGGACCAACTGGAGACATTTGAGAGAGGACTGGCTGACTCCAAAATAAAGTGCATTACAGTAATGTAGCCGAGATGTAACAAAGGCATGGATGATTGTTTCTAAGTGCTGATGGGAAAGGAGGGACTTTACCTTAGCCAGCTGTATAAGGTGAAAGAAGCTCGACTTTACAACAGCGCTGATTTGCTGGTCCAATTTAAGATAACTGTCCATTTTAAAACCCAGGTTTGAGACTGTTGGCTTTAGATATGAAAACAGAAAGGGGCCCAGGTCAAGAGAGTGGGATGGAGATGAGTCACTGGGACTGAACACCATAACTTCTGTTTTCTTTCCGTTGAACTTTAGGAAATTCAGTGACATCCAGTCTTTGATGTCCTCTAATTACTGAGACTCTCTGGGTCGAGGTTTGGTCGCTTAAGTAGAGGTCGAATAACAGCGCAGTGTTGTTTTTGGCAGGCATTTTAGATGTAGCCTTAGTCTTTTGGGCAAAAATGCTTATTAGTTTTAGTCACATTTTAGTCATTCCTATTAGTGATAGTTTAAGTCAATTTTAGTTTAAAATACACATACGTTTCCACCCAATAGGAAAGACTTTGTGATCTACTAAGGATCACAATTTTACACACAGATAAAGTGGTAACAGTCAATGCTCATTACTCCCAAAATAAGCCGAGAACCAAAACATTTCTTTGGCAATTGTTGTGGCATTATTTCCACCTAGTTTGTGGCCACATTAACTGTTACCGCTGTCTACAATGCATCGTGTTGTTCTTATTGCTGGGCATCATTTGAATTTGCACAGTTCCAATTCCGGTTCTATGATTCGATTCCAGTTCCTAATGATTCTCGAATCCTATTCTTAACCAAAATATATTCTTTTAAAATATTGGGACAAATTGCATTAATTTCTCTGTCTTTAATTTCACAAACATTTTACTGTTTGTGAACTTTACTATGAATTACTCAAAGGGTTGTTTTTAACCAGTACATTTATTTTTATATTTGGTGTATTATTTTTCACAAGACCTTTATTTTTTTTAGAAGCTCAAGACAATACAATAATGCAGCTATTATTGAAAGCATGCTACTGCACGCCAATTGATGGGCTAACTTAATGTCTTTCTTTAGAAAGATTTTTTTTTTCGCAATATTTTCGACTGGAAATGCCTTTTTCCAAACGTCATATCCAATGACCAAGAGACGTACGGATCCCCCACGAAGGTCAGCACACGTCACTGGTTTGGATGTTTTCACGTTCGTTTCGCCAATTTTGTGCGAATTAGCTTCCAGGACTGCAATTGAATTTGTTTTCTTCCAGTAGCACGTGGCCGAAAGTTGAATGTCTTTTTGACTCTTGGTTTTACCAGTGTGAGTTGTTGGATTGAAATATTCTTTTGAAGTGCACAAATGGTAATAAAGCGCTTTTGTGTGATCCCAGATAACTGTGTGCTTTTTGCTGCGGGCAAGTCTGAAAACAAAAGCAGGAAGTGCACTTGGGGCCTGCCAATTCCTTCACTCGTGACTGAGGCAGACGTACTGCGGCTCTCCTGAGAGTGAACATTAGAATCTTGGAAAGTGAGATGGTTTCTTCGCAAGCACCATGGCAAGCCGAGTTGAGGGTGATCTCTATTGTCTGACCTGTTTGGACATCTTTAAAGATCCTGTCATGCTGCTGTCTAGTCACAGCTTCTGTCGTGTGTGTGTGCAGCAGTGGTGGGAGCAGAGAGGAGATCAAACGTGTGCAGTCCATAGGAAAAGGTGTAGATCGATGGATCCACCTTCAACCTTGGCCCTGAGGAATGTGTGTGTGAGGCTTTTTCACAAGCGACAGTGGAGGCAGAGGACGTCTGCAGGTTGCACTGAAAGACTGAAAGATTATAATGAGGTAAGAGACAACTGCAATGAACAAATAATGTTCATCAGGGTGCCCTGCGACTGGCTGGCAACCAGTTCGGGGTGTAGTCTGCCTTCGCCCATTGACGGCTGGGATAGGCTCCAGCAACTCCCCGCGACCCTGTATAGGATAAGCGGTTTGGAAGATGATGATGTTCATCAGGGTCCAGAGCAAGCAAGTTGAAAGAAAGATTAAGAAGGATTTCGAGGAGCTTCGTGGCTTCCTACAAGCTGAGGAGGAGGCTAGGTTGTCTGCTGTGAGGGAGGGAGAGCAGAAGAAGGCTCGGAGGATGAAGGAGAAGATTGAGGCTCTGGGCAGAGACATGGCTGCTCTCTCAGACGCCATCAGAAGCACAGAGGAGCAGCTGACCTCTGACCCCGTTTCCTTCGTGAAAAACTTCAAGACCACAATGACCAGAATCCAGAAACTGCCCGACAAGCCCGATCTGCTGCCAGGAGATCTGCTGGATGAAGCCAAACATGTGGGCAACCTCGCATTCAATGTGTGGGAACGAATGAAGGAGATGCTCTCCTACAGTCCCGTCATTCTGGACCCAAACACAACTGGACCGGACCTCAGTTTGTCTGAAGATCTGACCAGCATGAGTTGTCAAAAAGGAGAGCGGCATCCAAACAATCCAGAGTGGTCAAGGTGGAACACTGTGCTCGTTCTGCTTTGGCCTCGGGAACACACACGTGGGATGTGGGGGTAGGAGACAACACTGACTGGGAACTGGGGGTGGCGTGGGGGGACCCTTGTTGGCCAGATGACATGAAAGAATACATCATTGCATTTGATAATGGTACCTACGCCTTGTTGCCTATACCATCTGAAACGAAATCATCAACATGAGAGAAGGTAGACAGTCAAGTCTGTGAACCAAACAGTCTGTCAGCAAGTCATTTTGCCAACCAGCTCGTGACTAGCTTTTCACCTTTCTCCCTGGTCTTACTTAAACATAAATCAATGGTTAGTGCAAAACTGTCACTCAATAATACAATGCACTGTCAAGCTTAAGTACGGATGTATAGTCCGGCTGGACCAGAGGTCAGTTGTAGAGGAGAAAAAAAAAGGGACGACTTTCAGACGTTGAGTTACTTGCTCACGGGTTGTATTGTACATGCGGGCCACACAACTACACAACAGATCTATTTTTGCCCGATTTATTAACTAAACGCTCACTTGCCTGAGCAAATAGCAGAATCGCCGGTAGCCATGGATGCTGTCGTTGTTTCGGACTGCGCGCTTGTGGGAGGAAGCGGAAATGCAGAGGAAACTACGGTGGCTTATGTAGCATGCACGCTATCCTATATGAGTTTACATGTAGAAATAGCAACATGGCTATGAATTTAGGCCAGAATCAGAAGACAGAAGTTCTACTCTCGGAGTGGAGATTAAGAACTGGAACACCATGAAATTTGAATTGGCACCAGGAATTATTATTTTATAAAGACAGACAACACGACAAGACGACAAGACAGCACAGACAACGAAAAATGGGAAAAAACAATTCCAAAACCATTTCGATTTAAATATTCTTTCTTACAACTATTATATTATTATATACAACTATTAATCTATTAATAATATAATATTTTGAATGAATAATCTAATATTTCAAATTAATCATCTAATATTTTGAACTAATCAATCCATATGCGGTTCATCAATCCGACGATTGAATCCAACAGCTCAACTGTAGGTGAACAGGACGAAGTCCAAAGTTGGGAAGGAAATGGCATGAATGAGTGGATGAGCTGTGGAAAAGTTATGTGGGATAGCAGTTCAATGAAGGGGATCGGCTGGCTAAAATGCAGCCTCCTACCAGCCCGACTAGAGCAGGGATGATTCAGAATGGTTCAGTTCTATTCCAGGTAGTGTTGCCAACTTTCTCACTCCTAAATAAGGGACAGGTGCACGGTGCCACAGTGGTGTGAGCATGATGTATGAATTTGGGATTTTTTTCTAATTTTCACATTAATGTGGAAACCACATTCACATAAAAATAAGAAAAAATGAAAAAAAAAATGGACAGTGTTTTTCACAGGACAGCGACGACATGTCACCTCATATGAAACCACAATTTGGCTCTTATCATCAAAAAACGGGTGTAAGGAATCTGAAATGTAAAAGAGGGGTGTGACTCACCAAATTTATTTTTTCCATGGATATTTCTGGCTGCTTTTGACTGACTCAAGCAGTCTTCTGTCATTTTGCGCAGCCAGAGAGAAGTCCTTACATGACAGGAGGATTGATTGACGCTTTATCTGATTTAGGATCTGTCATGTGTAGTGCCGAGAGTCTCCATTGGGAGCGCTGTAATGCGTTATCACTGAACCAGCAATGTATGTTCGAGCAAGTATACAAGTAAAAGACATTGAGCTGCCAACCCGTCTGTGTCCGTCGTTACTGACAATCGATCGCCATCCAAAGCTTTACTAAAAGCATCTTATATTACAGGATCGGAAGATTGCAGTTTTCTGTATTTGCAACAGTTGATAGTCAAATACGGGACATTTAAGGTCCCGTATGGGACAAACCAAATTAGCCCAATATACGGGACAACCCGGCTAATACGGACGGGACTGTTGGCAACCCTGATTCCAGGCAATTTCCAAGTTTCAATCCTCGGCTCCTAGCTCACCATCGGCCTGGCCAATTCCGTCAGTTAAGCATACGCTCCACTTCACTTCCTCACTCACTCACTCACTCACTCGGCAGTCGGCTCAGATAGTAGGCTCCTGCAGCAAACAATCCCCCACATGTGTCACTTTCTCCTCGGCCAGCGGACAATCGCTTTCGCATTTAAGCAATTGGATTGAACGCGATACTCACGTGACCGCATGACAAACACGGAAGTAACCACCGGAAAACAGGGATCTTAATACGAAGAGAAGAGTAACAGAAAGTACAAATACAAAAAGAATGTACAAACAGAACACAATACAGAAAGTACAACTGGGCTACACTTAGATACACCAAAAATAACACAATTGAACGTGCCAATTTGAACGTTTTTAACATCGTTTTATCCAGAAAATTCAGTCACGGTTCAAAATCGCTCTATCGAGCAGCTCTAGTTGGACGTGATATTGTGCATTACAGCAGAGGGCAGTGTTGAACATTGAGTGAAAAATGACTGTTGGCGAAGTGAACCAGAGAGCAAGAATGTCCCTGGGTGGACAAAAACAGAGGACGAGACTGAAGAAAGAAAAAGGTGCACGGTGCTGTAGCGATATGGCTGGTAATAGTACTGTGTATTTCCTCTGTTAAGAGCAATAAAAGCTCGAGCTCTTTCCACAGCTTACTGTGAGTGGTGTCATTAAGACTAACATTAAGCCCTGAGAAATTGCCAACAAACAGAACAGTATTATTATTCAAAATATAAAGCAGCATATTTTGTAACAGTAAATAATAGACTTAAAACTGTTAATCTTCCAGAAGGTGTGTATATTCTAGGTTTTTGTGTGAGGATGGAAGTAATCTACATGCTCTGGTGTTATTGTACTACGTGAAGGGAATTTTATATCGTGGATAGTCTGCTGTCTGCATCGCGCCGCTTAAGACGCTTCCTTCCACAACCGATTAGGGCGCAAATCTGATGCAATGTACTCTGCAGTGGATTTGGTAATTTTTCTTACTCTTTCGGAGTTTGGTGGAAGAGCATCTGGCAGAGTAAGTCCCGACGGGTCCGCCTTTCGCTGTACTCAACTCTGGGTGGTAATGTGTCATCTTTGTTGGGTTCCCGAAATATTTTTATCAACGTCTCACACTTAATAAAGAAACGAAATGTTTCCAAACCGATGCTTCTAACGAGGCTTGCGCCGCTCGTGTGAGGTTTTGTTTGTCACGTGAGCCTCGGCACAGACGTCTGACGTACAACCGCACGTAATCGCTAGCACATCTTTTTTTTTCAATTGTATTTTATGCTTTAAACACCGATTATTAATAACACTGAATCGATGCAGAATCGTTTTCAGAAAACGAACAATGCATCGAAAAAATGATTATAGTTCCTACCCCTGCTCTGAACTAAGTTGAAAATTTGTCAGAAAAATTGTGAAATATTTGAATATATACTAAAATAGTTAAATATTTAAATGTAAATGAAAAATACTGAAATAAACAAAGGGGGAAATACTTTATTCAATATTAAAATATGTAGATTTTGAAATTAGACAAACAAATTTGAATTAAACACTGAAATAACTGAGTACATGTAAAAAAAAAAGAGTGAAACAAGTAATAAATATAAAATAATGATATGATCATTATATGAATGATATGAAATGACTAAATATTCAAATAAATAAATTTTAAAATAAACAAACAAATATTGAGATCTTTAATTTTGTTCATCAATCCATCCATTATACCGCTTTATCCTCACGAGGGTCGCGGGGGTGCTGGTCTTTGGGCAGTCGGCGGGGTCTTTAAGTTTTTTTTTATTTAGATAATAGAATACATATTAATTAATCAACTAAAATATCCAACAAATACTTAAATATATAAATACATTTTCAAATTATTGTATATATATTTAAATAAATAATGAACTATTTTAATACATATTTAAATAGCTGAATAAATATGGTAATGAATACATACACTGACATTTTGAAGTAGTGAAGTATTTGAATAAATATTGATATAATTATACAGATGAAATTAAATGAATACACATTGAAACAAACAAAAAACATGTTGAAATAAATACTGTAATATTTGAATAAATACTCATTTAAGCAAATTGAAACAAAACATAAAAGTTAATTTCTTTTTTTTCCTTCGCTTTATTTCGAACATATGAGAAAATAATAAAAATAAAAATTTTTCATTTTTTTATATACACATGTATATACACACCAACATACATCTACATAAAAAGTATGAGGAACATTCATTTTGGCCTGTACATTGACGACAGCTTGGCCAACATCCTCCTGTCCCCCACCGAGTCCACAGAGTCCAGGGAGCAGCCCAGGACAGAGCCGGCCCTCCTGACCAGTTTGTCCAGCCGCTTCTTGTCCCGGGCCGAGACGCCGCCTGCCCAGGTGACCACTCCCTGGAAGATGACTGATGCAACCGCCGAGTCATAAAAGTTCCTGAGGAGTGTCCCCTGAACCCCAAAAGACCTCAGTCTCCTGAGTAGGAAGAGTCTGCTCTGACTCTTCCTATAGAGAGCGTCTGTGTTGTCGCACCAGTCCAGTTTATTGTTCAGATGAACACCCAGGTACTTGTAAGTTGAGACTCTCTCAACATCTGTTCCCCGGATATTCACTGGTGCAGGTAAAGAGTGCTGGCGCCTACCGAAATCCACCACCATTTCTTTTGATTTCCCCGCATTGATCAGTAGGCGGTTCTGCTGGCACCAGTCCACAAAACCCTGAGTAAGTTCCCTGTACTCCCGATCATCTCCGCCTGTGATGAGGCTGACAATTGCAGAGTCGTCAGAGAACCTCTGCAGGTGACAGGCAGGGGTGTTGTAGTTGAAGTCCGAGGTGTAGAGGGTGAACAGGAAGGGAGCCAAGACAGTTCCCTGTGGGGCCCCCGTGCTACAGAGGAGCACGTCAGACACACAGTCCTGTGTCCTCACATACTGTGGCCGGTTTGTGAAGTAGTCCTGGATCCATGTGGTGAGGTGGTGGGCCACGTTGAACTATATGAAAAAGGTATGCGGTAGAGTAATAGTAATGAACAAAAACACACGAAAAGGCTCACCGATGAGCCGGAGCTACTGTAGCGGGCTGTCACTCGTGCGGCGCCGGAACCGGAAAAAAAGAAGCCTAAAGAAACCTTTCGCCGAGTAGGTTGAGATGAACTTCGGCCGCCTCGCGACCACGTCACACGCATGAGGGCCGATTAGTGGGCCGGACTAAAATCCAACTCCGACCCTTGCTTAGTCCGTCCCTTTTTTGAAACGTGTCATCCACCTTCCTCCGCCCTAAAAAATGGGCGTCCGCCAGGGACCGTTCTGCCCCCGGGACGGACTGCCCAGCTCTACTGATTAATATTGTGTTCGTGGAATAAGAATTAAGCAGCAAAAGCTACCTGTTTTTATCTATTTCAAGGGGCGGCCATTTTGTCATCACATCACATCACATCACAATTGCTCAGGTAACAATCAATCACGGCTCACCTGTTTTATTTTTTTAAGATGAGCCGTGATTGGTTGTTACCAGAGCCCTGAGCAACTGTGATTTCATTTTGAGTTGACAGCAAGTGACAAAATGGCCGCCCCCCTGAGATGGATACAAATGGGTTGATTTTGCTTTTGAACTCATATTCCACAAACTCAATTGTAATCAGAATGTCCTGTTCTGACTAGTGGGTCACATACAACAATTTTTGTCAAGTAAATTTGGGTTTGACTTCCTCTTTAAATGAGACTCTGTGGCAACACAGCGATTCTCCAGGAGCCAACCAGCGCAGACTCCAGTTGCCTGTCTTTCTTCTCACTTCTTTTCCATTATGTACAGTTAAAAACGCAACCGAAAAGCATAATGTTCACAAATGTTGTTACAAGCAAAAACAAATGACATCTGATTTCATTCATGTTTGATCTAAACAATTAAAAAAAAAGTTTACAATTACTAAGACACAATGGTTCTTCTGGCTGCTAAAAGTGGCTTTATGTCTTCAATTCAATACATCACATTATTTTTAAAAAATCATTTACACTTTTACAGCTGACCACAAAGAGTCAGTTCATTAAGTTTCTTTCATTTTTTCTTTTTTTTTTTAAACTTCAAGGATTGCTGCTATTCTCATCAGCACACTCGTGTTCATCAACATGCTGTTTAGTGGAGAATCTTTTAGCACAATCACTGCAACTGAACGGTTTCTTCCCACTGTGCGTTCTCGTGTGTTTTATTAAAGCTGATTTTTGAGAGAAGCTTTTGCCACAAACTGAGCAGGAAAAAGGTTTTTCTCCACAGTGTGTTTTTGTGTATAGTTTTAAACTTGACTTTACAGAGAAGCTTTTGCCACAATCTAGGCAGGAAAATGTTTTTTCTCCACTGTGTTCGTGTGTGCCTTATTAAAGCTGATTTATGAGAGAAATGTCTACCACAATCTAAGCACTAAAAAGGTTTTTCTCCACTGTGTGTTCTTGTGTGCTTTATTAAATCTGATATATTCGAGACGCTTTTGCCACAAACTGAGCAAGAAAAAGGTTTTTCTCCACTGTGTGTTCTTGTCTCATTTTTATTAGTATAGTAATTAGTATAAAAAGTATTGAATTTGTATACTTTGAAGTACACAAGTACACAGTTCAGAGTACACTTCAATACTTATACTCGAGTATACTTTATAAAGTATACTACTTTTTCGTAAGGGCTTGCTTGGGAATCAGTGTGCAAACTTGCCGCCATGTTTTGTCAGGGTAGACGTTGCACACTGCATCAAAATGACCTGCCAATAGGATTGCCTGAAAAATAAAAGACATTGTGTTAAAGATTTCTTCGTGATGTCTTGAGCACAATTACTAAAGTCACAATGTGTGGAACATGCAAAAGAACTTCTACGTACCATCACTATTGTGGCACTTAGTGAATCTGAAGGTAATGAAAATTCTGGAACCCCTCTCTCATCAGAAAGGTGCAAGAAATACTAAGAATGGCATAATTGTGGTTGTCTAAGGAGGATCTGAACTTCATATTATTCAGTTTGTCATTTTATTTAAATATACGAATGTGTTGGGATAGGAGGATTGTGCTCAGTGAGAGAAATATTCAGGCCCACCCTGATTTTTCCAGGCCCACCCATTAGCCACGTTCTGGCTCCGCCCCTGTCCTATTGATATCAATGTCTCAGAGATTTACCTTTTTACTAGCAGTTTGTGTTTATTTTTGTAACTGCAGATAATTTCAATTGCAATTCCGTGTTTTTATTTACAGTTTATTATATCATATGTTACTAAACAGTTGACAAGCTGTGTCAGATGCATTTCTGGTGTCCGTCGCGAGCGCCAGATGCATCCCACATTGTCCCCCACAAGCACAGTAAGACCAAGCGCGATTTGTGGTAGTGGCAGCGGTGGAGGAGCCTTTACGTCACTTCCGCTAATACCACGACCGCTGCCACAATCGATTCAGCTGCCATTACGTCACTTCCGCTAATACCACGACCGCTGCCACAATCGAGGCAGCTGCCATTACGTCACTTCCGCTAATACCAGACTTTGTACGCTGTTAGTCTGTACTATGAATGTATTTATATACATACAGTATGCATGTATATACTATATATATATATATATATATATACAGTATGCATGTAAATACAGTATATATATATATATATGTATATATATATATATTTATATATATAAAACATTAAAGTAAAAAAAAACAATAACACAATAATAGTCAAACCAGTACAAGTAAGAAATTAAAAATGGAAAAAAGTACAGTAATAATATCCATCCAAACATCCATTATCTGAACTGCTTGTCCACAAGAGGGTCCCACGTGCCGGAGGCTATGGAATCAGAAATTGTAGCAGCAGCAGGTCAACTGGAGTTCTGAGATAACGTGGAAAGGCAGGTGCAGGCAGCTGCCACAGCATCTTATAGTCTTCAGGTCCAAAGAGACTTACACGATCAATAAATACATAAATAAATGAATTAAATAAATAAACGAATAAATAGTACAAGTAATAAATATATACATAAATAAATAAATTGATTAAATAAATGAATGAATAAATAGTGCAGACTAACATCGAACAAAGTCCACCATGAAAAAGGAGAAAATATTTTATAAATTAGGGTTTGACTTTAGGAAATGACTACATATATGGTCGGGGCATAAGAGAAAGGGCATTGCATTTCCTGGCGGCCATTAGGCAGCTGCCACTAGTTTTATTTATTCATTTATTTTTGGGCTGAGTAGTGGCAGTTGGATAATGGCTGACAGGAAGTGACCTCATATATGGTCGGGGCATAAGAGAAAGTGACGTTGCAACAGCCTCGCCACCAACGCCACTCTCTATGCCTCTCCCTTGAAGAAATAAATAAATACAGTATTAACACAGACAAAAGGCTCAGCCGGATTTTTTTTTTTTCAATCTATAAAATAAAAGAAAAAAAGAAAGAAAGAAAAAGAATAACAAAGAGTAAACGGTGCGGTGGAATCAGAAACTGTAGCAGCAGCAGCAGGTCGATCGGAGTCATAAAGTGGGAAGGCAGGTGCAGGCAGCTGCCACAACATCTTAAAGTCTTCAGGTCCAAAGTGACTTACACGATCAATATAAATAGTAAAATAATTAAATCACCAATAACAGACAACCCAGTGCAAGTAATAAATAAATAAATACATACATATATTCATAGTACTGACTAACAGTGTACAGTCCACCACGAAGAGGAGAAAATATTTTATAAATTGATTGCAGCAGGTATTTTGTGTTACGCCTCTATATATCTTAATCGTGTATATTGAGCACTAACAAAAACAAGTCGTTTATAAACACATACAAACAAAAAGGTGCCGTTAATAAAAACGTTCGATGCCGTGGAATGGGTAAATGGTAGCGGCAGTGGGTCGAATGGAGTTGCGACACCTCCCGGCAGAAGGAGGAAATGCACAGGCAGCTGCCTCGATTGTGGCAGCGGTCGTGGTATTAGCGGAAGTGACGTAATGGCAGCTGCCTCGATTGTGGCAGCGGTCGTGGTATTAGCGGAAGTGACGTAATGGCAGCTGAATTGATTGTGGCAACGGTCGTGGTATTTGCGGAAGTGACGTAAAGGCTGTCTCGACCGCTGCCACTGCCGCAAATCACGCTTGCGCTTTCTCATACCCTATGGGTGGGAGCAATGTGACCAAGTCGTTCTCAGTGTAGTGCAGTCTAATATTTTGCAGTGAACGGTACCCACAGTTTACAGTTGACAAAATGACGGCTCGCGAGCAGAATGTGGTGTATTGTAAATGTACTGTATTTTATTTAATGAATGTTAGTATATAAGACACTTCTAAAAATGCAACAAATAGCTCTGGGTCAAATAGCAATACTATTCATATGTTTGAGTCCGTGTGGAGCCCTAAGACGACCTGGAAAGAAATGGTTTCTATCGCAAAAATGTTGTGTTCATTCCCTCGAAAAACTTTGTGTAACCTACTTCAGGGTATGTACACGTCACTGCTAGGTTAAAATAAAATGAAATAGAATGTCCTTTTCAAAACTGTTCCTTGTAGAAATTGTTCTTTGAATATCCAAGATTTAGTCAAGTCAAAAGTCAAGGGAAATAGTCAAAAATCAGGGAATATGTCCAGGAAGGGGACCTTGTTGTTCTTGGTCAACAAGATTGGCACAATCCTACCATAGGATCCGCTGGTCAAGCTGTATGTTGGATTTTCACAGTTCGTCATGGGAAGCTCGCCATCAAATGAATCACTGGTCCATTTTGTAGAGGACTGAAGCTTCTCGTTTTTTTTTTCTTGCATCCAGAAAAACCTGACCTGTATAAACAACAGGTTTATAGTCCAGAATAGTAAATGCAATATCTAGCTGGGGTTTCTAGGTGTTGTACAACATTAAAATCACTTTTCAGTAGGGAAAACAAAATAGTATTGTTGCAGGAAGGTAACAATTAGTATTTTCCTATTAACAGTTCAATGGAATCAAAATAACACATTACCTTTAAGGTAATACGCATCACTCACATTTTCAATGTGTAGTATCTATGTACCTTAAGTCACAATTAAAGGCAGTGACTAAATGCTTCACAGTGTAAGAACATAAATCATGAAATAATTGCTTTTTACAAAAAATACATTCTCCAGACACAACATAAAATGTGCAAAATATCTTTAGACAGCCGCTAGCAAAGACTCATTCACCTCGTGGTGTTTTCCACGCACACAATCACAGAGAACTTTCCAGAGCTGGCTTACCAAGGAAGGGGATTTTCCGCCAGAAAGCCTAGCAATAAATGCTTCCTTGACGATTCTCGAAGTTCTAAAATGACATTTACATGGGTTTACCTTATAGGCAAATGCATATTAAGTGTCAAGGGAAAAGAAGCAGGTTTTGCATACCTTTTTTTTCTTATTTCACTTTTACACGGGAGAAATCAGAAGCCAATGCTCGATCGTACTCGCAATGCTAAGCTAGAATGAGTACTGCAGAGCACTACTTCCGGTTTCTTTACAAAATAAAACTTCCGGTTTTCAAAATAAAATTACTTATCATTCAAACATGAAATATGAACAAATAATGATTCGAATTTAACAAAGATTATTAGTTAACCCTTTTTAGGTGGGTTACATCCTCCCCCTCTTAATTAACATGAGTCCCTTCATGTTCTTAATTGGGTGGAAGTACCTTCTAATGTTTCAACTAAAGCTTTGTTAAACCCATCAAGTATGGTTTGTGCAAATGAAATCAACGGTTTGCCAAGCTGTGGGTACGTGAACTTAGCAGGTGGCTTTCTCAACCGTTCAGATCTGCGTGTCTGATCAGCAGTTTGATGATCAGGGTTTTCACAATTAGCTAGATCTTGTTCCGTATTGTCCATTTCAGTAAATTGTTTTTGTTCAGTGTCTTTGGGCTGTTAAACTCTCTCTTCAGTTTCATTGTCCACTTTGTGTTCCATTTCAGGAGGTTCACATTCCTCTTCATTTTCAGATTCAAGTTCGTTTTCTGTCACATCCGTCAAAGGTCCATTCAGGCTTTGTGTCTCATTGGGTAAGATTCCATTTTGGTTTGTTTCTTTTCTTTCCACAGGTTGATCCAGGAGTTCAGGATTGGGTAAGTTGTCCGGTTCATCAACATTTGCTTTCTGCTCATTTGTAGCATTTGCGTTTGAGTTGACATAAGTTGGTTGGATGATTCGCATGGTTGTCTCGATTGTTGTAGGATAGTATCTTGGACTATAGCCATCTTCATTGTCAGAATCAGAAGGATTTTCCTTGGGAGGGATGGAAGTTTTCCTCGTTTTAGGTTTTGTCACTTGCTTCGGCTTTGCTACTTCCTCATCCTCCTCTGATAGAAAACCGCAAGGGACCAATAAATCTCGGTGGAGTGTGCGCAAGGGTCCTTCCTGACCCTCAGGACAGACAGTGTACACAGGCATATCCCTGGCCTTCTTGTGAACAACATAAATAGTGGACTCCCACCTGTCGGCGAGTTTGTGTTTTCCACGTAAGCGGAGATTTCGCACTAGGACTCTGTCACCAATGTCCAGTGTTGACTCCCTTACTCTCATGTCAAATCTGCGCTTGTTTCTGTCAGCAATTTTCTTTGCATTAGCAGATGCTAACTGATAAGTTCCTTTCAAAGATTTTTGACATACTGTGAGTGAGACGTACTCGAATCTTTATTAACGGGTAGACCAAATGCAATGTCTATGGGCAGTCTAGGTTGGTGCCCGAACATTAACTCATAGGGCGAAAATCCGGTGACATCTCTCCTCGTGCAATTATACGCATGAGTGAGGGGTCGGACATATTCACACCACCTAGTTTTCTCTTTGTCCTTGAGCGTACCCAACATACCTAGCAAGGTACAGTTATATCGCTCAACGGGGTTACCGCGGGGATGGTATGGGCTCGTTCTCACTTTCTTTGTACCAACCAAAGCGCACAATTCTTTGATGACTTCTGACTCAAAGTTGCGGCCTTGGTCGCTGTGGAGACGCTCAGGAAACCCATAATGGACAAAAAACTGCTCCCAAAGGCATTTGGCTACAGTTAGGGCTTTTTGATCTCGAGTTGGAATAGCAGTTGCATATTTCGTGAAGTGGTCAGTTAAGACCAGAATGTCCTTGAAATTATGGCTGTTGGGTTCAATGGACAAAAAGTCCATACAGACGAGTTCCATCGGCCAACTTGCCTGTATGTTGACCAATGGCGCGGCTTTGTCAGGTTAACGCACCTTGCACAGCTTTTGATCTTGGACTCAACATCAAGAGACATCTTTGGCCAATAAAAGCGAGATCTGGTTAGCTCCAGTGTTCGTTAAGCTCCTAAATGGCCCATATCATCATGTAAGCTGTATAGCACAGGGTTTCTTAGAGTTTGGGGAAGGACAAGCTGGTAAACTGTTTTGTTGTCACATTGTCTTTTTCTGTACAGCAAACTGTCTCTAATTTCGAATCGACTCATTTCTTTGAGCATGAGCTGTAGTTCAGAGCAGTTGACACTAGCAGATACGGGTTCTCCTGATTCACATGACTGGATGACAACACTGATTACAGGATCGGCTCGCTGTAATGCAGCTATCTCCTCTTCACTGAACTTAGGGATGGTAGAAAGACCACTAAGATTTTCATCATCTGCGAAATCTGAGGAAATAGCATCTGGGTGCACTGTGAGTGACTTGATGTAACATGGGGACAGTTCAAGGTCATTTAGAAATACAGTGTTGCGTTGACATGTGGCTTGGACAACATCCACAGGTGTAAGATGAAAAGAGGTGAAGTCATGAATTCTTTGACTCTCTTCCTGAGATGCGTTGTCGTTGATTAGTTCCCCATGTGGCCTCCTTGAAAGGCCATCGGCATCTTGATTTTGCTTGCCTGCACGATACTTGATGTCAAAAGTGAACGTAGACAAGGTTGCTAACCAGCGATAACTAGTGGCATCTAGTTTAGCTTTGGTTAGAACGTAGCACAAAGGGTTGTTGTCGGTAATGACTGTGAAACTGTTTCCATATAAATAGTCGTGGAATTTTTCAGTGATAGCCCATTTTAAAGCTAGAAATTCCAACTTATTCCAACGCTGCACCAAGGCCTGTTGTGCTTGCGTCTGTATGGACAACATAAGGCAATCTGGGGTTTGCAAACCCTAAGACTGGTGCAGAAGTTAGTTTTCCAATGATCTGATCAAAAGCATCTTGCAGGCTTGGGTCCACCTTTCTCTGAAAGGTTCTTTGGGATTATGGTACTTAGCGGCTATGTTGGTGATTTTAGCGCCTTTTCGTACGGGAGGGTACCCAGCTGTGAGGGTGGTTAAGGGCTTTACTATCTTAGAATAACCCTGCACGAACCTTCTGTAATACCCTGAGAACCCAAGAAAGGACCTAAGGTCTTTCAAGGTCTGAGGTCTTGGCCAGGTCTTTAGTGCTTCAGTCTTTTGGGGATCGGTTTCAACTCTGTTCCGTGATACTATGTGCCCTAAGTAACGGACTGAAGTTTGAAAGAAACTGCACTTTTCAGGAGATAGCTTTAAACCATTGTCTCGTAAATGGTACAGGACATTTGTAAGACGGGTTTCATGCTCCTCCAGTGTTCTTGAGAAGACGATAATATCGTCTCGGAACACAAGTACTTCACGCAAATTGATGTCCCCCATGCACTTTTCCATCAAGCGCTGAAAAGTACTGGGCGCATTCGTGATCCCCTGGGGTATGCGATTCCATTCCCAAAAACCTAGTGGACACACGAATGCGGTCTTTGCTTTGTCACTCTCTGTCATCTCGATTTGGTAGTAGCCACTTTTCAGGTCCATTACTGAAAACCACTAAGAACCACTCAGGGCTGAGAAGGATTCCTCAAGATTTGGTAATGCATACGCATCTTAGACCGTTTGCATGTTCAATCGCCGGTAGTCCACGCACAAT
The DNA here is from genome assembly GCF_054856515.1 of Filicampus tigris. Classification (NCBI taxonomy): domain Eukaryota; kingdom Metazoa; phylum Chordata; class Actinopteri; order Syngnathiformes; family Syngnathidae; genus Filicampus; species Filicampus tigris. The sequence continues at coordinate 208,231 of NC_141233.1, forward strand.
CTGACATCACCATTTTTCTTTTTGACGATGACTATTGGAGATGCAAAGGGAGACTGTGATTCGCGAATGATACCAGCTTCAAGGAGGGACTGCAAATGATGCCTCACTACATCATAATCTTGAGGGTGAATGGGACGGGGATGGTGTTTGAAAGGTGTCTCGTCCTTCAGTTGGATGGAATGTTTCACTTTTGTTGCATGTCCATAGTCGAGATCGTGATGTGAGAAGATGTCAGAAAATGTGTTTAACTTGTCAGTCATACGTGATTTCCACTCTTCTGGAAGTGACTCTCCAAAGTCAAGGTTTAGGTTAGAACTTTGTTGCTCATTTTTCTCGTTAGTAGACTGCTGAAGGCTACTGCAACTAACGGTGTTCTGAGTTGGAAGTATCTCCTTAACAGCACTTAGTTCAGCCATAACACACCTCACAGGTAGGCAAATGTCTCGATCAGTTTCATTCCTTACCACTACAGGTACTTTGTAAGGAGAGACTCTTGGAACGTTAATGAGACAACATTCAACAAAAATTCCTCCTGCTAAGGATGGCATGGTAGTTTGTTCAAGTAAGACACAATTTTAATTGTTCACATTGTCAATATGTGCATATCCTTCAAGCATTATCTTTTCACCAGCAGGGATTACACTTGGTTCAGTATTTCTCAGGTTGACAAGGCCAACTCGCCCATCTTGACGTTGCCAGTGTCTGACTTGTAAAGTTTTCAGAACTTGGTGGTAACCACAGAAAGCACTATTTTGAATTATATTTCCATCACAGAATTGTTCGTAAAGTGGATCAAGAGTGTTTGTTCCAATTAACAATGGGGTGAGACTATTGGAACGAACATCTGGCACTATGAGGGCAAGAGTCTCAAGTTCAGGCTGAGTGTCAATAAATTATTTTGGAAACTGGAGTGTAACTTTTACATACCCCAGGTATGGTACAGACTGTCCATTTGCGCCTTCAATCTCTAGTAAGTCAGCAACTGGGTGAATGGTCTGATCGGAAAGGTAACTGTTATAGAAAGACAATGACATGGTCGTTACCTGAGACCCAGTATCAAGTATTGAATTGCACTCAAGCCCATTAACTTTAACATTAGCAGAGCTTTTACTGCCAACAAGTCCTTTGGGTAAGGTCCTGGATTTTGTCACTCTATGTTCTTTTAACTTGGCTTTCGGTTTGGTCTTTGGTTCAGTTATGGGACTTCCAGGTTGATTTGTTTCCATTTGTCCCTCAATAGAAACACAACTCAGTTTAAATGTTTGTCAGATGTTTCATTTTCTTTTTCCCAAGCTTGTTGTTTCTCTCTTAATAGAGTTCTTTTTGCAGACACCCAGGTGGCATTGGGAGGATCATTGCAGCTTGTGGCAATATGCCCATCCTCACCACAACGAAAACAGTACCATGGTTTTGGCTTGGGTTTAACTGTAACGCTTGTGGTTTCAGATGTGAGTTTCGGGTACGTCGTCTTCTTGTTGACTGGTTTCTCCTTTGGTTTATCTTTCTCTTTTTTCTTTCCAGTTTTGTTTGTGGCTGATGTCTTTGGTTTTGGACTCGAGAGAGCAGCGATTTGAGCCTATAGTTCAACAATTTGCATTTGAAGTTGTTGAGTAGCTTGTGTTTCTTCAGAGAAAGACTGAGATGACTCATAGGTGTCTCCAAGATATGCCTCATGTACTTGCGCTACAGCTTGGGCTTTAGGTCTTTGAAAACCTAAATGCTGTTTCATCTGATTTGCTTTTGCAGTCTGTTTGTCCTCCTCTGTGCGTAAAAGGAGTAAAAACTCTGGAAAAGTGGGTGGATTCTCTCTTCGTTGCTCAAGATGAAGGTTGTTAATCAATGTATTGTTCCAACAACCTCTACAGAATTGCTTTAACAGTTGCTTCTCGTAATCTTGGGGTGCAATGGTTTTCATTTTTACGATTCGGTTCAAAAATGTTTGGAGTCTTTGAAGATAATTAGAAGGTTTCTCGCCCGAGTTTTGATTGACATTGAGAAACTGGGCAAAAAGGTCATCTCCATCTTCCACGATCGCATAAGCTGAGTCAAGCAGGTCTAGAAAAGCTTTCGGATTGGCATGGGGACCAAGGGACTTGACTACAATAGCAGCAGGGAGAAGTAAACTATCAACAATCCGTCTCACCAGTTGTGCACTACAAACAGAAGAATCCGCCAAGTGACATTCAATACTGCTCCTCCAAGTATCGTAATCGACCTCAAAGTTTGGGCAAGGGATTTTGCCAGAAAATGGTCTTAGTTTGGTTGGTGCGTGTATATGAGAAGTGAGGTCTGAACTTTTGACTATATGTTCAACCACTACACGCTGCACCTCGGGTTCAGCAGATGGAAGGAATGAGTTTGCTGACATTTACATATATATATACATATATGTATATATATATATATATGTGTATATGTATATATATGTATATGTATATATATGTATATGTATATATATATATGTATATATATATGTATATGTATATATATATATGTATATATATATGTATATGTATGTATATATATATGTATATGTATGTATATATATATGTATATATGTATTATATATGTATATATATGTATGTATATATATATGTATATATATATATATGTATATATATATTTATATATATATATATATAAATGAATAAGACCAGCAAGTGTAAAATTAATCCTGTATGTTCCCGGAGGAGATTTTATGGAAAATCTTTGTTTTTTTAAATACAGTATTTTATAAAGATTACAATGATTTTCTTGGGCTAATACATGCAGCATTTAGTACACGTTGCATTTCCCATATTCCTTTTGTCCTTTGAGACTTCCTTCGGGGCGTGCCGTGTTAAGGGGGGCGTTCTGTGCGGTCTGCATTCAGATACACTTGCACGTTCGAGCTCCTCTCTCCTCCCACCACTCCTGCACACACGCACGGCAGAAGGTGTGACTACACAGCAGTCTGACAGGATCTTTAAAGATGTCCAAACAGGTCGGACAATGGAGATCGTCCTCAACTCAACTCGGCTTGCCATGGTCCTTGCGAAGTAACCGTCTCACTTTCTGACCTTCACTCTCAGGATAGCCGCAGCCGAAGTGCTTCTTGCTTTTGTTTTCAGACTTGCCCGTAGCAAAAAGCTCGCCGTTATCTGGGATCTGACAAATCGTTTAATTACCACTTTCAATCCAACAACTCACACGGAGTAAAACCAAAGACTCAAAAACAAAAACACTGCATCAAACGATGCCCCAACGTGCTGTAACGTTTCGTGTGAAGAGGAAAAGATGAGGCAAATAAAGTAAACTTTCAGGCCAATACTGGAATATTTTTAAAAAAGCCCATCGTTTATTCACGCACATGAAAAAAAACAGCCTGGTAGCAGGTCTGCTAAATCATACATGATAAAGCAGATTCATCCGCACTTCACCTTGCGTCACAAAGATTGATGACCAACAAAAACAGTGAGACCGCAATTATGTCGTTCTTCTTCGAAGTCTGGCCACCAGGCGGGAAGTCAGGGCAGCAACCTACGCATAGGCGCCATTCGATGACATCACTTGTTGGCGACACCTAACGAAAGGACCCAGAACATTTTTTTTATAACGTTTTCAAACAATTTCATTATTGAACAACACAATACAACATACAAAAATGCCAACAATTAAACATGTTTTTAACATAAATCAACATAATTGCCAAGGGAGCAGTGGTTAGATAATATATATATATATATATACATCCATTATCTATACCGCTTATCCTCACAAGGGTCGCGGGGCGTGCTGGAGCCTATCCCAGCTGTCTTTGGGCAGTGGGCGAGGGACACCCTGAATTGGTTGCCAGCCAATCGCAGGGCACACAGAGACAAACATCCGCACTCACAATCACACCTAGGGGCAATTTAGACAGTCCAATCACCTTACCATGCATGTTTTTGGAATGTGGGAGGAAACCGGAGTACCCGGAGAAAACCCACACAGGCACGGGGAGAACATGCAAACTCCACACAGGGATGCCGGAGCCGGGATCGAACCCACGACCTCTGAACTGTGAGGCGGACATGCTAACCAGTCGACCCACTACAGCTAGCTACCGCAAATTAAAAAAAATAGCTACAGCAAATTGCGCTTGGTCTTACTGGGCACAATGTGTGTTCGAACGGACCGCAGCCTCCACACAGGACGTCCATCATTACTTTAAAGGACGACGACATCATTGATTAATTAAGTCTTTGTATCAGGATGAGCTCCTTTCAGCCCCCGTTGATGCTTCTCGGCCAAGTTGGCCTAGCTTAGTTTAGCTCACTAGCCGCTAACAAAGAGAAGCACACGACACATCGTCAAGAAGAAATAAAGTACGAATTAGTTGGGATTGTCGAGTGAGAATGTGTGCAATGACGACAACAACATACGAGGAGGAACTTTGTGGAATAAAAGAAGAGAACGAGCAACATCTTCAACTGCTGGGCGAAGTCTGCAAGCAGCCTCGTGTTGTGTTACACGGAGCAGGTTTGTACACTTCTTACTCTCATTTGATTTGTAAAGAACGACTTTCTGTCGTTAAAAATATGCACGTCACCTGTGTTTGTATTTCAATGTAATCTTCTTTCCTAGTGTATGGTAATCAGAGGTGGGTAGAGTAGCCAAAAATTGTACTCAAGTAAAAGTTTTTTGACTGAACGATTGTCGTACTGTAATGGCGTCGGCTGTGGCCCACAGTAGCCGGTTGGACTAATAAAAACGTGATAATTAAACTATGTCTGTTTTCTTGGAAGACGCTACAATATATTTTAAAGCATGACGTCATCGACAGGCGCGAAGGACCCGATCACATCTGCTACCCAACGGGCTTGCTGCGGGCCGGATCTAATAATAAAGCAATATCATCCCAGGGGCTGTAGAAAACCTTCTTACGGGCCGGATGTGACCCGCGGGCCTTGACTTTGACATTGGTGCGTTAGAGGTTAATTTAAAGTGGAAGTCAACCCAAACATTTTTTTCAAGAATATAGTCCCAGCCGGCCCACTAGTTAAAACACGGCATCCTGATTAATTTTACATTTGTGGAATATAAATTAACACTTGTGTTGTCTTGTGGGTCAAAATTGACCCATTACCACGTTTAGCTGTAGAAAAAATACCTTAAACAATCTTTTTCCAACTTGAAATTTGATTACATTTCCTAACTGGGCCCCATAATTAGAAAAAGTGATACCTTGTTTTTGTGTATGTTTCCATGTGGGCTGTACACCACTAGGGTACAAAGATTGTCTTATGGGTCATTTTTGACCCGTGAATTATAAAAGCATATAAACACCAGAAAAAAAGTTCAAAGGGCACACAAACTCTCTCAAATACACAAATACACACACATACAAACCCACTCACACACAGACACAGACACACACGCACACACACACACAAACACACAAACACACAAAGAATCTAGATTGATGTACGAATTGAACTTGCATTTGACCAGCAGCTGCACTTTTGACCTGCAGCAAACCCATTGATTTACACAAGCTCCAAAACAAAGCAAAAAAAAACATTATCAGATTTTTTCAGGAGCTCAGGAGGAGCAAGAGGATGAAGATGTATCTGAAGAGCAAGATGGGAAGGAATGAAACCCAGAAGATGATGCACCTTCAGATGAAGAAGAGGAAACCCCTCAAGCTGACGGACATTTTTGTCAAAGAACAGCAAGATTGCGTGGTCTTCATCAAGTTCAGACAGCAACCAAGTAAGAACAAATGCACCAAATGTCATAAGGATGACTCCAGTGCCAACAAGATATTCAGCTGCTAATGTCCAGGAAATGTCACCAACCTTTCTCCTGTTCATCACACCAAACATCGAAAAAGTCATTTCAGAAGATATTCAGGGACCTAAATCTTGTCTTGATTCGCCTGAGGCTGCAGCTGGGTCAATCAAAAGAGAAAAGGTGCAAGTTCTGACTCTGGAAGTAAGACTCCAAGACAAAAGCAATGCACCGTACTGCAAAGCCCATTCTCACATTCGCACATGCTGTCCTATATGTGCTAAATAGAGTTGCTGTTGAAAATTGTTTAGAAAAGAAAGCAACATTTTGTTGTTTAGAGAAAAGTATTTTTATGATTCACTTCATTAAAAAAAATTAAAAGAATAAACTGCGGACAAAAAGTTCCAGATTGTTGACTTTTTCCCCTTTCAATATAATTACTTCAGAAGTAATTAATAATTCCAGATTGTTTACTTTTTCCCCTTTCAATACAATTACTTCAGAAGTAATTACTTGACATTTTATATAATAGCAATAATATATATTTTCTGTGTAAAAGAAAAGTGTTATGACGGTTGGTTTGTGTTTAAAAAAAAAGGCGGAATAATTGTCATTGCTGATTGTTTGTTTGTGTCACAAATACATGATAAAAATTGATTGAATTGTGTTGAATTGATAAATAACAGGTTGTTTCATCATGCAAAATAGATTTGGGATTTAAATTTCAATTAGGTTGCTTTATTTTGGGGCTTTGGTAGGGCGGGTCTTTTTTGACCCATAGGACAAGGTGAGTAAACAGAATGTCAAGTTGCACAAGGGTTAAGCAGCAAAATGCACTCGTTTTTAGCCAGGCCAGGGGCGGCCATTCTGTCTTCTGTCGACTGAAAATTACATCACAACTGTTCACAATGACCAATCACGGCTGACCTGTTTTCTGAATATGAGCCGAAATGGGTCGTTGTGAGCAGTTGTGATGTCATTTTCAGTTGACAGAAGACAAAATGGCTGCCCCCAGAGATGGCTAAAAACTAGTGCATTAACACTTATTCCACAGAATGCCCTGTTTCAACTAGTGGGCTTGCATAGAACATATTCTTGAAAAAAAATGTTTGCGTTGACTTCTGCTTTAAAGCTCGTTAGCTGGCTAAGAAATGAGCGAGTGGAGAGTTCTAATGTAACTGCTTTACAGGAAGTCATCGAATTACGACTTACTTATGCGATCTACGAAGTTTCGACTTTACGTTGCCCCTGCCTCCTCCGCCGTTCTGTCCCCAGCACCATCGTGACTACGTTTACATGCACTCGATATTCGGGTTAAGGTCAAAATTCTGATTTCTGAAACATTCTGAATAACTCGTTTACTGAGTGGAAAGAGTTGTTCCGGAATTTGAATAACCCACTGTGTACGGCGAGAACACGGCGCCAAGACTCAAATATACGTAATTTCCACTCGTTACTTTCAACTGTCAGTAAAACACTTGTTATTCATGTCACTCACCACAGGAATGAACCTCCTCGCTCCAAAAGTGTGCTTTTGTGCTGCGTCTCTGAGCTCGTTTACCTCTGGGCGTGTATTTGCGGTGGGTTGCTCACTAAACAACACACTTCCCAAAAAATGGCATCGGAACAACACTAGTTGTGACCACTTATGAAATTGTTAACATGAAGCCATGCGAACATGAAACACGTAAAAAAAACACAAACCCTAATTATAACTAAGTTTTCAATGAACATGGTGTTTCCATAATATTTCTTTTTTTTTTTTTTTTAAATAGGGACACATTAAACTACACTAGCCATATTAGGTCAATCATCTGCCAAATAAACACCATTAGCCTTATTACCTTTTTAATGTAATAGCCTTAAGTAACATTAAATCTTAAGTATACATTTAAACAATAATCTGAAAGTTAAAACATGAGATTTGACATTACCAACTTGGTGTGCTTATTTTCTTATGTCTTCAAGATGTCAATGGAGATCTTCACATTAAGGAGGAAATAGACGACGACGAGAGCCCCTACTTAAAAGTGGTGCCTGAATGTCATCTCATTAAAAAAGAGGAGGAGCAGCACCATCACATCAAACTGGAGCAGAAAGAGCACCTCCACACCAAGGAGGAGAAACAAGAACCTTCCTACATCAAAGAGAAGGGGAGGATATCACAAAGTTTCCATCGGCTGGTGTCTCTTTGCAGAGTGGAGATGATGCTCAAAATGAGGAGAGTGAAGGGGCGGAGCCTCCAAACAGCAGCAGCTCAAGTCAATGCATGACACCAGAAGGTGATGGAGACCACTGTGGAGGATCCCAAGCAGACGACCTCAGAGCTCCGTTTGCCTGTTTCGATTGTGGCCAAAGGTTCTCTGACCAAGGGACCTTAAAAAATCACAGAAGAACACACACTGGTGAAAAGCCGTTTGCATGCTCAGTTTGTGGTCAAAGATTCTCTAAGAAGGGGAACTTGACAAAACACACAAGAACCCACACTGGTGAGAAACCATTTGCCTGTTTGGATTGTGGCCAAAGGTTCTCTGACTAAGGGAACTTAAAATATCACAGAAGAACACACACTGGTGAAAAGCCGTTTGCATGCACAGTTTGTGGCCAAAGATTCTCTAAGAAGGGAAACTTAAAAACGCACACAAGAATGCATACTGGTGAGAAACCATTTGCCTGTTTGGATTGTGGCCAAAGGTTCTCTGACCAAAGCACCTTAAAATATCACAGAACACACACTGGTGAAAAGCCGTTTCCATGCACAGTTTGTGGCCAAAGATTCTCTAAGAAGGGAAACTTAAAAACGCACACAAGAATGCATACTGGTGAGAAACCATTTGCCTGTTTGGATTGTGGCCAAAGGTTCTCTGACCAAAGCACCTTAAAATATCACAGAACACACACTGGTGAAAAGCCGTTTCCATGCTCAGTTTGTGGTCAAAGATTCTCTCACGCGAGAAGCTTAAAAATACACTCAAGAACACATACTGGTGAGAAACCATTTGCCTGTTTGGATTGTGGCCAAAGGTTCTCTGACCAAACCACCTTAAAAAATCACGGAAGAACACACACTGGTGAAAAGCCGTTTTCATGCTCAGTTTGTGGTCAGAGATTCTCTCAGAAGGGGAACTTGACAAAACACACAAGAACCCACACTGGTGAGAAACCTTTTGCATGCTCAGTTTGTGGTCAGAGATTCTCTCAGAAGGGAAGGTTAATAAGGCACACCAGAACCCACACTGTTGAGAAACCTTTTGCTTGCTCAGTTTGTGGCCAAAGATTCTCTCTGAAGGAGAACTTAAAAATACACACAAGAACCCACACTGGTGATAAACCTTTTGCTTGCTCAGTTTGAGGCCAAAGATTCTCTATGAAGGGGAACTTAAAAATACACACAAGAACGCACACTGGTGAGAAACCTTTTTCCTGTTCAGTTTGTGGTAAAAGATTCTCATGTAAATCAAGCTTAGAAATACACACAATGACACACACTGGTGAAAAGCTGTTTGCTTGCTCGGTTTGTGGTAAAAGATTCACTCAGACGGGAAGATTAAAAATGCACACAAGAACGCATACTGGTGAGAAACCATTTGCCTGTTTGGATTGTGGCCAAATTTTCTCTGACCGAGGGACCTTAAAAAATCACAGAAGAACACACACTGGTGAAAAGCCGTTTGCATGCTCAGTTTGTGGTCAAAGATTCTCTCAGGAGGGGAACTTGACAAAACACACAAGAACCCACACTGGCGAGAAACCTTTTGCCTGCTCAGTTTGTGCCCGAAGATTCTCTAATAAGGGAAACTTAATAATTCACACATGAACACACACCGGCGAGAATCAGTCTACCTCCTCAGATTGTGACCAAAGATAGTCTCATAAGAAAAGCTTAAAAACTCACACAAGATCAAAAAGTGGTGAGAACCAATTTTCCTGCTCAGTTTGTGGCCGAAGATTCTGTAATAAGAGAAACTTAATAATTCACACAAGAACACACACTGGTGAGAAACCCTTTTCCTGGTCGGGTTTGTTGCAAAAGATTGACTTCAAAGTTCTATCTAATAAGACTTAAAAGAACCCACACTGGTGAGAAACATTTCACCTGCTCAGTTTGTGGTAAAAGCTTCTCTCAAAAGGCAAACTTAAAAATACACACAAGAACACACACTGGGGAGAAAATATTTTCCTGCTAAGTTTGTGGCCTACAATTCTTGTGCAAGTATCGGGCTAAGAATCATAAATGTGTAAGTGAGCGTAACAGTGATTAATGAAGTTTGCGCCTCTCATCTGAGCTGGCTTCATCAGTACCAAGGATGATTGTAGTTGAAGTACCTTCTTATGGGGATGCTGAACTTTTATTTTCCTGTACCACAGTTATCCTCCCCCCCCCCCCCCCCCCCTCTCTCTCTCTCTCTCTCTCTCTCTCTCTCTCTCTCTCTCTCTCTCTCTCTCTCTCTCTCTCTCTCTCTCTCTCTCTCTCTCTCTCTCTCTCTCTCTCTCTCTCTCTCTCTCTCTCTCTCTCTCTCTCTCTCTCTCTCTCTTTTTCATTTTTCTCATTTTTACATGAATGTTGTTTCCGCGTTACAGACATCAAATTGTGAAAATTTAAAAAGTTTCCAAAATTGGAGATAAGTGTATGTATGTATATATGAATGGATTTTTGTTGATATGAATTTGTAAATATGGTGAGTTGTCATCAGGGTCATAATAGTTTTGGATTTTTCAGCATAGCTCATTTTTATTCAGTTTTGAGCGTGTTTCAATGTATTAACAGTATTAACCCCCAGTATCAGGCGTGGACGGGCCGGTATGGCTGGAGTAGCGGGAACAAAAACAATACTGTGCAGCTTTTAATGTTGCAGCAACCAGCCGTAAGTAAAGTGTTTACTTTGCGACCTGCTTGCAACGGACCTTCCTTGTGTATTGCTCTCTGCCCAATAAAGTTGTTTGTTCAAAAAGCTTGAATCAGCGGAGTCTTCTTCAATAAAGTCAATTACGTGCGTGAAGTTGACCCCCCCACCCCACGTAAAAATAGGGGGAAATAGTTTGTTACGTTTTATCTTCGTTTGTGCCGTTAAATGTAGGAAGATCTTTATCTGATGCTGCTTTCACTCCACTTTCCAGGTCATTGTATTTATGATTTATGAGTGACCAGATCCAAACTCACCAGATGTGGGACAGGGAGTATGCTAACAAGTGGTGTTACCGTGGGCGTTTCGTGTCCTGGAGAGAAGTGGTGTGCCGTGCCCTGGCGAGAAGGGGCGTTCCGTGTTGTAGTCTGCAGTCAGACCCCTCTCAACCTACGAAGCTCAGCACACGTCACTGGTTTGGATCTTTCACGTTCGTTTAGACAGTTTTGTGGCGGGGTGGGGCGGGTTTGGCAAGGCTTCATTTGCTTTTTTCAGACGTTTAGTTGAGCTCTTTTGTGTTTCGTCATCGCTTCCTGCGCATCGAGCACAAAGCAGGAAGGGTAAGCTGCCATTTCCTTTTCTCCTCTTTTTCTTATCTGAGCAAATTAGCTTTCAGGACTGCAATTTACTTTCATTTTCTCCCACGGCGGCCTAAAGTAGCACATTGCCGAAACTTGGATGTCTTTTTGACTCTTGGTTTTACCAGTGTGACTTGTTGGATGAAAATGTTCTTTTGAAGTGTACAATTGGTAATAAAGCGCGTTTGTGTGATACCAGACAACTGCGTGCTTTTTGCTGCGGGCAAGTCTGAAAACAAAAGCAGGAAGTGCACTTGGGGACTGACAATTCCTTCACTTGTGACTGAGGCAGACGCACCGCGACTCTCCTGAGAGGGAACGTTGGAAACTTGAAGAGTGAATCAGTGTCTTGGCAAGGACTATGGCTGTAAGAGAGGAGGACGATCTCCAGTGTCAGACCTGGTGGGGCCGGTCCGGGATGGCCACGTTTTCACCAACAAGTTCATTGTATATATTTTTTGATCAGGAAAGTGAAAAGAGTTGACATTTTCTATTTTATCAATAAATTTGGGAGAGATTAGGAAATAAGTGACTCCATGAATAACGCCTCTTCTTAATGAGCAGAATGGCCGCGCCCCCTACCATGTTCGGCCGGAGTCACTGGAGTAACCCATTCCAAACTCTCCATTGGAAATCATTGTACTTTCATTGCTTATAACGTCAAAAAACGGCGATCAATTGGCACCAAAATTAATGTGGACATCTCTACTAATGCCCACTTCAACATATCAAAAGGATTAACTTCTCCGTGGCTGATTTATATGAGAATGAGGAAATGTGGAAGTCAGCAGAGGTACATAGGCTGGAACCAGCGCACACTGCTTCTTTGCTTTAAAAAAAAAAAAAAAACACTGCTTCTTTGCTGATCATGGTAAGGACGGGCGAGGCATTAATCACCAGTCAGGATATTTACAGAGACTGAAGTGGAAATGAGATGTGCACATTTATTTGGATGAGGAATGCCCCCAGTTTTTTTTACTTACAAGGCGCCGTCCAATTTGGAAGGTAACAGCCGAAATGGCAACCGAAGCCTTTTGTTCGCTGTTAGATTAGGGCTTTTGTCACTCTCACGCCGCTTCACGCGGGCAGAAGGTGGCGGCCAATCTGGTGCTAACTTTACCTAGCTGGGACACCGCACGCGACTGCTTGCGAGGCAACATGAAGACACAGGCTTGCTCATCTTCACCTCCACACGCTGGGCGGACAGTGAGGAGCCAATGTTGTTGTGCTAACGCCTTTTGTTTTAACGACCTGAAGCTAGTTGTTGCTAAACTTCCGCTGTACCAAGCCTACCTTTAACCGGGGAGGGAAGCGGGGGCTCCAATCTGCCTGCTGCTGCTGCAAGCCGCGTCTCTCTTTCCTCCTGAGACACGAGTTTAGCGTCGCTAAATGCCCGAAATATAACCAGTCGGGGTTCGTGTGCGCATTCATGCTCTTGTCCGCTTCAGCTTGTGAAAGTGGAGGAGCAATTGCCACGGTATTTTTGATTTTGTAGAGGTGATCATGATGAGATCACGTTTTATGTCAATAAATCCAAACTATTGTGCAGAACACTTTTATAGGTTTCACAGGTTGAAGTGGACAAGAGTAGTAATGTGCATTTGCATTTTGGTGGCGATCGGCCACCGTTTTAGGCAACAGAACTGACAAAGCGAGCAATATTACCACGCATGCCTTCCTCGCGTGACGTAGACCGCTGAGACCAAAAACATAACATAGGCCACGCCCCTTTTGGGGGAGGGGAAATTTGTCGTAAACCAAATCACAAAAAAAGACCTTAAATCACTACAGAGTCTTTTGAGGTGGGCATTTTCGTACTAATGTCATTTTTACATGCAAACCTATTATAAGTGTAAGTGTCCCTTTAAATGCTCCAATCCCACTACTTACATTGAAATACATCAACATTATTATTTTTACAACTGTAATAGTTTTATTACAATATTGATTTAATAGTCAATCAGCATCAATGCACTTGGGCCAAATTCATTATGGAATATGCAGCAATACTTAGTCTGCGCTCAGGCTCAGGACATTATATCATATATCGGCGCTGTGCTGTGAAATACACATTTGAATAAATGAACAAATGAGTAATTTATGAATACTCATCCATTCACATGTCCAATTTTGTCGTTTTTTAAATTGTTCCCATAATGGGAAACCTCATTCATTAAAAAATGGACTAAAGTGTTTTTCACAGGACAGCGACTATATGCAAAATAGCCAGAACATCAGAATTCATTCTGATTGCTGTTCCGATACTGATACTGGTATCGGCAAGTATCCCAATACCGCTTAAAATGCTGGTATCGGCATCGGCGAGTACGAACAAATGAAGCGCCGATTCTTTGAATGCAGCGCGCATATTTGAGAGCCTTATCCCAAATGCAGCTCACCAGCACGAAGAGCCATGGAAATAGGCTGTTTATTCAACACACGTATTCTGTGTGTGTGTATATGTTACAATATAGGGCTGTGTAATTAATCGAAATTCAATTACATTTTCGATTATTACACTCCATGATTAGAAAATTGGCCGAATCGTAAAAAACGATTATTAATACTAATTTTGAGTTGTTTTGAGGCATGCGCTCACGAGTTACTCCGCCGCGCCACCCTCTCCAAGCTAGCTAGCTAGCGAGCTAGCCAGCCATCCAGCCCGTACCCCGCACCCGGCAAGTTGCACTGCCCACGCTCCTACTCAACGTTTTAACAGAGTAACAGACCTAAAAATGGCACACAAACCGCCACAGGAAAGACTTGTAAACAAGTAAGGCAAGTCAAAATCGCTTATTCGCTTACATTTTGGGTTCGCAGTGGAAGACGTGAGCAAAGACGTATTAAAGGGACACTTGGGTGAGCTTAACATTGGCACTTATATAATAGGTTTGCATGTAAAAATGACATTAGTACTAAAATGCCCACCTGAAAAAGACTCTGCAGTGATTTAAGGTCTTTTTTTGTGATAAGGTTTACGACAACATTTCCACGCCCCAAAAAGGGGCGTGGCTTATGTTATGTTTTCGTTCTCAGCGGTCTACGTCACGGGAGGAAGGCATGCGTGGTAATATTGCTCGCTTTGACAGTTCTGTTGTCTAAAATGGTGTCCGATCGCCACCAAAATGCAAATGCACATTAGTACTCTTGTCCACTTCAACCTGTGAAAGTATAAAAGTGTTCTGCACAATAGTCTGGATTTATTGACATAAAACGTGATCTCATCATGATCACCTCCACAAAATCAAAAATACCGTGGCGATTGCTCCTCCCTTTTCGCAAGCTGAAGCGGACAAGAGCATGAATGCGCACACAAACCCCGACTGGTTATATTTAGGACATTTAGCGACGCTAAACTCGTGTCTGAGGAGGGAGAGAGATGCGGCTTGCAGCAGCAGCAGGCAGATTAGAGCCCCCCGCTTCCCTCGCCGGTTAAAGGTAGGATTGGGACAGCGGAAGTTTAGCAACAACTAGCCTCAGGGCATTAAAACAAAAGGCGTTAGCACAACAACATTAGCTCCTTACTCTGCGTCCAGCGTGCGTCTCTTCAAGTCGCAGGCTTGCCTCCCAAGCAGTCGCGTGCGTTATCAGACAGAGAGCCCCAGAGAGTGAGTTAAGCCCTCATCGAACAAGCCTCAATGTTCAGTAAAAACAAAAGGTTTTGGCGAGGCTGACTGCGCAGCCTAGTGTGGCCGCATTGGAAGTGCCACTTCGGCTGTTACCTTCCAAATTGGACGGCGCCTTGTAAATAAAAAAACTGGGGCCATTACTCATCCAAATAAATGTGCACGTCTCATTTACACTTCAGTCTCTGTAAATATCCTGACTGGTGTTTAATGCCTCGCCCGTGCTAACCATGATCAGCAAAGAAGCAGTGTTTTTTTTTTTTTTTTTTAAGCAAAGAAGCAGTGTGTGCTTGTCCCAGCCTAAATCTACGTAGCTCTGCTGACTTCCATATTTCCTCATTCTCATATAAATCAGCCACGGAGAGGTTAGTCCTTTTGATATGTTGAAGTGGGCATTAGTAGAGATGTCCACGTTTTTGGACGTTATAAGCAATGAAAGTACAATGATTTCCAATGGAGAGTTTGTAATCGGTCCCTACAGTGACTCCGACCGAACATGGATAGAACACCAGGGGGCGCGGCCATTCTGCTCATTAACAAGGGGCGTTATTCATAGAGTCACTTATGTCCTAATTTCTCCCAAATTTATTGATAAAATAGAAAATTACAACTCTTTTCATTTTCCTGATCAAAAAATGTATAAAATGAACTTGTTAGTGAAAACGTGGCCATCCCCACCGTCCCTTTAAGTGCAAGTTGTCTTTGCACCCACCGGCAACGCGACGAATCTATTCAACCATCGGACAAGCTTTCCAAATGTTTAGGGCACAGACTCCACTTCTCAATCGGCACGAGGGATTTATTTAAATAACATATCTTATGAAAATATACACTACTTTTTTCTAGCACAAAAATAGAAACCACGCTAAACATTACTATTGTGACTTAAGTTACATTTCTTTTGTAGTCCATAATATGAAGTCAAAATTTCTGTGTTTATTTTTGTTTTAAATTGCTTCAAATGCAATTTGCAAACATATTATTGGTCATTATATTGTAATACAGTTTATATATGGCCTACCGTAATTTAGAAGTATTGTATAGAATACTAGTATGTAACAGTCAACATTTAAATTAGTTTGACCCAATCAGCATATTAAATTTATAATTTATCAGAAGCAAATTACTTAAATATTACTTTAAAAAACAAAACAAAAAAGGCTCCAGACAAAGGTCTAAATGTATAGATGAATAGCATATCTGTTATTCTGTCAAAATTGGCATTTTACTCCAAACAGTTCACTACTTTGGCAATTTATAAGTGCATAGCAAGTTAACTCCAATGCTCTGTTTTTTTATACAAAGAAACCATACTTTAATTTAGAAATTTGCACTTTTTACATTTTTTAAAATAATTTAATAAATATTGTTAGGTGCAAAACGAACTAAAATTATTATAGTGTTTCAAACAATTTTGTCTTAATATTTTTTACATGTTTAAACCTGTTCTTGTTTTGTAGCAAAAAGTAATCGTTTGAATAATCGTGATTTCAATTATTACCAAAATAATCGTGATTAATATTTTTTTTCATAATCGAGCAGCCCTATTACAACAGATACTTCACAAGTGATGATTTAAATATGAATAATTTTACATTCAAGTGAGTATGCAATTCTTTAGAATTACAAGAAAAATAGCACTTACATTTAGATTTTTCAAATGGCAATGCATCGGTACGGCATCGGCCAAGACTGCACAGCCAGGTTGCGGAATCGGTATCGGGGACCAAAAAGTGGTATCGGAACAACTCTATTGCGGGGCTTGTTCCTGACAATTAGCTGCAATCTGCGTAAACCCCGCCTCTATTTCCCTATGAAAGGACATCAATTTGATGCATCAAAATGAGATCGGTGAGGAGGTTTAAGGCGAGAACTTATATACTGTATGAATGGCAGCGGGGGAAGTGCTCCCGGCCGGTAGCCGCCGTGCCCTGGGTGCACTCTAACAACAGTTGGGTCAAAAATAACTATTTTGGAGTTAAATTTGACCCAATTGTTGTGTTAAAAAAGGACCAACCCAGACTTGGGTCAATTTGAACCAAAAAATTGGGTTATTCAGTTTTGACCCAATTAAGGGTTAAATGAATACAACAAATTGGGTCAAAACAATGCAAATTATTGGGTTATTCCACTATTTTAAATATTTATTTATTTATTTATTCAAGTATTAAATTGTATTTATCTTTAGGTACATCACTCCTGACATTGACATAATTTCAGCAACAATAACAGTAGGGGATGTACAGTTATTAATATCCTGTTATAACTGGAATATAAAATGGATAAGAATTCTGAAAATTCTGTAATAAAAGAAGTGGAATGATGGGGAGGTCTATAAACGGTAATGCAGAGAATAGGGGGACTGCTAAAAACAAAGGCATGGCGTTCAAACGATAAATAACTGCTGAAAATGATCTCCTTTGATAAAAGAGTATTAATGTTTCCGTTTCCGGCGCCGCGCGAGTGGCAGCCCGCTACAGTAGCTCCGGCTCATCGGTGAGCCTTTTCGTGTGTTTTTGTTCTTTAATATTACTCTACCTCATACCTTTTTCATATAGTTGATAGTCGTAACTTGCGTAGCAATGGACACCCAAACTGCGGTATTCTTGCTGCTGCTGATGGCTATTTGTTGCGCGATCGTGTCCGGCGACTTGGCTCGGAGCCGAGCCCCCATTGTTTACAGCCGGAATCAGCTGTTAGCACTCCGTGCTAACCATGCGCCGGCTCCCGGGGCGAGACCCGATATCCCCCGTGAGCTGAGGAGGAAGAGACGGGGATCTCGTGCGGGGGTTAAACGCCGGGAAAGGAGGAGACGATACCATCCCGTCCTCCCGTCTGTTATCATGGGGAATGTTAGATCGCTCCCCAACAAGATGGACGAGCTAGCGGCGCTTACCCGGCACGAGAGGGACTTCCGGGAGGCTAGCCTGATGCGATTCACGGAGTCGTGGCTAACAGCGCTAACGCCGAACGCGGTCATAGAATTGGACGGCTTCCAAATCATACGCGCGGACAGGACGCTGGAGAGTGGAAAGAGGAAAGGAGGAGGGCTGGCTGTGTTTGTGAACGATAGATAATCCTGGGCACATCACATCACGATTAAGGAGCAGCTTTGCAGCAGGGATATTGAGCTGCTAGCTGTTGGCATGAGGCCATTCTACATCCCGCGAGAGTTTAGTCATGTGATCGCGGTGACCGTCTACGTCCCACCAGCTGCCAGCAGCGACACAGCCTGTGATGTCTTGACTGCAGCAGTGAGCAGGCTACAAACACAGCACCCAAATGCCCTGGTACTCATCTCTGGTGACTTCAATCATGCCTCCCCTTCCTCCTCTCTGCCTTCATTCACACAGTATGTCACCTGCCACACCAGAGACAATAAAACACTGGACCTTTTCTATGCCAACACCAAGGAGGCATACACATCACTGCCCCTCCCCCCGCTGGGCAAAGCTGATCACAACCTGGTGGCTCTCCAGTCTGTGTACAAACCTCTGGTCCGCAGGCAGCCAGCTGTGACCCGCACGGTTCAGAGATGGTCTGGAGAGGCCGAGGAGGCCTTAAAGGACTGCTTCAGCACAACTGTGTGGGAAGTATTCAGCGATGCTCACGGGGAAGACATTAGTAGTCTAACGGACACTGTTACAGACTATATAAATTTCTGCATGGAGAACACCATACCCAACAGGACAGTAAGGTGTTTCTCCAACAACAAACCCTGGATCACACCAGACATAAAAGCTCTCCTGAAGGAGAAGAGGAGGGCTTTTGCGTCAGGCAACATAGAGGAGCGGAGGACTGTGCAGCGCCAGCTGAGGAGGAGGATCAGAGAGGGGAAAAGGTCCTACAGGAAGAGGATGGAGGAGCAGCTGCTGCAGAATAACGCCAGGGGAGTCTGGAGGGGCCTGAAGACCATCTCAGGCCACGGACAACCCAAGACCCGGACTGGGGGGGACCTGCAGTGGGCAAATGAGCTGAATCTCTTTTTCAATAGGTTCGATCAGATGCCTGCCTCCACCTACTCCTCCTGCTGGGCGTGTCACCCCCTCCCCTTTTTTCTCCACAGTCTCCAGCTCCCAGCTACACCAGATAGCCACCACTCCCTCCTGTCCAGCCTTGGCCTTCACAACATCTCAGGTGAGGAACCAGCTGAAGAAGATGAAGGCGAGGAAGGCAGCGGGTCCAGATGGCATCAGCCCCCAGCTCCTCAAATCCTGCGCAGACCAGCTGTGTGGAATTGTCCAGCACATGTTCAACCTGAGCCTGAAGCTGGGCAGGGTCCCCCAGCTATGGAAAACATCCTGCCTGGTCCCGGTGCCAAAGACCCCCCACCCGAAGGAGCTCAACAGCTTCAGACCAGTGGCGCTGACGTCTCACCTGATGAAGACCCTGGAGAGACTGGTCCTTGTCCACCTGCGCCCCCTGGTGAGCTCCTCAATGGACCCACTCCAGTTCGCATATCAGCCTGGCATCAGTGTGGATGATGCCATCATCTACCTCCTCCACACTTCACTCTCCCACCTGAAGAAGGCGGGGAGCACTGTGAGGATCATGTTCTTTGATTTCTCCAGTGCTTTCAACACCATCCAGCCCACCCTACTGGGAGACAAGCTGGAGCGGGCGGGGGCGGCCCACCACCTCACCACATGGATCCAGGACTACCTCACAAACCGGCCACAGTATGTGAGGACACAGGACTGTGTGTCTGACGTGCTCCTATGCAGCACGGGGGCCCCACAGGGAACTGTCTTGGCTCCCTTCCTGTTCACCCTCTACACCTCGGACTTCAACTACAACACCCCTACCTGTCACCTGCAGAAGTTCTCTGACGACTCTGCGATTGTCGGCCTCATCACAGGCGGAGATGATCGGGAGTACAGAGAACTTACTCAGGGTTTTGTGGACTGGTGCCAGCAGAACCGCCTCCTGATCAATGCGTGGAAATCCAAAGAAATAGTGGTGGATTTCGGTAGGTGCCAGCACTCTTCACCTGCACCAGTGAATATCCGGGGAACAGATGTTGAGAGAGTCTCAACTTACAAGTACGTGGGTGTTCATCTGAACAATAAACTGGACTGGTGCGACAACACAGACGCCCTCTATAGGAGGAGTCAGAGCAGACTCTTCCTACTCAGGAGACTGAGGTCTTTTGGGGTTCAGGGGACACTCCTCAGGAACTTTTATGACTCGGTGGTTGCATCGGTCATCTTCCAGGGAGTGGTCACCTGGGCAGGCGGCGTCTCGGCCCGGGACAAGAAGCGGCTGGACAAACTGGTCAGGAGGGCCGGCTCTGTCCTGGGCTGCTCCCTGGACTGTGTGGACTCGGTGGGGGACAGGAGGATGTTGGCCAAGCTGTCATCAATGCTGGGCAACCCGGACCACCCCCTCCAGGGCACCCTAACAGCACTCCACAGCACCTTCAGTGACAGACTGTTACACCCTCGCTGTGCAAAGGAGAGATTCCGCCGTTCCTTCTTGCCTGCGGCTGTCAGACTCTTTAACAAGAACATTGTGTAGTCTCTACAAACTGGTGGACATTAGTGCAATTGTGCAGTCCTGCACCTGAGCTCATATCGTGCAATACCCAATACTCCCCACTACTGTAATACCGTGCAATACTCAACATTCCCCACTACTATTAGTCTAGTTTTATTTTTATCCAATGCTGTTCCTTACATTTCACTACAGCACTGCAGCACTGTCACTTACTTAGAGTATTTTTTCCTCTGTACTATGTACAGGCCGAAATGAGTGTTCCTCATATTTTTTATGTAGATGTAGGTTGGTGTGTATATACAAGTGTATATACACATGTTACTGCGTATATCTACATAGGTTTGATCCTAAATGTTTGCCGTCAATGTTATACATTAATGGCCACATTATGCCGCCGTCACTGTGTGACCTATATCTTTGCTGCTGTAACAATGAAAATTTCCCCACTGTGGGATCAATAAAGGCATTCTTATCTTATCTTATCTTATCTTATCTTAATAAAAATTGATGCAGTCCCGCCTCCTCTTTTGCCATCCCTTGTAGAAAATAAAATGTTAAAATTCGGTTGGCAAGCCTCGGTGAGAGCAACTGGAACATCTGTACCAAGCCATGTCTCAGACAAAAGTATACCATGTAAATTATGGTCTAAAATCAGGTCGTTTATGATAAAAGTTTTGTTTAAAAGGGAGCGCACGTTCAGCACGGCCAGATTAATTATTGTGCTGGACGTGCGCTCATAGTGGTATGAATGAGCAGTATTAACATATACTAGATTACCACTGTTAAAACCACGTTGTTTGTGTGTGCAAGCAAGCGTCTGCCGGTGATGGTTTCAATGGGAAAGTTGTCCGATAGTGCTAATGATAATGAGGGCCTGCAGGGGGAGCTAGTGAGGGTGGTGGTACTGTGAGCAGCTGGTATTGGCCTGTAGGTGATGGTAGTGACATTGTCATTGCAGCGTTTATGAGTAGAAGAAGAAATATGATTGGTAAACAAGAGTCAGCTGGGAGTGGAATTGGTTACGACATGGTGGATGTTAGCGGCTAAAATCTTGCTACCGCAGGAGTTCGGATGAACACCATCCGGCTGGTAAAAAGACGGGCGATTACAGAATAGGTTAAAATTGTCAATAAAAGCAAAGTCAAGGTGGCCACAAGTGCGTAGGAGCCACGTGTTCAAGCTTAAAAGGCGGCTGAAGCGCTCGACTCCGCGAGACAATGCCGGCAAAATGCCACTCACCCAGACCGACAGACCGCAGGTTCTTAACAAGGCAAAGAGGGCGGGAAAGTCTCTCTTCGTCTGCTCAGACTGTCGGCGTATTGTTTCGTTTGTTCCTACGTGAACGATGAGCCGGGTTATGGATGATGGCAGAGAGTCAAGAACACCCGGCAGGATGTTAACTATGTCCATGACTTTTGCTCCGGGAAAACAGCGGGTGACGGAGCCGGGATAGTGAGTACGTCTAATGGTGCTGTCGCCAATTATAACGGTGGTCGGTGGGTGACGTGAGGAGGGAACGCCAAGGGACTCACCGCCGGCGGGAGATTCACGACCCCACTGTCCAGGATGGCTCCGCCGAGGCCGAGTGATGACGGTGGATGACACCGGTGAGTGTCGCCGATGATGCTGGTGATGTCGACCACTCGTGTACCGGGACACCGCGTCCCGGAGCAGCCCGACGCGTGAGTGAACGGCCGGGTCACCGGCGGACCCGCCCAACATGGGGTTCCCGGCCGAGGTCGTCGCCGTGGGTGGCGGGGAATCCGAGGGAGCCCCTGGGAGCACAGCCCCAGCGTCGGACGCAGCAGTCGGTGTCTCCGACTGCTGTAGTGCAGTGATGGGAACAGGAGACTCACTCGCCAGGGCGGCGAACCGATTCCCCAGGACCAGTTGGGGGTGGTGGGGTGGCTCCCCGGCCCTCCGGCCGCGGGACACCACCTCGACCCAGGTGTCACTCTGCAGCGGTGTCGAGCAGGATGGTCCCGGGCAGGCAATCGGATCCCACCTCGCCGTGTCCGAGAGGCCAGCCGCCTCAGCCGTCATTGTCGCCGACAGGATTTCACGAGCGTGCCTCCTTATGACCACCGCGGAGAGTTCGGGGAAACGGGTCGCGACGCAAGAGATGACCGATTCCTTCTCATGGAGCTCCTCTGAGAGACGACGAATATCCCTTCTTAGGTCAGAAATTGTTTTATTTGCCTTCTCCAGCAGGCCATTGTGTTCGTCGCTGTCGTCTGAAGGCATTTTAATACACTAGCACCAAGCTAGCCCCAAGCTAGCCTGTTTCCGTCGCAAGCTAGCTGTATGCTAGTCCGCGAGATCAAGCGACCCAGAGATTCACAAACATTTAAAAAATAAATAAATGAATAATAATAATTAAAAATAAGATAAAAATAGTCTCCAAAAAAAAAAAAAAAGTAAAAACGCAACGCGCAGGTGAGGTAGACTCGAAGGAGAAAGTGCAGAAGTGCAATCGTTACCATCCAATTAGAGTGCTTCCATCTCCTCTGTTCTCTGTTCTCCATATAACGCCAATTGAACTCCAAGCTTTAGGCATTACTGACACCTAGGAGTAGAATCAGCGCACTTCAAAATCCGCTTTTTTCTTTTCTTTTTTAATTGCACTGTTTTAACAAGTTATAACCTATAATATTGACAAATATTTATCAGATTTTAAAAATTCTATAGTTCCTGAAAAAAGGGACAAAATATGGCAAAACGAGGCATTTTCCGACACATTTATTGAGAGAAAAAGACAAAAACAACCACGCAGATTGCTACAATTGTCGTAATGAGCCCCCACTTTGCATATATGCAGTGCGCTGATTCTACCCCTAGGTGTCAGTTATGCCTAAGGCAGGGGTGCCCACACTTCTTCAGCCTGAGAGCTACTTATGACAGACCGAGTCAAATGATCTACAGCCCACTAAAAATGCAAAACACATTATTTATAAATACTGTATATTGACAATTATTTTTATATGTACCGTATATGATGGTGTACCTTGCATGACTGCGCCAACCTATATATAGCACAATACAACAACAAAAATGTTTTGTAATTACCTTACTCTGATGATTTGCTCTGGATGGAATCAACCAAGGATGCATAGTCCGGACAGTAGCATCTGATAGCCAGCCTCAAGCAGATTTGCAGCAACAACAATCCGCCCATTTGCTCCATTCGGCAGTCAACTTTTTTGCACACCATGCTAATGCTATCAATATTGCTGTTTGGTAAAGTTCAAGAACTGTTTAAAAAAAAAAAGCCGCCGAGTGAACAGGACGCTGTGGGGCTGTGTCCGATGAATATTGGCTGCCGCGAGGCGGAATGGCAAAAAAAGTATACTTGTTTTTTTACGCGATAAGTGAGCAAATGGGCGGATTTCCGGTGCTTCGCTCCGCGTCCCACCGCTCCAAATGCATCATACGCAACCGCGCCCGCCCGCGCGAACTGCCTTAATTACAATTGAAACGCACCGCCAGAAACGTTCCCAGAGCAATTGGTGTGAACGTAGCAATACAGTAGTGAGGACGGATTATAGGCTGGTGATCTACCCACAATGCCTTTGCGATCGACCGGTAGATCGCGATCGACGTAATGGGCACCCCTGCTGTACGGGGTCGCGGGAAGGTGCTGGAGCCTATCCCATCTGACTGTGGGCAAAAGGCAGACTACCCGGAAATGGTTGCCAGCCAATCGCAGGGCACACAGAGACAAACAAACATCCGCACTCACAATCACACCTAGGGGCAATTTAGAGAGTCCAATCAACTTACCATGCATGTTTTTGGAATGTGGGAGGAAACCGGAGTACCCAGAGAAAACCCACGCAGGCACGGGGAGAACATGCAAACCCCACACAGGGAGGCCGGAGCCGGGATCGAACCCATGACCTCTGAACTGTGAGGCGGACGTGCTAACCAGTCGCCCACCTAATAAATAACAGAGAAGTGAAAATAAAGTGGCAAAAACCTTGAACGCGGTAAGAAGTGTACAAACCTGCTGCGTGAAGGTCAACACGAGGCTGCTTGCAAACTTCGCCCACCAGTCGAAAATGTTGCTCGTTCTTTTCTTTTACTCCAAAGTTCCTCTCTGTACTTTGATGTCGATTTCGAGTGTCAGATCAACTTACCGTGCATGTCTTTGGAATGTGGGAGGAAACCGGAGTACCCGGTTAAAAGCCACGCAGGCACGGGGAGAACATGCAATTTCCACACAGAAAGGCCGGGGCCGGATTCGAACTCACGCACTGAGGCGACATGCTAACAAGTCGCCCACCGTACCACCCAAATAAATTCAAAAAACCCTCAATAGCTGAATAAATACTGTAAATGTTCAAGAATTTGAATACATATTAAAACAGTTAAATAAATATAGATGAAGATTTAAAAAAATACTGACATAAATATTTGGGGGAAATATTTCAATCAATACTGAAATATTTAGATATTGAAATGATTAGACAAACAATACATTTTGAAATAATAAACACTCAAATAACTGAATACATGTAAAAACAAATACTTAAATATAAAAAGTACGTTAAATATAAATGACATATTATGTGAATTATAATGAATATTTAAAAAATGTAAGCAAAAATTAAATGATAGAATAAATATTGAAATAAACTGTGAAATACCCAACAAATACTTAAATTTAAGTACATTTTCAAATTATTGGATATAACATACTATAAATAAGTTTTCCAAGGCCTCTGGTTTGAATCTAAATCCAAGCAAATATGAAATTGTGCCTATCAAGAACTGTTTGAAAACATTAATCTGTAGCATCCCAGTTAAAAAATGAACTGGTTTACTTAGGTATTACAATTACTAAAGACCAAAAAAAAGATCTGTGATGAATTTCAGTCCCATTATCGAAAGAACAAAAAAAAAAAAAAGATAAACCAGTGGCTCTTGCGGTATCTCTCTCTCAGAGGTAGAATTCTTCTCTCTAAGGCAGAAGGTATTTGTCGCTTAACATATGCATCTCTGTCCTTGCATTTGGATAGGAAACTAATTGCTGAAATTGACAAAGCTACTTTTCAACTTTGTGTGGAAAAATAGAACTCATCATGTGAAGAAATCTATTCTAAAAATGACTTTGAAAATGGTGGAGGATTGCAAAACGGGCATCATTGAGGTCTGATAAAGATATAAATGTTGGGGTTAGTAAGGTGGAAATTAAAGGGATAGTGTAAGAATAATAATGCATTTTAGTATTCATGTGTTTGATTTTTAACATTAGGCCAACTTGCTTAGTGTGCTTTGCTTTCACATATGTATGTTAATTACACACACACACACACACCCACACACACACACACACACTCACATAGACAATACAAGTTCATAGTGTTCCAGCTGCTTTCGCTCCCCTTTCCCTTAGAGCTGGAACACCTTTGTTATCAGGGACACCGAAGAATAATAAAAAGAAAGGGGGCGCAGGAGCCGGGCAGAGCGTTTTAGGAACTGTAATCGTACACTTCCCTGCGCTCTCCTTGCAAGTAAAAAGACAATATTGTTGTGGAATGTCTTCTCTCCTCATTGTGTGCATTGTTTATGAATGTCTCATTTGGTGTAAACCTGACATTAAATTGGTCCTTCGAGCCGGATCCCTATATGCCGGAAGGTTTCCAGCTGTCGAGTCAACCTCCAGGTAAAGTCCGTGGCCACGGCTCTAAGACCCTTTGTGGGACTGGTCTTTGGCTCCACTTCTGGGAACTGAAGGCTGACGGGAAGCCGGAGGAGTGAAGACATCTCTGGGTGAGTAGGAAACTCACGACACTCGTGGATGAGTGAATTGCGCGCTGGCAAAAAAAAACCTTGCCCTGGTAAAGTAGTAAGACAGAGTAAGTCTATAAAACTGTGAGACAGAGTAAGTCTATAAAACTGTGAGACAGAGTAAGTCTATAAAACTGTAAGACAGAGTAAGTCTATAAAACTGTAAGACAGAGTAAGTCTATAAAACTGTAAGACAGAGTAAGTCTATAAAACTGTAAGACAGAGTAAGTCTATAAAACTGAGAGACAGAGTAAGTCTTTAAAACTGTGTAAGCCTTGAGAATACTAGTCGATGTCAAGTTAAAAGACAGAGTAAGTCTATAAAACTGTAAGGGCGACGGTGTCCTGTACGTACTTAAACTCCGTGAAAAACGCTGCTAAAAGTGTGACTGTGTAAACTGTGTGAGTGAATGTAAACAGGATTGTAAGTGACAACTTTGTGTGGACGCAATAGGCAAGAATCCTGCGCCACTTGTGGTAGAAGCTTGAGGATTGCCACACACTGGGTTGATTGTCACCCTGTTTTAAGGTAAAAGTCAGTATAGGACACCCTAGGTATCATAAAACTGACTCTAGGAAAAAAAAAAAAATGAAAAAAAAAATGGGAAAAGTTAACAGTAAAATCGGTGATAAAAGTGATCTGAAACAAAACCTCGCATGCAAAGATTGGACATTTGTGGAGCGTCACTGTCCTTCCAAAATACAACACTTAAACCTTTGGATAACAAAATATGACTTTGCTGGCCAGCTTAAAAAAAGAAAATAACAATAATAATAATAATAATAATAATAAAGGATGGCGAAGGCCTGTGTACACTTGAATTCTGGGTGTGGGTATGTTTGGGCAAATCGGTTGTGAAACCCTGTGTGAAGTGTGTAAGTGAACAGAGTGATTGCGAATTAAAATACCACTAGGTATTTTATTCCATATAATTAGTATAGTATAATTAGTAGCATATGTAGTAGGATAATGAACAGCAGACTGGTGTAGATGCAGAAGCAAGAATTCTCCATCTGAAAAAGTGTAGTGAGAATGACCACAACAGGAAATTTGAATTGCTGTCCTACTGATAAAAATCCAGTTTTTAGAACACCCTAGGTGTTAGCAAGCTGGACCAAATTGTCTATACAATGGGGAAAATAGGTAGTAAATTTAAATCATAAAATGCAATGTAAGGATTGGAAGTTTGTTGAAAAACAGGATCCTGATAAGGTCCAGTATTTAGACGCATGGATAGCTGAACACGTTTTAAGTTAAGTTAATTACACATAAAGTAGCCGTGTTACAGGAATCAATCATATAGCAGAAGCATTTAATGGGCAAAAAGTAAGAAACGAAGATAATGTGACTTGAGCGGCGGCGCAGACATCAGGGGGGGGCACCTGGGCCCTCTGCTCCTCTCTTGTCTGACCCTGCGACAAGGCGGAACAATTCTTGTTCATTATTATAACATTTGGCTGAAGAAGAGCACAAAGTAAGCAAAAATAAACTACGGATGTAGAAACAAGTCAAATATTTGGGACGCAATCTTAGTGTTGGAAGTATAATTGTAGTGGGGAATAGAAAAACAAAAACAAAGTGCAATTCTCCAGGCTCCAAAACATCAAACGAAGGGGTGGATGATGTCATTTTTTAGGTCTAACAAATTGTTGCTGAATCTGGGTTCCAAATTATGCAGGAATCATTGGTGAAAAAATGTAATAGTGAAGACCTCAAATGACATCACCTTTAAGGTAGACCAATGAAGCAGGAAAATCTTTGTGAAATAAAGCAAATTTTAGTGTTAAGCACAGCATTATCTTAAATTATGGCGACCCCTTATTCAGTTGATAGATTGTAAAGGTCATTTTTCGACCTCAGTTTTGGTGCGGCAAGATAGAGACAAAATGAAACTAATTATTTTGAATTGGACGGTGCATTGCCGCACTCTGGAAGAGCAGTTATTGCAGCATCCATTGCTGTACAAACAAATGCAGCAATGGATGGGTGCCTCAGTTTCCAGTTGTTGTTTTTTTAAGTGCAACCATAGTTTTTGTTCTATCCCCTGATTTTGAGAGTGCCACGTGCAGTCTCTGCATTGTTTTAACAAAGGACCATGATCTTTTTAGCGCTAGCGAAACATTTACCTTGTATGTATTGAGACAACGTCTAACTAAAGAGACGCACGATGTTAAACACAGCCACATTGTTACTACTTCCTTAGGATGGAGGAAGACATGATTGCCTCACTGTAAACACAAACATACATATTACTCAGAAGTATTGTGTTGAACTAACTCACATTTTGATAATTTGTTCTAAACATACATTTTAATTAAGTTGTTAGTAATTCCTGACGATTAAATTAATTTACTCAGTTGTTTTGAGTTTACATGTCTTAAACAAATTAAATATTTAGAACTTCTGGATTTTTTTTAGGTGAAATGCTATCTATCCCTTTGGAACTTCACATTTTTATTGTTTTCCTGTTACAAAAACATTTATTGCATGCAATAGCTGATACATCCTTGTTGGCACACTGTTTTTTAAATATAAAAGGGAGATGCGCGCTATACAAGTGTTGGACCTTGTAACCATTTAGCGCTATAAACTCAAAATAATTAAGTTGGTGGTAATACTGTGCCCTCAGAATTGATAGTTTGTTACACGTAAAGAGTTCAACTTACGTTGACTTATCATTTCTAAGGCAACGAGTTAACATATTTTTTATTTAATTTTTTTTATAAACTGAACTCCTTGATTTAAAAAAAAAAAAAAAGAATAAATAAATAAGCTAAAATAAAACACTGGTGCGACATTACCAGGTGACATCTGTGTATGGCCAAACAGATTACTTATTTTACCGAAATATCCATACGAATGGGCTGCTGAATTGAATGGAAAACTATTGTTTCGTCATCATAGATGCTTTTTCAAAATGGCTAGAAATATTCCCTATACCAAGCATTCAGACGCGTTGACGGTGGCAAAAGCACTTTGCAGGGATATCATCCCCAGATATGGCATTTCTAAAAAACGTACAATGATGGTGGTACCCGTTTTGTTGACCAAATTGTGGAGAAAATAGGATTGATGGTTCACATTGATCTGAGAATCTTGGTGCTTACCACCCTCAAAGTGCTGGATTGGTGGGAATAATTAATGGGACAGCAGAAAATAGACAGAGATAATGCATTAATATAACGGGAAGTACTTTTCATAATAAGATAACGCTTAGACAATGTGTACACGAGAAAGACATGGCAAGTACTTTTCATGATGGAATATGAAAATGAGAAAGGATGGGTATGAGGACGTAGACTTTTGGAGAGTGTTGGCGCAGAAGCGTGAGAAAGGGACAAGTAAGTTGGACAAGGTGTTGTTTCATAGAAAAGAGGACGATGAGACGGGGGCCGGTGGCAGTGAGGAGGCAGGTTGGGGGTGTGATGGAACTGGCTGAAAAAAATAAATAAATAAATAAATAAATAGGGACAGGATTCACGCTATTTGTCGATGGGTCATATAAAAAGGATGTTTTTGGGAAAACACGACTGGCTACTCTGTTGTTACGGAAGATGAAATTTTAAAGGCAGAATCACTGCCGTCGCATTATTCTGCTCAAGCTGCTGAATTAGTTGCACTAACAGAGGCATGTAAATTATGCCAGAATAAAGATGTTACAATTTACACTGATGGCCAATATGCATTTGCAACAGTACACATCTTTGCACAATACTGGCACAATAGAGGCATGATTACATCAACGGGAAGAGCAGTGACACATGCTCAATTACTCCAACATTTGTTAGAGGCCGTACAGTTACCACGCAACATTGCAATATGTAAATGTGCTGCACATAAATCGGGGACAGACAGTGTGACATTGGGGAATGCTTTCGCAGACAAAACAGCTAGAGAAGCAGCTTTAAAGCCCTTCCTGGGGTTTTCAGACCACATTCCTGACACACAAATATTGAATACCCAAACCTTGATAGATATGCAACAGCAGAGTCCACAGACAGAACAAAAACTCTGGACTGATAAGGGGGCAACTTTGCGGGAAAATATTTATGTCAGCACAGAGGGAAAACCCATACTACCAAAAATTTGTTCAGGTGGGCAGCAATATTAAGCCATGGGGTGTCTCATGTTTCGACTGGGGGAACGGTGGCTCTTGTAAACAGACATTACACGACTTATGGGTTTAACCTCTTCTAAAAAAAGCAATTTTTGTACGGCTTGTTTGACCTGAGCCAGGCACAATTCACAAGGTAACTTGCGTCCAATGCGGGGTCAGTTTCCTCCGGCAACCTATCCTTTTCAGAGAATTCATATGGACTTTATTGAATTTATTGAAAGACATTATACCGCGATATGGTATTCTGCAGAGAATTTATAGTGACAATGGGACACATTTTGTTATTGTTAAAATAGGTCTGTTATTTCATATTGACAAAGCGTCATTGTTCCTATCATCCACAGAGTGCTGGTCTGGTGGAAAGGATGAATGGGACTGTAAAGAATAGGTTGAAAAAAAAAAAAAACGCATGGAGGAAACGGGTAGACCTTGGACGCAATGCGTTGATCTTGTTAAACTGTATAGCAACATTACTAGTATAACTGGGCCGACTCCATTTGAAGTACTTTTCGGTAGGCCCTACAAACTACCGTTATTCACTAAACACTGGGAATTGGATGATGAGGCGAATTTGGCTGATTACATGTGAAAGACTTTAGAGAAACGTGGTGAACTTAAATTACCTGAGAACGATTGTGTTTCCCAACAGACACAACAACTGGTGAAGCCAGGAGATTGGGTCCTGGTCCGGAGCATTAAGAGAAAACACTGGTACTCTCCCACGTGGGAGGGCCCATATCAAGTGTTGCTGACAACTCCTACTGCTGTGAAGCTTGCAGAGAGGAGCACGTGGATACGCTTATCACATTGTAAGAAGGTCATTTCTGCTGATTTCTCCTCCGGGGAAGGTGAGCAAAAGTCTGGCAAGAAGGTGGGTGCAGATTTATAGTATCTGGAAATACTTGACGGTCAGTGAAGAATTTGACAGACACCAACCCCTTTTTAGTGGAGTTACAGCAGAAATGGCGATGCCAAAATGGTTTAAAGATGCTATTGGGTGTTTTGCAGCTGTACTGATGGTTATTTTTGTATTTTTATTCATTTGGCACCTGTGGGGGCCCTCGAGGGGGGGCTATTTGAATCCTGCAGTAATTAGAACTAGGCGTGGCTCTTTGGCTTCATCCCACTCATTTGTTCCTTGGATTGTTTCCTGGGCTTATATTAATTCCATCAGAATTACTGTGGCACCCAATAGCACGACAGAACTGAAGCTTCCAAAAGCAACCCTGCGGGGGTTCAAGAAAAGGTGCGGTAGTATAATTCAAACGACGGGGAAGGGATACGAACAGTACTGGTGGTACCTCACTGGACATGTGTTAGATTCGAGTTGGGATTCTTTGATCACTACACAACAGGGTGATTATTGGGTTCCAGGACAGGGCCGTGAGGCTAGATATTTTCATAATAAAATACTTCTTTCAAAGACGGGGTCGACACTCAATCTCAGGGTCACTGTGGGGGTTGGGCCTTTCAGGCCTCCTACTGCAGTTATTTTTAATTCATCTTGTTGGGGGTTTCTTTTGTGGGCTTATTCATCAGGTTTTGATCCTTACTTTCCTATTGTAATTTGTAAAGACAGTACTATGTCTCCTTCTGAAATTCCTAGAGTAAGTTCATATGTTAAACAAACTAAGATAGTAATGAAACATGTTCCTCATACTGATTTTGGCTGGGAAATGCAACAAGTTACAGGTGTGATAGTTCAACATAACAATTGGATGTTGTTAGTAGAAAATGCTGCAGGTCGAGTCAATTTTAGTTGCATTACGTGTCTAGGACCAAGACGTTTTTTATTACGTATCATACCTGCGAAAATTGATCACAATTGTCTTATGGAAGTTATGACCAAAACAAATCCGAATTCCACCTGCATTTCCTGGGATTCAATTTATTCGCTGGCAAGGCTGTGCGGAATAAACCTATATTTTCTGCAATAGTCGCTAAAAACAACTTTTATTGTATGAATCTCACCGGTACAGGCCCAAATTTGGGGTCGATCAACGCCGCCTGGTGTGACACCTGGTGCGCCCACCCACGCTTGGATGCTACACCTCTCATTCCGCGCAGTGACGTGTGGTGGTGGTGTGGTGGTAAACAATTGTATGATACATTGAGAAATGCTTCAGGAGTTTGTGCACTTGTGTCATTGCTCTTAACTGTTACTATTTTTCCATCTACAGTAGAGGATATCCAGAGGGCAGCTCTGACGCACATTCCGCGAGAAAGGTTCTTTAGGAATCGGCGTAGTGCTTCCTGGAGGGATGGAGATCCGACCTATATTGATGCTATTGGCGCACCTCGAGGTGTTCCAGATGAGTATAAACTGGTTGATCAGATTGCAGCTGGTTGGGAGTCCATTTTTATTTGGATCACGCCGAATAAAAATGTTGACAGGATCAACTACCTCCACTACAATGTGTAGAAACTGGGTAACTATACCGAAGCAGGATTTCTTGCTATCAAAGAACAATTGGCAGCCACCTCTCTCATGGCGTTCCAGAACCGCATAGCGGTTGACATGCTCCTCGCGGAAAAGGGTGGGGTGTGCGCCATGCTTGGCGACTGGTGTTGTACATTCATACCTAACAACACGGCCCCGGAGGGGTCCCTCACCAGGGCCATCGATGGCCTCCGCGTTCTCAACCACAAGATGAAGGAGCACTCTGGAGTGGACACGTCTCTTTGGACGGAGTGGTAGGAAAGAACATTTGGTAGATTACAAGGACTTGGTTTCCTTTGTCCTGGTTTCTGTTGCTGTGTTTGCAGCTATCCTCACGTTGTGTGGGTGTTGTTGTATTCCTTGTCTTAGAGCACTGCTCAACCGGTTGATCACGACAGCTATTGCACCTACGACGTCCAAATTAAACGATGTTTATCCGTTATTGCTTTATCGTACAGTTGAGAGTAATGATGACACTGATGACACTTCTTTTGATTCTCCTGTTGACATTTCGTTTTCTTTTCCAGATCTCTTTCCGGGTCTTGGAGATTATGAGTAAAATTACATTAACAACCTCGGGTGTAATTACATTTGTTTTCATGAGAGTGATTCGGTAGATTAAAGCCTTTGTGGAGGGTCTATTCGATGATATGAGGATTGTGCAAATGTAAGAGAAACAGGGGGGAATGTGATTAATCAGATATATAATGATTCGGGTGTTGGATTTTTCAATCAGATTTTTCTTTATATTATTCATGTTGATGTTCATGATTAAGCCTGTTAGTTTTGTAGGTTTAGCTTTATACTATACACGAATAATGATGCATTTTATTGTTCATGTGTTTAGCTTTATATTATATAAAAACAGGGGGGATTGTAAGAATAATAATGCATTTTAGTATTCATGTGTTTGATTTTTAACATTAGGCCAACTTGCTTAGTGTGCTTTGCTTTCACATATGTATGTTAATTACACACACACACACACACCCCCACACACACACACACACACACTTACATAGACAATACAAGTTCATAGTGTTCCAGCTGCTTTCGCTCCCCTTTCCCTTAGAGCTGGAACACCTTTGTTATCAGGAACACCGAAGA
The DNA here is from genome assembly GCF_054856515.1 of Filicampus tigris. NCBI lineage: Eukaryota > Metazoa > Chordata > Actinopteri > Syngnathiformes > Syngnathidae > Filicampus > Filicampus tigris. Next base: position 242,040 of record NC_141233.1, read on the forward strand.
ATAATAAAAAGAAAGGGGGCGCAGGAGCCGGGCAGAGCGTTTTAGGAACTGTAATCGTACACTTCCCTGCGCTCTCCTTGCAAGTAAAAAGACAATATTGTTGTGGAATGTCTTCTCTCCTCATTGTGTGCATTGTTTATGAATGTCTCATTTGGTGTGAACCTGACAGATAGTTACACAGAAATTGATGGAGAGATGGCAGCGACAGAATACATAATAGATACAGAAAGCAGAGGAAGGTGGTTTACAGAATCAACAGGAAGGTTTCTGAAAAGCGGTGGAAGGTGGGAAATAGGTTGCAGGAAGTGGTGTTATCTAGGATTAGATGTGGGCATACAATTATGAATAGTACACTTTTCAAAGTAGGGAAGCAGGAGTCAGGGAACTGTCAATGTGGAGAGGAAGAGACTGTAGAACACGTCAGTTTGCACTGTGCAAACTACAACGAGGGAAGAAGACTTTTGATCGGTGTATTGGGAAATAGGAAACTGAAACTGGATTTAAGCAGTTAAATGCATTGAAATGCATGGAGTTAAAATGCTGAATAATAGCGAAGGTTGCAAGCTTCTATATAGTTATTGAAAGGCTACAGGATTGGTTAGTAGAATTTGAGAAAATGTAATTGGGATTGTTAGGTTTGTTGGTTGTTATTTTATTTACTGTTGTTGTTATTGTTATTGGTTAGGTATGTTTTAATATTTTCATTTTCCTGGGGTATCTTTAGGGGCATACCTGGTTCACACTCCTTACCAGTAGATGGCGGTAACGCACCTTTAAGTTTCTTGCCAACCGCCCAAAAAACTCAGAAGAAGTAGAAAAAATCGACTTCCGTACACGGTTTTTCCATTGCGTAACCAAACAGCCTCCGCATAATCATTCTTTCCGATTTAGTGCTGAACGGACCTCAGCCTCCATACAGGACGTCCATTACTACTTTAAACGACTGCGACATCATTTACTAAGTCCTTGTATCCTGTTTAACTCGTCTCGGCACGCGTTGATGCTTCTCGGCCTAGTTATCTTATTTAGCCTATTTTAGATCGCTAGCCTCTAAACAAAGAGAAACGCACGACACTTCGTCAAACGGAGAGTGCGAATTTGTCGGGATTATACCGTGTGAAAATGTGTGCAAGAACGACATCAAAGTACAGAGAGGAACTTTGTGGAGTAAAAGAAAAGAACGAGCAACTGGTGGGCAAAGTTTGCAAGCAGCCTCGTGTTGACTTTCACGCAGCAGGTTTGTACAATTCTTACCGCGTTCAAGGTTTTTGCCTCTTTATTTTCACTTCTCTGTTATTTATTAGGTGGGCAACTGGTTAGCACGTCCGCCTCACAGTTCAGAGGACGTGGGTTCGATCCCGGCTCCGGCCTCCCTGTGTGGAGTTTGCATGTTCTCCCCGTGCCTGCGTGGGTTTTCCCCGGGTACTCCGGTTTCCTCCCACATTCCAAACACATGCATGGTAAATTGATTGGACTCTCTAAATTGCCCCTAGGTGTAATTGTGAGTGCAGATGTTTGTCTTTGTGTGCCCTGCGATTGGCTGGCAACCAATTCAGGGTGTCCCCCGCCTACTGCCCGAAGAGTGCTGGGATAGGCTCCAGCACGCCCCACGACCTTTGTGAGAATAAGCGGTATCGATAATGGATGGATGGATGTTATTTATTTGACAGTGGCTATTTTGCTGTGATCGGTGTTCCGGTGCAACTGGTTTACAGATTAACTAGCTCCCAATCCCAGTTTTGACCATTTGGGCAATGTCAGTCTGGTAATTTTTTACTTTTACAATTTTTAATATTCTCAATTTCTTGCAGTCGATTGAGAATGGCAAACCACAACACACATTTAATCACATGGTTAGGGCAACAGTTTATTTTCTCATTTTCAAGGGAATATATTTGGTCAGCAATTTTCAGTGAAGTCGCACAGACAAGATAGGTGGAAGACAACGAGGAACCGAAATGGCGGCTGCAGTAAAACCCGTACTCGTTGATAAAATGGGGGCCCGAAGTACGGTGTGGAAGTACTTCGGGTTCAAACCGAATGACAAAGGCGAGCCACTGAACACAGAAGCACCGCAGTGCAAGCGGTGCTACAAAGTCCGCCTTGTGAAGTAAGACAACACATACAATTTGTACAAACATTTGAAGGACAACCATGCATATTTGTACCGCGAATACTGTAAAGAACGGCAGTTGACAATGTTGCTCACCATTTCACTAAACTGTAATGTCAATGAATAGGTATGTAATTTTTAACTCAAGCCCCCCATTTGATTCGATTTTGAGTTCCCGATTTCGATTTGAGTCAATTTTTTTTTTTTTTTAACTCACTGCTGTGCTTGTCTCTGTGCGCGAGTGTGGTGCTGCAGCCATTCACAAACGCAATACGCAATGATGTTTGGTGCCAGCATGTCAAGTATGGCTGCCACAAATCATTTATTTATTATTTTACTAGTCGACTAATCGGATCATATGTAAATCGTGACATAATTGCACCAGGCTCTTATATGACGATCGGTAGCTTACAGCTAGGATTCGTCAAGGTACGCACGAAAGAATAATAAAGACAATTACATTCAACTGGTATTAAACTTTGCAGCTTGTACCAACATTCCTGACATGTTAATAAATGGAGTAATTGAAATTAAAGGTACTGTAGCCTTAATTTTTTTTTAGCTGTAAATGTTTAGTGCATTTTAAAATGGAACCCAAAACTATACACGATGCTGAGATGCACTAATACAATGAAACTACCTATGAATAATAAGATAAATACTTCATTCATTCATTCATTATCCATACCGCTTATCCTCACAAGGGTCGCGGGCGTGCTGGAGCCTATCCCAGCTGTCATTGGGCAGCAGGCGGGGGACACCCTGAGTTGGTTGCCAGCCAATAGCAGGGCACACAGAGACAAACATCCACACTCACAATCACACCTAGGGGCAATTTAAACAGTCCAATCAACTTACCATGCATGTTTTTGGAATGTGGGAGGAAACCAGAGTACCCGGAGGAAACCCACGCAGGCACGGGGAGAACATGCAAACTCCACACAGGGAGGCCGGAGCCGGGATCGAACCCACGACCTCTGAACTGTGAGGCGGACATGCTAACCAGTCGACCACCGTGCCGCCTAGATAAATACTTGTAAACTTATTTAACTTTTCTTGAGTGAAATTGTAGCAGATCCCGACCAGGTCACCGCTGAAAGATATATAGATAATCCTTCGATGTGGATTACGCTGGATATATGAAAAATAACACACATAAATCAGTGACGCGGGACACCTGTTGCTCTTTCTCCATCAACTTGGATTAACTTTATTTACATGTTCATTTTAATTTCATACTGCAGTCATGTACTTCCGTTGGTTTGTATGTTCCAGATTAAAGTGCTGATTATTAGTGTTGTTCCGATGCCTATATATATATATATATATATATATATATATATATATATATATATATAAAAATTAATTAATTCTAAAGAACTGCATACTCACTTGGATGTAAAACCATTGCTATCATGGCTTGGTCAGACTTAAAAACCTTTGTGAAACAGGAAAACAGACTAATACACAGTCAATCCAGTAGAACTTTATTGCGTGCCCGGTATGTAAGTCAGTAAGACAGTAAGTGGATAAACTCTTCTGAAACCTCAGCGTTTTGGCTCCCTAATGCCAAAATAGTGCAATAATCATGTAATTTACATGTATAACAGTAGTGCAACAAGAAGTAAAATTCAATTAAAATAAGAAATAATATACACGAGGTATCTTTGAGAGAGATTTTGTCGGATTAATTACAAAAGCTATAGGACATTATTATAAAAGTTTGTTTTGAGTATTAGTGTCCCATCGCAACAACTTCCGCTCCCAAATCCACTTTCAAAACCAAAAACAAGCAGTAGAAAAATCCAACAAGTTCAACTCCAAAATCCAAAATTGAGCAGTGTTTGTTGTTGCGGTCCATTCCCCTTGTTCATGCTCGCTGCCGTTGTCGCCGCCGCTGCAAGCGCTCTTGGTGCTTGTTCACATGTTTCGTCCTCAAATGTTTTATCATGTTTGACATATTGAACCTGGCCACTTTAGTTCCACCTCTTGCAACTTTCGCACTGCAAATTTTGCACTTAGCTGTTGTTGTACTCGCTGGAGTTTCTATGTTGAAGTAGTTCCATATCGCCGACATTATATCTCCTGTACCCCACTGTTTTTTTTTCTCTCAACATGAAAAAGCGGCCCCGCCATTGGTTAAGAGCATAATAAGAACGGCTGCCTTTTAAAGTCTCGCTCATACACTTGCTGCGATCAACCTGCGCCATTTTAATGGGGATTACAGTCGTGATCGTCCACAACATTACTAACATTGCTGGTTTCGTTTCAAGTATTGTACTTCACACACATATGATTTTCACTTTTCACACAAAAAGAAACAACCCGCAAATGCCCAGGAGCCAAAAGAAACGAACGAAAGAATACATCAAACTGCGTCATACTTCCTCGACGTCATTACACGGGGTCAACAACCGCGCTATTTAAATACACTTGCGGTACTTTTATCTTACATGTAACACATCACTGGGTATATGTGCTTCCAGATATTTATAATCATAGTAAAAATAAGTAACTGACCTGGATATATGAAAAATAACACACATAAATCAGCGAAGCGGGACACCTGTTGCTCTTTCTCCATCAACTTGGATTATGAGCCACACTTCGCAAAACATCGCAATGTCCCTGTGATGCTGCAGGTCAGTGCTTCCACCCAGTGCCCGCTTTGCAAAACAACATACTGCAATAGTTTCTGAATATGAATTACACAGAATGAAATGAAACAAGTACAATAACCCAAAAATGACTCTTTCATGGAAATAAATAAAAGATAAATATATCTTAACAAAACACTTATTTTGTGAGTATCACAAAATCATATGAGTAAACTTCGGTAAAAGCACTGTGCTAAATAAAACGTAACTAAACACTTGTATTGGATTTTAATTTTGTTTGTATGTATTTTGTTGAAAAGAAACTTTTTGTTTTGCTTCTGTAATATGCATACCGGTAATTAGATCTACACATTCAAAATCTGATATGCACATGCAATGAAAAAAACATAATTCTTTTTACCACTCTAAATTAGTATATTCTAACGACCTAGGGTATGTTATGTCTTTTATTGTTAGGTGTTGACATTAAGGGTTTGTGGAAGTCATGTTGTGTTAACTTTGAGTGGTGGGATTTCGGAGTTCTTAAATGCAATATTCGGGATGTGGTCACAGTAATCGTTATAAGCATGCAAACTCCACACAGGGAGGCCGGAGCCGGGATCGAACCCACGACCTCTGAACTGTGAGGCGGACGTGCTAACCAGTCGATCACCGTGCCGCCTAATAAATACATAAAATATATTTAAAAAAATGTAATTACATTCTTAAAATATCCATCCATCCATTATCTATACCGCTTATCCTCACAAGGGTCGCGGGGCGTGCTGGAGCCTATTTCTTAAAATATTTAAATAACCAATTAAGGCACAAAGGCAATGCATTATATAAATTAGAGCTGAACGATTATGGCATTTTTTTTTTTCCAAATCGAGATTGCGATGTGAGTTGGGATTTTTTTTTTCAAAGTACTTTCTAATGTATTTTTCAACAATGAATCTTTATTACAACAAACGATATCGGATTTGTAATGCATTGTAGAATACTGAGTTCAAGGCAAGTGAAGCATTAATTAATATGAAAGACTATCTACTACAATTACAGATAGAGTATATAGTTACTAAATATTTTGATGTGCAGTTTGGTAAGCGTTCACCACAGCAACATAATTCTGGCAAACACAAGTATGTACACTACTATACAGAGCTGGGCTCTTGACCCTTTTTTTACCCGCCAGTCCCCCGCCGTCCGGTCGCGACCTGGGTACCCTTCCGGCCTGGACCATCCGGCTTTATTCATAAAAATTAGCGGCCCCCGTTCACGTGCATGCACCTCGTATTTAGGATATGTTCTGCTCCCGCTGCTTAAAAAACAAAAAAACTAGAGGAAACCCTGGCCTGCTACCATAGTCTGTGACTGCACTTATACATCACTTATACATAATGTGTGCCTTTTCAGAATCATTGTAATATTTCAGTATGGGCTCTTCTTTATCCGTCCCCCCGCAAGAAAGAGGAATGTACACCAGTAAGAACATCTGAACTCACACAAAGTATCCTTAAAGGGACGGTGGGGCCGGGATGACCACGTTTTCACTAACAAAAGTTCATTTTATATATTTTTTGATCAGGAAAATGAAAAGAGTTTCATCAATAAATTTGGGAGAAATTAGGAAATAATTGACTCCATGAATAACGCCCCTTGTTAATGAGCAGAATGGCCGCGCACCCTAGCGTTCTATCAATGTTCGGTCGGAGTCACTGTAGGAACCGATTACAAACGCCCCATTGGAAACCATTGTCCCGTATTTTTCATAGTTTGGCCAGGGGGGCGACTTATACTCTAGAGCGACTTATGTGTGAAATTATTAACACATTATATCGTATCCCTTTCCTTTTCAAGGTCAGCAAACAATACACCAAACAACCACAGGAGAGCGTTCTAAGGCTGCATATAAACCTGCATTACATATTGGCTTAACAACGGGCAGAATAACCTGTAGTGTATATCATTTCACATGTTATTGTAACCCACATAAAGAAACATAAAGATAAATCCTAAAAGCTATTAAAATGCATGAATAATTTAAACTGTTAAAATCTAATATTGTGTTAAGTGAGTAATTAAAAGCTTATACAAACAGCTAAACATTCACAAACAAACTCCACAGACTCCAGGTGTGCAGCGAAATTGCCTGTTTATATTGTGAAATTGCACAACAGAAAATAAAATCAATCTATGCATTAAATACACATGTATTTTATAGACATGAACAAGATGAGCCTATGCTAATGATTAGCGATCGCGATTAGCATTAGTGATAGCGATTAGTATGTTCAATCAACAACCCACAAAAATCCACAATTCAGCTCGTATATAGCGTATTTTCTGGACTATAAGTCGATCCGGAGTACAAGTCGCACCAGCCATAAAATGCATAATAAAGAGGAAAAAAACATTTGTAAGTCGCACTCGAGTATAAGTCGCATTTTGGGAGGGAATTGTGCGCTTAGTACACATCATTTCCACCGACCTACGATGCAACATGTAGCATACAAAAAAGTTTATGGTAAGATAACTTTAAACTCACCAAAATGATTGTAGATTGCTTAAATAAGTCTTTTATTCATACCCGACCATGTAGAATGTTTCCAAGTCTCCAAAAGTATTTATGTCGTCCTCTCTGCTGAGTGTGCTCCTCCTTACGTGTGTGGCTGTATGATGCAATACCCCAGCCAGAGGCAGGCAACTACCTGTTTGTGGTTCGTTCTTATTCAACCATCGTCTGTAAGTAACTTAGACAATTGTGTGTACCGGTAATGACCATGCAACATTTATATAGGAGCTGAATTGTGGCTGATTGTACTGTGTTGTTGACTGAACATACTAATCGCTATCGCTAATGCTAATCACGATCGCTAATCGTCAGCATAAGCTCATCTTGTTCATGTCTATGAAAATACATGTGTATGTAATGCATAGATTGATAGTATTTTCTGTTTCATGTGCAGTTTCACAATATAAACAGGAAACTTCGCTGCACACCTGGAGTCAGTGGAGTTTGTTTGTGAATGTTTAGCTGTTTGGATAAGGTGGCTAACTTGACTAGCAATGCCTGTTAGTTTCACAAAACATTAGACTTTAACCGTTTAAATTATTCATGCATTTTAATAGCTTTTAGGATGTATCTCATGTTTCTTTATGTTGGTTACAATAACATGTGAAATTATATAAAAGTAATTGTCATGGCTTGTTAGTGCTGACTTGTATTTATGATGTTTTGTCTCCCTCTGCAGGGGGAGGCAAAACATAAGTCACAAGTCAGCACTAACGATCCATGACAGTAATGTGTTAATAATTTCACACATAAGTCGCTCCAGAGTATAAATCGCACCCCCGGCCAAACTGGGAAAAACGATTTATAGTCCGGAAAATACGGGAAGTGTTGCATGCTCATTACACACAATTGTCTGTTACTTACAGACGATGGTCGAACAAGAATGAACCACAAACAGGCAGTTGCTGTGCCTATGGCTGTGTGTGCGTGTGCGTGTGCATGTGTGATCATGCAGCCACACATGTAAGGAACAGAGCGCAGAAGACCAAACACAGCTAATTACGACCGAATACATAAATACTTTTGGAAACATTCTACATGGTCGGGGATGAATTAAAGACTTATTTCATCGATATACAACTGTTTTGGTGAGTTTAAAGTTATCTTACCATAACTTTCTTGTATGCTACATGTTGCTAAATGTTACCATCGTAGTTTGATGGAAATTATGTGTATTAAGCGCACAATTAATTTCCTCCAAAAATGCGACTTATACTCCAGTGCGACTTGTATATGTTTTTCTTCTTCTTTATAATGCATTTTATGGCATGGAGCGGCATATAGACCGGAAAATACGGTACTTTCATTGCTTATAACGTCCAAAAACGATGATCAATTTGCACCAAAATGTATGTGGACAGTCCTACTAGTGCCCACTTCAACATTTCAAAATGATTAACCTCTCCGTGGCTTATTTATATGAGAATGAGGAAATGTGGAAGTCAGCAGAGGTACATAGGCTGGAACCAGCGCACACTGCTTTTGCTTAAAAAAAAAACACTGCTTCTTTGCTGATCACGGTTAGGACAGGCGAGGCATTAAACACCAGTCAGGATATTTACAGAGACTGAAGTGGAAATGAGACGCGCACATTTATTTGGATGAGGAATGGCCCCAGATTTTTGACTTACAACGCGCCGTCCAATTGGGAACAGCCGAAATGGCACGTTCCAATGCGGCCATACTGCTGTGCATTCAGCCTCGCTAGAATGTTTTGTTTGCCGTTCGATGAGGGCTTTCGTCACTCTCACGCCGCTTCACTCGGGCCAGAAGGTGGTGGCTGCAAGCAAGCAAGCAAGCAGGGACACCACACGCGACTGAGGCGACATGAAGACACAGGCTCATCTTCACCTGCACATGCTGGGCGGACAGTAAGGAGCTAATGTTGTTGTGCTAACGCCTTTTGTTTTAACGGCCTGAAGCTAGTTGTTGCTATTAGACATCCCATTCCTACCTTTAGCCGGGAAGGGAAGCTGGCGTAAAGTTCCAATCTGCCTGCTGCTGCTGCAAGCCGCTGTCTCACTCCCTCCGGAGACACGAGTTTAGCGTCGCTAAATGTCAGAAATATAACCAGTCGGAGTTCGTGTGCACATTCATGCTCTTGTCCGCTTCAGCTTGTGAAAGTGGAGGAGCAATCGCTACAGAATTTTTGATTTTGTGGAGGTGATCATGATGAGATCACGTTTTATGTAAATCCAAACAATTGTGCAGAACACTTTTATACTTTCACAGGTTGAAGTGGACAAGACTAGTAATGTGCATTTGTATTTTGGTGGCGATCGGCCACCGTTTTAGACAACAGAACCGACAAAGTGAGCAATATTACCACGCACGCCTTCCTCGAGTGACGTAGACCGCTGAGACCGAAAACATAACATAAGCCACGCCCCTTTATGGGTCGGGGAAATTTGTCGTAAACCTAATCACAAAAAAAAGCCCATAGATAAGTACAGAGTCTTTTGACATGGGCATTTTAGTAATAATGTCATTTTTACATGCAAACCTATTCTATAAGTGCCAATGTTAAGCTCACCCAAGTGTCACTTTAAAATGATTGTACAGGACATGAAGCACTTTGCAATTGTGGAGGGTGGTCTTCATTGGACTTTGTGTTTATTTAAGAGTTTAGTTATATTTTACTTGGGCTGCCTAACATGCACTCACACATTGTTTTACTGACAGACAAATAACTCATTCATGTTCACACGTCATGGTGCTTGCCTAAAAGAGATGTTAGTGTTCATTCAATTTTCAAATTATTATTATTATTTTTTTGCTTTAAAGGTACACTTGATTTGGCTGAACATCAACACTTATATAATAGGTCTGTATGAAAAAAAAATGTCAGCACTAAAATTCACCCTCGTAAAAGAAGCTGTATTGATTTATGGGCTTTTTTGTGATGACTAAAGCTGCAAATTGGCCCGCCCACTTTTGGGGAGTGTTTTTTTTTTTTTTTTTTTCTCCATCTCAGGCTGTCAACATCATTAGAGGGAGGCTCGATCCGTGTTGTTCCTTGTTTTGGTTTGTCACGTTCTGTTGTCACCTAGTGTCTGAAAGTGATTAATTGCCACTAAAATTCATTTGCACATTCCTACACTTGTCCATTCCAAACTGTGAGAATATAAAAGCGGGCGGCACAATATTTAGTTTTTATTAACATCAAATGTGAGCTCTTATGAGGAAAACCCACTAGCACCTCCATAAAATAGAAAATATTGTGCTGATTGTTTTTTTTTTAAATTTATTTACTTATTTTTTATTAATTACCGGTTAGAGTGGACAATAGCAGGAATGTGCATATGAATTTTAGTGACAAATGATCGTAGTTTTCGGACATTTAGCGATGCAAACGCTTTTTCCCATAGGCAGCTGTTGGCTCCTGCTAGCGCCCGCGGCTAGTCGAGGCAGAATTAGCTTTCGATTGCTGACAGTCACAGTTAGCAGAATGAGATCTTATTCTTACCGTCCATCGATTAGGATTCGTGTTTCGGACGAGCTGCCCGCTCATGCACTCGCCGCCACCGGTCAGCCAGTAGCCGGTGTTCTTCCAGAGATTCCACTCGGCATCACCGGTGCGGCGTGTGATCGCTAATAAGTGGCCGATTCGAGAAATTGGATGGAAGGTATAAACTTTGAAAAGACATGAAGCTCCTTTTCACGGAGATCCGCCGTCTAAGCAGCCAAGATGCTCAGTGTCTACTTTCAGCCGTGTTTGCCACGGCTGGTCAGCCAGCCAAGAGCACCGTTTTTGCTATAGAGAAGTGCTCGTTGCGGCGAACGCTTTAATTCTGTCCAGCCAGAGATACAGTGGCATCGCCGTGCAAGTGGGCCGGCCTGTTTGCATCAATTTCGGATAAATACAAGCCCCGCAGGTCAGCTTGTCAAAGTGATAAAGTTGGACTTTAAGAGCACCGGACCGCGCGCAGGGGCGGACCTCGGGGGAAAAACTAAGTCAAGCTAACACTTTATATGTAATCTATAACAACCTATGAGCAATTCAGCTAAAGAAAAAGCTTCTAGGAATGCAATGTGTTTGAGTATCTTGGTGACTTATGACATGACAACGTATGTGACATGAAGTGCACCTCAGCTGCATGTAGGCTGCTCATTCCTTGCTCTTTTTGGTCAGACATGGAAAGGCTAATCGTTTAGGGATGTTTTCAGAGGTTGAACTGGGACCAAAGCTACATTCACACCAATCGCGGATGAAGCCTTCCGCTTTGCCTCATTCGTTCGCGTTTGACCGCGGGATATTTGAAACTCAATGCTGCAGCCGCTCATTCGCGCACAGCGGAGAGTGGAGGGTCTTTGCTTACAGGGGAGTGGCTTCGCTTGGTAGTAGACGACAAGTGTATTTTTGTCAGCCATTTTGCGAAGAGCCATGGAGGACGAAGTTGTGGAAACCTGCATTTTGTACTTTCTCTGGAAGAAATACAAATGTAGGAATGCCACACGCCGTCGTGTATGGATTCACCACACCATCCAGAGGCGCACACAGCTCGGTGAATTCCACCATCTTCTCAGATAACTTCGCCTGGATGACTGTCGCTTCCAGCGGTATATGAGGATGACCACTGCCCAGTTGGATGGCCTGTTAGCTCGTATCGATGCTAGGATATCCCGCATGGACACGAACTACAGGCGTTCCATTTCAGCTGCCTGTCCATTTGTCTCCGGTGAGTGCCGCTATTGTTGTTTACGGAAGCGCTAGCTAAATGTATCAGAAATGATATTTAAATTCTAGGGATGCTCCGATCGATCGGGCACCGATTTTCGTGAAAAAAGACGTGATCGGAATATTCGATCAAAGCCTTTTATTGCCGATCAAAACATCCGATCACCCGCAGCTCATGCTTGGCAAGACGGAATGGCAAATAAATTGATTGATTTAATACACGACGACGTACCTCCGTCCAAAAGCATCACTCGCGCCCGCCCGCGCGAGTTACATTATTATATATTGACTCCAACGGAAACGCGCCGCCAGAAAGGCTCCCTAACGCAGCAGCGCCTCGGCTGCGAGCAGACGGGAGGGACGCAACACACAAAATGCTTTGAGATAAGGCAAGAGAATTTTATAAAAAATAAAAATAAAATCCCCCCTCCAAAAAAACAAAATGGGGCGAGATACCGCATGTAACGTTAATTCGCCGCCAGTGCCACCACCAAGAGTGGCATGCTCCCGTGGCCAGGTCCAGTACCGATCTGGTTAAAAAAAAAAAGCATTGTCCTACTATACGCTGTTGCCCGTACTCCCGTAAGTAATTTTGTTCGTGGCTGCTTGATTTCTATAAGAGATCTTGTCCAGAAGCTGCACGGTCTTTATTTATACTATAAGTCCGTGCAAAGCTGCAACAAGCTGCATGCTGCGCATCTTCTCCTCCATTGAGACAAATAAACGACCCCACTAACAAGTAGCGTCTTCACCGCGGAGGCGAACGAGGGGTCGCTAAGTGTGCTAATCGTTAAAGTGAAATGCAGTCGAGAATAGCAAAATAAGTGCTTAGGTGTACAGTAGACTGTTTACTTAAGCCTGACTAGAACCGCGTAAGGGTGGAAATCCAGCCGTTATGAACAGAAATGTTGTATTACAATCAACACGTAGCTAGACCAAAAAATAAGGCGAGGGCTACACAAGCAATTCAGCACACGTTCTAACACCGGCCGGAACTCGCTAACGGCATAAATAACCCAATCACAAATATTCTCGTTGTGATTTTTACACTCACCGTACCGTTACTGTTAGGACCAAAAGATTCAAATATGTATTTCAAGCCATACTGCTTATCCCCCAGTCTCTGTTTGAAGCAGTTAAATCTTTAGCAAAAATATGGGGAAAATATTGACTTATGTACAAAGAACATGTACATTAGCACAAAATTTAAAACATTTTGGGGCTAAAAAATGAGTTTTGTGCACACAATAATGTCACTGAGTAATGTGGTAACAATGTTTACTCTGAAAATTCACTAGAATGCACAATATTAAGTGTAATTTTTTTTTTTTTCAGATAATATTGCATAATAGCAGTCACCATAAATAAATGGAAAAATATAGATATTCCATGTGATCTCACTCATGCATGATCGGTATTGGTGTCATAAAACCTGATCGGAACATCCCTATTAAATATATTTGTCATGCTGCCAAATATTAAAAAGAAATGAATTCATGAAAATGATGTCATAGATGGCGTTCGGATTTTATGAGATAATCTGCTCTATCAACAGATTAAAAACACGGTCACTTTCTATACAGCCATGTTAATTCAATAGTACAACTATAGCAAGACCTTTTGTGTATTTGTTGGATGTACAATATCTAATCAAAATGAATATCAGTAATACCATATTAAATCCTGTAATATACACAGCCAGCTAAAAATAATGTATTCACACATAGGGAAACAAAAAAAATGATAAATGCTTAATTTGTAAAAGTACTATACATATAAAGAAATGTTCACTATTTGTGCAAGAAATACTTTCCTGACACGTGTCGTGTATACATTATTACGGATGAATATATGTGCTACAGCAATTTCAGTATGACTCTGGTACAATTGTTTTATTTATTGCAGATACCTTGCCCTCAGGTGACTCATTCAGGACCATAGCAAAGGAGTTTCCGTGTTGGGGTCTCCACTGTGTCCTTGATTGTCCCTGATGTGGCAACGGCAATTTGGGACTGCCTTGTGGATGACTTCATGGCTGTTCTCACCACAGAGGAGCGGAGATCGTGGGATTTTCCATTCTGCTGTGGAACACTGGATGGGAACACGTCATCAAAGCCCCTGAATACTCTGGCTCCCAGTTCTTCAACTACAAGGGAACATACTCACTGGTTCTCTTAGCAGTTGTTGATGCTGAGAAATGTTTCAGGGTGATCGATGTCGGGGGCTACGGACGAACCAGCGATGGTGGATGTTATTTACGCAATATGAAGTTTATATATATATATATATATATATATTTCAAAAATATATAATTTCAAAATTTCAAAAAAAAAGAATTAACTGTTAACTCAGTTTTATTTACTTCCTGTAGCAGCTGGCCTCTGCTCACTGTGCAGCCAAACTTAGAGGAGAGTCATTGTCGCAAAGACGGACTTTTACGAAGTTTTACTTTAAAAAAGTTGCTTGACAGCTCATTGGAGAAATCCCAAATAATTTGCAACACTTTGCACAGCCAAATTCAAATACCATAGTTGTACGTCTTTGGTGTATCGTTCAACTGTTGTATTTTACAGGAAAAGAATCGTATTCAAGGATCAAAGAAAGCTATTAGAACTGTCTTTGAATGGAAATATACTTTTTTTTAAATTTAATTTAATTTAAAGATTTTACTCAAGTATTTAAAGGTTCCAAGTTTTGTAAAAAACTGTAGTTGAAAAATACCATTAATCGCGATTAATTATGGAAAATTTTGCGATTAGTTAAAAAATTGTAATCGTTTGAAAGCACTTATATAAAACACTTATACACTTATATAAAGCATATAAACTTATATACACATATATAAAGCACATATATATATATCCATCCATTATCGATACCGCTTCTCCTCACAAGGGTCGCGGGGCGTGCTGGAGCCTATCCCAGCTGTCTTCAGGCAGTAGGCGGGGGACACCCTGAATTGGTTGCCAGCCAATCGCAGGGCACACAGAGACAAACAAATATCCACACTCACACCTAGGGGCAATTTAGAGTGCCCAATCAACCTACCATGCATGTTTTTGGAATGTGTGAGGAAACCGGAGTACCCGGAGAAAACCCACGCAGGCACGGGGAGAACATGCAAACTCCACACAGGGAGGCCGGGATCGAACCCACAACCTCTGAACTGTGAGGCGGACGTGCTAACCAGTCGACCACCGTGCCGCCTATATATATATATATATATATATATATATATATATATATATATATATATATATATATATAAATTTTGTGACATTGTGAGGTAATAATGCATTTAGCAGGTAAATTTGTTTCTACACTGTGAATAAACTCTGAAATTGTAACTCCCCTTTTGACATGACTAGAATATCAATGAAGACTACATGGAGTATGTATTATCAAAAATGTTATATGTAAAAAAATAAAGAACAAGTAAGGGAATAAAGTGGATTTATTTTATAGCAGGTGCTGTAAAATACAAAAAAAGAACACCGTCCCTGCGAACATTGTGCAAGACGTTATAAAATAGAGAACATAGAATGAACAAGATTAATAAATAAAAACATGAGTATGGAAGCCTGATCCCTGCCCTGAAAAGATTGTCACCCAAACACTAATTATTGAAATACAAATTCTACATTTAATTTTCCTGTTTTTGCAGCCAATAGAATTTTGTGGAATTGAAATTTTACCAAACCTTTCTGGTTGGGTGACAATCTCATTAAGACAGGAACCAGGTTTCTCATGAACAGGTCATCCTTGCATGGGGGTGGAGGTGGGTCTGGAGTAGACTTGATGCGGTGCCTTAAGTATTGGGGCTTGCTGTCTTCTATCTCCTTTTCCTTCCCTCCAGCACACCACTTAAACCTCCTTTTTTATGGGAAGCCAGTCACACCCCTTTTATGCGTGCCTGCGGGTATGTACAGAGCCTCCGAGTCAACTCATATATTTGAAATGCATCTTTCTGCTGCCGATATGGCTGTGTTGTTTCATTTTTAATTTATGAATGCTTCTGAAAAATCCGTGATGCACTCAGGGCAAAGGAAAGTTGAAGCGCGAAGTAGCGAGGGATCACTGTACAAACAATGTACCAGCGTGGTAAGAAATAAAATATGGTTGTGTGTGAGGCACAATGACCAACCTCCCCTCTCGTTGAGCGAGGATGCCTCTGATGATGATCCTGGCATCTTGGATTCGGGACCCTTGTTCGTCAGGCAGATGCACCACTGTATACTCTGCGGTTCTGTCTTCCTCGACCCCTCGCTCCATATTACCACTTGTCTCCCTCGGGGACACAAAAAGATCGAGAAAAGACAGAACCGCAGAGTACTTCCATTTTTCAGCCGGCACTACAGCCGCCGCTCCACTCCTCTTTACTTCGTGTTCCCTTCTTTTTACCTTCACATATGTGACCCTCAGTGCCTTCCATTTTTTATGGCAATAATCCTCTGACAGAAACAAAAGAGTTTCAACATAGCAATCAAGTGGCCGACAGTGTGCCAACTTTGGCTAATGCTATAGTTTGACAGCTGTAAAATGAAAGAATGATAACAATAAAATACACACCAGGTAAGCCGACCTCCTCGTTCACCAATCAATAAGTCAGCTCACGTTTTCTCTTGTCACGGTATTGATAGCTGGCCGTATTGTACAGTTCGGGGTGTCCGCAAATCTAAACAATTACTTTTTCTTCCATCTTTTCCTCTCAAATCTGGTCACAAAACCCTCCTACTTTACAGGACGTTGTGTGTGACGTAGTATGCCCGATGCTGATTGACTGCTGTCAGGCGAAATGGCAAATAATTTGTTCATTCATTATCCATACCGCTTATCCTCACAAGGGTCGCGGGCGTGCTCGAGCCTATCCCAGCTGTCTTTGGGCAGTAGGCAGGGGACACCCTGAATTGGTTGCCAGCCAATCGCAGGGACAAACATCCGCACTCACAATCACACCTCGGGGCAATTTAGACAGTCCAATCAACTTATCATGCATGTTTTTGGAATGTGGGAGGAAACCGGAGTACCCGGAGGAAACCCACGCAGGCACGGGGAGAACATGCAAACTCCACACAGGGAGGCCGGAGCCAGGATCGAACCCACGACCTCTGAACTGTGAGGCGGACGTGCTAACCAGTCGACCACCGTGCCGCCCCAAATAATTTTATTTTATTTTTTTCTGTTTTTCTTATATGCGACGTATGGGGCGGTGAATGGGTGGATTTTCGGTGCTTCGCTCCGCGTCCCACTGCTCCAAACGCATTATTCGCGCCACCTCACCCGCGCGAACTCAATTGACCCCAATTGAAACACGCCACCAGACGGCATTGGTGTAAATACAGCCAAGTAGAGATGTCTACATGTATTGGGGCCGATTGATCCTGTTTTGACAATATAAGCGATGTTGTTTTGAAATTGATAAAAGTTAAAATGCAAGCTAATATCATTTTCTTGATTTAAAAAAAAAAAAAATTGAGCTTGTTATTGAAAAATAGACTCGGCTCTCTAATCCCTTTAAGGCAAAAATAAACAAAATACAAACAAGAGGGGACTCCTATCCCTAGTGCAGTATCACAACTAACAAACTCGATCACAGGAACATATAGTAACAGCTTGGCATTAGCAGAAGTAGCCTACCGAGCTTGATTTAGTTTGAGGAAAGCGCTTCTCTGTAAAATGACTCTTGGCCCTGTTTCGACGGCCACAACTGAGGTCACCTGTAACGCTAAAGAATTTCTCAGAAAATGCTTGAGATGCTGACATGGAGAGAAGATCCAACGCAGTAGGTTTTAGGCTTGGATAAACAGAATCTCCCTGTGCAGCCCAAAATGCAAGAGCAGTTACTTCGTTTATGACAGCTGCTCCTTGAATTTTTTTCATTTCCTCCCTAACACACGGCTTTGAGAGGCCAGACGTGGAGGGCCGGCCTGTTTTTGACAATTTTAATCTGGGTCGCTTTTTCTGTGGTGACTGTGGTCCCTCTTTGGAGTTTTCTTTTCCCTCCACTAGCCCCTCATCTTCAGCCTCTTCCTCCCACACTACTGGTGGCACTGATTAAATACATGGAAGAGCAGTGTAATCTTCTGCTTTACCCAGAAGTGCCTCAATTTGTTCTTCCTTGTTAACGAGCAGCGCATCGGGTGCAACTGATCAAGAAAGCAGCTGAACCGCTTGTCCATGTTTGTCCTCATCTTCATTGCTAGGGAAGCTAGGTCCTTGAAGCTAGAACCCTGGGCATGGGGAAACTCAAGACAGGTGACCCTGCAGGTCCAGGAGGGTAGGCACCACATGGGGCAAAGACTGTGTGTCGCTCTGGAGCATCTGTGTATGCTCAGCAAAGGAGGGGATTAAATCTCTTAGAGAAGTCAGTCTCTGCCACTCACTTGGCAGTAGATCATCCCATCCGCGACCTGAACTACTGAGTCTTTGAGTTGGAGAAGTTGTGATATCATCAGGTGTGTGCTGGACCATCTAGCGGGACAGTCTTTGACCAGAGTTAGTTGACACAGCTGCAGCAGTCGCTCAGTTGCCACTGATGACTTGCGGAAGAGCTTCACAAGCACTCTTAACTTTGCCCAGCAGTCGTTTGATACTTGCTTCTTTCTGCATCATGTTCACCACGGGTTGCAGTGTGTGGACAACACAGGGAGTCCGATCTATGGCTCCATACCTAGGTAAATAGAACAATAACACAAAGAAAAAAAGACTTTATTCATCTTGTATATAGGACATTGAATAACATTGTCACGAGCAACACTATGCAATACAATAAAAAATTGCTAAAAGTGAATAAAACCTAATTTAGCTCAGTGTGACTGACAAGATAATCTGCTACTGAAAATCTTAATTCATAGCTAAATTAAATAATTTACCTATGGTCTTCTCCAACCACCCTGGAGACTTCTTTTTCACTCATTTTGATGGAGTCATCCTCGTAGGAACTGGTGGGATCATCCAGTTCAATATCTTTGGCTTTGAACGCTGCATTCATGTTGCTTTCATTATCAGTTATAACTGTCAAAATTTTGTGTTGGTGTATTCCCCAGAACTCTGTGCATTGGTCAACACAGGTTTTTATACATGATGCAGTGTGTGGATAGGCAATCTGGTCAAGTCTCAACAATATGTGCTGTGCTTTTTTTTCTACAGTAGAAAAAAAGCATGCACTAAT
Source organism: Filicampus tigris (assembly GCF_054856515.1). Classification (NCBI taxonomy): domain Eukaryota; kingdom Metazoa; phylum Chordata; class Actinopteri; order Syngnathiformes; family Syngnathidae; genus Filicampus; species Filicampus tigris. The sequence continues at coordinate 261,174 of NC_141233.1, forward strand.
TTCCAGAAATGATGCCGTAAGACCTACTTTGGTCCATATGTCCAGTCCAATGGTTATTTTGCGTGCTGTGGCAAGCCTCTCTTTGTATTTTTGTTTTTCGTCATCATAAATCTTGTCAGTGAAGTTATTTTGGTCCTTTGGGGTATGGTATGGTATGCTCTTATCAAAGGTCTCCATCATGAGGATAAAGCCTCATCCTCAACTGTACAAACAAGTAGACCTGTACGTCCAATGCAAAGAGTGATTGCCTGTTCCTTGTCACGTTGTTCCTGGCTTGTATTTGGATCCTCTGGCGAAGGCTGCTACGATAGATGACTGTGCACTGTCATTCTTTGGACCACCAGATTTTTCTAAAAGGAGTTATGATTTCTGGGATCTGCATGAGGAATAAAAAAAAGAGTGGGGATACAATTGCTCTCTCCCTGTATATAAAGTACACATCCTGTAAAGGTCTACAGGTGAGTACAAAACAAATGTAGGTATCAATCTTAAAAAATATATCGATAAATAAATGTACATATTCATAACCTATTAAACCACATAGCACCTGTATCTAAGACTTCTGATATTTCATTCTGAGTCATCGCCAAAATTACAATTAGGGGTGGGCGATATGACGATATTTCATCATTAAGGAGTTTAACGTGTTGACGATCTCATAAAGCCTTAAGATCGTTTGATTGTTTACAGGGCACATTCTATACAGTTAAGCTCCATGGCGGCGCAAAGCCGCTGACGCATACCCGACCAACCAATCACAGCACGCACAGTGTACTGTACGTGACACTCCCTGCCTCCCTGTTTGTTGGTATAGCGGGAAGCTATAGCGGAAAGTCACCACGCTGTTTAATCACTTGCGGAGACGGCGCCCAAAAAACTACGCCGACAGACAAAGCAAACGGAGATCAGACACATGGTAGCCAGAGGCAGCTGCTAGCTCCAGGCTAACACAACCCACAGTAACGCAGTCATTTAACAAGGGCACCACAAAAAACAAGCAAGCGATGGAAAGAAGTAACTGTGGCAGTGACTTATTACCTTGCCGAAGACATGATTCCCATCAAAACAGTGGTAAACAAGGGGTTTAAAAGACTCTTAAAAGTACTCGACCCGAGTTAGGAGCTGTTTATATGTTTACGTTATGTTACCTTTTATGTTTACGTTCACTGCACATTTTGATAAAAATTGTCACTATTCAAATTTAAACCTGTTCAGAAAGCTTAGCTGGCTTAAAATGTCTTTTTTTTTCTTTTAAAGTTTCATATACATTTTAAATATGTTTTGTATGTTTATCATGAGGAAAATGGTGAAGAATGTGCAAATTAGTCAAAAACAATGTAAAAAAGAATCATGATAAAATCATGATCGTGATTTTATTTTTAAAATATCGTGATATGTTTTTGCCATATCGCCCACCACTAATTACAATGTATCAATAATGCATTTCAAATACCGGTACATCAAATGTTTAGCAGCATTTTAGGTGTAAAGTTTATTTTATCCTCAGAGCTGACAGTGTGGATGATTTTACACTCCAATTCCATCACTGCAGCTCAGAATAACATGATACATCTGTGTGGTAAGATAAATAATTCACACATTTCATCCCATCATCATCCAACTAAATAGCAAAAAATACTCCATAGCCCACTTAGAATTCCTACATGTGCCTTAATCTACTTTGAATATTTGATTACGCTGTACACTACAAGTGATTGAAATTGAAGTTAGCCATGGCGTTAGCTCAACCAAAATAATTTAAGCCTTAACTTAGCCCATTTGTGCCAGGAGTTTCGTGGAAAACTTGAAGTTTACAATTAAATTTATCACAAGCCGATTGTCGAGTAACATGGAATGCAAGCAAATGTATACAGTATGTTATGTTAACAGGAGTAGTTGCGACTTACCTGTGAAAAAATATCAGCGTGGTGAGCCTTCAGATGCCGCTTGAGAGTTGCAGTATTCTTTCCACTTAGTTTGTGGCCACATTTACCGTTACCGCTGTCTACATTGCATAGTGTTGTTCTTTCTGTTGGTTTGTACTGAAAGTATGTCCATATATCTTCTTTTCGTTTCCGCCCACAAAGCCCCTTTGGAGTCACTGCTGCCATGGTCGATCAATGGAAATCGTGTCAGTGTGTGACTACTGACCACAGACCTGTTTTGTTGTGCCAGCTGGTGGTGGGCGTGACCAAACAAAGATAGGTTGCAACAGCATTGCTGATATTTTTTTGACAGACAGATTACATGCACAATAGGAAGGGATGTCATACATGTTGAATGTCTGACAGAAAACACTAACCATTTCATCCAGTCTCATCTCGTTAACAAAAATTCATGAACATTTTAGTCATCAGAGAGCCACGTTTAGCTCATCATGGTCTCGTTATCGTCATTAAAAAGGTGCATTAACAAAATGATTTTGTCATCATTGACGACAACAACACTTGGTTAGGTGGCCTCCTGGACGCCTCCCTGGTGAGGTGTTCCGGGCATGTCCCACTGGCAGGAGGCCACACGGACGACCCTGGGGAGACTGTCTCCCGGCTGGCCTGGGAGCGCCTTGGGATCCCCCGGGAAGAGCAAGTGGCTGGGAAGAGGGATGTCAGGGCTTCCCTGCTAAAGCTGCTGACCTTGTGACCCGACCCCGGATAAACTGCAGAGAATGGACGGATGGATGGATAATTGAAAAAATGTTATACATTTATTTTTACTCCATCTTAAGCATTTGTTTTAATATCATGTTTTTTTTATTAGTCAAATTGTGTAACTGAAAAATAATTGTTAATTTGTTTTTTTGGTAATTTATTGTTAAATAACAGTTAATAAATTAACATTTATTACCCCAAACAACAGAACAAAAGTAGCGAAAATTGGTACCATTGAGTACCAGTATCACCTCCCAGGTACAGAGAAGGGTGTGAATCCTCCTCAAAATTTGTAATTAGCTCCGCAAATGAAGTCACTGATTGGCAAAATTGCCCAACAAAGAAAAAAAGTTCTATTGAGCCTTGCTTTTGTCTTCTTGTGTCCTTCAGATGTCATAGAAGAATATCTTAGTCCTGAGCAACACATGAAAAAGGAGAAGGAAAAGCCCTTTCACATCAAAAAGGAGGAGGAAGAGGAGGATATCACGTCAACACTGACTTTTGACCTTGAGAGTGAGGAGGACAGAAGGGCGGAGCCTCCAAGCAGCAGCTCAAGTCAACACATGACAACAGAAGGTAATGCAGACCACTGAGGACCATCACAAACACATAGTGATGACACATCACTCCTGACACTGATGATGATCAAGCTAATAATAGGGCATGGCACACTGACAACAAATGCTGGAATTGTCCTCAGTGTGGGAAAACATTAAGTTCAAAGTGGTCTTTAAAACTGCACACAAGAACACATAGTGGAGAAAAACCTTTTTTGTGCAGTTTGTGGCACAGCCATATTTAGCAGAACACACATGAACTCAGAGTGGGAAGAAACCATTCAGTTGCAGTGTTTGTTTATCTAGTCAGAACTTCTCAGGACTCTTCTCCTACCCTACCAGAGAGGTGACATTCCATGTCCCAAGAGCTTGTTTCTGTTGCCGGGGATCGTACCGCCAAGGTCCCCGCCTATAACCGCTGTCCAGCTCACAGGGCACCCGACCCCTTTGACCCCTCCCACCAGTGATGAACCCATAGGAAGGGGGACCCACATTGTCTTTTCGGGCTGAGCCCGGCCGAGCCCCATGGGTACAGGCCTGGTCCAGAGGTGGGCCCCGGCGACCCACGTCCGGACAATGGAAAACTTGTTCCATTTATTTTTTTCATCATAAGAGGTCCATAGCGAAGCCCGCAGTAGCACAAACTTAAGCAGTTCCCGCTCGATATCACGGAAAAACTTTGACCGCTCCGCCATCATCGGATCAAACAAAAATTCCCTCAGTCGGAAAAAAAACGTATGCATTAAATTTTCTACGACTACATTACATTAACGATCAATTCCTTACAACGGAAGTTCCGGTGCTGTATCCAGAACCTTTGGCGAACCCCGAAAACAAGGAATCGATTCTGGCTCAGTATGATTCCGGCAGTTTGCCTGCTCAGAGGAAATTGTTTGCGGCTCGACAGACGAAGTACAGTGGCGTAAATGAACGTGTCCTTTTACATGCTCAACGGGACAGTTACTTGCAATTAGCAACAAAACTGTGTAATACGCAAACATTTTTATACAGCAAAGAATGAAGCCAACACAACTACTCAAAATAGACTCATTTTTCCCAAAGTCTGAGAAAAATCAACATTAAAATACAGTACAGTTTACTGTAAAGTACAGTACTGTACTGCACTGCATTGGTGTTACAGTATTTTTTTCAACAGTATTTGGACCATGATTGTTATACTGTACTGTTTTTTGCTCATACACCTGTACTTTATAGTGCAGATTTAGTTTAATAAAATGTTTTGGGAACATTTTTTTTTGCATTATATTGCTTGTGTTGTTAAGTTGTTACACATGTATTTTGTTAACATATTTGCACGTTCATACAGGACATGTACCGTAGTCGTTTCCCATATAAGAAAATTCCGTTATAAGGAAAGATTGGACAATGCAAATATGATTCTTACTAGATAATACTTACTGTATATTCAGTAGAGAAAGCTATTAAAGTTATTGTTCCCAAAGTCTGTTTTAAAATGAAGGAAAAATATTAATATAACCTGTTTGCCAAAAGTATCAAAGTATCGAAATACATATTGGAATTGAAACTGAAATTTGGTATCCTGACAACCATAATTATGACTGTATTTTCCGGACAATATGTCTCTCCGGAGTACAGGTTGCACCAGCCATAAAATGCATTATAAAGAAGAAAAAAAACCATAAGTTGCACTGGAATATAAGTTGCATTTTTGGAGAAAATTAATTGTGCGCTTAGTACACATTATTTCCATCGAGCTGCAGTGGTAACATTTAGCAACATGTAGCCTACAAGAAAGTTATGATAAGATAACTTTAAACTCACCAAGAAAGTTATAGTAAGATAACTTTAAACTCACCAAAACGATTGTAGATCGATTAAATAAGTCTTTTATTTATCCCCGACCAATGCAGAATGTTTCCAAGTCTCCAAAAGTATTTATGTATTCGGTCGTAATTATTTCTTCGTCTGCTCGGCTTCTTACGTGTGTGGCTGCATGATGACACACGCGCACACACGCACAGCCAGAGGCAGGCAACTGCATGTTTGTGGTTCATTCTTGTTCAACCATCGTCTGTAAGTAACTTAGACAATTGTGTGTAATGAGCATGCTACACTTTTATACGAGCTGAATTGTGGATGCTTGTGGGTTGTTGACTGAACATACTAATCGCTATCGCTAATGCTAATCGCCATCGCTAATCGTTAGCATGTCTTCCTGCTTGTGGTTCATTCTTGTTCAACCATCGTCTGTATGGAACTTAGACAATTGTGTGTAATGAGCATGTAACACTTATATACGAGCTGAAATGTGGGTGATTGTAGGTTGTTGACTGAACATACTAATCGCTATCGCTAATGCTAATCGTGATCGCTAATCGTTAGCATAGGCTCATCTTGTTCATGTCTATGAAAATACATGTGTATGTAATGCATAGATTGATAGTATTTTCTGTTTCTTGTGCAATTTCACAATATAAACAGGCAACTTAGCTGCACTTAGTCCGTGGAGTTTGTTTGTGAATGTTTAGCTGTTTGGATAAACTGGCTTCCTCGACTAGCAAGGTTTTTAATTACTTTTAATTACTTATCCAAAAAAACCAGACTTTAACTGTTTAAATTATTCATGCATTTTAATAGCTTTTAGGATGTATCTTATGTTTCTTTATGTGGGTTACAATAACATGTGAAATGATGTAGAAGTAATTGTCATGGCGTGTTAGTGCTGACTTGTATTTATGATGTTTTGTCTCCCTCTGCAGGCGCTTTAGCGCTAAAGCGCCTGCAGAGGGCGGCAAAAAATTAAGTTTTAATTTTTAGCAAAAAATTGACTTACCTTAACTAGAATGCCATAGTGTAATTTATCCAATACTGCATTTTAAAACGCTTGTCGTCGTCGTGAAAAGTGAAATTAAAAACGGCCGCTTCTTCTTCTTCTTCTTCTTCTTCTTTGTTCGCTTTGTTGCCTCCTAGTCCTACTTTATTTTAAAACAAAGAAGAAGCATGGCCGCCAGATAGGGATCATGCATTAACTTTATCTTTGCACAATAACATCAATAAAGTCCTTTGGATAAAATGCAACGCGGGATTCTAGTTAAGGTAAGCTGTTTTAAGACAACCTAAGACAAAACTAACAAACACTTTCACACTTTAGTTGGCGATGTCTAAGTCGTCCGTGCCGGCCGCCCGGGAGCGCGCTGCGCTCACAACATATAAACACAGCTGTTGTACTGTACTATCCGAATTTTACAAAACTTTATTAGAGCATACAAATCATTGCAAACACGGAAGAGAAAGTATCCGGCTTGACTCTGACTAAATCAATGGCACATTTGAATAGTGGACGAGACTAAGCGAGAGGCTGCGATGATGCGCACCCAGTCAGCTCACGTACAGTACAGCGTGTGGAAAAAGTAAATCCACTTGTGCAGTGGATTTACTTTCACCACCTTTTATGAGTGCCTGCGTGTATGTACAAAACCTCCAAGTCAACTCATATCTTTGAAACAATGCGACTTTCTGCAATATGGCTGTGTTGTTTCATTTTTAAATTGTTATGAAAGCTTTTGAAAAATACGCAATGCACCGAGGGCGCGAAAGTTGAAGCACAAAGTAGCGAGGGATCACTGTATTCTATTAGATAATTTATCTTAATTTGAAGGGAAAAATAAATCCGAAACAGTCACTACCGAAACATACAGAAATGTTTCGGTTGTGACAATGGTTTCGGTCGTGACAATATGATGTTTATTTTTGAATAAAGTAAGTTTTAAATAATATAATACATAGATAGATATGTCATACATAGATCTTTCTATTTCATATTTTATCTTTATTTGAAGGGAAAAACACCAAAATGCCAAAAAGCCTAGCAGAGACAGAGACAGGCGAAGGGTTGGAATGACCCAGTGAAATCCGAAGAATATTAGATGGAAGGAAAAAGGAAAGCTGAAGTCTACCAATGAATTATCCAGCAGAGAGCAAAGGACGGTCAGAAGAGCATGGTGCAGAAGGCAAGACCACCAGATGTCTCTCAAACAGAGAGAGAGGGAACATACATACAGGGAATTGTATGTTACAAAAATGTTTGTCATTCCAATTAAATTTTCATTTGGAAGGTGAAACCACAGTTTTTCGAATGATGAAGAGCCCTGTGATGGACAGGTGACTGGTCCAGCGTGTACCCTGCGTTTGCCCTAAGTCAGCTGCGATCAAGTCCAACCCACGCGACCCTGAGTACAGCACAAAGCACTAGAAAATGGAAAAAAATAATGTTTCATTAGTTATAATACATGTTAAAAGTTAAAATATAGCAAAACTAGTTAAGTGATTACAATGCTACCCTCACACAAAGTATTACTGCAACAGCAGCAACAATATGGTCACTACCGAAATGTTTCAGTCACTACCGAAAAAACTGATTTTTTAATAAAATTAAAAAGTATTGAATTATCAACCAACAATTTTTGATAATGATTGTTTAAGGGTGTGTTTGTTTTATAATGATGACTTTTGAAGTCAATATGATCAACTTTCTACATTTTACAATGAAAAATAGCATATACATATTTGATTTATTTAGGAAAAACTAACATTAAATTCTGTTAAAAATTCATTTAGATTGATTTTTATGTCAAAACCATGTATATGAATTTATAAAAATACTCTGTAGAGGGGGGAATGGAAAAAAAATATGAATCAGCTAGTAGAATTCTTTTTATTCTTCTGTAATTGTGTGTTTTGGTCGTGACACATTTTAGGGACAGGCAAGATATTAGGGAAAAGCTAGAAAATACTATTTGAAAATTTACTTACTATTTGTGTGCCCCTTAGATATGGTGCAACATGAATACAATACAAGTTTTTCTGAAATAAAATTTCACACATTTTCCAACTCTGAATTTGAACCAATTCAGTAGAATGGCCCATATAGCTTGTGTTTTACAAGAGACCAACAGAAATTTTAATTTCAGATCACGTCGTAGGGCGTCCATAGATCAAATCACTCTAATGTATGGGTTTTAGTTGCCAGTCGTTTATTCTTTTTCTTTGTTTGTAATGGTCCGGTCCTAGTCGGGATCGGACGCATCGCTCTGTGTGCGACGGGCACAAGTCAAGGTGGTACCACTGTAGAAACAATAATACACATCAAAGTCACCGCCTGAGACTTGACCAAACCAAATGTGTTTTTGTATCCTGTAGACGTCAGTGAAAAATATCTACGTCCTGAGCAAAAGGAGCAAGACTTCACTTACATCAAAAAGGAGGAGGAGGAAAAGCCCCTTCACATCAAAAAGGAGGAGGAGATCACATCACCACTGTCCTTTGTACTTTTAAAGAGTGAAGATGAAGACAAGGGTGAGTGTGAAGAGGACAGAGGGGCGGAGCCTACAAGCAGCAGCTCAAGTCAATACATGACAATAGAAGGTGATGCAGACCACTGGGAACCATCACAAGCACATAGTGATGACACATCATCACGTTCTCCTGACGCTGATGATGATGATGATGATGATAAAGGTGATAGGGCATGTCACGCTGACAACAAATGCTGGAAATGTTCTCAATGTGGGAAAACGTTAGCTTCAAGGAAGTCTTTGAAAATGCACACAAGAACACACAGTGGAGAAAAACCTTTTTCTTGCTCAGTTTGTGGCAAAGGCTTCGCTCATAAGTCAAGTTTAACAGATCACACAAGAACACACACTGGAGAAAAACCTTTTTCCTGCTCAGTTTGTGGCAAATGCTTCGCTCATAAATCAGATTTAAGAAGGCACACAAGAACACACAATGGAGAAAAACCTTTTTCCTGCTCAGTTTGTGGCAAAAGCTTCGTTCATAAATCAGACTTAACGATGCACACAAGAACACACAGTGGAGAAAAATATTTTTCCTGCTCAGTGTGTGGAAAATGTTACTCTGCAAAGTCAGGTTTAACAGAACATACAAAAACACACACTGGAGAAAAACCTTTTTCCTGCTCAGTTTGTGGCAAAAGCTTTGCTCAAAAGTTCAGTTTAAAAAAGCACACAAGAACACACAGTGGAGAAAAACCCTTTTCCTGCTCAGTGTGTGGAAAATGTTTCTCAGCAAAGTCAGGTTTAACAGAACATATAAAAACACACACTGGAGAAAAACCTTTTTCCTGCTCTGTTTGTGGCAAAAGCTTCTCACAAAAGCCAAATTTAATGCTACACACAAGAACACACAGTGGAGAAAAACCTTTTTCCTGCTTAGTTTGTAACAAAAGTTTCTCTGTAAAGTCAAGTTTAGTTAAACACACAAGAACACACAGTGGAGAAAAACCTTTTTCTTGCTCAGTTTGTGGCAAAAGCTTTGCTCAAAAGTCAACTTTAACAGATCACACAAGAACACACAGTGGAGAAAAACCTTTTTCCTGCTCAGTTTGTAGCAAAAGCTTCGCTCAAAAGTCATGTTTAAGACTACACACAAGAACACACAGTGGAGAAAAACCTTTTTCCTGCTCAGTTTGTGGCAAAAGCTTTGCTCATAAATCAGATTTAACAAAGCACACAAGAACACACAGTGGAGAAAAACCTTTTTCCTGCTCAGTTTGTGGCAAAAGCTTCGTTCATAAATCAGACTTAACGATGCACACAAGAACACACAGTGGAGACAATCCTTTTTCCTGCTCAGTTTGTGACAAAAGCTTCTCTCGAAAATCACGTTTATTATACCACACAAGAGCACACAGTGGAGAAAAACCTTTTTCCTGCTCAGTTTGTGGCAAAAGCCTCGCTCATAAATCAGACTTAACAAAGCATATAAGAGCACACAGTGGAGAAAAACCTTTTTCCTGCTCAGTGTGTGGAAAATGTTTCTCTGCAAAGTCAAATTTAAAAGCACACATGAGAAGACACACTGGGAAGAAACCATTCAGTTGCAGTGTTTGTGCTAAAAGATTCTCCACTAAAAAGAGCGTTGAGAAACACAAGTGTGCTGGTTAGAATAGCTGCAATCGTTGAAGCTTCAAAAAAAAAAAAAAACTGAAGGAACTGACCCTTTGTGGTAAGATGTAAAATTGTAAATGATTTTGAAAAAAAAGGTGATACATTGAATACTGAATTTTGCAAAGATCCTTTAAAGACACAAAGCAAATTTTATCAGTGACAGAAGAACTATTGTGCCATCGTGAAGTTTTTTTTAAGTGTTTATATCAAACATCCATCCATTATCGATACCGCTTATCCTCACAAGGGTCGCTGGGTGTGTTGGAGCCTATTCCAGCTGTCTTCGGGCAGTAGGCGGGGGACACCCTGAATTGGTTGCCAGCCAATCACAGGGCACACAGAGACAAACAAACATCCGCACTCACAATCACTTTATATCAAACATGTAAATGAAATAAGATGTCAATTGTCTTTGCCTGTAACATTAGTGAACATTATGCCTTTTTGTTGTTTTTAAAAATACATGATCGAAAAGGAGTGAGAAGAAACTGTATTTATGAAATCTCATCCCTTTTCCACGATCCTCAATAAAATCACTTGCTCAACTTGCCTTCATTACACTGTGTCAAAATGTGAAAAGAACAACAGCTAGAAGGTGAATTCGAAGAACAAGCAAGAGAAAAGATGGAGACTGGAGTCTGCGCTGGTTGGCTCCTTGAGAATCGGTGTCGCCACGTAGTTTTAAGATTTTTTTAGGACTTTTAATGGTCTTGAGTGGAAAATTATTTTGTTTATTTTGATTAAAGCAAAATTGGATTTGTTTTTGCTAATTTTTGATGTACGTATTATTTTGTGCATTTATTTTTTATATATAAATAATACAGGCAGTCCTCAAATTACGAGGTATGTGACCTACGACGTTTCGACTGTACATCGCCCATGCCTCCTCCTCCATTTTTTTCCCCAGCACCATAGTGACTATTTGGGTTAGTCAAAATTCCGATTTCTGAAACATTCTTAATATCCCGTTTACATGATTGAGCGGACAGAGTTGCTCCGCCATGTCAGATGGCGTGCGCCATGTCAGGTGAAGTAATGGTGCAATTGTTAAGAGGCTAAGGCCTAGGAAGGAAAAGAATTACAATTGTCTTAAAACCGCAATACCAAATTTGGACACTAGGGTTTGCCAGAGCAGGCCAGGCCTTAAGCGGAATATACTTGGATACCAAGTCAAGTTCAATGCAGCACTTAGGGATAAGAATGTAGTATTGATTTTATCAAGATTACATTACAAAGATAATGACAAACTGATGAAACACATGTTATGATACAAATGCCTTTGACTGAGATTAAGTTTTACTCTTAAAACAGTACAGTCTGATTACTGTGTTAGGTCTTTCTTTTGAACAACCTTTTTCTTTGAACCAATGTTGTAAATCAATAGCAACATGAATGTGTATCTTACTTAGAATAGTATTGCTTGTAACAGCGATTAAGGATAATTAGCCCATGTGTATTATCACTCTCAGAAACATCATGTGTAAGGAAATGTAACTAATGTCATACATATTGTTTACATGGGAGATTGACTGTAACAATTTGTGTGAACATTATTTTATTATGTTATATTGCTTGAGCATAAGAAATGGGATGTATTTTGTCAAAAATCTAATTTGGTGAACTATTGAACAAGAACAAAATGTTCTTTGTTGCAAGGCCTTGACAGGGAAACAGATGGCCAGCAACTCAAAAGGGGAAAAACATCCTTTCTCGGCAATGATGGCTATGATTTCCCGGGAAAAGCAGAACATGGCCATAAACAGGAAACAGATGGCCAGCAGCTCGAGACAACGCCTTTTCTCTGCAGTAAAAGCACATGTTGCCATAGTATTGCAAAACATTAAGTAAACAGATGCTGACTGGCTGGATAACCCCAACCACAAGGGACTTTCCACGTTTACCGGAATGTTCCATGAAATCATTGCTTCTGAGACAAGGTTATAAAAGCCAGCGTCTCAAAGCGACATTGCTTTTTCTATCAGGTGTGTAGTGCAGTAGTATGTGTTGACGTCTTCGACGGAGAAAGAAAAACGTAGTCTTTTTTCCACTTTGCAAACTTTAACTCAGCCGAAAGGATTATTTTTCTTCTTTTTGGACATCTCTAAATTATAGTGATGATAAGGTAATTCTCTAGAAGAGACACTATTGCGCAGGAAGATTGAGCCAGTCGAGCGTCTTTAATTCTTCGCTTTCCCAAAACTATCCTGTCAATAATTAGACTTGATGTATTTTTAAGACTGATCACCTTGAAGTTCACCTAAATTAGACTTAGTATTTAATGGCATTTAACCATTTTACCATTACTATTTACCATCCTTACAATTTTACCGTATCAAAGATTGTAACTTTTGATGACTTGATTTTGTTGGGACTTTTCTGTAACAATTCCAATGTGTGATTTATCTGATTACTGATTGTATTCCATGTAAAGTTGGAATGATTATTGATTGATGATCATCGTTTGAATTATTACTATTTTCATTAAATCTCTTAAATTGCATCTATCTTTGTCATTCTTATGAGCCCATTATTATTTCTATCCACTCAACCTTCTTAAGTGGAAGTACAGTTACCCCCTCACCACCGGGGCAAAGTGTCGTTATTGTAAACTAATAGTAACTCCGGCTTAACAAATTAACGAATCCGTGGGGTTCTAACAAGGACACCTAAACTGGTCAATGGCAAATGCAATGATTCAAGGGATAGAGCTGCTGTGAAAATAAAGTGTTTGTTTTATTCTCTTTTATTCTAGGCGGTTACTCTTAAAGGAGACATGAATTAAAATTGGATTGGTGTCAGGTTCATCAGATAGACATTTATGAAAACCACACAAAATAAGATGAAGACACTCTGAATTTTAAAGCTTGCAAGGAGAACGGAGAAGAACTGTACAATACAATTCTTACAGGCGTTCTAAAAAAGTCTCTCCATCTCCCTTTTTATTCTCACATCCCTACATACATGGGCGTTCCAACTCTAAAGGATGGGGTGAGCAAAAGGGCAGTTGAAACGTCTTGTACTCATCTGTGTCTGCATGTAGGTGAAAATTACTCAATACATGTGTGGTAAGACATGAGTAGAGAAATCAACAATGTGGCAGGAAATTTTAGCAATCACCTTCATATTAGCAAATGTTAGCTTGACTTCTCCTGACCTCCTTGCGATTAGTTTATGAAAGCATCATGAGCAGCAAATGTGTGATTATCAAATGATTGTAATTATTATATGAATAATTACTCTCACATTTCCCCCCTGAAAATCCTACATTTGCCCCATAAAATATAATCGAAAAGAACCTCCCAAAGGCTTTACAATTACCCAAAGGTAAACTCGCCCATAGGCACATGGAGGCTATTTAGAAATCATAATTATTCTCGTAGACATGTGGAGGCTCAAGGAAAAGATTACCAATGGCCGTTACATAATCACCTTCTCGTATAGTACGATCAGTGTCACCACCATCAGCATCATGCCATAGAGCAGATGGTAAATTTCATGAATTTTAGAATTTGTAGGGTCGATAGCAGATGAGACGAGTCGGGGAACCATTGCGCGAATGCAGGGAATACAACAACATCCACACAACATAACTCCTACCAGAGTTATAGAAACCAGGATAAAGAAGACCACATGCTTATATTTGCCAAACATTTTTTCCCACCACTCGGCCCAGGCGGAGGTGGACATGCCTGAGTGCTCCTTCATCCTTTGGTTCAGGGTGCGCAGGCCTTCAATGGCCCTGGTGAGTGACCCATTCGGGTCTGTGTTGTTAGGAATGAATGTACAACACATGTACAATGTTCAGCAAACATTGCGCAAACACCACCTCTTTCAGCCAGGAGCATGTCGACCGCAATGCAGTTCTGGTATGCCATGAGTGATGTAGTAGTGTTGGGGAGGCTATGTCGATAGCTGTGTGCGACTCTTGACTGTAGATCTGGTGGTTCAAATTTCTATCTTACCGAAGCTGGGGGCACCGGCCAGAGCGCCACTTCGCGGCCAGGATCCTCGGAAAGGGAAGGCAAGGCAAGATGGCGGAATAAGGAAGAGGTCGGTAGCTGCGTGATCAATTTAATCCAACAGTTTTGTAATAAACATTCAATGTCAGCAGTGTCCAATAAAGTCCAATATTAAAGTATTCACTTGCTTAATATCCTGCAGTGGCGGGCCAGGAGGTGAGGTGGCGTACGGTAGTTGGAAGCGTCTTGCGTATTTAGGTACGTGTGCTGTAGTTACGGATGCGGGGGGGAGCTGAGTGTAAATGTGGGTTCGTATTGGTGTGTGTGTGGTCTCTAAAACAGAGAAAAGGAAACCGGAGTTACAAACCAAACTTAAGATGTTAATGCGCTCATCCTATTCACGAAGCAGACACATTAACGGGTGAAACAAGCCAAAATGACTAGGATAACATAGCATCAGCTAATGCTAACCGTTGCGCACATTCTTCAGTAGCAGGAGGACCTCAACTTCGCCAATAAAGGACAAGATGCTCTGAAAGGCGACACTTCTCACCTCTCATGGACGCACACTCGGGAGAGGCACAGATAAACTTGTAAAGGTAAACAAACTTGACGAGTCGTAAACCTCGATAGCGAGGAGCACGCTCCAATTGCGCAGTAACTGGCTCCTCGAACTGGCCGCGCTCGCTCTCACTCTCTCTCTCTGCAAAGTTACAGAGGACCCAAAACTAGCTGCCTGTACATCGCCTGCTCAAAACAGAAAACACATGAGTCTTTTGTACAAGTAGCCAATTGCTCTTTTACGGCAATGAGGCCCGCTTCTGTGGAAATACCCAGTTTCTGTATATTGTAATGGATGTAGTAGATTCGATCTACAAATTTATTAGGTGTGATCCACACAAAGATGGATTCCCACCCCACTGCAATCTGGTTGACCATCTTATACTCATCTGGAACACCCCTCGGCGCACCAATTGCATCCCCATCCTTCCAAGAAGCACATCGTCTTCTGGAGAGCAAGAAAGGGGAGTCGAGTGTGTAGGCAGTCAATTTGATATCCCTCTCTGAGGATGGAAAAATAGACACACGCATCAGCAATGACACGAGCGCACAGACGCGGAGGTATTGCGTAGAGAGTCATATAGTTTGTTGCCACTACACCACCACCACACATGGCTGCATGACAGCAGTGCCCCCATCTGGTGCACAACAGTCTTGCACAATGTAGAATTTAGCACTCCCACTTTATTAGTAGTTCCTGTGAGGTTAACACAAGTAAAATTAGCAACTGCAATATCAGTGGAAAAAAGAATTTGTCATCAAAATTTTTTTCTCAGCTTTATCGGGATTCCAGAAGTTCGATTCACAGGGACTTGAACAGCTTCTAAGGGGTCAGCAATAACATATGACATGTAAACAGTAATAGCATGGCAAGGGTCCGGCCCATGGATGTGTGAGCTTAAATACGTGATACAAGGGTCATTGCTATTTTTATAATTGGTGCAACTCCAATTAGTGGTATTTATAGTCAATTGAATACCCATGATGACGTGAGTTAACTTGATATAGGGGCTAAGAATTTTTACACAGCGGTCAGTAGTTCGATCAGTCCAATCCTGCCTCGTTTCCGCTACTACAGCAGACCATACTCTAAACCCAGCCAATAAGTACCAAACATATGACCGACCATAACTGTGTGTGCTGTACACATGAGCCTTTCCATTAGAATCAAGACCGGAATTTGCGAGAGGTCATCTGTAGTAAAGTAATCTGAGACAATGGTATGGGACCAATACCAAGATTTCTTGGCAGGATAGGCTTGTTATCTGTGCTGACATAAACCCTATTATCCAATGTAGCTCCTTTATTTTGCCACATTGTAAGCTCTCGGACTGGGCTTTGTTGTTGCATATCACACAAGAGTGTCATATTGTGTTTGTTGTTATTGGAAATATTGTCTTGTACTTACATTCAGCAGTACCCAAAAAGAGCCTGGTAGCTGCTTCTTTCGCTGTTGTGTCTGCAAACGCATTACCTAATGTGATGCCGTCAGTGCCTGTGTACGTACCGTGCACTTACATATCGCAGGAGATGTGGCAACTGAACAGCATTCAATAATTTTGTCAAAAGTTCAGCGTGTGTGACAGGTTTTCCCGTGGACGTTATCATACCTCTATTTTTCCAATATTGTGCAAATATTAACACGTACAAAAGGCATACTGTCAATATAAATTGTAACAGCTTTTCCTTTCATTTACTTGCATGCCTCTGGTAACGCAACCAGCTCCGCTGCCTGAGCCGAAAAAGGGGAAGGATGTGGTTCCGCTTTTAACACGGCTGTCTGTGAGACGACCGCGAAGCCTGTTTGTGTCATGTGTGTCATCTTCCAAACTGCTTATCCTATACAGGGTCGCGGGGAGGTGCTGGAGCCTATCCCAGCCGTCAACGGGCGAAGGCAGACTACACCCCGAACTGGTCGCCAGCCAGTCGCAGGGTACACACAGACACCATCACTGAGCGGGAAACGATCCCACGCTGCCCGCACACAACTCAGGCGTGTGTACCACTACACTATCAGTGACCTAAGCCTGTTTGTGTTTTACCAAAATAATTTTTCTTTGATGAACCTTCCACAAAGAGGACAATTCCAGTTTGTTGAGGTTGATTTTTCAAATCCAAACCACATTTTGTTGTTTGTTCTGCCAATTACTGACAATTGTATTGATCACCATCCTCAGGAAATGGCAACAGTGTGGCTGGATCCAAAACCGTGCATCTCTCCAAAGTGAGGTGTGGTTGCGACAACAATATCGCCATGCAAGACAAATGTCTATCTGGAGATAAAACGTCATACATGTCTGCAGAAGCAAAGCCGCCACCTCATGGGGAACTTTTAAGATCAACGGCTGAAACACTACATTTAAGGAACTGCACCCCACAGCTCGTGGTGCTGCAATCACAGCCCTCACACAATGAGGAAGTGCACAAACCACAGTTTAGAAGAACTGTACAATACAATTCTTACAGGCGTTCTAAAAAAAGTCTCTCTGTCTCCCTTCTTTTTATTCTCACATCCCTACATACATGGGCGTTCCAACTCTGAAGGATGGGGTGAGCAAAAGAGCAGTTGAAAGGTCTTGTACTCGTCTATGTGTCTGCATGTAGGTGAAAATTACTCAATATATGTGTGGTAAGACATGGGTAGAGAAATCAACAATGTGGCAGGAAATTTCAGCAATCATCTTCATATTAGCAAATGTTAGCTTGACTTCTCCTGACCTCCTTGCGATTAGTTTATGAAAGCATCATGAGCAGCAAATGTATGATTATCAAATGATTGTGATTATTGTATGAATAATTACTCTCACAATTGGCTTTCTATAACTGGCGCAGTTAGACACCTAGGCAAATCTATCTCGACTTAAAGACCTCCCGTCCCCTTGCGTGACCGAGGAGAGTTTTGACCCTTTAAACAGAGAGTCGGCATAGGGACCTTTCCCGATGGTCCCTCGGGTAAGCGGAATCTGACATCCATTTGAATAACCCACTGTGTACAGCGACACACGGTGTCATGACTCAAATGGACATCTTTTCCGCTTGTTATTTTAAACTGTTAATAAAGCACAATATTCATGTCACTCACCACATGAATGAAGAAACCGGGTTCCTCCTCGCTCCAAAAGTGTGCTTTTGTGCTGCGTCTCTGAGCTTGTTTACCTCTTCTTGTGTATACAAGCATACAAGCACTTCCTGTACTAATAAGACCAGCATTCCTTGCGGTTGGCCATGCGCAGAGTGTCTCGATCGTGTCTAGGCGCCAGCAGCATCTTTGCCTTTTTCACCCTCCTCTCGTCCTTCTCCACCCACTTCTCAGCAGTAATGCTAAGTACATCATCTTATGCTTTTTATTTTAATGTTTATTTTGCTTTTTTATACAAAGTATTTTGACGTAAATTTCGACTTTAAGATAAGATAAGATAAGAATGCCTTTATTGATCCCACAGTGGGGAAATTTTCATTGTTACAGTAGCAAAGATATAGGTCACACAGGGGCGGCGGCATAATGTGGCCATTAATGTATAACATTGACGGCAAACATTTAGAATCAAACCTATGTAGATATACGCAGTAACATGTGTATATACACATGTGTATACACACCAACCTACATCTACATAAAAAATATGAGGAACACTCATTTCGGCCTGTACATAGTACAGAGGAAAAAATACTCTAAGTGACAGTGCTGCAGTGCTGTAGTGAAATGTAAGGAACAGCATTGGATAAAAATAAAACTAGACTAACAGTAGTGGGGGATGTTGAGTATTGCACGGTATTACAGTAGTGGGGAATATTGGGTATTGCACGATACGAGCTCAGGTGCAGGACTGCACAATTGCACTAATGACCGCCAGTTTGTAGAGACTACACAATGTTCTTGTTAAAGAGTCTGACAGCAGCAGGCAAGAAGGAACGGCGGAATCTCTCCTTTGCACAGCGAGGGTGTAACAGTCTGTCACTGAAGGTGCTGTGGAGTGCTGTTAGGGTGCCCTGGAGGGGGTGGTCCGGGTTGCCCAGCATTGATGACAGCTTGGCCAACATCCTCCTGTCCCCCACCGAGTCCACAGAGTCCAGGGAGCAGCCCAGGACAGAGCCGGCCCTCTTGACCAGTTTGTCCAGCCGCTTCTTGTCCCGGGCCGAGACGCCGCCTGCCCAGGTGACCACTCCCTGGAAGATGACCGATGCAACCACCGAGTCATTTAAGTTCCTGAAATCCGACATACACGGAAATTCGTGTTTACATCGCCAGTGTAGGAACGGAACTCGTTCGTAAAATGAGGACTCCCTGTAAATGCATAGTGTGTTGTTGGACATCTAGTAAGACATTACTTTTTTTTTTTTATTTACCGGCGCTTCCTTGTTCGTCAGTCAGAGCTTCTTTGATTGGCTTCATTCCGTCACGTCGCAGTTTGCTGAGTTATCTAGCTCAGAATAACTTGGCTTTCCCCACATACACCAAGATTTTTGGTCGTAAATATCTCATCAAGCATGCCACCATAATGCTGTTCGTTCCTACGTAGAGCGCAGTATGGAAAGTACGTCACGTTTGGGTGCAGACTGCAATTTTGTATTTCGTCATTTCACCTAGGTCATTTCAACGTCGATGGACAGCGCCCATAAGACGTCAGTTCACAGTTGAAATCTGGTTAAAAAGAGGTCGCTGTGGACGTCCTTTTGACGCTTTATACGGACCAAATGTATATATTTTTTTACATACTAAATTTAAATGACTAAATTAATGGTGTTGTGAAATTATTAGGGATATAACGATTTATCGAAAATCGATTTTATATCCATATAAATCAGGGGTGTCCAGCTCCGGTCCTCAAGGGCCGTTTTCCTGCCTGTTTTCCATCTCTCCTTGCTGCAACAAACCTGATTTAAATGATCAGCTCATTAGCAAGCTTCAAGAAGCAAGAAGAAGCTTGATAACGATCATCAGGTGCGTTCAGCAAGGATAGATGGAAAACAGGCAGGACATCGGGCCGTGAGGACCGAGTTTGGACACCTCTGATATAAATGCTTAAAATATGCATCGATGTAAAAAAATAAAAGAATAGATTCGCAACGCCATGTTTACCATAGATGCTCTCTCACGTCTCTACTGTAAACAAACTGCATACGCACTTTGGGTAAATTACTTGACACGAGAACTGCCAACATGAGATTACTAACACAACAACTTCAACGATCAAAATTGTCCAAAGTTAATTTTGATAGTGGACGCGTTGTTTATTACCATACCATACCATAATTATTTGCCGTTGTGTTTTTTTCTTGAAAAAGCCTCGTATCACACCCGGCAAGATACTCTGCATCGCACATGCGCTGTAGTGGTAATCCGGGTTATTATCTGTGATGTAAACAGAAGCATTGTGGGTAATGGCGTCATGGCTCCGAGTTAAGCTAGCGCAGGGATCGGCAACCCGTGGCTCCAGAGCCGCATGCATCGCTTTCATCCTTATTTTGCGTCTCAGTATGGCTTGGGAAAATAAATTAGAAGTGTCCGATTAAACTGTATTGTAACGTCTTCCAAAAACACGACGTCAGACGTATCTTAGTTATCTCCCTTTTTATTATTACAACACGGCTAATGTGGGCCGTAGTCGACGCAAACTACTAACAACAACACTTCCTCATAAGTACACATGGATCTCTGGTCCTTCGCCGTCCGCTATGGGCTGATATTTGTGCCACAAGAAACTGAATCTGAATAGTGTTGAGTTGCATGTGAATTGCTTAACTTGAATATTTGAATTGAAAACTGAATATTTGAATTGAAAAACTGAATTATTGAATTGAAAAACTGAATTTGAATTATATCAATTATATTGGTTAAATTGAATCTGAATTGTTCGACCTGAATTAGATTTTTTTTTGTTCGGAACTGTATCCCAATAAACTTGAAACTGAATTTAAGACTGTAAGATGTGTTTTTAATTATCAAAAAAAAGTGCACCTCACTAAAAATTCAATGCGGCATATGCTCACATTCAGTTTGACAAGTAAAAATTCAAACCTCAGTGAGAGACATACGGGTAACTTTAGGATGAGCAATCGATTGGAGATACAGAGATCTCCTTTTTGGCCAATCAGCATCTTTGTTTTGAGCACGTGACAAAGCTCCCCGGGGAAAAAGTGTTATCTCTAAGTGGCTTTTTGTGGCGACCAACTCAAATTATGCCACGGCAGGCTAAGACGAGGGGAGTTGAAAATTGGTGACGCGCACGCCAACTGTTGCATTTACTTGGTTGCTGTTTGAATTGAGTCAAGAGTATTGGAAACTGACAGGCACTTACTTGAGTTTGCCTTGCAAGTGTTCTTTCAATCGGAACTGCTCTTCCACCATATGAAGGTCCATTGTGGCTGTTTTGACTCACAATTGCGTTTACAGTAGCGTCTCACGGTCAGTAAAAACGTTTTTCTCCCGCACTCACCCCGCCACAAGATCCACCAAACACAAACTCTACACAGGTGAGGCACCTACTAAGTAAAACCACTCCCACTGATGACACCACCAATCACTTGTGAAAGTAGAGCGTGAGCGCTCGGCTAGTGCACAACACACAAGCGCACATCCCAATGAGGAAAAAACACCCATAAACACTAATGGCTCCTACAATCCGGCCCCTAATTATTGTGTGCTAATAATTACCATCACCACTAACGTGCAGGAGACAAAAATTATCATAACAATTACAAAAGGTACAAAGCGACTGAAAAGGTACAGAGCTCGATCAAAAGAAATGTTTCCATCATATCGTATCATTTCCGGCGCCACGCGAGTGGCAGCCGGCTACAGTAGCTCCGGCTCATCGGTGAGCCTTTTCGTGTGTTTTTGTTCTTTAATATTACTCTACCTCATACCTTTTTCATATAGTTGATAGTCGTAACTTGCGTAGCAATGGACACCCAAACTGCGGTATCCTTGCTGCTGCTGATGGCTATTTTTTGCGCGATCGTGTCCGGCGACTTGGCTCGGAGCCGAGCCCCCATTGTTTACAGCCGGAATCAGCTGTTAGCACTCCGTGCTAACCATGCGCCGGCTCCCGGGGCGAGACCCGATATCCCCCGTGAGCTTAGGAGGAAGAGACGGGGATCTCGTGCGGGGGTTAAACGCCGGGAAAGGAGAAGACGATACCATCCCGTCCTCCCGTCTGTTATCATGGGGAATGTTAGATCGCTCCCCAACAAGATGGACGAGCTAGCGGCGCTTACCCGGCACGAGAGGGACTTCCGGGAGGCTAGCCTGATGCTATTCACGGAGTCGTGGCTAACAGCGCTAACGCCGAACGCGGTCGTAGAATTGGACGGCTTCCAAATCATACGCGCGGACAGGACGCTGGAGAGTGGAAAGAGGAAAGGAGGAGGGCTGGCTGTGTTTGTGAACGATAGATGGTGTAATCCTGGGCACATCACGATTAAGGATCAGCTTTGCAGCAGGGATATTGAGCTGCTAGCTGTTGGCATGAGGCCATTCTACATCCCGCGAGAGTTTAGTCATGTGATCGCGGTGACCGTCTACGTCCCACCAGCTGCCAGCAGCGACACAGCCTGTGATGTCTTGACTGCAGCAGTGAGCAGGCTACAAACACAGCACCCAAATGCCCTGGTACTCATCTCTGGTGACTTCAATCATGCCTCCCCTTCCTCCTCTCTGCCTTCATTCACACAGTATGTCACCTGCCACACCAGAGACAATAAAACACTGGACCTTTTCTATGCCAACACCAAGGAGGCATACACATCACTGCCCCTCCCCCCGCTGGGCAAAGCTGATCACAACCTGGTGGCTCTCCAGTCTGTGTACAAACCTCTGGTCCGCAGGCAGCCAGCTGTGACCCGCACGGTTCAGAGATGTTCTGGAGAGGCCGAGGAGGCCTTAAAGGACTGCTTCAGCACAACTGTGTGGGAAGTATTCAGCGATGCTCACGGGGAAGACATTAGTAGTCTAACGGACACTGTTACAGACTATATAAATTTCTGCATGGAGAACACCATACCCACCAGGACAGTAAGGTGTTTCTCCAACAACAAACCCTGGATCACACCAGACATAAAAGCTCTCCTGAAGGAGAAGAGGAGGGCTTTTGCGTCAGGCAACATAGAGGAGCGGAGGACTGTGCAGCGCCAGCTGAGGAGGAGGATCAGAGAGGAGAAAAGGTCCTACAGGAAGAGGATGGAGGAGCAGCGACTGCAGAATAACGCCAGGGGAGTCTGGAGGGGCCTGAAGACCATCTCAGGCCACGGACAACCCAAGACCCGGACTGGGGGGGACCTGCAGTGGGCAAATGAGCTGAATCTCTTTTTCAATAGGTTCGATCAGATGCCTGCCTCCACTCAGTCTCTCCTGCTGCAGCCTCCACCTACTCCTCCTGCTGGGTGTGTCTCCCCCTCCCCTCTTTTCTCCACAGTCTCCAGCTCCCAGCTACACCAGATAGCCACCACTCCCTCCTGTCCAGCCTTGGCCTTCACAACATCTCAGGTGAGGAACCAGCTGAAGAAGATGAAGGCGAGGAAGGCGAGGAAGGCAGCGGGTCCAGATGGCATCAGCCCCCAGCTCCACTGTGTGGAATTGTCCAGCACATGTTCAACCTGAGCCTGAAGCTGGGCAGGGTCCCCCAGCTATGGAAAACATCCTGCCTGGTCCCGGTGCCAAAGATCCCCCACCCGAAGGAGCTCAACAGCTTCAGACCAGTGGCGCTGACGTCTCACCTGATGAAGACCCTGGAGAGACTGGTCCTTGTCCACCTGCGCCCCCTGGTGAGCTCCTCAATGGACCCACTCCAGTTCGCATATCAGCCTGGCATCAGTGTGGATGATGCCATCATCTACCTCCTCCACACTTCACTCTCCCACCTGGAGAAGGCGGGGAGCACTGTGGGGATCATGTTCTTTGATTTCTCCAGTGCTTTCAACACCATCCAACCCACCCTACTGGGAGACAAGCTGGAGCGGGCGGGGGTGGCGCACCACCTCACCACATGGATCCAGGACTACCTCACAAACCGGCCACAGTATGTGAGGACACAGGACTGTGTGTCTGACGTGCTCCTCTACAGCACGGGGGCCCCACAGGGAACTGTCTTGGCTCCCTTCCTGTTCACCCTCTACACCTCGGACTTCAACTACAACACCCCTACCTGTCACCTGCAGAAGTTCTCTGACGACTCTGCGATTGTCGGCCTCATCACAGGCGGAGATGATCGGGAGTACAGAGAACTTACTCAGGGTTTTGTGGACTGGTGCCAGCAGAACCGCCTCCTGATCAATGCGGGGAAATCCAAAGAAATGGTGGTGGATTTCGGTAGGCGCCAGCACTCTTCACCTGCACCAGTGAATATCCGGGGAACAGATGTTGAGAGAGTCTCAACTTACAAGTACCTGGGTGTTCATCTGAACAATAAACTGGACTGGAGCGACAACACAGACGCCCTCTATAGGAAGAGTCAGAGCAGACTCTTCCTACTCAGGAGGACTTTTGGGGTTCAGGGGACACTCCTCAGGAACTTTTATGACTCGGTGGTTGCATCGGTCATCTTCCAGGGAGTGGTCACCTGGGCAGGCGGCGTCTCGGCCCGGGACAAGAAGCGGCTGGACAAACTGGTCAGGAGGGCCGGCTCTGTCCTGGGCTGCTCCCTGGACTCTGTGGACTCGGTGAGGGACAGGAGGATGTTGGCCAAGCTGTCATCAATGCTGGGCAACCCGGACAACCCCCTCCAGGGCACTCTAACAGCACTCCACAGCACCTTCAGTGACAGACTGTTACACCCTCGCTGTGCAAAGGAGAGATTCCGCCGCTCCTTCTTGCCTGCTGCTGTCAGATTCTTTAACAAGAACATTGTGTAGTCTCTACAAACTGGCGGACATAAGTGCAATTGTGCAGTCCTGCACCTGAGCTCATATCGTGCAACACCCAATATTCCCCACTACTGTAATACCGTGCAATACTCAACATTCCCCACTACAGTTAGTCTAGTTTTATTTTTATCCAATGCTGTTCCTTACATTTCACTACAGCACTGCAGCACTGTCACTTACTTAGAGTATTTTTTCCTCTGTACTATGTACAGGCCGAAATGAGTGTTCCTCATATTTTTTATGTAGATGTAGGTTGGTGTGGATATAAATGTGTATATACACGTTACTGCGTACATTTACATAGGTTTGATCCTAAATGTTTGCCGTCAATGTTATACATTAATGGCTACATTATGCCGCCGCCCCTGTGTGACCTATATCTTTGCTGCTGTAACAATGAAAATTTCCCCACTGTGGGATCAATAAAGGCATTCTTATCTTATCTTATCTTATAAATTGAAGAAGGTCATTCAGGTTTATCCATGATGAATCAAAGTCCAAAGCACACGTCCATCCCAAAATTTTACTGCTCATCTGCTTCCTGCAGAAGGCAGACTTTTGTAATTGGACGATCCAAAACACTTGACTTCGTTTTAAACTTTACTGTACGTACCAGTCCCTGTTTGTCCGAAATCATACCTAAAACTCTTCCGGTAATCCATGAATTCCATGGTGCCATATCATCCACAATCATTATTATATTTCCAGGTCCAAAATTCCTTTGAGCACGACTCAATTTCTGACGTTCTTGCAATCCTGGAAGGTATTCCTTCAACCAACGCCTCCAAAACAGGTCAGACATATATTGTACTTGTTTCCAGCGCCGACGAGCATAGATGTCATTCTTATCAAACAATCCAGGTGGTAATGATGAATGCGATTTGAGTAGCAGCAGATGATTAGGAGTTAGCGTCTCTACATCATTGAGATCTGTCGATGCCTTTGAGATAGGACTGCTGTTAAAAATGGCTTCCACTTCGCAAACACCAAGCCTTCGTCATCCAAGGATTGAGTTTTCAAAACTGAGTTCAATACTTTGTGAACTGAGTGTATCAATCTTTCCCAAGCTCCTCCATGGTGTGATGCAGCTGGGGTATTGAAAATCAATTTAATTCTTTTTTTGCAACAGCATACCATGTATGAGGTTATGGTTAATCTTGTTAATAGCCTCTTGATCCACCTTCAGCTCAAACAAAGTTTATATCGTTGTCCGAACGGATTTCCAGAACTTGTTCTCGCCTGGCAATACATCTTCTGAGCCCAATGATAAAGGAATCTGTGCCTAACGAGAACAGAACCTCAAGATGCATTGCTCATACAGCCAGACACGTAAAAATAAGACCCTATCGTTTCACAACAGCACGCTCACGCTTCACTGCAAATGGCCCAAAACATTCCAAGCCAGCATGACTAAATGGGGGTTCGTCTGGAGTTATTCTGCTGTGAGGCAGATCAGCCATTTTCTGATGTCCAGGCATAGCAGACAATCTAGGACAGACACTTTGCCAAAACCTTTCTGATACCAGCACAGCCACCAGGAATCCAATATTTTTGCCGCGGGTAAGAAACCATATGGTTGCGTCCACTGTGGCCTGTGACTTGATGTACATGTCTGAGAAATAAGCCAGCGATATGTAGGTCTTTTCCAAGAATAACTAGATGTTTTGCTTCAATCGGCATAGCCGCTCTACTAAGCCGCCCCCCAACCCTTATGAGACCATCATCCAGGATTGGGTTTAGTTTGTAGACATGACTCGTCTTCACACACTGTCCCTTCTCCTAGCTTGTGAATTCCTCAGCAAATGTTGATCTTTGCCAAATTTAATCACAGCCGTCTCAGTAGCAACCAACTCCTCCACTGTAAAAGCATTCTTTGGCACTTGGGCTTTGAAATGTTCCATCTGGAGCTGTATCTTTCCATTCAACTGTTCAGAATTTAGCTGTTGCTTAGCGAGAGTTTCTGTGACACACCAGTGACAACAGAAAACCTTTGAACTTGAGAAGCCAACCAATGGCCTGTATCAAATAGTGCCAGGAGGAGAAATAGTTGATGAACGTCTCCACTGGACTTGTCTGCCCAATTTGTGTTACATTCACCATCACAGTTTTGACTTCCGGATCGCCAACAAGAGATTCTTTCACGCCCTGCGGATTTATTGGCCAGTTTGTTTCAGGTTCCAGAAGATAATCCGGTCCACTAATCCACACACGAGCCTTTAAAATGACTCAACCAGCTCTCTTCTCCAGAGCTTGTCATTTTGCTAGCCACCACCGCGGCAGTTAACTCCATACGGGGTATTGTGAATAGTTTGAGAGGAACTACCCGTGCCTTACTCATCATAAATGCACAATGAGTTCTTCCACTGTTATTATGGAGCAACATGTAGGTCATAGTACCAAATCCTTCATCACTTGCATCTGCAAAGTGATGAAGCTGAGCACAGGTAGCATCACCAAAGCCCACAGGTTTCAGACATCTACTGACCTGCATGTTCCAGTTGGTGGCGATCTTCAAGCCAAGTCATCCACTCTCTGAATATGGGAGGGGGCAAGGTATCATCCCACGCTAGACATCTCCTGGAGATATCTTGGTGGACAAAACAATGGGTGTCAAGAAAACCAAGAGAATCATATACTGAACTGACAAGATTCCTCTTCTTGTAAGCGGACCATTCTTAAATATGCTTTTAAACTTGAATGAGTCCGACTGCACACACCACTGCACACCCAAAGCTCGCTCCACAGGTAAGACATCACAGCCTAAATACAAGTCTTTAACTTCCTTGGCCCTTTCCTCTGGGGGAATAGCAGTGAGGATTGAGCGGCAGTTACTGATCATGAGCTTAAAACACACAACTCACTGAGCTCCTTGCGAAGGGACAGGGC
Organism: Filicampus tigris; assembly: GCF_054856515.1. Lineage (NCBI taxonomy): Eukaryota > Metazoa > Chordata > Actinopteri > Syngnathiformes > Syngnathidae > Filicampus > Filicampus tigris. Next base: position 288,596 of record NC_141233.1, read on the forward strand.
TTCCTCTTCAGAGGCAACGGACACCAAACAGTCATCAACATAGAAATGCTGTAGCAGAGTGTTGATTGCCACAGGACTGTAGTGGCTCTGGTTGTCCTCAGCACACTTGCGAAGGGTAAAACACGCACAGCTTGGAGATGATGTAGAACCAAACAAATGTGCCACCATTCTGTACTCAACCAGTTCCATTTCGCAATTTCCATCAGGCCACCACAAGAATCTTAACAGGTCACAATCTTCAGGCAGCACCCTGACCTGATGAAATATGGCCTCTATATCTGCCATGAGTACCACTGATTCGTTGCGAAATCTGGTCAAAACACCAACCAGCTGGCTCGTGAGATCAGGTCCTTGAAGGAGTTTAGAATTCAAAGATGTCCCCTGGAATGTGGCCACACAGTCAAAAACGACACGCAGTTTTCTTTTCTTTGGGTGATCCACACCATGATGTGGTATAAACCACAATCTTCCATCGAAACGGGCCACCTGCTCAGCTGGAACACCCTCTGCATAGCCATTCTCCAGCATATCAGTCATGAACGTGACATCATCCTAGCGAAAAGATGGATCTTTAGAAAAACGTTTTCTGAGACTCAACCCACGTTGTTCTGCAACTGTCCTATTATTTGGCATGTTGAGGTAACCATGTCTTATCGGCAAACCAATACTGTCGTTCCCATCGACCAACTTGATTGAATCAGAGACTAACTTCATAAAATGCTTATCCTCTTTCGATAATTCATTATGCTCATTTTATAAGGTTTCAGGGAAATCAACCTTAAACTGTTTCCATCCAACGCACGCACGCATACACAAAAATACAATGTAGCACTATCTTCCCATGTATGGATGGATGGCTTCAATATACTATTCCATAATACATACCACTTTGCTGCTGCTCTTGGGGAGGATGTAATTCTGGTGTCCATGAAGTGTCCACAGATGCATTTTAGCTACAAACCCACAAACTGGTATTACCTTGAAATGTAATTGCATTTTTTGTGTGCTGGAGAACTTCACAGAGACGAGCAGGTTTGAATTTGGGGCAAAGCGGTGTTATAGGGATGGTGGTATTGCCCCCCCCTTTTGTAATGGCATGCCCCAGTAGCAGGTGGGAGTCTCTACTTACAACATTTTCTACTTAAGAAATTTCTTCCAGAACCAATTAATTTCATAAGTATTAGGCACCACTGTATTTGTGAATATATTTTTGACCAAAGCCAACAATGTAGGTGTAAATGTTGAAAAAATGATTTGTTGATTCTTGTGTTACAGTTTAAATCTGAAAACGTGTAAGTACTGTGCAAGTACTGTATTTCTGATAAAAGCCAGTGGTCTTAACTGATGATGACAGTGATTATTTCTGTCATGTTTTTGTAATCTTTTCTACTGTAATTTCAGCAAATATTTTGTGTAATATCAATATTTTTGCAATTTATAATGCACACTTTTATTGTTTGTGTAGTTTTCATATATTTTTGAATTATATCTTTTATTTTTGTTCATTTCTTTTGCTGTAACATTTTTGTATCATATATATTGTCTTTTAGCCAACATGTTTATATTTTCCCCAAGATCTTTATTGTAATTGGCTCTCATTAGATTATGCAAGTGTACCATAGTGTTTTTAGGGTTATACCCAGTTTCACCTTGTTTTGAATGTTAAGTTACAAGGGGAAAAATGTTGTTGGATAGTGTGTGTTATACCCTGTAAAACGGTTGGAAATTTTTCAAAAAAATAAATGCTTTTTAAAGTATTCAAATGTGTTCATTGTTGAATTTCTTTCAAGATTCAGCCTCAAAGTATAATAGAATAATAGATAGAATAGAATAAGAGATTGTTATTCATATCAACTTGCTACAAGTAGCACTAAGTCAGCAAGTTGCATTCACATAAATACAGTTAATGTAAGCTAAACATGTTCAGTTGTGTGTATTTTTTTCCCTACCTAACATGTTAAGTTTTCCCATGTGTAAAAGCTAAAGTGGTTTTAAGGCAATCGGTTTCCACGTGAATTTCTAGTAAACTCTACTCATTCGGGTTGAGAGTGCAGCGTCTGCTGTGATACGGACCATGTAGCGGTGTGTTGTGGTAAAGAAGGAGCTGAGCCGAAAGACAAAGCTCTCCATTTACCACTCCATCGACGTTCCTACCCTCACCTACGGTCACGAGCTCTGGGCCATGACCCAAAGAACAAGATCCCAGATACGAGCAGCCGAAATGGGTCCAGGGTCTCCCATAGAGATAGGGTGAGAAGCTCGCTATTCCAAGAGGGACTCAGAGTTGCGCTGCTCCTACACGTTAAGAGGGGCCAGATGAGGAGAGATGGCTTGGGCATCTGATTAGGACGCCTCCCTGGTGAGGTGTTCCAGGCATGTCCCACCAGTAGAAAGGCCCCGGGACGACCCAGGACATCCTGGAGAGACGTTCGTCTCCCGGCTGGCCTGGGAATGCCTTGGGATCCTTCTGGAAGAGTTGGACGAAGTGGCTGGGGAGAGGAAAGTCTGAGCTTCTCTGCTGAACCTGCTGCCTCCGCAACCCGACCCCGCATATGTGCAAGATAATGGGTGAATGGATGGACAACATTGAGGACCTGTGGCTATTCTGTGAGAATGAAGTTGATGGAAAAAATAGCTGGCATATTGTGAATGTCAACCAGATTAATAAATATATGTAAGAGTCTTTAATCGTGTTATATTTTCTCATCAAGCCCTTAAAGCGGAAGACAACCCAAACATATTTTTTTCAAGAATATGTTCCCAGCAGGGCGGCACGGTGGACTACTGGTTAACACGTCCGCCTCACAGTTCAGAGATCGAGGGTTCGATCCCGGCTCCGGCCTCCCTGTGTGGAGTTTGCATGTTCTCCCCGTGCCTGCATGGGTTTTCTCCGGGTACTCCGGTTTCCTCCCACATTCCAAAAACATGCATGGTAAGTTGATTGGACACTCTAAATTGCCCCTAGGTGTGATTGTGAGTGCGTATGTTTGTTTGTCTCTGTGTGCCCTGCGATTGGCTGGCAACCAATTCAGGATGTCCCCCACCTACTGCCTGAAGACAGCTGGGATAGGCTCCGGCACGCCCCGCGACCCTTGTGAGGATAAACGGTTGGACTGACCTCTTTTCGGAATCTGAGCCATGATTGGTCGTTGTGAGCAGGTCGTGTGATGTCATTTTCAGTCGACAGAAGACAAAATGGCCGCCTCTTAAAATGGCTAAAAACGAGTGGATTAACACTTATTCCACAAATGCAATATTTATCAGAATGCCCTGTTTCAACTAGTGGGCTTGCATAGAGCATATTCTTGAAAAATAAATGTTTACGTTGACTTCGACTTTAAGAAGAAAAATCAAATGCTTTTTTAACCTTAAAAAAAAAATCTGCATATCAACAACAATCCAACAATGATGAACTTGACGTTTTATTAAACATTCTATTGTTTTTCTTGCTATCACCTCGTTGAACTGTGTGGAATCAATTGAAAGATACGTTTTGAAACAATTACTAAAATATGGAATTTTTGCATTTTTCATCTATCCATCTGTATATTTGTCTGTCCATCTATCAAAACTACCCCAAAAAATCTACCCAAAAATAGAACACAGCATTTTTTAAAACTAATAAATCTGAACAAACCAGTTCTGAAAGCTAATTAAAACAGACTCAAACTAATATAATAACGTATTTTCCGGACTATATGTCGCTCCGGAGTACAAGTCGCACCAGCCATAAAATTCATAATAAAGGAGAAAAAAAACATATAAGTCGCACTGGAGTATAAGTCGCATTTTTGCAGGAAATTGTGCACTTAGTACACATCATATCCACCGAGCTACGATGGTAACATTTAGCTAACATTCGGACACATGTAGCATACGAGAAAGTTATGGTAAGAAAACTTTAAACTCACCAAAACTGTAGTAGATAGATGAAATAAGTCTTTTATTTATCTCCGACCGTGTCTACATGGAAACATTCTAATGTTTCCAAGTCTCCAAAAGTATTTATGTATTCGGTCATAATTATGTCTTTGTCTCCTTTGCGCTCGGCTCCTGTCTTTACATGTGTGGCTGCATGATGCAATACCCCAGCCAGAGGCAGGCCGCCTGTTTGTGGTTCATTCTTGTTCAACCATCATCTGTAAGTAACTTAGACAATTGTGTGTAATGAGCATGCAACATTTATATACAAGCTGAAGTGTGGATGATTGTGGGTTGTTGGCTGAACATACTAATCGATATCATGTCCGCTGATAGTGTAGTGGTACACACGCCTGAGTTGTGTGCGGGCAGCGTGGGATCGATTCCCGCTCAGTGACAGTGTCTATGTGTGCCCTGCGACTGGCTGGCGACCAGTTCGGGGTGTAGTCTGCCTTCGCCCATTGACGGCTGGGATAGGCTCCAGCAACTCCCTGCGACCCTATATAGGATAAGTGGTTTGGAAGATGACATGACTAATCGATATCGCTAATGCTAATCGCGATCGCTAATCGTTAGCATGTCTGCCTGTTTGTGGGTCATTGTTGCTCAACCATCGTCTGTAAGTAACTTAGACAATTGTGTGTAATGACATTTATATAGCTGAAGTGAGGATGATTGTAGGTTGTTGACTGAACATGGCTATCGCTAATTCTAATCGCGATCGCTAATCGTTAGCACAGGCTCATCTTGTTCATGTCTATGAAAATACATGTGTATGTAATGCATAGATTGATAGTATTTTCTGTTTCTTGTGCAGTTTCACAATATAATCAGACAACTTCGGTGCACACCTGGAATCAGTGGAGTTTGTGAATGTTTAGCTGTTTGGATAAGTTTTGATAAGCTAGCTTCCTCGACTAGCAAGGCCTTAGCAGTCAAATTGTCTTTTTATCATACTATTTTGATTACTTATTTGACAAAACATTAGATCTTAACCGTTTGAATTATTCATGCATTTTAATAGCTTATAGGATTTATCTTATGTTTCTTTATGTGGGTTACTATAACATGTGAAATGTAATATAGGTAATTGTCATAGCTTGTTAGTGCTGACTTGTATTTAAGATGTTTTGCCTCCCTCTGCAGGCGCTTTAGCAGTAATAATAACAGTAACAGTAGTAATGTGTTAATCATTTCACACGTAAGTCGCTCCCGAGTATAAGTCGCACCCCAGGCCAAACTATGAAAAAAAAAAATGCAACTTAGTCCGGAAAATACGGTAATCAATTCTAATGAAATATCCAAAATTATGATGACAACTCACCTTGTTTTCAAATTCATTACAACTAAAATATTAGCTTGTCACTGTGGTAAAGAAGAAACAAAAGTTCATCCCCATAAGAAGGTACATAGAACCCAGTCATCCTTGCTGCGTGAACTGATGAAGGAAGCCTGCTAAAATGAGAGGCGAAAAAGCTCATTGATCACAGCTCATCTCACCAACACACTTGTGATTCTTAACCTGAGACGTCCAAAAGAATCGTTGGCTCCAAACTCAGCAGGAAAATAGTTTCTCACCAGTGCGTGTACTTGAGTGACGTCTCAAGTGTCCCCTCTGAAGAGAATCTTTGGCCACACATTGCGGAGGCAAAGGGCGGCACGGTTGGGTGAATGCTTAACACATCCGCCTCGCAATACAGAGGTTGTCTGTGTGTGCCCTGCGATTGGCTGGCAACCAGTTCAGGTTGTAGTCCATCCCGCCTACTGCCCGGAGACAGCTGACATCAGCTCCGGCACACCCGCAACCCTCGTGACGAGCGGTTCGGGTGATTGATGGATGGATGGCTGTGCAGGCAAAATGCTTCTCAACACTTTGTGTGTTCTTGTGTGTTTTTGAAAGCTTCTTGTTGCCCAGTCTGCTTCAGTAGCTAGAGGGCCAACTGGATATTTCTTGACGCCTCAACGTGTGGTGAAATGCTGTGGCAAGAATAGGAGAGACACACGTTGAGCTGCTGTTGTCATCGCAGAAGGAACATTTATTATTGCTCTTCAGGGCATACTTCAGGTTTCAATAACAGAATAAAAATCAAAATTCCAGTCTTGTTTTACAAAGCATTGCTGTACCCTGAGTCCTAAAAATATATTAAGTCTAATAAAATTAAATTCAATAAAACAAAGCCTCTCTGTAAAGTTTCTTCATGACTATTTCCACATGAAATAACGTCAAGCAAACATTTTTGCTATTTCACATTTGAAAGTTCAACAAATGAATTACATTTTTAATCCGTTACAAACCCACAGGAAATGTATTTTTTTTAATACAACTGATTATGATTTACATCCTGTTGTTTTATCATCAGTACAAAATAATTGCATTTATTAAAGAAATGCATTTATTTGTACCCTTTCTCCAACAACAGTCTCACAAGAAAAAAAGTGCAATACTCCTTAACCGACGCTTTCCCCCCACTGAAGCTTTCTACAAACCGTCCATAGCTCAATGTACAAAATGACTACATGAAAATATTACAAGTCGTGGCATTAAACCTTATGCTTCTATCTGCTATAAAAACGGATCAGGAAATAAACATGCATGAGAAAATATTCCCGAAGTATAAGTGAATTAATTTCAACAGACAGTTCAGTAGTTTCTTCATTTCTCTCTCACTACTCCACGGGTGATTTCTATGACTTTTTAGTGTATTTACTAACCTGTGGCAAGAATAGGAGAGACACACGTTGAGCTGCTGTTGTCATCGCAGAAGGAACATTTATTATTCCTCTGTGCTCAACCGCTACTCTATGCCACTAGTGCCGCTGCACCTCCTAGTGGATGGCTGTGGATTAGCTACCTAGAAACCAGTGAGAAACTATAGAATCTAAACCAGGGAAAATAAATACAAATAACAAAATAAATTGTAGGGGTCTCTGTTTTTTAAACATCTGATTTCAACTCTCTACATTCTCTTCTCAGAGAAACTTTGACCGCAAACTGCGCAGGCAAAAGGTTCCTCCACAGCGTGTGATCTTGTGTGCCTTTTTAAGTTTCCATTGCGAGCGAATCTTTGACCACAAACTGAGCAGGCAAAAGGTTTGACACCAGTGTGGGTTCTTGTGTGTGTTTTTAAGTTTTCCTTGTGAGAGAATCGTTGGCTGCAGTCTGTGCAGGCAAAAGGTTTCTCCCCAGTGTGTTTTCTCATGTGTATTTTTAAGTTTCCCCTCAGAGAGAATCTTTGGCCACAACCTGAGCAGGTATAAGGTTTCTCACCAGTGTGGGTTCTTGGATGTACTTTTAAGCTTCCCCTGTGAGCGTACTTTTGACCACAAACTGTGCAGGCAAAAGGTTTCTCCCCAGTGTGTTTTCTGATGTTGTATTTTTAAGCTTTGCTTCCGAGAGAATATTTGGCCAGAAACTGAGCAGATAAAAGGTTTCTCCCCAGTGTGGGTTCCTGTATGTTTTTTCAAGTGTGTGTTCTGAGAGAATCTTTGGCCACAATTTGAACAAGCAAAAGGTTTTTCACCAGTGTGGGTTCTTGTATGACTTATTAAAGTTGTCTTTTGTGAGAATCTTCGGCCACAGTCTGTGCAGGAAAAGGGTTTCTCCCCAGTGTGTGTTCTTGCGTGTCTTTTTAAGTTTGCCTGAAGAGAGAACCTTTGACCACAAACTGAGCAGGAAAAACATTTCCCTCCACCATGTATTCTCATGTGTAGTTACAAATGGCTTTTACAAAGAAATATTTTCCCATACTGAGGACATTTGCAGGGTTCGTTGTCGGTGTGACATGTCATCTGACCTTCAGACTCTTCATCATCATCAGTAGCAGTAGCAGCAGCAGCAGCAGCGTCTGACGTGTCATCACTATCTGACAGTGAGGCTAGGAGGTCGTCCGCTTGTGATTCACCAGTGGTCTACATCACCTTCTCTTGTCATGTGTTGACATGAGCTGCTGCTTGGAGGCTCCGCCCATCTGCTTGCCTTACTCTGTCTTAATCTTCTCTCTTCAAAGGAACACTAATCAATGGCAACTTGCAAATATCCTCCTCCTGCTTTTTGAAGGGCGGGATCCTCTCCTTCCTCTTTCATGGAAAGGTGCTTTGGCTGCTCCCTCTTTTTTAATGGATGGGGATTGCTGCTCCTTTTCCTCTTTGAAGTGGGGGACAGCTTCATCCTCCTCTTCACTTTTAATGTGTGGGTGTCTGGCTCCTCCTTTTTTTAATGGGAGGGGATTTCTGCTCCTCTTCCTGTAATGTAACGTAAGCATACCGTTCAGCCTGTTGTTGTCTCTATTCTATTTCTATTTTAAATTGTTCATCATTTAAATTTTAAATGACATGTCTGTTCTTGGTGTTGGATTTTATCAAATTTCCTTAAAAAATGCGACTTATACTCCAGTGCGACTTGCATATGTTTTTTTTCTACTTTATTATGCATTTTATGGCTGGTGCGACTTGTACTTCGGAGCGACTTATAGTCCGGAAAATACGGCATTTCATATTAGAGTGTCTTTATGTTATAGTGTCTTTTAGAAATTATTAGTACAACTGCATTCATGGCTATCATGGTGCGCTAACCTCACAGAAATCATAGCATTGATAGAGCCAAATTTGGGGCTTCAACGAATATATCAATTTGAAAATTATTAAAATCCCTGTAAAGTGAAAATAAAGTATCTTGTGAATTTGACAACACTGAGAAGAGTAACGTTAATAAAGCAGCCAAATGTATCAAAAAATGAGCCAAGTATATAAAATAAGGCTCCAAAGTACCGTATTGGCACTAATATAAGACGGCCGTGATTATAAGATGACCCCCTCTTTTTCAAGACTCAAGTTTAAAAAAAGTTTTTTTGAACACCAAATTTATTTTTATACAGAAAATAATTACAGTACATCTGAAACAAATGATTATAACAATATATTTGAGAGAAAAAGCATGTTATTTTGCCTCATTCAAATCTTAATATCTGAACATTTAAATATGTAAACTAAAGTGCAATCACATTCGTAAATGAATGGCTTCTGGTTTTTGAAATGTAAATAAACCAATCTATTGTGATCAAACAACAAAATTGCAATAACTGTATTAACCATCAAAGTGAAGTCTAACTGTAGTCCTGAAACAAATCTGAATAAGGAAAAACATTGCAATAAAATAATGCAAACTGGTTTAACTTGAGTAGCTGAGATCTATTATGACAGAACATTACTCTTCAAAAACTATCTGCCTCGCTGTGCGCACGTCATCCTCACGTGACAGGGGTGGGCCTGGGGAGTCAGGTTCAGCATTCGCCATCAAGCGTCGTGAATGGGTATAATGTCTAGACCCCGAATATAAAACGACCCCCACTATTTCAGTCTTATTTCAATGCAAAAAACACCGTCTTATATTCGGGCCAATACAGTATTTCAAATCCCGATTTAAAAAAAAAATAAAATCACGCTCACGATTTTTTTTTACACTAATTTGCCCATTTCTGACCATTTTCCTCATGTTAAACATATAAAACATATTTAAAATGTATATAAAACCCTAAATGAAAAAACACATATGAAGCCAACTGAGCTTTCTGAACAGGTTTTAATTTAAAGCGGAAGTCAACCCAAACATATTTTTTTCAAGAATATGTTTCCAGTTGAAACACAGCATTCTGATTAATTTTGAGTTTAAGGAATATAAGTTAAGCAGCAAAATGCACTCGTTTTTAGCCATCTCTGGGAGCTGCCATTTTGTCTTCTGTCGACTTAAAATGACATCACAACTGCTCACAACGACCAATCACGGCTCAGATTCAGAAAACATGTAAGCCATGATTGGTCGTTGTGAGCAGTTGTGATGTCATTTTCAGTCGACAGAAGACAAAATGGCCACCCCAGAGATGGCTAAATGTTGACGCCAATATTTTCCTTTTTGCTGAAGATGAATATCGTCTCCAACTATCGGTTATCGGCCTCCTTGACTACTAATAATCGGTATCTGCCCTGAAAAAAACATATCTATCTCTATCTCCAAAGTCATGAAAAATAGAGCCTGCCTTCTATCTGCAGGGTAGTGTGAGCGTGTCCAATGAAGATGACATTCATCCCGGGTTGGGCCGATAATTCGATATCGATATGTATCACGACTGACACGTGATCGATACCAATAGAAAATGCCTACGATAAAACGTTCGATAGAAAAAAAAAAAGAAAAACAAACCCGATCGCAGCATGGTGTGTGATGTAGGCAGCGCACTTCCGTCTCCAAACCTGAAGAAGCATTTAAACCGAAGCAGAAGCAGGCTGTGCGCTATGCCCGCTGGCCCGGTGGCCGTGCGCTATGCCCGCTGGCCCGGCGGCCGTGCGCTATGCCCGCTGGCCCAGCGGCCGTGCGCTATGCCCGCTGGCCCAGCGGCCGTGCGCTATGCTCGCGTCCGGCGAGCGAGCGACGTTAATTCGCTCAAATAAATGACCACTCGACTCTGTACAACTCTTACAATCAAATTATATTATGCAAGATAACCCTATTAAAAACCCGTGGAGGGAGCCGTGGTGTACAAGTAGAGGAGTTCTTGTCTTTGACATGCTAGCAGTAGTTAGCCTTATCCGACACTGGCATCGCACTCAAGGTAAAATCAAGCAAGTAAAATATGAATGGACTATGGCAATAATGAGTCCGCTAAAAACGATAAAGTAGTCCTAAGACGGTTGGTCAGCGATGATGTATGCGCTAGTAAGAGAGTATTCGTTCACTTACATTGGATGAAGATTGATTGAAGGCTAATATATGTGTCAACAACTGCTTCGGGGTAGACTTAATGCAAATAAGCATTTACAATGCACTGATGGAGGACAAACTGCACATTACACTACATAGCGATGTACAAATAACAGTTAACTGTTATTTAAAGAAAAGGTTTAAAACAAAATCAATAATTATCAATATTTACTGATATGAAATACTTAGATTGTGACAGTTTTTCAAACATTTCTCAGCCCTTCTAAGCACATTATCTTTAAAATGGAGTTTATTCAATATATTTTGCAGTTTATTTCACTCTTTCATAGTTACATTGACCTCTTATTAAAGGTTAAGTATTATGTGAAAATAAAATCACCTAAATGTATTTTTCATCGTGTCATTATTTTCAATAGCTTAAAAAAGAAAAAAAAAATCAGTATATATCGATATCGACCAAAATGAAACACTTATATCGTGATATACTTTTCAGTCATATCGCCCAGCCCTACATTCATCTGTCAATCAAATGTTTGTTCGTACAAAGTTGGCTGAAAAACGTGTGCTGGCCAGCTGTGTTTAATAAACAATAGGGCTCCAGCTTTTGAATATTTTGGTGTTCGGATATACTACTGAAAATTCTATCAATTAATTGGGTATTCTGACAAAAAAAAATAGATGTATTTTTTCTTGGTTATAAGTGCTCTAGTAGAAAAAAAACATTTCCAGTTAATAATGAACTGGCTTTCATTTTCGATACTCAATATTTTACACTTTATTCTAAAATGTGCATAGCACCAAACTATTTGACTCACTTTGACCTTTATCTTTGCTTCTGAAAGGGACACCAGCCAATGGCAACTTGCAGATATCCTCCCCATCCTCCTCCTCTTTGATGGAGGGGTGCTCTTCTCCCTCCTCTTTCGTGCAAGGATGCTCAGTCTCCGCCTCTTTTTTGATGTAAAGGCACTGCTGCTCCTCTTTCTCTTTCAAGTGGGGGACAGCTCTCTCCTCCTCTTTAATGTGTGGGGGCTCTGCCTCCTGACGGTCAGGACGAACATCTGCACTGAGGTCTGAAGGACACATGTTTATATTTAGAATAGTGTTGTTCCGATACCGATACTGGTATCGGCAAGTATGCTGGTGCAAGATTTTGGTAAGTATGCCGATACCACATTAAAATGATGGTATTGGCATCGGCGAGTACGGACAAATGAAGTGCCGATGCTGGTTATTGATACTGGTATCATTGTTTGAATGCAGCGCGCATATTTGAGAGCCACACACCAGAGGGAAACAGAAGAGCCTTATCCAAATGCACATGCATGTTAATATCTAGCCCATGTCGCAATCTCACCAGCACGAAGAGCTATGGAAATAGGCTGTTTATTCAACACACGTATTCTGTGTGTGTATATGTTACAACATAGGGCTGTGCAATTAATCGGAATTCAATTACATTTTCGATTATTACACTACACGATTACAAAATTGGCATTATCATAAAAAAATGATTATTAATACTAATTTTGAGTTGTTTTGAGGCATGCACTCACGAGTTACTCCGCCGCGCCACCCTCTCCAAGCTAGCTAGCTAGCGAGCTAGCCAGCCATCCAGCCCGTACCCCGCAGGTCAGACTGCACACGCTCCTACTCAACATTTTAACAGAGTAACAGACCTAAAAATGGCACATGAACCGCCACAGGAACAACTTGTAAACAAGCAAGGCAAGTCGAAATCGCTTATTTGCTTACATTTTGGGTTCGGTGTGGAAGATGGTGAGAAAAGACATATAAGTGCAAGATGTCTCTGCACCCACCGGCAACGCGATGAATCTATTCAACCATCATTTGGTTTACGATGATGTTATGATACACCAAAGCAAGAAAACACCGAGCAATCCCACCCATCAACATCAGAGAGACACAAAAAGATAACAGAATCTATTGCCCGCACAAGCCTTCCAAATGTTTAGAGCACAGACCCCACTTTTCCATCGGCACGAGGGATTTATTTTAAATAACATATCTTATGCAAATACTACTTTTACTAGCACAAAAATAGAAACCATGCTAAACATTATTATTGTGACTTAAGTTACATTTCTTGTGTAGTCTGTAATATGAAGTCAAAATTTTTGTGTTTGGTTTTGTTTCAAATTGCTTCAAATGCAATTTGCAAACATATTATTGGTCATTATATTGTAATACAGTTTATATATGGCTTACTGTAACTTAGAAGTATTGTATAGATGACTAGTATGTAACAGTCAACATTTAAATTAGTTTCACCCAATCAGCATATTAAATTTATAATTTATCAGAAGCAAATTATTTAAATATTACTTTAAAAAACAAAACAAAAAAGGCTCCTGACAAAGGTCTAAATGTATGGATGAATAGCATATCTGTTATTCTGTCAAAATTGGCATTTTACTCCAAGCAGTTCACTACTTTGGCAATTTATAAGTGCATAGCAAGTTAACTCCAATGCTCTGTTTATACAAAGAAACCATACTTTAATTTATAAATGTGCACTTTTTAAATAATTTAATAAATATTGTTAGGTCCAAAACGAACTTAAATGACTATAGTGTTTCAAAGAATTTTGTTTGAATATTTTTTACATGTTTAAACCTGTTCTTGTTTTGTAGCAAAAAATAATCGTTTGAATAATCGTGATTTCAATTATTACCAAAATAAGATAAGATAAGATAAGATAAGAATGCCTTTATTGATCCCACAGTGGGGAAATTTTCATTGTTACAGTAGCAAAGATATAGGTCACACAGGGGCGGCGGCATAATGTGGCCATTAATGTATAACATTGACGGCAAACATTTAGAATCAAACCTATGTAGATATACGCAGGAACATGTGTATATACACATGTGTATACACACCAACCTACATCTACATAAAAATATGAGGAACACTCATTTCGGTTTGTACATAGTACAGAGGAAAAAATACTCTAAGTGACAGTGCTGCAGTGCTGTAGTGAAATGTAAGGAACAGCATTGGATAAAAATAAAACTAGACTAACAGTAGTTCGGAATGTTGAGTATTGCACGGTATTACAGTAGTGGGGAATATTGGGTATTGCACGATACGAGCTCAGGTGCAGGACTGCACAATTGCACTAATGACCGCCAGTTTGTAGAGAATACACAATGTTCTTGTTAAAGAGTCTGACAGCAGCAGGCAAGAAGGAACGGCGGAATCTCTCCTTTGCACAGCGAGGGTGTAACAGTCTGTCACTGAAGGAGCTGTGGAGTGCTGTTAGGGTTCCCTGGAGGGGGTGGTCCGGGTTGTCCAGCATTGATGACAGCTTGGCCAACACCCTCCTGTCCCCCACCGAGTCCACAGAGTCCAGGGAGCAGCCCAGGACAGAGCCGGCCCTCTTGACCAGTTTGTCCAGCCGCTTCTTGTCCCGGGCCGAGACGCCGCCTGCCCAGGTGACCACTCCCTGGAAGATGACCGATGCAACCACCGAGTCATAAAAGTTCCTGAGGAGTGTCCCCTGAACCCCAAAAGACCTCAGTCTCCTGAGTAGGAAGAGTCTGCTCTGACTCTTCCTATAGAGGGCGTCTGTGTTGTCGCACCAGTCCAGTTTATTGTTCAGATGAACACCCAGGTACTTGTAAGTTGAGACTCTCTCAACATCTGTTCCCCGGATGTTCACTGGTGCAGGTGAAGAGTGCTGGCGCCTACCGAAATCCACCACCATTTCTTTGGATTTCCCCGCATTGATCAGGAGGCGGTTCTGCTGGCACCAGTCCACAAAACCCTGAGTAAGTTCTCTGTACTCCCGATCATCTCCGCCTGTGATGAGGCCGACAATCGCAGAGTCGTCAGAGAACTTCTGCAGGTGACAGATAGGGGTGTTGTAGTTGAAGTCCGAGGTGTAGAGGGTGAACAGGAAGGGAGCCAAGACAGTTCCCTGTGGGGCCCCCGTGCTGCAGAGGAGCACGTCAGACACACAGTCCTGTGTCCTCACATACTGTGGCCGGTTTGTGAGGTAGTCCTGGATCCATGTGGTGAGGTGGTGCGCCACCCCCGCCCGCTCCAGCTTGTCTCCCAGTAGGGTGGGCTGGATGGTGTTGAAAGCACTGGAGAAATCAAAGAACATGATCCTCACAGTGCTCCCCGCCTTCTCCAGGTGGGAGAGTGAAGTGTGGAGGAGGTAGATGATGGCATCATCCACACTGATGCCAGGCTGGTATGCGAACTGGAGTGGGTCCATTGAGGAGCTCACCAGGGGGCGCAGGTGGACAAGGACCAGTCTCTCCAGGGTCTTCATCAGGTGAGACGTCAGCGCCACTGGTCTGAAGCTGTTGAGCTCCTTCGGGTGGGGGGTCTTTGGCACCGGGACCGGGCAGGATGTTTTCCATAGCTGGGGGACCGTGCCCAGCTTCAGGCTCAGGTTGAACATGTGCTGGACAATTCCACACAGCTGGTCTGCGCAGGATTTGAGGAGCTGGGGGCTGATGCCATCTGGACCCGCTGCCTTCCTCGCCTTCATCTTCTTCAGCTGGTTCCTCACCTGAGATGTTGTGAAGGCCAAGGCTGGACAGGAAGGAGTGGTGGCTATCTGGTGTAGCTGGGAGCTGGAGACTGTGGAGAAAAGAGGGGAGGGGGTGACACGCCCAGCAGGAGGAGTAGGTGGAGACTGCAGCAGGAGAGACTGAGTGGAGGCAGGCATCTGATCGAACCTATTGAAAAAGAGATTCAGCTCATTTGCCCACTGCAGGTCCCCCCCAGTCCGGGTCTTGGGTTGTCCGTGGCCTGAGATGGTCTTCAGGCCCCTCCAGACTCCCCTGGCGTTATTCTGCAGCAGCTGCTCCTCCATCCTCTTCCTGTAGGACCTTTTCCCCTCTCTGATCCTCCTCCTCAGCTGGCGCTGCACAGTCCTCCGCTCCTCTATGTTGCCTGACGCAAAAGCCCTCCTCTTCTCCTTCAGGAGAGCTTTTATGTCTGGTGTGATCCAGGGTTTGTTGTTGGAGAAACACCTTACTGTCCTGGTGGGTATGGTGTTCTCCATGCAGAAATTTATATAGTCTGTAACAGTGTCCGTTAGACTACTAATGTCTTCCCCGTGAGCATCGCTGAATACTTCCCACACAGTTGTGCTGAAGCAGTCCTTTAAGGCCTCCTCGGCCTCTCCAGACCATCTCTGAACCGTGCGGGTCACAGCTGGCTGCCTGCGGACCAGAGGTTTGTACACAGACTGGAGAGCCACCAGGTTGTGATCAGCTTTGCCCAGCGGGGGGAGGGGCAGTGATGTGTATGCCTCCTTGGTGTTGGCATAGAAAAGGTCCAGTGTTTTATTGTCTCTGGTGTGGCAGGTGACATACTGTGTGAATGAAGGCAGAGAGGAGGAAGGGGAGGCATGATTGAAGTCACCAGAGATGAGTACCAGGGCATTTGGGTGCTGTGTTTGTAGCCTGCTCACTGCTGCAGTCAAGACATCACAGGCTGTGTCGCTGCTGGCAATGGTGGGACGTAGACGGTCACCGCGATCACGTGACTAAACTCTCGCGGGATGTAGAATGGCCTCATGCCAACAGCTAGCAGCTCAATATCCCTGCTGCAAAGCTGCTCCTTAATCGTGATGTGCCCAGGATTATACCATCTATCGTTCACAAACACAGCCAGCCCTCCTCCTTTCCTCTTTCCACTCTCCAGCGTCCTGTCCGCGCGTATGATTTGGAAGCCGTCCAATTCTACGACCGCGTTCGGTGTTAGCGTTGTTAGCCACGACTCCGTGAATAGCATCAGGCTAGCCTCCCGGAAGTCCCTCTCGTGCCGGGTAAGCGCCGCTAGCTCGTCCATCTTGTTGGGGAGCGATCTAACATTCCCCATGATAACAGACGGGAGGACGGGATGGTATCGTCTCCTCCTTTCCCTGCGTTTAACCCCCGCACGAGATCCCCGTCTCTTCCTCCTCAGCTCACGGGGGATATCGGGTCTCGCCCCGGGAGCCGGCGCATGGTTAGCACGGAGTGCTAACAGCTGATTCCGGCTGTAAACAATGGGGGCTCGGCTCCGAGCCAAGTCGCCGGACACGATCGCGCAAAAAATAGCCATCAGCAGCAGCAAGAATACCGCAGTTTGGGTGTCCATTGCTACGCAAGTTACGACTATCAATTATACGAAAAAGGTTTGAGGTAGAGTAATATTAAAGAACAAAAACACACGAAAAGGCTCACCGATGAGCCGGAGCTACTGTAGCGGGCTGCCACTCGCGCGGGCTGCCACTCGCGAAGTCGAGTAATCGTGATTAATGTTTCTTTTTCATAATCGAGCAGCCCTATTACAACAGATACTTCACAATTGATTATTTAAATATGAAGAATTTTACATTCAATTGAGTATGCAATTCTTTAGAATTACAAGAAAAATAGTGCTTGTATTTTGATTTTTCAAATGGCAATGCATCGGTGCAGTATCGGCCGATATCGGCCGATACTGCACAGCCAAGTAGCGGAATCGGTAGGGGAAGTGGTATCGGAACAACACTAATTTAGAATGAATGTTATTTGGTAATCCAAAAACTTAATATTAATATTAAGGCTGTACAGAATACATGGATTACACACATTTTCCCCAATTTCCTGAAAAGTGAAAATAAAACGCAACACAGAGAACAGTAATGTTAACAATAGGAGTGAGAACGCTAATCGCTTTTTCGATGCATCGTTCGTTTTATTACAAAAGATTCTGCATCGATTCAGAGGTATTAATAATTGATGTTTAAAGTATGAATGAAAAAAAAACAACTAAAAGGCACTGTTGCCGGTCCACATAAATTAGCACACGTGCAAGCGATTACGTGCATTTGTACGTCAAACGTCTGTGCCGAGGCGTACGCGACAAGATGGCGGAACAAGTTCATCCTCACACGAGCGGCGCAATCCTCGTTAAAAGCATTGATTTGGAGACATATAATTTCTTTATGAAGTGTAAGACGAGGAAAAAAATATTTCGGGAACTCAACAAACATGACACGCTACCACCTAGAGTTGAGTGCTGCGAAAGCCGCACCCGTCAGAGATGATAAACAACCGACCGACCCTGCCAGGTGCTCGAGCAAATCTTTGCCCTAACTCCGAAAGAGCAAGAAAAATGACCAAATCCATTACAGAGTACATTGCATCAGACTTGCGCCTTTAATCGGTTGTGGGAAGAAGGGGCTTTCGCGTCATGATGCAGACACTGGATCCACGGTATAAAATTCCCGTCGCCAGGTAAAATAACACCTGAGTATGTAGCTCACTTCTTTTCTCACACAAAAACCTAAAATATGCACACCTTCTGAAAGTTTAGCAGTTAATAAATGTATATTATTTATTGTTACAAAATATGCTGTTGGTTAATATTTTGAATTATAAAACTGGTCTGTTTGATGGCAATTTTTCAGGGCTTAATGTTAGTTTAAATAAAAGCGGCGTTCATTGCCAAGTGACACAGTAATGTCAATCAGGTGCTGCATATTGCACTTACAAGTATTAAAATACAGGTTACGCTAAATCAGATTACGTTTAAATATGTTTTTAATTAGGGATGTAACGATTCATTCAAGTCCCGATTCGATTTTCAGTTCCCGATTTTCGATTCAATTTTCAAAAAATTACTTCCATGTCTCTGTGCACTAGCGTGGTTCTGCATCCATCCACAAAGGCAATACTCAATGATGTTTGGCGCAAAAGCATAATCATTTACACATTCAAAATGTGCTATGCGTTTTCAATGAAAAAAACGTTGCAAGACATCATTTTTTAGATGAATTTAAGCAACTCGATTTTCAATCGTTACATCCCTAGTTTTTATAAATTTTTTGTTATAGGAGAATTTACAGACATTTGTTACAAAAAATGCTGTTGTTGGCACTTTTTGAAATTTGTGGTGACACACGCAAACGAGGTTGCCTTGCCCAAAAAGTCCAAGTGTGAAATAGAAATCCTTGCTCTTCTTTGAGTTCTCCAATTGCTTCAAAAAAGGTACCAGTGTTTTAGATGAACTATGAAATGTAAGATATTGTAGTGATGCATCGGAATTGAATCGAATCATAGGCCACTTAATCGGAAATCAATCGAATCGTGGGCCTCTGACTCGACAATCAATTGAATCATGGGCCAATGAATCGGATCGAATCGTGAGGTATCCATAGATTCCCACCCCTAGTTAATTAACAATGCTGTCAAATTCGAATGCATCTAAAAATCACCAAGTACCGTATTTTCCGGATTATAAATCACGTTTTTTTTTTTTTATAGTTTGGCTGGGGCTGCGATTTATACTCTGGAGTGACTTATGTGTGAAATTATTAACACATTATTACTGTCATGGCTTGTTAGTGCTGACTTGTATTTATGATGTTTTGCCTCCCTCTGCAGGCGCTTTAGCGCTAAAGCACAGACTACAAAACTCACTACTACAAAAGACATTGTAAACTATTATTGCATGTTGCCCCAAATTGTGAATAAAAATGATATAATACTGTATACCGTACTTTCCGGTCTATAAGTCGCTCCGGAGTACAAGATGCACCAGTCATAAAATGCATAATAAAGAATGAAAAATCATATATAAGTCGCACTGGAGTATAAGTCACATTTTTTTTCATAGTTTGGCCGGGGTGCGACTCTTACTCCAGTGCCACTTATATATGTTTTTTTGTTTTTTATTATGCATTTTATGGCTGGTGCAACTTGTACTCGGGTTCACTTTCCTCTCAGTGTCTGTTGTGTGGATCTACGCAAGGCGCAAATGCCTTCTAAGGTATACATGGACAACAATGCCTTGGTAGTAGGGCTGCAGCTAACAATTATTTTAAGAATCAGATTTTTTTTACTTGCATCCCTTCATTAAAAATAAAATCGACATTTCAAATTGGCAGAGCAGAAAGGTGCACAAAGGTTGCTGCGTGAACATTAAACAGACCTCTTGAAGTGAAATCAGGATTTGAAAAGGAAAAGTTGAGCTGAAATGACATGAGGACATGGACCGACACACAAAAAAGCATTAAAATGTATGCTATACATTGGTATGCTAAACACTGTTTTTGTCATCCTCTGTCACTATGCTGCCTGTCCCAGTCTCAACTGCCACATCAAGACTTTCAGGCTTGCCCACAACCTCAACATCTCTGTGAATCCAGTGACAAAATAATCATATTGTCATTCTTGACCTCAGATTAAATGCATTCACATTTTACGTACAAGACATTAAACTGATGAAAAACATATACTAAGACAAACACTTGATTTTAAAACATACCTCGTAACTCATCATGCTTCTCTTTTTTTTTTTTTTTTTTTTTTTAACTCGAGTCGAGCTCAGATAACTCTCCATTTATCAAAGCTTTTGACAAACTTTACCAAACGAGACATTGTAAACTATTATTACATTTTGCCACAAATTGTGAATAAAAATAATATAATCCTGTATACCGTATTTTCCAGACTATAAATCGCTCCGGAGTACAAGTTGCACCAGCAATAAATTGCATAATAAAGAAGTAAAAATCATATATAAGCCGCACTGGAGTATAAATCGCATTTTGAGGGGGAAATTTATTTGATAAAATCCAACACCAATAACAGACATTAAAATTTAAATGCCAAACTGTGAAGTTGCTTAAGAATGTTCTATATATATTTTCTGCATTTCTCAGAAACATTCTTCATTATTCACTGTCTATACATCTTTTGCTGTATCAGTCTAAGGCCCTCCCACCTATGACGCGTACAGGTACTAGATAAAAGCCAGCCGCGGCTGGGAGGGGGAAGGGGGAAGAGCAACAGTGGAGCCGAAAACACACGCACTCTGTGTTCCTCCCTTCTCTCTCCCCCCGCTGCAGTGGTATAAAATTGTACATTGTCTCTGCCTGAATTTCTTTTTACATCTGATGACCGGCCACACGAGGTCTACCCACATTTTGGACCTCACATTAATTGGTGCCGAAACCCGGGACCCACGTCTGGACGGTCCGCCGACGCTGGATTGAGGACACCGAGAATCTGTCGACAGCGCTTCCCTTTGTTCGAGGCGGGTCTCCTCCTCCGGCTTCACGGCGGTTCGCCCGGACACTGGGTCCCACGAACCAGGCCGGCATCAGATAATCAGGTAGGGCAATCTACTACACGTTTTTGAATTGGAGAAAAAAAAACAAAAAAAAAAAAACAGCACAGTATCAGGTTGAATTACAAATCAAGGAGGTGGGGGTTGGCGGCGCGCAACAGGGGGTTGGCCCTCGGAAAAGAAAAAGCCCAGCTGGCAACTTTGTCATCCAGATAACCCAAGAAACCATAAAAAGGAATTAGAGTTGGTTTATATTTAAGTGTAAAATAACGACTAACATTAGTTGGTGGTAATAACACTTAACGGGATCGGGTATCTGGGTAGTGGAAATTAAACGTTGGTGTCTACGTAACAGTGGCACAAAGAAAGACCAAACCCATCTACAAATCACCTACAAATCACCTACAAATTACCTACAAATCACCTACAAATTTCTAAAAGAGTATAAAATAATGACTGAGTGCTGTAAGGAAGCGTGTTTAATCATAATTTTGTGAGTGATTATAAGTAAAATCAGAGCTCTGTTATATATAGATAAAATAAAGTGCACTCTGTCTGTGTCTGTGTGTGTGCGTGTGTGTGTGCGTGTGTGTGTGTGTGCGTGTGTAGGGGTGTGTGTGTGTGTGTGTGTTAGATCAAAGCTTTGTTCGACTGTTTAGGGCATTGCCCAATTGTTTGGTTTGCCGAATTAAAGATGGGGCAAACCCAGAGAAAAGCTTTGTTGGAAAATAGAGATGTGAAGTATATGGGAACGGTGAGCGAGGAGTATGTGAAGTATGTTGTAGGTTGGGTGAGAAAATTAGAATTTTCTCCCGTTTTGGCTGATGTTCCTAACAAAGAGGAAGTGAAAAGAAAGTTAGTGAAGAAAAGAAAGGAAAAAGCAAGTAAAGGAAAAGAGACAGCGGGAGTTGAAGCCCAACTCCGTGCCATTGATGCATGGATTGCTCAGGGAAAGAAAAGACAAGGAGAAGTAGAGCAGAAGAAGCTTAGAAAGGAAGTTTTGCGTATGAAGATTGTTCAAACAGAAGAAACAGGAGTCAGAGTCAGACAGAGGGCTTCAGGAAATCAGCAGGGGGCAGCTCCACACGTGACTGAGGACAAAGAGGATGCATATGAAGTCCCACCAGGAGAGACGGGCCAACAGAGCACAGGCCCCCCCATTGAGAGAGTCACAACTAGAGGGAAAAGTAAAGAGCCCCCTGGCAATAAATCAAAGAAGAACAAACAAGCCCCCCAGTCTGATGTAGTTGCATATCAAAGAGCTCTATATCCCCCATTGCCTGAGCTGGAGCCTATACCAACGTATCCCATGGTAGCCGTAGCTAACCCAGCATTTGGAACCATTGATGATACCACAGGCCAACTATATCAACCTACTATCTTAGTGTATAGGCCATGGACCGAAGAAGAGAAAAAAGCAGTGTGTGCTGGTATCCCCCTCATTGAAGAGAATGCTCAAAAGTGGGCTGATGCTATTATGGATGTGCAAAGATCATATCATCTTAATGGGCGTGAACTGCTGAGTGTTTTGAAAATAACATCAGGACACAGACTAGGAAGATACCAGGGCATTTTCAACCCAGACCAGGCCCCTGGCATTCCTAAAAACCCTGATGCTGAACTCCTCCAAGAGTTAGACACAATGTTACAAAGAGCAGTTAACATGTACAAGAAACCACCAGACCTGGATAGAGTGAGACAGTGTAAACAAGAATCCACTGAAAATGCCCAACAATTCCTTGATCGTCTGATTGATACAATGAGACTGTCCAGTGGATTTGAAGACTCGCAGGATGTCAACAGCCCCTTCCAAACCCTCCTGAGATCCACCCTGATGGATGGCATAATGGAGGGGACAGCAAACTTCACCAAAAAACATTTCCCAAACTGGAAAACTGCCTCAGTCACCGATCTGATGGGTTGGATCATCCATGCTGAAACTCTGAAAAAGAAAAAGCAAGCACAGACATTCACCGTGTATACTCAACCTCAACTATCAGCTCCAGTGTACTATCAAGACAGACCAGGCCGAGGGAGAGGCCGAGGAAGAGGCAGAGGAAGATCTGCCTCCTACGACGACGCCTGCTACAATTGTGGAAAGAAAGGACATTTTGCCAGAGACTGCAAATCCAAACCAAAACAAAAGAGACCAAAACCTATTGAAGAAGAACTGTATGAAGACCGGCTAGGAGAACACTTGTTTGAGGAGGAACCTGAAAGTCAAAAAGAAGACATCTACAGGTTGCCCCTAAACGGGACAACCACCTTCACTCCAAGCAAACATTTAATAGAATGAGAGAAGAAGATTCTGATCAGTAAAGAAGAACTGTCAGAAATCATCGGCCTCACAGAAGCTTGTAAAATGTTCAAAGACAAAGAAGTAACAATTTACACTGACAGCCAATATGCCCACTCGACTCTACACATTTTTGCAACAATGTGGGCCAGAAGAGGCATGAAAACATCATCAGGAAAACAAGTGCAACACGCTGACCTTCTCACAGAACTGTTAGCAGCTGTACTACTGCCAAGACGACTTGCTGTGTGCAAATGTAAAGCACACACCAAAACCAAAGACATTGTTTCACAAGGAAATGCAAAAGCAGATGAAGCAGCAAAGAAAGCAGCATGTGGAACACAAAAGAAACTGCTCCATGTGAAGGACATTGACAATCAACAAGCTAACACAATACCAACTGAAGTATTAAAAGACATGCAAGAACATGCCCCAGACAAAGAAAAACACTCCTGGACAAAGCTCCATGTCACCAAAAGCCAAGATGGACTCTACCATAGAGACAACAAACCAATTATCCCTAGAAATTTGTTTCAAGCAGTAGCTGTATTGACACATGGGAAAGCCCACGTGTCAACAGGGGGATGATGGCTATGGCAGAGAGGGCATTCACAGTACCACTAGGACTACATACCTATTTTAAAATTTTTTGTAGGTCATGTATAGTGTGTTGTCGTCATAATGTCCAGGGAAATGTCAGACCAAAAAGAGGGAAGTGCCCTGTAGGGGGTTATCCGTTTGAAGTAGTTCACATGGACTTCATTGAGCTAAGTAAGAGTGGTCAGTATCAGTACTGTTTAGTATTAGTCGATTCTCTTACCAAATGGGTTGAAGTTGTTCCAGCCAAACATGCAAATGCACTCACAGTGGCAAAGGCCATCTGCAAACACATCATTCCAGACCATGGGATCCCTAAGGTCCTGTGGAGTGATAATGGGACGCATTTTGTTAATGATGTTGTAGATCACATGGCCAGTCACCTAGGTATTGTATTAAAACATCACTGTGCATATCATCCACAAAGTGCAGGTTTGGTAGAAAGAACTAATGCGACAGTAAAGCTGAGATTAAGAAAGACTATGGAAGAAACAGGCAAACCATGGCCAGATTGTTTAGCCTTAGTAAAAACATACATGAGAATCACACCCACTTCCACTGGCATCACACCATTTGAAGCAGTACACGGTAGACCATTCCACCTCCCACTCTGGGAGGACCAGCCATGCTCAGACACAGTAGGAGAAGCAGACCCACTCACCAAGTGGCTCTGCAACCTGTTCAGAGAAAAAGAAATTGTGAGAACAAATGATCTGCCTGTTGTGTCTGACTCTTCTGTGCAGGAGACGCTGACCCCTGGTGACCTAGTTCTGGTGAAAGTGGTGAAAAGGAAAACCTGGTCGAGCCCACGCTGGGACGGCCCCTTCACAGTCCTACTCACCACCCCTACTGCAATAAAGATCGCTGAGAGAGACACTTGGATTCACCAGAGCCATTGCAAAAAGGTCACCGAACTGAAATAGGGTTAATTGGACTCTTAGGGTCAGTTGAACTCTTGCGCCACACCTACAAACATGGCCTGGCTGTGGCTCTATGGAGCTGTCATCGTCCTTGGACTAGGAACGGTCCACCTCACAAACGCTGACACTACACCCAGCATTAAAAAACAGATCTGGGGCCCAGAGACGTCACGACGCCAATGCCCAATATGGCCCAGCACAGTAATGGAAGACCGGCCATACACAGCATGCATCCCACGAGCCAAAGGGGAAGCAACGCTGGATATCCCTTTGAATGATTTGAGATCACTGTGTACAGAATGTGAAAAAATGGGAGGCAACAGATATGTACTAGGGACACGTCACAGTACTTACGAGTGGTATGCAGGCACCCCACCCGACAAATGGACTGAAAATGGGTATCAGGAGGGGTGGGATTCGGTGTTTCACGTCACAGGTCGAACAGTTAATTGGAGGCTAACATCCTTAGCCCAGGCTTACCGAAAGGAAGTGTTGAACTTCACAAAGAACACCACACATTTGCAAATGAAAGTAAACACATCCACAGAAGGTTGTTTGCAAATGGCGTTAATGCCATGGTTTGGCACATATGCACCCATGCATCCATTCCAGTACTGTATATTGAATTCTGAAGCAGAACCTCAAAGTACAGGAGGTAACCCTGTGGCAGCTCTACCAATACACATCGTTCAAACACGAGATGATAATCAAACTCCATCCATTTTTAAGCATTGGGATGACCAGATAGAAGATGAAGGATATTCACATCCACTGGCATCCAACACATGGTGGCAGTATGCTAATCACACTGCCCATTCACAAGGGAAAGCAGGATGTTATGTTTGTTCCCTTTTACCTCATTCAGCCAACCAACTAGCATTGTATGCCACACCATTGTCCTACGAAGAAGCTAACACTGCATTGCGGGAGACACTCATACCATCTGTAAATCAGACACACAAACCACTGTTAGTTGTTACCAAAGCAACAGCTACGGGTTTTAAAGTCACACTTGACAAAGCACATCTCCACCATTGCAACAACATTGAAGACGACAAATATTGTTTCCCAATGTGTGTCAACGTCACCAGTTCAGGTGGAAAACCTATCACACCCATCGACATCAAACATTGTAATGTTACAGTTAATGCACAACCAGCACACCACACAGCTCTAGACAGAGTGTGGTGGATGTGTGGTTGGAAGGCATACACCAAGTTACCTGAAAATACAACCACAGTTTGCACACCAGTAACAGTCTCAGATCACACCTACATAGTCACAGCACACCCGTTACATCGCAGAACTAAGAGATATGTTGACTTTGAGCCACATGATAATTGGGGAGGCAGCAATGTCCCACAAGAGCACGGGTATTGGTCTACAGGAAGCAGGATCGGCATGGCAATGTTCCCAGGGTTCGGAGTAGGTTTGCTCACTTTACGTGTTGAAACCATTGATTACAGATTCCAGACCTTTGTA
The DNA here is from genome assembly GCF_054856515.1 of Filicampus tigris. Classification (NCBI taxonomy): domain Eukaryota; kingdom Metazoa; phylum Chordata; class Actinopteri; order Syngnathiformes; family Syngnathidae; genus Filicampus; species Filicampus tigris. The sequence goes on from NC_141233.1 coordinate 314,613, forward strand.
AATGCCACATTTGATGTCGTCACTAATCTTCACAACACCCTGTCAGCCACACGCCTTATGGCTCTCCAAACACGCATGGCTGTTGACCTAGCCTTAGCTCCTCAGGGTGGTGTTTGTGCCATGATAAGAGAACACTGTTGTACTTACATACCTGATCACAATGAAACCATTGTAGACGCACTCCACACTATGAAGAATTTGAAAGACACAATGGCAGCTGATCATGAGAAGCTACCTAATTGGCTTGGTTGGTTGTTCACAGGTACATGGTCTCAAGTTCTATTGAAAATCATTAGTCCCTTTTTGATCAGTATAATCATTTTTATTCTTCTTTGCATTATCTGTTCAACTTGCATTGTCCCATTGTCCAAGAGAACAGTCAGTAGGCTCCTTGTCGCCCAAATGTATCATTACAATTTTATAAACCTCAATGATGATGATGATATTAAGGATGATGATGATGCTGATGATGTTCTCATGTGATCACTGAGATTTTTCTTTAACTTCATGTTTTGTCTATCACCAGACCAAGAAGGTTCTCGCCCTCATGGGAGCGGGGAGGTGGGGAATTTCCTCTACAATATATACGCTACAAATAGGGGTAGGGGTTTTCGCCCCATCCTGGTGATGGACCGATTGTTGTGTTTTCATTATGATGTGTTTACCAGAAACCTTTGGATGGTATTCATTGATGTTCTTCGAAATTCACAACAGGGGGGAAATGTGAAGTTGCTTAAGAATGTTCTATATATATTTTGTGCATTTCTCAGAAACATTCTTCATTATTCACTGTCTATACATCTTTTGCTGTATCAGTCTAAGGCCCTCCCACCTATGACGCGTACAGGTACTAGATAAAAGCCAGCCGCGGCTGGGAGGGGGAAGGGGGTAGAGCAACAGTGGAGCCGAGAACACACGCACTCTGTGTTCCTCCCTTCTCTCTCCCCCCGCTGCAGTGGTATAAAATTGTACATTGTCTCTGCCTGAATTTCTTTTTACATCTGATGACCGGCCACACGAGGTCTACCCACATTTTGGACCTCACACAAACAATTTAAAATAAAAATAGATTAGAGGCAACAACAGGCTATATGGTATGCTTACGTTACATTACACAACACCCCCCTGGAAGCCAAGTTGTCTCCGTCCGTGTAACGCTAATATTAAATGCACAAGCTAGCATCTCCGTCGCGTAACGCTAATATTAAATGCACAAGCTAGCAAATGAGTAAAACAGATGTATTTGGGTAACACTCGCATACCCCCCACCGCTCCAACTGACGGTGAATACTTAAAGGGCTGGGCCGCGAGCGGTATAGACTTGTATGAACACATCCGTGGCAGAAAAAAGGTTGGGGACCACTGCTCTAAAGAAGTCATTTGGATGCTTAGTATAGAGCGCCCTCTTGCGGTTTAGTGTGAAAATAACATGTGAAATGATATGCCAGTAATGTGTTAATAATTTCACACATAAGTTGCTCCAGAGAATAAATCGCAACCCCCAGCCAAACTATGGAAAAAAAAAAAAAAAACGCGACTTATACTCCAGAAAATACGGGAAATAAATGTCAACATCATACTTTACCTCTGACAAATGTGCTTACTTGGTTGATTTGTATTTTGAGTGGTGAGGCACACTGTGTTTTGCTTTAAGTCCGGTGGGTGGCACAGGTCATTCAGAAATTGAATGAAAACAGATGGATAGTTGGAAGAGCACCCTGCGTTTTGCCGTTCGACAGTGTACGGTAGGGGTGGCAATCTATGGGACCTCACGATTCGATCCGATTTACGATTCAGAGGCCCACGATTTGATTCAATTCCGATTTTAGAGGCCTATGATTCGATTCGATTCTGATTCCGATGCATCACTACACTGCCTTGCATTATATAGTCCATGCAACGCACCATTACCTTTTTAAAAGCAAAACCTCAGGGAAGAGCAAGGATTTAGATTTCACACTTTGACTTTGCTGCGCTTGTATTAGGTTTTGCTTGTTCCGCCATCTTGTCACGTATTAGCTTAGCCTAGCATAGTCACTTGACGTACAAACGTAGTTAATCACTTGCACATGCTTTTACCTTTATGATTTAAACTTTAAATATTGATTGATTATTAATACCTATGAATCGATTCAAAATCTTTTTAATACGCCGAATGATGCATCGAAAAAAATTATTATTGTTCCCACGCCATCCTAGAGTTTAAATCAAGTTGCTGCGCTGCCGTTAGCGCGTCGGCATATTTTCGAACAAGTGAATTTGGGGCTTGGAGAAGCACTCTGGATAACAAGCACAATAAAAGTGCACTTCATTTACTATTGTGACTAAATTGAATGTTTCGTATTTTGGGGACTAAAAGGTTAAAAGGTGAAACAAATCTGATTTGGCCTACAAGTCCAGCCTAGAATAGACAGACTGGCGGTGGTCGGCACATGCTCCAAAATAAGTCTAAAATTAGTGACGACATTAATGTACACCGCGGTGTATTTTGAATACTGCCTAACCCTATTGAAGACTTTGGGGCAGGGTCTGGGTGCAACTCAGGACCATTTTGACCAATCAAAAGAGCTTGTTTGAGGCAGAGGGCCAAAACCCACTCTCATTGGTTCATTTGGACGCCGGTCAGGGGGAAGACGTCAGACAAAACACCCCCAAATTTTCAAGTGTAAGGTATGTGTTTTGTTGAGCTTACTGGCATAGCTGTACTACACTGTTGGACCTGTACGGGTCACAACGTATATAGCACCTCCCGCTCCCTAGTACAAATTTATTACATGTAGATAGTATTCAAAATGCGTTATTCCGCTGAGTAATTCGCTTATTGGGTTTAAATTAGAGACAGACCGATATATTTTTTTCAGGGTCGATACGATTATTAGTAGAGATGCTCCGATCGATCGGGCACCAATAATGATCGGCCGATTTTCGTGAAAAATGACGTAATCTGCATATTCGATCAAAGCCTGTTATTGCCGATCAAAGAATCCGATCACCCGCAGCTCATGCGGTGTGCTGTGTGTAGTTTGCGTCTTGTAATATATGCCATGAAAAGATATCTCGTGGGGGAGCATGGCCACAAGTTTCAACACAACCAACTTAGTCCGACATTTGAAGAATAAGCAATTGGAAGACTATGGTGAGTTTGCGAGGCTCACTGCATTGAAGCAGCAGCAACAATGAAACGGCAGCTAACGCAGCCCATGCTGACCAACTCAAACCCATACCAGCGCGACAGGCAAAAGGCAACGCAAATAACCAGGAAAATAATGAAATTGAACGGACTTGATGACCAACCATTCTCGGTGGTGGAAGACACCGGATTCCGCCGTCTGCTCACCCACTTCGAGCCTCGCAAGCTACGTGCTACTGGGACGCAAATATTTCACAGACGTAGCTCCACCAGAGAGTGTATTGTCGCATCGAAAGTTTCCTAAAAGAAGGCCTATTATCCTGTTTACGTTTTACAAGTGTTAAATGGAGCTCGGATGTCAGTCCTGTGTCGAAATTGAGTCTAACAAGGGAGTTTTTCGCTCGCGTGCTGCTTTTAATGACAATGTTCGAACGAGGCATATGTATTCCAAAATGTGTTATGCATGATGCGTTACTTTTTTACTTTGTTACTTATGCACAAGACAAGAAACCAAGTTCCTGAGTCGTTTCAATTTAGGAACTCATTGAATAGTTTATTCAAGTGAAGCCTGCATGTGACTATTTTTTCTACTTTGATTATATTCTGAACCATGCAATGTTTAGGTGGCATGTTAGTTATTTGACTTTTTGTATAATTAAGTATTTTGGGACTGCTGATTCTTTTGATCTGTTAAAAACTGTGTTACTAAAAGCTGGTTTACGGCAAAACTACGGCAATAATATGGCTGTTTTTATTCAGATAATATTGCATAATAGCGGTCACCATAAATAAATGGAAAAATATACAGGTATTCCATGTGACCGGAATCAGTATCGGCCGATCTCACTCATGCATGATCGGTATTGGTGTCATAAAACCTGATCGGAACATCCCTAATCTTAACCATATATCACGCGTCACATGTATATTCCGATGCATTTAAATGGCTAGGAGACCGAGAATTGGATTTAAAAAAAGAAAATGACGTAAACGCTCTGCCGGCTTTTGGTGCACTACTTACCTGACTGACGCAAACTTCAAGACAGCAACGCAATCGAAGGAGGCTTTGCCATCATGATTTGTAGCCACTGCAAGTAACACTTGTGATAGTCTTACGCGCCTGTTATAACGTGTTATTTTTGTAAAGACAGGGTGTAATATAGTGACAGTGTTATTGTTTCTAGTGGTGTATTAAAATGTTGCTCCTTTTGGAATAAAATGCTTGTGACTTGGTGACACCCTTAGCAACAAATCATCAGCAACAAATCCTACACATCAGAAATACATTGAAATTACAAGTTGTGAAGCACAATATTTACAGTTTTCAAAATGGATCCACGGGCTGCAAGGAACTAATGGGCGGGCTGGAATAGCAGTCCAAACTGTGTATATCAGGGATGTATATCACGGATGGGCGACTGCCATCCCGTCAGCTGTACTTTGATTGCTTTTGGGAAAAACCGCAGGCAGGAAAAAGAAAAATATACTGTAGTGACAAACAAACAAGTGTTTGTCTTCATTAGCATATTCTGTATTGGAGGAATAAAAAAATATATAAATAAAATGAATCAAGCTACATTATGTTAATAATATGGTACTTGGATTACGTTACGTTCTAGAGACTGTATATATTTTTAAAGTAACCCTCCCAACCCTGGGTATATTAAAGAAACGTATATAAGGTCTTCAAACTAGCACAGATTTTCTGGACTGATTTAATTTCACACCAGCAAAAGTTCAGCAGATAGGCATACAGAAAAAAACGTCGTGTTTTTCCCCCAAACTACCTCATCTGGACATTATTATCATACAGTAATGATGTTTCCATTGCAATATACACAAGAATATTCCATTAACGATCGAAAGTAGTTCCTAACAAAGCAAGTGAGCGTAAGAAGCGTACAAATCTGCTCTGCGAGGCTGCACGCAAACATCGTCCAGCAGCAGTCCAAGATGTTGCTCGTTCTATTTAACGACACAAAGTTCCTCCTCATACTTTGTTGTCCTTCTTGCATACATTTTCACACAATAATCCCAACAACGTCGCACTTGATCTGTATTTGGCGATGTGTCGCAGTTCACAAAAACGTCCCATTGTTAGCGGTTAGCGAGCTAAAATAAGCTAACAAAAACTGAACGGGTTGATGTTTTATGCTAACTAGGCCGACCGAGACGAATTTAACGGCACACAAAGACGTAAATGGTTCGAGTCCAGTAAAGTAGTGAAGTAATTCGTACTGTGTGGAAGCTTCAGCCCGTTCGGCAATTTGAAGAGATCAAATATCGCGTGGAGCACGTGTTGGGTCGTTCGCGAACGATTTGTTCAAAAAGAACGAATCTTTTCAGTGAACGTGAGAGAATGGATCACTTCCTGAGGTGATTCGTTCTTTTCTCAGTTCATTTGAGCTCAGCCACGCGCATGTTGTCAATCTTCGCGATCGATCAATCAGCAGCCAACGTCAGATGTAAACGGGATTTACTGAACATACTGCCACGCTATTGGCCTTCACGAAGGAATCAGTGATGTCAATTTCCGTTCACCAACGATTTGGTGAGCGAACGGGTCGCTGCAGTGATGTCATTTCCCGTTCACCAACGATCCGGTGAGTGAACGTATCTCTGCGGGAATCAGTGATGTCATTTCCCGTTCACCAACGATTCGGTGAGCGAGTCTCGCTGCGGGGATCAGTGATGTCATTTCCCGTTCACCAACGATTCAGTGTGTGAACGTGTTGCTGCCATTTCTCGTTCACGCGAACGAGAACTCCATGCAGTCAGTGAGTGAACTGAGTTTTGCTGTGAATGATTCGCGATTCGCCAAGGAAGGAACCACTCACCAACACCACTCCTTTCGTACTCGCGGGGACAATCTTTCTTTGGCATCCGTTTCTCCAAGTAACGGCTAATGTTAAGCCCATCCAAGTACCGGGGGCAAGCGCATGAAAACAAATAAGAGCTCTGACAAACTTAAAGTCCCTCGCCAGATCGTGATGAGGCGCCCCGGTCTGCAGCAGCTGGGAGATGACGTTGTTGTGGACATGGGACAACTTTATTTGAAAACATTTATTACAATACACCTATGTGCACTTAAATATTATTATCCTCTCTGTCTACTGCAACTATAATGTGGTGCGATCATCATAATGTTGGTTTGCCATTAAATTGTACTTTTATTTCAAATCTTGTTTGGTGCTCGAGTGTTTTATTAATTCTTGTTTTTATTTCAGCGCAACAGAACGGTTAACCAGACATGTAGTCATCCGCTTCATTTGACAAGCCTGCACTTCGTAACACGTGAAAAGAAAAATACACCGGGCGCGTGACGGCCACGTGTTATGTCCTCGAAAGTAACAAATGTATATATATGTAGGCATAGTGTCTACTGCGATTATTGTTGTTGTTAGTATTTATCACCGTTATTATAACCACGATTATAATGGTTATGATAATGGTTTTAAATATTTGAGTGTTTTTTGTGTGTGTGTTTTTTTTTGTTTGTTTTTAAAGTCCGGTGCACCAAACACGAATACGACTATTTCCTGACGTGATATATATATATATATATATATATATATATATATAATAATTCAGTGAACGATTATTTTTGATGAACTGATTCTAACGATTCAGTTCACTTAAAAGAACTGTTATGCCAATCACTAGTTGTTAACATTAACACAAAGCGAAAATTACAGGCTGGCTGCAACAGAGAGCGCAGTTCCAGGCGTAACGTGGGGAGGACCTAAACGTTTGACCCCGCCCACATGGATTCCAAGCGCATCCTTTATTATTTTTTGTTCAACTATTTCCTTGGTGTTTTTAATGATGCACCGTCTGATTACGTCATGCTCACTTTTTAACACTTTATTGAACATACGTCATGCTCACTTTTTAACACTTTATTGAACATCGAAAATGACAAACTCTCAAACCTCAGTCAGTCGGGGCGGAGCTTTACGGCTTGACAGAAGTGGTCGAAACGGCCATTTGATGTCCATTCAGGGTAAACAGAGGGTTGTAGAGCCGCAGAAGCTTGTAAAGCGCGTTCAGGGGCCCTGAAAATGGAGGGAGTTGATATTGGGTCTGAGTGTCTTGGCCAGGGGTCAGCAACATTTTACACTCAAAGAGCCAATTCGACCCGGTTCCCATGGAAAAGGCACATCATTTTTTTCATGGGTTACTCATATGAGTACCAGGGGATTGACTTTGGTACTCACCAGTGGTTCAACGGATCACACACGGTTCCGATCGGTCACGGATTTTGAGTCACGGATCGGATTGTGTTTTGGATCAGCAAAAAAGAAAAAAAAGAATAGGATTTAAAGAAGCACTGGGCAAGAAATCGACCTTAATAACATTTTTTAACAACTCTTTTGATGAAACATTGACTTACACCCCTGGACACATAACAGACACTTATCATGGACGTCTAACATAGACACATCATGGACGTCTAACATAGACACATCATGGACGTCTAACATAGACATTTATCATCAACATAACGTAGACACGTGTCATCGACACATAACATAGACACTTATCATGGACGTCTAACATAGACACTTATCATCGACATTTAACAACAACATTTAACAACGACATTGTCTTACGACACGTAGCAACGACGTTGTGAAATGACACATTCTAATTACAATGCCAAACTCCACACCACAGCAACCATGACACTGTCAAACAACACATCCTCACAACACTTTGTCAAATAACACGTCATGACGACGTTCAATAGACAGCCCAATGTCATGTCACATGCACAGTAGACATTGACAGTAGGCATGCCAATATTTTTTTGGGCACAAATGGAACCCCATAGGCGACATGTCGTTAACCGGAGCTTCCTGAAGGTCTTCGTTGCTATAATTCAGCATTTTATTTTCTTCTCAGGTTTGTTTTATCTGTACAGCCAGTTATTATTCTAAATGTTCACGGTGGGCTTAATGGGCTTTGCTTCAAATCGAGTTATGCAGAAGGATAAACGTACACAATGTTGTAAACTAGTGAGAGACCAATATGAATTTCTGACTCGACTTCTTCCGTGCGTGTTGCTCTTCTGACTAGCGAGAGAAAGCAAACAGGTAGCTTCACGCTGATTGGCTGTTACCATTGCACAAAGGAACCAATCAGATGGTGCTGTGGGCGGGCCAATCTGCTTTGGAGGCAGGGTCAGTTGCGCAGCAGAGAGAGAAAGAGAGAGAACCACGCCGCAGCAAGCTGGAATAAACCAGCTTTTAATTTATCGGCCTTAAAATAAAAAAAAGGCCGATTTATCGGCCTTAAAATAAAAAAAAAATGCAGATGCTGATAATCGCCAAAATGCAAAATATCGGCCGATAATCGGTCTATCACTATTGTAAATCCGATGTAATCACAGCACTGCAAAGTACTTGCTCTAAATTGTCAAATAGTGCAGGTGACTGCCATGAGTAAACACTCGACATGAAACTAACATTAGAATTTAGCATGGTAAGAACTAAAACAAAGTGGACAACACCATTTTGTCCTTCAGCCTAACATTTTTTTTTTTAACTAGGAGCACTGTGGCCCATCACCTAGAGTTTCAGGGGAGCAAGTTAAACATTCTAGGGCCCATGCCGCAAACAGACTTCTGAAGTACATACTCACATTTCCTCTTATTTTGAGTAGATTATTGATAACTGGGTTTAAGTGTGGAACAGAAGTTTGTCAGCAAGATACAATATCCCAAAATAACATCCATCCATCCATTATCCAAACCACTTATCCTAAAGAGCGGAACCTCCCATTACATCAATGTGCTTCCGGTACTTAAGATTTCCTGGCCACTACAGAAATTATACAGAATTTTGTGATCATTTAAAGAGAAAGTTAACCCAAATGTTTTTTTTCCAGAAATATATTCTGTGCAGGCCCACTTGTTGAAACAAGGCATTCTGATCCACTGCAGAGTACTGAACAACACAGAAAACAAATGTAAAGAGGAAATCAACCCAATCATTTTTTTCAAGAATATGTTCCTAGCAGGCTCACTTCTTGAAACACGGCATTCGTGTTGTTATTGCGTTTGTGGAACATGAGTTAAGCAGCAAAATCCACCTGTTTTTGTCCATCTCAGGGGGTGGCCATTTTGTCACTTCTGTCCACCCAAAATGACATCACAGTTTCTCAGGGCCCAGATAGCGACCAGATTATGGCTCAGCTTCAAAAAACAGGTGAGCCGTGATTGGTAGTTACCTGAGCCCTGAGCATCTGTAATATAATTTTCAGTCAACAGAAGTGACAAAATGTCAGCTGCCAGAGATGGCAAAAAAACATGATTTTGCTGCTTAACTCATATTCCACAAACACAATATCAATCAGAATGCCTTGTTTGAACTAGTGGGCCTACATAGAACATTATCTTGAAGAAAAATGTTTAAGTTGACTTCCTATTTAAAGAAAACGCAATTCATAGTAAGTGAGTTTGGATTGTTATAGACTGAGGTTTTAATTTTGCAAGTTTAAACCAGGTAGTACTGATTTTATGATCGATAGTTCAGTTAACAGCTTATTCAACATTTGTACAGTTTGAAAACATTTACCAAGCTAGTTTTTAATTTGGCCACACCATTAATGACCCAATTGTCATGTTGTCACACAAGCAAAAAAAGACTGCTTCACAGTTCTTGGACATTTTTTTTCCTTTATTGGAATTGAAATATATAGCAATGACAAAAATAATATGAACTTAAAGCAGCACTGGGCAAGAATTCGACCTTAATAATTTTTTTTCATAACTCTTTTGATGAAACATTGATTTACAAGTAGTTGAATGGGACTTTTGTCATGCCTACGGGGGGGGGGGGGTCTATATCATTTTTAATGGCACTAAGCAACTTTGAGGAAGATGGGAGTAACTGGTACATCAAAAATAATACAAATGTCCTGAATTGCTTTACAGCATACTCATTTCCTCCTTTCGCTATAAAAATGGAAGTCGATTCAAACGTCTACGTGCCATTACTTGTGTCATGGCAGAAGTCCCAAAGCAAACAAAAAACAAAATTAATGTTTAAACAAAATGAGATTCATTACCTCATCGCTATTCATCTTTCACACAGCCACTGGAAATAGAAATGTAATTCAGTCCAACTTGCAGGCCATCGAGAGCTCAGGATTTCACGACACTATGCGCTGGCGCGCATGGGAAATGTGACTTTGACTTTTGTCAAAACACTACCGCTTTTGTCCACATGGCGCCGCCATAATCAACAAAACAGACATATGACACAGTTGCTTTAATTCAATACATTGTATTAAAATAACTTTCGGGCCACAATTTTGCATGGATACTTACATAAAAATTTGACTGAATGTACAGTCAACATGTAATATTCTGTCACATGGACAATCAATGTAGTTGTGGAGGTGGTTACATGTTTACAGAAGTTTTGCATTTTCTGTCATTGCAGTCCTCTGAGGGTAAAATTGATTGACCTGAAATTGACCTGATTCAAGTGATCAGCTCATCAGCAAGCTTTTGAGAAGCCTGATAACGATCCTGAATCATTTTAACAGGTGTGTTACAGGAGGGAGAGATTGAAAACCTGCAGGACAGGTGCCCTAGAGGACCGGAGTTGGTGACCCCTGCTACAGTGACTCCGACCAAACAAGGATAGAACGGTAGGGGGCGCGGCTATTCTCCTCATTAACAAGAGGCGTTATTCATAGAGTGACTTATTTCCTAATTTCTCCCAAATGTATTGATAAAATAGAAAATGACAACTCTTTCCACTTTCCTGATCAAAAAATATATCAAATGAACTTGTTCGTGAAAACATGGCCACCGTCTCTTTAAACACATGTAAGTCCATTTTACCAGATCAGTGATTGACACTTTGATCAAATGAACTTGTTAGTGAAAACATGGCCACCGTCTCTTTAAACACATGTAAGTCCATTTTACCAGATCAGTGATTGACACTTTGATTTAAACACACACAATTCACACTAAATTTCTGTATATGACAATGATATATTTTCTGCAGCTATTGAAACGTAGTAGTAGTAGTAGTAGTAGTTCACTATTTATTCATCCATTACAATCCATAGCATACACACAATTCAACAATTATGTCCCATACAACAGTCATATGTCCCATGACAGAATGGCACAGGAAGAAGCTAAAGCTTATTTAAGCCTGGCCTTTTCTCCCCCTTGAGGCAATGTAAAACTGCATTTACTGATTTACATTTTATGCAAACACAAAAAGACAAAACAAAAAATAGCAAAATAGAAAACATACTAACATATCCTATTTTATGACAAGCCTACTAAATAGGTGAAGAAAAACAACAAAAAAATCAAAAAGGTTGGGAGGTAAGGTAAAATGGAGGTAATGAGAAGGTGTGTTGCATGTGTGTGCGTGTGTGTGAGTGTGCGTGTGTGTGTGTGATCATGCAGCCACACATGTAAGGAGCAGAGCGCAGGAGACTAACAGATAATTACGACCGAATACATAAACACTTTTGGAGACTTGGAAACATTCTACATGGTGGATGATAAATAAAAGACGGAGATTTTAAGATGTGCTACACCAGTGGTTAACATTTTTGGGAAGAAAAAAAAGGGTCCTGGTAGACTGTCTCTTATTGTGCAGACACAGTGTTTGCGCTTTGTGAAAACAGCTTGATTGTCAGCTGCTGTACCTTTGCATTTAGCTTGTGCTTGCTCCATGGAAGTTCAGAATGACTAGGGTTGGGCATCGTTTGAATTTGGACGATTCCGGTTCCGATTCCGGTTCCTAACGATTCTCTATTCCGATTATTAACAAAAAAAAGGAGTTATTTTTGGACAAATCACATGAACTTCTCTGTTCTTAATTTCATGATTTGTTTTCTGTTTGTCAACTTTAAAGGGCTCTTTTTAACCAGTATATTTATTTTAATACTATTTTTTTGGATTATTATTTAGTATTATTTTTCACAAGAGTTTTATTTTTGAGAAATTCAAGACAATACAATAATGCAGCTATTGCTGAAAGCATGCTACTGAATACCAATTGATTGGGTAACCTTGTCTTTAGAAAGATCATGTATATGACAAACATATCACTGCATTTTAAGGGTAAGCAAGGAGAGTTTCTCGCATCTAAGCTGTACTTAACCATATGCTGTATGCGTATATGTATGTACTAGGGGTGGGAATCTACGGCTACCCCACGATTTGATCCGATTCCGATTCAGAGGCCTATGATTCGATTCAATTCGGATTCCGATATGTCACTACAATGGCTTACATTTTATAGTTAATCTAAAACACTGGTACCTTTTTAAAAACAATTGCATAACTCAAGGAAGAGCAAGGATTTATATTTCACACTGACTTTTATTAAAGTAGCAAGAAAACCTTGTTTACGTGTGTCAACACAAATTTCCAAAAGTGCCAATGGCAGCATTTGTTGTAACAAATGTCTGTAACTTCTATAACAAAAAAATTATAAAAACATATTTAAACTTAATCTGATTTAGTCTGATTTTTGTAATTGAATACGATTTAAGTGCAATAGGCATCATCTGATTGGCATTACTGTGTAATTTAGCAATGAACGCTGCTTTTCAGAGTTGGGGCAGTCCGTCCCTGGGCCGGATGCCCATTTTTAGGGCGGAGGGGTGGGGGGTGACAAATTTTAAAAAATGGCTGGACTAAGCATGGCCGGAAGTGGATTTTAGTCCGGCCCACTAATCGGCCCTCATGCATGTGACGTGCTCGCGAGGCGGCCAAATTTCATCTCCGCCTACTCGGTGAAATGCTTCTTTTTAGGCTTCTTTCTACTCCCGCGTACGACAACTGCTGTTATACGGATTGTTGTATTATCCCCCGCCCCCCAACCCCTCTTGTAATGGTATGCCCCAGTTGCAGGCGGGAGGCGCGGGTTACTTGATGTTTGAAGGAAATACAAACACGCTTGTACGTCTCTTCTTACACAAACAACTGCTGCATTGATTCACGTGACCAACACATTGTGCTGTTGGACAGGTCTGCAACACATACCACGCACACATTAGGATTTGTTGCTGCTCTGATCGGTCCATTATGTTGCGGTGACATACAGTTGTGTCCGCCGGGAGGATATTCTAGAAGCGCGCAGCACTTAAGTATGACAGTGGCACATCATGCACTTTCATACTTCCGGAAATACGCTGCAGCAAAACTGCTGTGTAGTTTGCTGTTATTTTGAAGGCCGGGAAGTGTGAAGGAGGGGAAGTGAACTGTGCAAAATAATTGACTTGTTGAATGCTTGCAGACTTGTCGTCTGTTTCACCCAAATAATCATACAATACGACAAAACCAACCTCAGGGCTCGCAATGGAAGCAAGCTCACACAGCTGGGTGTGTACGGGTTTGAATAGTAAGTTAGCCAGCTAATTGTGTTTAAATAAACCTCTTCTGTTAGCATCTCTCCCACGGGGGCATCATGCACGTTTTTTTTTTTTTGGAGGGGCGGGGGTCAGAACGGGGCGGGGGCTGACAATGTTTATGAATATGGCCGGGGGTCGCGGCCGGAAGGGTACCCAGGTCAAGGGTGGACGGTCGCGGCGAGCCAAAAAGGGTCAAGTGCCCAGCTCTGCTGCTTTTATTGAACCTAATGTAACACCTGATGTCCTATGTTTTCTTTTAAATGATATTGGCCTGTGATTGCTGGCAACCAGTTCAGGGCGTACCCCGCCTAACTGCCCGAAGACTGCTGGGATAGGCTAAACCCCCCCTGCAACCCACGTGAGGATAAAGCGGTATAGATAATGAATGGACCGATGATATTGCAATTGGTGACCTTTATTTCAACATGTAGTTTATATGTTGGACGTGATATTGTGCATTACAGCAGAGGGCAGAAAAAAGAAAAAGTCGCGCGGTGCTGTAGCGATGGCTAGTAGAAGTACTATGTATTTTCTCTGTTAAGAGCAATAAAAGTTCGAGCTCGTTCCATAGCTTACTGTGAGCGGTGTAATTAACACTAATAATAAGCCTGAGAAATTGCCATCAAACAACAGCTGTATTATTCAAAATGAAAATAAATGCAAAAATAAATCAGAGCTAAAATTGAAATATATAAATTGAAAAAAATGTAAATATATACATTGTATATGGGGGCGGCACGGTGGTTGACTGGTTAGCACATCCGCCTCACAGTTCAGAGGTCGTGGGTTCGATCCCGGCCCCGGCCTCCCTGTGTGGAGTTTGCATGTTCTCCGGGTACTCCGGTTTCCTCCCACATTCCAAAAAACATGCATGGTAAGTTGATTGGACTCTCTAAACTGCCCTTAGGTGTGATTGTGAGTGCGGATGTTTGTCTCTGTGTGCCCTGCGATTGGCTGGCAACCAATTCAGGGTGTCCCCCGCCCACTGCCCGAATACAGCTGGGATAGGCTCCAGCACGCCCCGCGACCCTTGTGAGGATAAGTGGTATCGATAATGGATGGATGGACATTGTATATGGAAATAACAACAACAAAAGATATATAGTAAAAAAAAAAACAAGTTAAAATAAATACGAAAATGAAAAATATTTAAAAATAAAATAGCAAAATAAATGTGTACTAGGGATGTGCGCGACTAATCGTTTAACCGTCTACGATTTATTAAACGTTTGGTATTTTACTAGTCGGTTAAACGCTGCATTAAGAATCACGCAAATTGTTCCTCACGCCTCTGCCTTGGCCTCTGTAAACAAGCTGAGCACCAAGAGAGAGAATTGCTCAACTCCCCCCCGCCCACACGCACACATAGTAGGGGGCGGGGACGCTATGTTTGGGGGAAGAAAAGTAAATTCTGTCGAAGCTACCACGAAAAACAACGGCACCGTTTGGTGCAGCAGATGACAACAAGGTCGTCTGTAGGCTTTGTAAGCATAAACTCGCTTACAACCACTCTCTCAGTGCAATGAGAAACCACATCCAAAGTAAATCTCGATGTGAACCTGCAGGTCGATGGCGGTGGGGCCAGTCAGGCGAGCATGAGAGCGTTTGTCCCAGCCAGGCGCTGCGATGCTCACGGCCTCCCTGTGTGGAGTTTGCATGTTCTCCCCGTGCCTGCGTGGGTTTTCTCCGGATACTCCGGTTTCCTCCCACATTCCAAAAAACATGCTTGGTAGGTTGATTGGACACTCTAAATTGCCCCTAGGTGTGATTGTGAGTGCGGATGTTTGTTTGTCTCTGTGTGCCCTGCAATTGGCTGGCAACCGATTCAGGGTTTCCCCCGCCTACTGCCCGAAGACAGCTGGGATAGGCTCCAGCACGCCTGCGACCCTTGTGAGGACAAGTAGTATGGATAATGGATGGATGGATGGACTAAATACCAAATTTGTTTATGAAATTTTGAAAAACAGTGTTTGATTTTTTACATTTTTTCTTGGATTAACAATTTTGCTCTACATAAATTTAGATTTGTAGAGATTTGCTCATTCTTGTTTGGAAGACTGAGACCAAATTTAGATTTAGATTTATTGGTCCCCGTGGGGAAATTCGTTTCCACAGACTGTACACGAAGACACAATAAACATTATACATCACAGACAAGACAGCAAACAAAAACAAAACAGTATACTCGACAGTTATTGACACGTCTGTGCCACTACATTGTAGCCTGGACAGGTGAGTCAGCATGGTCTGTTGTTTAGGGCTGTAGGGATCAGGCTTTTCCCCAGGCGAGCCCTCCTGAATTTTATGGACCTGTATCTACGCCCTGAGGGTAGTAGAACGATATGTTGGTGTAGTGGGTGAGTGGTGTCCTGGACTATTGAATGTGCCATTCTGATGATGGACCTGATATTTAAATCTGAGAGGTTGGTGTGGGTAGGCCGATGATTTTAGCTGCTATGTTTGTGATGCATGTGAGTTTGGTGCGGTTGGTGAAGGTAAAGAAACATGGGGAGCAGTACAGGAGAATGGGTTGAACAATGCTTTAACAGAAGGTGGGGTGCAACGTGTAGTCCTTTGAGCTTACGGATGGCTTCTTCTTTGAATGTCCATGGTGTGCTGATCAAAAGTGAGTTATTTGTCCAGTGTTACTCCCAGGTACTTGAAAGTGTCCACTGTGTCAACTGTTTTGAGTGTTCATGATGATGGGGTTGGCGAGGGGTGTTGAACTATATTTCCTTTGTTTTCTTAACATTGATTTCAAGGCGGGCGGCTGCGCATGAGTCCGTGAAATGTTTGACCGTGTTTTGATAGTCCAGGATGGATTGGCTGTGGGAGAGGAGTGCAAGAATGGCTGTGTCGTCGGAATATTTCAGATATGTTGTGGTGGGTGAGATACTGCGGCAGTCATTGGTGTAGAGTGTGTACAGGAATGGGCTCAGCACACAACCCTGTGGGACCCCGGTATTGATGGTAAGTAAGATGTGGTTGAGCCCAACCTTACTGCTTGTCGTCTGTCGGTGAGGAAGTTGTGGGTGATGGATCAGCTGAGGGAGGTTGAGATGGTAAATTTTCCAGATCAATAGGTGCTTCTGTAGGTAGTTGAAGCTGAAGTCCACGAAAAGGATCCTGGCGAAGTTGCCTGGGGAGTCCAGATGCTGGAGGAGGAGATGCAGTAGGCAGGCCACAGCATCCTCCGTGCCCCTCCTGGCCTTGTAGGTAAATTGGAGGGGGTCCAGGTGTGGGGTGACATCTGGAAGGATGATGTTGAGCAGCAGTTTCTCCAGGCACTTCATTATTATTATGGATGTGAGGGCTATAGGGCGGTAGTGGTTGAGTTCCGTGGTTCTGGGAAATATAATTTTTGTAAGACACTGTCTTGTGAAATTATTACATTTTCTATCCCTGATGGACAACCCCTGCAATAGGGGTGGGGGTAGCTGGGGGTTTATTTGTTGATATTTCATTATTTCTCTAGTCATAGAGACGAATTGTGGTGGAAGTGCATTTATCAATTTATGAAAGTTACATCTTGATGGACGATGTGTGCGATAACAACATAAGACCAAAACAACACACCCCTTACTTTTGGTCTATCGGTCTCAAATTTGAAAGTGTGCTGATCATATGACTGTGCTCTTTGATGTAATGTCACGGCTAGTGAGTTCAGGCGCCGGGTTTTTAACCCCCTCACTGCTAGTCAGTTCTCTGATGCCTTTGATCAGCTTTGTGTTCCCTCTTCAAACACAGAGGAACTCAGCACTTGGTTCCATTCATCTTGCCTTGGACTCCGTGGCTCCATTAAAAACTATGCGGCAAAATATTAGACCGGAGCCATGGTTTTAATGAGAGCACTCGTGCAGCTAAACAGGAATGCCACAGAGCTGAATGCAGGTGGAAAAGAGACAGGCTGCAGGTCTCTTATCAAATCTTAAAAGACTGCTGGCGTCGTTACCAGAGAAAGGTGAAGGAGTCCAAGAGAGACCACCTGTCACGTCTGATTCAGGCAAATCACAAAATCCATGTGCTCTATTAAAAACGATCGACTCCGAACTGAAGCCCCGTCAACCAATTTGCACGGACTTGTGCAAATTGGTGAAATGTGCGATATATTCTTGGAGTTTTTCATTGACAAGGTTGCTCCAGCTAGGGCTCTTGTTTCGAACTCCACATTTGACCCCTCTTTTCAAGTTCCTTGTTCCGCAGTGTTCAATTCCTTTGAGCCGGTTTCTTTGACATTTTTGGAGGATGTGGTCTGCCATATGAAACCATCGGGCTCCCCTTATGACTCCGTTCTTCTAGAGTGGTTTATATCCTATCTAGCTGGCAGGACTTTTTCTGTTAGCCTAGGTTCCTCTTTGTCCCGCTCTGCCCCTCTATCGTTGGGTGTTCTACAGGGTTCTATTTTGGGGCCATTGCTGTTCTCTTTGTATTTGCTGCCCCTGGGTTCCATCCTCCGAAAACATGGTATTTCCTTCCACTGCTATGCATATTTCCTTCCACTGCTATGCGGACGACTGTCAAATCTAGACTCCAAAACTGCAAGGATAAACAATCCTAAAAATGACAGCTGTGACTGCCCTAATACGAACCTTTTGAAAATACGTAGGATCAAGCCATTACCTACCTATAGACATTTTCTTCATTTCTGATATTGGTAACTCCATTTAAACTTTATTCTCTTTGCTGACAATGGCACTGGTGCCCAATACGTCTGATTGTTTATGAGCCAATCACATTCGAGTGCACTTCAGGGACCACTTGGAAAACATAAACTCAAAGAATATTACAGTGCATTTAATATTTGTTACGCAACGGAGACAACTTGCCTTGACTGTCAGCGGGGGGATAATTGCTGCGGCGCGGTACTCTTTCTGGGGCATATAGGCTTGTTTGGTTTGAGTGGTAAAGTGACTTTCATGAGGGGCCATCGAGAATGCTCCGCCCCCTCTCTGCTGATACCTACGCTACGCCACTGACCATAATAAAAACGTTTCAATGGCACCGACCCACCATGACAAACTTCAGCCTGTTCTGCCCACACAGTTGGTTAGAACTGCCAGGGCTGGGCATTCCGTCTATGTGACGGACCGATCGTCTATCCTTTTATGACGGACGCCCGTTTTGCTGACAGTTTACGAATGACGGAAACATTTTTAAAATAAACGGACAAAGCATAGTCGGAAGCCCATGTGTTTTATCCGTCTTTTGTCTGTAGTCCTTCTTTAGTCTATTCATCGAAGCCTGGCCGCGGCGAGTAACAATAGCGAGTTGTTGTTGCTTGGGGGACAGATTTGAGTGATGGACCAGACTGTGAAAGCAATGAGTCACTCTTTCTGTTCAAATGTTCGCCAGTACGCGCCTTTTGTGTGTAAGACGATATGGAAATGTCGTAGTGTGTCTTCAATGAGTGGTCCACTTGTCTGACTGTGCTCCGCTGAATCTGTTTGAAATGTAGCTCTTTGTGCCTTCGAGCAGCTTGTCTGACTGGGAACGCAGATGACAACACGCTGCTTATCAGAGCTGAGGACTTGACCCTTTTTTGCCGCTCTGTATTCCGTCCGCGACCTCCTTCAGACCTCGTCCTTCCGTCCTCATTCATAAAAATGATCGGCCCCGACCCCCTCCTTTCAAAGTGGTTCTGTCCTTGTGTCCGCCCCCACACACCAAAAAAAAAAAAGTGTCCGTGCATGACACGCCGTGGGAGAGATGCTAATGGAAGAGGTTTATTTAAAACTCATTAGCTGGCTAATTTACAATTCAAATCCGCCGTGGGCAAGCTTCAAACGCGGCACGAGTAGTTACCCAACTGCACGTACATACTTCCATTGGGGATTGCGTTCATTGATTGGCCCGGCGGGAATGCTGCACACTGCACACGTTCGGTCTACATGGAGGCGAGTGTCGGCCACCTGATTGGGATGTCGAAACCTTTTTTCTTTTTGCTGGTCGTCGTCTTCTTCCAAGCAAAGCTCTGCCTCTCCGATGTGCGCGAATGAAGCAGCTGCGGCATTCACGTTTCAAATTTCCCACGGTCAAACGCCAGCGCTGCTTCTTCTCCGTCCTCTCATTCTTCTTCCTTTTCTTCTCCCCTCCGTGCAGTGTAACGTATGATTTAGTTGTCAATTTATATTTTCATTATGGTATATTAATTTTGGGAGAGCATATATTATGTTGTATTTATTATTTTTCAAACGGATATTTCCGGAGCGAAGAACAAAAAGTGAAAGAGCTGAATTAGAGCGAGGATGTTCAACGTCAATAAAGGTGCAACGAAACAGTGTCTTGCTGCATCGGTGGTTGTTTTACGGTAAATGGCTGTCACTTGTATAGCGCTTTTCCACCTATTAAGGCCCTTAAAGTGCTGCACACTGAGTTCACATTCACCAACTGATCACACAGCATCAGAAGCAACTTGAGGGTTCAGTATCTTGCTCAAGGATACCTCGACATGGTCATAATGGCAGAGGATCGACCCCACAACCTCCGGAAAACGGCCACTCTACCACTAAGCTATGCCGCCCCAGCCTTCATTTTAGTAGGGAAGACGCCAGAAGAAGTGCATGAACTGGACCTTGAATTGTAACCCACCATACCACGGCCTCCTGAAAAGGTAGAACAACTTTTGATGATTAGAAACACGTACGCTCAATTGGGAAACTAGTTTGCCCATTTCAGGCTTCTTTATACTCCCGTGGGCAACATCCGCGAGCACGTCACTGCGGCAGTACTGTGCGCAGTTTGCCATTATACTTATACGCACAACCCACACTGTTTTTTCACCAAATGTGAAAAAATAGTAATATTCCACTTTCGTCAAACTTTTTTGACAGGTTTGTAGTCCAGAAGTAAAAATCGTGATGTCATTTTGTAGCCCATAAGTCCCGCCCCTTTTTGACATCATATACGGTTTGAATCCATCTCATTTGATGATGTCATTTTGTAGTCCATAAATCCCATCCCCTAACCACGCCCCTTTCTAGTCCATAAGTCCCACCCCCTAACCCTGCATCTTTGTAGTCCATAAGCCCCATCCCTAACCACAACCCCATGTAGTCCATAAGTCACACACCTAACCGCGCACTTTGATGACATCATGTTGTAGTCCATAAGCCCCATCCCTAGCCCCGCTTCGTTTCCTGTCTGCCATTTTGGCACTTCCTAGTCCCCACCCCTTTAACACGTCATTTATGATCAACGCCCCCTACCGGTATGCCCAAATATGGACATTATGCTTCCGCCTCATTCAAGACATGCCCGGGCATGTTTTGAACAGTGATGTCACCCTGGGCAAGTAAGTCCAGGCCTGTTCTGGCTGCCGCCATCTTTTCTGGCATGCCCAAATATGGGCATGGATGAGATCATACTTCCGCCTCGTCCAAGACATGTACAGACATGTTCTTAGGCTGCCGCCATCTTTTCCGGCATGCCCAAATATGGATGGATGAGATCATACTTCCGCCTGTAACATGAAACTCATTGTATAGCCTGGGGTAGATGTCCAGGCTTGTTCAGACATGTTTTTAGACCCTCCCCACATCTATGGGGCGCTACCACACACTAAAACAGAAAGTAAAACAGATCTTCATGAAGGCATCATGATTGAGGGTACGTGTATTTCTATTCGTAAAGGCTGTGGATCAAACGCTCATCAAAAATCAAGGATTTATTTGGAAAGAAGACAACACCCGCCCACTGAATCATTGACTCAAACCTGGCCTTTGTCCGCCCCTGCCACTGGAATATGGGGTTACACATTTGCCTATGAAACAGCAGAACTATACCTGTCAAGTCAAGTGAAATTTATTTATACACCTATACATCATTTTGCATGCTTGGCTATGTTTTTTATAAATTGACTGAGAATCGCAACCCATATTGTTCGAATACGTGTTAGGATGTTTCCCATACAATTATGAAGTGCCCACTTGATTGAATTCATCTTAGCGTAATACGTTTTTAATGTTTTTTTATAATGTTTTTTAATGACTGAGAATAGCAACCCTTATTGTTCTAATACAGCTTGTTTAGGCGTCTTTCACCAAATTATTAAGGCAACATAATTGTGAAAAGTCTAAGGGCAGGCCTCTTCTCATTTGGTGTCAGCACAAAACTGTTGCCCCCGACCTGTGCTCGGAGCCTGCATGCCTTCTGAAAATACAGACATATAGGCCTCACTCAGGAGTCTATGGGCTCCCCAGAAATGTGTGTGCGTATGATAAGTCTTACAATGAGGTGCTTTGTTCATCAGTGGTTATACTTTCACTTTCACGTTGTTAATTAGGAAGATAGCCTTGGAAAAAATGTGTGGGGTGTAGGCCTATACAGATTTTATCTCGTCAGGATGGGTGAGAAAACCCAATATTCCAAATAACCCATGACCTTTCAAATCGTAAATTAAGAGTCAAATGCAGAGAGGTATGAACGATATGAACGGAGTGGCACGAGAAGAAGAAGAATCTCAGTGGAGCACCATCTCAAAGAAACTCAGAGACAAACCATAAAAAATGGACAGTAAGTACATACTTTAAAATACTTATCCTAGTTTCATGACTAACACGAGTTTATGTCATCAAAATGTGATCTTGTTTTACATTTAACTGAACACGTATGAATAACACTTGTACATGTTGTCATTAGCTATTGTTTTAGGATTTTAGCTATTCATGCATTCATGAATAACACTAGTTTATGTTATTATCTATTTGTTTTAGGATTTTAACCGTCCATGCATTCCTGAATAACAATCTCTGAAATCATTATACCTGTTTCAGATGTAACTATGTCTTCGTGCATATTCATGAAAATGCCAAATAGAACATTACGTTATGCCATCTATATTATCTCTATATTTTTATATACATTACTTTGGTAAGGTTTAAGGTCTAAATCACAATATTCACCCTAATTATCTGACTCCAAATTATTTACCATATATTTATTATTTGAACCGACATTAACCTTAGCTTCACCTTACCTAACAATTATGCGTGCTCGTTCCGTAAGAGAGAAGACCAGAAAGCCAATCAGCCGAATCACCAAGATTTTATTCCTAACAGCAAAAGCTAATACAGTATCGGGGGCTCGGTTCCCTCTCAATACAGATCTGTGCGCTCCTGTGGCCATCAGAGAGCGACACCACACCCGAGTTGCCCCGAACAGTTATAGAAAACAATATGCAAATTAAACACACCAAAAACACTAGCCACTATCATTTCATTAGTTACATGGTATCTGCAATATATTTCTTCAGATGCTGATTGGTTCTCTTTTCCCCGCCGTCTCAGATGACGCCTTTTCTTGTGCACATGACTCGCTTGGTTGTAGCTCCTGAAAACACCAAGTTATCTGCATTCCAAGAGGCCGGGGCCTTCAGAGAAACTGTGGCTCGCCTTTGTCTCCCTGTTTTTTTCACTGGCGGCACCTGGTACCATCAAACCTCCCACACATTGTGTTCCGCTGATACATCCGCTCCCCTGATACTGCAACCTTGAAACAGCTCTACTTCTACTCATTTGTAATACAACTTTGAATCATTAATAAATGGTTAAAATACATTTATATATCTTCACAAACTAATAATAAAACCCTTCACTAGCCATACATGTATATGTCTTCACAAACTAATAATAAAACCCTTCAGGTATGATGTATCTGTAAACATCCAAGTTCTTCAAGTTAGATCATATGCACAGCACGCATTGTAACTAGATGACGTGTAAATGTTTGACCTGTGTTATTCAATGGGAGTGATTTCAATCCATGTAGAGTTAGAATATACAGTGTGGCTCAAACTCTGATAAACAGCACAGCTAGCAACAAGCTTTTGAGGGCATGTGTGTGTGTGTACGCAGCCCTCCTTCGGGGATGTATGTGTATGTGCTCCGCAGAAATGCATGTGCACGTGTGTGATATATATATATATATCTTTATTAATATTGCATTTAATGGGTAGACTCATATTTAATCACCTACATAAAGGTTTTTTCAAATTGTCAGTCCCAACGTTTAAAAACTTTAACATTTACGAATGTTGACCTTTTCTTTATTAGTAATGCAAGTATTGTGTAGACCCATTTTTAATCAGGACATTATCAGCAACATTTATTAATAATGCAATTAATGTGTAAAGTAATTATATAAACTCTGTATTTGATCAAGATCTGCTATTGTTGACTTTCATGTTTTCTTACATCTCCAGTGTTTAAACATCAACATGTTACCTGTACTTTTACTAGCATAAATGTTTGTTTGGAATCCTGGTATTTAAAAAAAAATCATTATGGGAGATTGATGTAAACTCGTTAATCAAAGCAGGAGGTAAAACCTATACAATATACTGTTTTCTTGTTTCAGCCTAAAGCTCTGTCGTATTTGTACATAAATGAAATAAACGTTCCTCACCAGTGAATCAGTACTCGAGTAAACCTCCACATACGTATTCAAGCTGGAGTATATATTTTTTTTATGACCTCCTGACAACCAATTTAGCAGGAAGGATGAGAAAACAAACTACATGGTGTAAAGTTATATATAAAAGCAGAGACACCCTGAGCTAACCATCCTATCACCAATCTGCCTCCAACCAGCTGCTTGAGCGATGAATATCAAGTCTAATAGGGGCTGACTTTGTCAATTTGTTGAGATATCGGTTGACGTTGTAAGTTATACATTGTTGTGAGGCAGTAAAAGATGATCTGACATGTAAGGAAGAGTATCTTTCAGTTCATTTGAACTAGCATGTGTTTAACGTGAGAGTAACTGTCAAATGGATACAGTTCTTACACGCACATAGATTTGAAAGTTTTTGTTTGTTGGTTTGTTTTTAAATCATGCCCTGTCTCACTCAATTGTTTGGGTAAGAGCTGGGCCCTTAAAAAGGCAATGACATATTGAGAAAAATGAAGGTATCAAGCTAAGTTTATGAATTCATGTCAACTTGAATGTTGTTTTTAAGCTAACCAACAATACAGCGTGAGTATGCAGACTAAATGAAGTGAATGTCATGATCAACATTATTTGAAGTTAAACGTTTTGAATGAAGTGAATGTCATTATCAATGTTGTTATTTGAACATGCTTAGCTCAATGATTCACATGTTTAACATGCATTGATGTATTAAAGCAAGTACTTTTAGAGTTACATTTGAGAGTGTAGAACTGTAACTCTCAGGTTTTTACATGCTTTTTATGACTATCACAATTTTAAGCAGACAAATGCATACTTTTACGAACACAAATGGTTGTTGAGAATCCTGATATTTTAAAGGTCGTTATGAGAGTTCATCTAATTTATCAGAGCAGGAAGTAAAACCTACACAATATATTGTTTCAGTAAAACGGGCTAAAGTTCTGTCATATTGGGTTATTTCTGAACTTTTCCACCTCGAGCCGCATACGAATTCATACGGTGGGTACATCAATGTCCTTCAATTAACCACGCCCCCGTCCATCTTTCTCTCTCTCTCTCTCTCTCTCTCTCTCTCTCTCTCTCTCTCTCTCTCTCTCTCTCGCTCTCGCTCTCTCTCTCTAATGAGAAAACCACGCCTATAGCGAGGAGGCGTGTCATCCACAACCCCTTTCTATAGGTATAAGAGCAGATCTCCAAACCAACCCATAACAAGCTGTGGCTCGAGAAAAAAAAAACAACATCCACAATGCCAGTAACCCGACAGACATCCAGACGCAAAGAAATGGTATGGGCACCATTGGGACCCCAAAGGGGTCAGCCGATGGAGAGTGGTCCTGGGGTTAAAAGGTCGAGACAAACGCCCACCACCTGCAAACCTCTGACACAGATAATCGGCAACCAAGACAATAATGATTGTGAAGAAACGGCAGTGAATGTGGCTGACGTAAATCTCAAGGTGGTACCAACGGTGACCGCTGACCACGTTTTTACAACGCAGTATCCTCAGCAGAAGCTGTTGGGGTTCGAAGAGGCTGAGAAGGAGAATATACCACCAATGAACATCCCTCAAACGTCCATGACCATTAGCTGTCAAGACTTTACCAAAAGGGACGTTGACTGAGGAAGGGGAACAAAATGGGGAGGAGAAGGATGATGATGAGTTGAAGGAAGAGGAGGATGAAACAGAAGCAGATGAGGAGGAGGAAGAGGAGCTTGAGTCAGAAAAGGATAAGGAGTCAGAAAAGGAGGAGGAGGAGTCCGAGAAGAAAGAGGAGGGGTCAGAGTCAGAGGAGGAGGATTTCATGTGGATGAGCCCTACATATGGCTGGATGACTGCTTTGACATATAACTGTATCAAACAGTCAATCATTCACTTGTTGCAGGATGTGTAAGTGAAATATAGTCAAGAAGAATATGGAGGTTATAAAATTGATCACCCTAATCAGAGTCATCACACGTGTCAGACTGTGGAGGGGGAAGATTATTATTACGACACACATTTTTATCCTGTGACAAGGTTACTCTTTAACAAGAAATTCATCCCTAACTTCATTACATCTTGAACCTGTATCAAGAGCCCACCGAGTATCAACAAGTTAAAGACGCGCGCCAGATAGTTCTGAGAGAGTTATCATATGAAAAGAAGATTTTTGATAAGCTCCGAGGGAGTACATGGCCCCCTAGCGGCGTCAACATCTCTGACAAGGCTAGAAAGTTGTTGGATGATTACTATTACAACGAGAAGTGACAAGCCATAGACTTCAACACTGATGAACCTGTTGAAAGAAAGTGATTTTGTTGAGAGAAAGTGTCGCAATCTATGTTTTTTTTTTATGTTTGGAATAAACGCTTACCTTGTTTCGCTTGTCAGATGTTGTTCTCATCAACCCTCTCCCTTAGGTCAAACAGTAACACCTCAACCATTCGACAGTCTACTTCTATAGAGTTACCGGGTTTTCCATAAGCATC
This sequence comes from Filicampus tigris, assembly GCF_054856515.1. Taxonomy (NCBI): domain Eukaryota; kingdom Metazoa; phylum Chordata; class Actinopteri; order Syngnathiformes; family Syngnathidae; genus Filicampus; species Filicampus tigris. Next base: position 341,017 of record NC_141233.1, read on the forward strand.
GTTAATGTTCACAACATCTTCAGTCAGGTTTCCCAGAGAATTGTTTGGTTTCCAAGTAGGGTGAGTTTATTTCCAGGCGGGTCCGTGGACTGGTGTTTTGCATTCGTCCAAAGTGCCTTGATTTGTCATGTTTTAGATGTTTTTTATTTGTATCAATAAATACTTTTTGAGAATTCCTGTAATCCTGGCGTTGGGCCACACACACCTTTCGTTTGGTGAGACATACAGGAGGTTGACATCAGGAACCCCTACTCTTTACTCTTCTAAGAATCATTTTCTTGTAAAATCTTAGGGTAGGGATAAATCTTTTTTTATCGATATTGTACTTAAAAGAAAAGAAAGTGTTACTAATTGTATACTTATAATTTACACATTTATAAAATCACTAAGTAGTAATCTAGAGTTTAATGATGAACATATTACAAGTACAACCACACATTCAAACAATAACTCATATTAAGATTTATCAATATTATACTTGAAAAAAGAAAGTTCATAAATGTATACTTATACTTTACACAATTACACAGTCTCTAATTAGTAACCTACAGTATAACGATGAAACATATTACAACTTCAACCAAAGATTACAAACAACTCATATTCTTAAGATTTATTGATACTGTACTTACAAAAAAAAGAAAGGCTAATACATTTATACTTACACTTGACACAATTACACAATCAATGATGTTTTACTATTTTTCATATATTGAGGTGAGTTTCTGTAAAAATAAAAGGCAAAATAAGTATTTGGAGGTCTTCTAGATGTGTTTAGATGATTTTTGTGGCTTTACAGCTATTTAGGTAACAGTTAGGTCATTGTAAGGTGGCTTTAAGGGTTTATTTCAGTATATTACAGAATGTTTAGGTAATGGGGTATTTTAATATTTAAGACGTACTTGAGTACATCCAGCGGTGTTAAATTCACATTGTCCTTCAACACTTGGACTTGGGCTGCTCGATTATGAAAACGTATAAAATTAGCAATCATATATTTTTTTTTTAAAAGGCGCAAATGTATAAATTAAAATGTGTTTTTCTTATTTGTAAACACAGCGCCTTGTATACAAATGAATATTAATAATCATTTATTACGATTATGTTAATTTTTGTAATCATGATCGTAGTCATGGTCATTGTAATTGAATTTTGATTAATTGCATAACTCTAATTGCTCCATAGGGCGGCACGGTGGTCGACTGGTTAGCACGTCCGCCTCACAGTTCAGAGGTCGTGGGTTCGATCCCGGCTCCGGCCTCCCTGTGTGGAGTTTGCATGTTCTCCCCGTGCCTGCGCGGGTTTTCTCCGGGTACTCCGGTTTCCTCCCACATTCCAAAAACATGCATGGTAAATTGATTGGACTCTCTAAAAATTGCCCCTAGGTGTTATTGTGAGTGCGGATGTTTGTCTTTGTGTGCCCTGCGATTGGCTGGCAACCAATTCAGGGTGTCCCCCGCCTACTACCCAAAGACAGCTGGGATAGGCTCCAGCACGCCCCGCGACCCTTGTGAGGATAAGCGGTACAGATAATGGATGCATGGATTATTGCACCATATTTTGTTTACATCTAGGTTTTTGGGATTACCTTTACCTTTTTACCTTTAATGGATTTAAAGATATTAAGGGAACTTTCAAGAATTACCTCAATAGATTTAAGAATAGTTAGATAATTTTAAGAAATATTTGAGTTACATCTAGGTATGTTAAATTCACATTGCACAGACCTAATTAGGACCACATTTTGGTTACATCTGGGATTATTGGGATTACCTTTACTTGATTTTAAGATATTAATGTAATTTTTAGGGTTTATTTCAGTATATTAGAGAATGTTTAGGTGACTTCATGGAGTTTTTTTAAACAATATTTAAGAATTACTTGAGTACATTTAGGAATATTAAATGCATGTTGGACCCGAACACTCGGACCATAGTTTGTTTACATCGAGGATTATTGGGGTAATCTTTAGGTCATACTTTATTTACAAATATTAAGGTAACTGAGTTGAGTTGAGTTTGAGTTGAGTTTTAGTGTATTTGAAAAGAGGGACAACACATATTAATGAACATGCACATGTAAATATGCAAGATTATAGCCAAAGGCTAATTTACATCTTTAGTCCCTTCGGCAGGTTGATGTTAATAACACAAGATAAAATGAACAGGGCAACAGTAGGTAAAAAACACAGGACACAGACAAACTTGAGAAACTTGAGATACATGCAATCTAGGCAGTGTTGTGTGTTTTTTTTATGAAGTATCTATAATAGATACATATAAGAATAGTTGGATAACCTTTAAGAAAATAGGTGGCTACATCTAGAAATGTTGTGTTCACATTGCATGTGAACAGGTGGAACATATTTTGTTACATCTGGTATTACCTTTACCTTTTTATCTTTAACTGATTTAGAGATATTAAGGGAACTTTCAAGGAGTACCTTTAAGAAAAGTTACACAATTTGTAATAAATTTTACTTTAAACTTTTACGATTTGATTCAAACAACAACGTTGATAATTGTAAGAATAATAATGCATTTTATTATTTATGTGTTTGATTTTTATCATTAGGCATGCTTGGTGTGCTTTGCTTTCACATATGTATGTTAATTGCACACACACACACACGCCCCCCACCCCCCCACCCCACACACACACACCTCAGCAACGCTCTACTTACTTGAAGAGCCACAGATTTTCCTGGTCTCAATGGCGAACTGGAATTGATCCCCTCTTCTTTAAGGTCTCTTTTATAAAAGGATATTGTGAATATTATTTGTCAATTGTGATTTCTTTTTAGTAGTAGTTTTGGAGTGTTGCCGATTGGATGTTTTGCACCAGCTGACTGCGTGTGTCCAGCCCACATAGACCATGTGACCTATTTGGATAAAAGCAGTACCATGCCAGTCTACTCGAGCTTGCCCTGACGAAGGCCGAACAAGGCTGAAACGCGGAGGCAACTGGACATGTTACAATAAAGGCCTATGAATTCAGAATCACTTTGAGTGCCTCAGTTTCCTGCGCTGATCCCTCGACTGAAAAGCACCTAAAAGATATTTTGGAGAAAACTCAAAACATCCAAGAAGCACTCCTGGATGCCTTGATTGCTGACTCTTAATCAGGTTTCGAAACGAACAGCCAGCAACCTGCCAAGTGCCCGTTAAAATTCCTTTGCTGGGTCTTGATAAAAACTTAACCAGCCAATCGTGTCGGTCAGATATACTTGGCCATTGAGTCTCCAGAATGGATTCTCCTGTAATCGTTGGCATTTCATTTAACTATTTCACCCTTTATTTCAGTATTTATTTCGCTATTGATTTGAAGTTAAATATTAAACAATTTCCACATTTATTCAAATATTTCAACATGTATCTGTGGCTGATGTCAAGTGGCAGTCCAAGCTTGCAAACCTTCTCCGCTCCAAATCTTGAGCAGAGAGCGCACAAACGACTTACCCCAACTTTCAGCAATCCCTCCGCTTCGCAAGCCACACACAAGACGGACAATAACACAACAGGAGTGAAAGTCTTCCAGAAGCTCCAGACCAAGAAATGGGGGAAAAAGTCAAGCTTGAAATCATTACATGCTTGTCGAAAGAAAGACATTCATTCATTCATTCATTATCCATACCGCTTATCCTCACAAGGGTCGCGGGCGTGCTGGAGCCTATCCCAGCTGTCTTTGGGCAGTAGGCGGGGGACACCCTGAATTGGTTGCCAGCCAATCGCAGGGCACACAGAGACAAACATCCGCACTCACAATCACACCTAGGGGCAATTTAGACAGTCCAATCAACTTACCATGCATGTTTTTGGAATGTGGGAGGAAACCGGAGTACCCGGAGGAAACCCACGCAGGCACGGGGAGAACATGCAAACTCCACACAGGGAGGCCGGGGCCGGGATTGAACCCACAACCTCTGAACTGTGAGGCGGACGTGCTAACCAGTAGACGAAAGAAAGACATTGCAAATGAAATGGATATTTAAATACATACTGAAACAAATATCTCAAGGGTAGGGATTTTCAGTTCCCGATTTTCGATTGGATTCACTATTTTGAAAATCGCTACCATGCTTGTCTCTGTGCGCTAGTGTGGGGCTGCGGCCGTCCACAAACGCAACACGCAAATGATGTTTGCGCAGATTTGATCTACACATTCAAAGTGTGTTATGCATTTGGAATGGAAAATAAACATTAAAGACATCATTTTTTAGCACTCTAAATTAGTATATTGTATTCTAATGGCCTAGGTTTGTTTTGTCTTTTGTTAGGTGCTGCTGTATAGGGTTTGTGAGTGCTGAGATGTCCGAGTTCGAGTGATCTCGATTCGAATCGATTATTCGATTAATCAGTTTGAATCAATTTTTAATCGATGTTCGATTAATCGTTACATCCTTATTTAAGTGTGAAATAAACATTTCAATAATTAAAAAAATCTATATATATTAATGGAATTTGAATGGAAAAGAAATTGAATGAATGGCAAATGAAGATTGAAAAAAATACATATAAATTGTGAATGGTTCATTAATATTGAAATATTCATATTGAAATTAATGAAGTAATAAAGTTTGAAATAAACATTGAAAAACTGAATAAATCTGTAAAAAAAAAGGAAATATTCCTAAGTGAATGTTAAAATAAACAAACAGATACATAGATAATTGAAATAAAAATAAATATTGAAAATTTTAAATATTATTATAATAATATATCATTGAATGAATACTGAAATAAACTAACAGTGAGATTTTGAAAACGTATCGAAACAATATTAAAAAGATTATTAACATAGAATTTAATAAGTGTTTATATAGGAAAATTAAAATAATTGAATGAATAATCAAATAAATAAATATTGAAAGAGGTAAATAAATGTTGAAATAAACTGCCGATTGAACAAAAAAGTGAAATACTCAAATAAAGGGTGACATCATTTAATAAGTATCGAACTAAATGAGTACGCGTTTCAACAAATACTGGAAACTTGAAAAAATATTTTTTTAAATTGTATTGAAAAAAATTGAACCTTAAACAAATAAATACAAAACTAAATTGATACCTAAATAGTTAATTAAATGTTGAAATGAACTGTGAAATTATTTTATACATATTGAAAAGAATAATGAAACATTTGAAGTAAACACTGAAAGAAGTTGAAAATGCGTCAAAAACCTTTTGAAATGTTTGAATAAATATTGAAATAGTTAAATATTAAAATGTAAATGACTTTCACAACAAATATTGAAATCAACAAGTGAAAAATTATTCATTCAATACTGAAATAATTAGATATTGAAATGACTAGACAAGGCGGCATGGTGGTCGACTGGTTAGCACGTCAGTCGACTGGTTAGCACGTCCGCCTCACAGTTCAGAGGTCGTGGGTTCGATCCCTGTGTGGAGTTTGCATGTTCTCCCCGTACCTGCGTGGGTTTTCTCCGGGTACTCCGGTTTCCTCCCACATTCCAAAAACATGCAGGGTAAATTGGTTGGACATTCTAAATTGCCCCTACGTGCGATTGTGAGTGCGGATGTTTGTCTTTGTGTGCCCTGCGATTGGCTGGCAACCAATTCAGGGTGTCCCCCGCCTACTGCCCGAAGACAGGTGGGATAGGCTCCAGCACGCCCGCGACCCTTGTGAAGATAAGCGGTATAGATAATGGATGGATGGATGGATGACTAGATGCAAATCCGTCATTCAAGCAGCAGCCACAGTTGCCGACGGGGAGTCATTTTGAAATGTTTCAACAATTCAGCAAAACAAGATATTTTTATCTAGAAAAAAATGATACTAACAGTGCATCAAATTTGTTTACTAATAAAATGTATCATGGCGTGGTTCAATTTGCAGGTAAATGGTGACATCTATCGGTCCCAGGGATGAACGTGCTCCCCACACGCTCCACCGCCTGGGCCTAATTTCCAGCAGCCAATCATATCGCAGCGGGGCGTGTCCTGTATGGCTTCCGCCACACGTCTACTTGTGCACGGTCTTTCGAGATCCGTCCATAACAAAACACGCTTCGCTAAATCATTCTTTCCGATTTAGTGCTGAAGTTACCCACTGCAGCCTCCACACGGGACGTCCATTCACTACTTTAAAGGACTATGACCTATCATTTATCAAGTCTTTGTGTTCGGATTAACTCGTCTCGACGCGCGTTTATGCTTCTCCGCCTTGTTATCTTATTTTAGCTTAGCTTAGCTTAGTTTAGCTCGCGAACAAAGAAGCAGACGACTCACCGTCAAACAGCGACTCAGAAGTGCACATTTGTTGCGATTGTCGTGTGGAGATGTGTGCAATGACGACAACAAAGTACGAGGAGGAACTTTGTGGAATAAAAGAAGAGAACGAGCAACATCTTCAACTGCTGGGCGAAGTTTGCAAGCAGCCTCGTGTTGTGCTACACGGAGGAGGTTTGTACACTTCTTACTCTGATTTGCTCGGTAAATAACGACTTTCAATCGTTAAAAATATGTTTGTATTTCAATGTCCTTACTAGTGTATGGCAATGATGGTCAGGTGAAGTTGTTTGGGGAAAATGCGTTCAAGGTTTGCCTCATACCCCCCTCCCCAGTATAAAATCAAACGAAATATTTAACATATGCCATTTTTCTGGGCTTTATATCTTGATCTATCTATCAATCCATTCCAGTGGTGGGACTGTATAGAAAGAAATCACTTTTTTGGACCACACAGGTGCAGGAGGAGATTCACCTCGGCTGACGAAAAGTACCCCCTGCCTTGTTAACATTGACAGAGGATGAGGAAAATTTGTCGGAAGCTGTAAAACTGTTAACACTGTGGTCACAAGGACTATCAGATGTAGGTCTCATAAAGGGAGCATTGCCGGTTCAAATTAGTCCCAAAACTGATTACAGGCCGTGTGTGCGTCAATACCCATTAAAACCAGACACACTCGAGGGAATAAGACTGTTCAATGATTTACTAAAAGCAGAAGTGGTAATTCTCTGTGCGATTTTCCTTGTGAAAAAAGCTCCCCCATCCACTGGTTGGAGGATGATTCAGGACTTGCAGGCTGTCAATGCAGCAGTCCTCCAACGTGCGCCATGTGTGCCTGATCCACATACACTATTACACAATTTGAGGCCAGTTGCTGCTATTTTTACTGTGGTGGACATTAGTAATGCATTCTTCTCTGTCCCGGTGGCAGAGGACAGTCAATTCTGGTTTGCATTCACTTTTGGGGGGAAAAAGTATACTTTTACTCGATTACCGCAGGAATATTGCGAAAGTTCAACCATTTACTCCCAAGTAATGACAGCTAGCATGGCTAAATTTAACCCTCCGGGGGGAAGTCAAATTGTAGTCTATGTGGATGATGTACTGGTGGCATCAACCAATTTGGAAACTTGCAAAAAAGATACTGTTGTGTTGCTGCAACATTTGTTTCAACGAGGGTCATAAACCTACATAAATTTAGGCTAGGACCAGCGCACACTGCTTCTTTGCTATATAAAAAAACAAAAACAAAAAAAAAAGGTTCTTTACTGATCATGGTTAGGACGAGCGAGGCAATTAACACCAGTCAGGATATTTACAGAGACTGACGTGGGAATGAGTAGACGTAAACCTTTATTTGGATGAGGAATGGCCCCAGCTTTTCGACTTACAACACGACGTCCAATTTGGAACAGCCGATATGCTGTGTTCCAATGCGGCCACACTCGGCTGAAAGCACTTGCCGCTCCACAATGGTGCGCATGTTTACGACAGCCCCGGTGTTCGATGAGGTCTCTAGCTCACTCTCACGCCGAAGCTGTGCCGTGTCGGGACAACGCACGCGATTGCTTGGGGAGGCAACCCCGCAACATGAAGATCGACGCAGGCTGGGCGCAGAGTAAGGAGCTAATGTTGTTGTGCTAACGCCTTTTGTTTTAACAGCCTGAAGCTAGTTGTTGCTATTAGCCGTGTCGTTATACTGTTAGCCAGGGAGGAGATCAACGCTTGCCTGATGGCTGGCTGCTGCTCGCTCGCAGCCGCCGTCTCCCTCCTCACAGTTGACACGAGCTTAGCGTAGCTAAATGTCCGAAATATAACCAGTCGGGCTTCGTGTGCGCATTCATGCTCTTGTCCGCTTCAGCTTGTGTGAGTGGAGAAGCAATCGCCACAGTATTTTTTATTTTGTGGAGGTGATCATGATGAGATCATGTTTTATGTCAATAAATCCAAATTATTGTGCAGAACACTTTTCTACTGTCACAGGTTGAAGTGGACAAGAGTAGTAATGTGCATTTGCATTTTGGTAGCAATCGGTCGCCGTTTTAGACAACAGAAGTGGCAAAGCGAGCAATATTACCACGCATGCCTTCCTCCCGTGATGTAGACCGCTGAGACCGAAAATATAACATAAGCCACGCCCCAAAGGGGGCGAGACAATTTGTTGTAAATCTAATTTTTAAAAAAAGACCTTAAATCACTGCAGAATCTTTTGGGGAAGGGGGGCATTTTAGTACTGATGTCATTTTTACATGCAAACCTATTATATAAGTGCCAATGTTAAACTCATCTCAGTGTCTCCCTTTAATATTAAGTACCAATATCATTGCTGTCCTGTGAAAAACACTTGTATCCAATTTTGGAAACATTTTTAATTTTCACTTTAATGCGATGTCGGCAACGTGGAAACACCATTCATGTCAAAATAAGAAAAACAAAAAAAATGGAGATAAGTGTTTTTCACATGACAGCAACGACATGTTAAAATAAAATTACCTAATGAAGGAATAATTATAAAATAGTTATCACACATTTGCTGATTATGCTAAATGAACATATGTTTGAGTGATTTAGTTTACAATATATATGTGTTTTGTAAACTAAATATAAGAACGATGTGATATTTGCCTGCAATGAAGAAATTGCTTCTGCTTTCATATCTATCAATAGCAGACTTGTTGACACCATCTGATAAGGTTTAGTCAAATCAACTTTATTTATATAGCCCTTAATCACAGGAAAGTCTCAAAGGGCTTCACATGTTTAGAAGGTTGTGGATGTGACTGAATGTTTTTGTAATGTAATACTTGGGTGTAATTATGACGCATGGACACACTAATCTTTCACTCACATACACACACATAGAGAAACAAGTTCACATGTTTCCAACGGCTTGCATGAATTCCCCGCCCCTTAGGTTGGAAACACCCATGTAACCAGGGAATCGTGAAAGTTAATAAAGAGAGGTTACGGAGAGGTAAGGTTAGAACGTATGAGGCATTCTCCTCACGAGGACAGCGGGAAGCAGAAATTGTGCTATTTCTCCGTTCTCCTCATGAGCTGGTAACAACAAAAAAAGAGTGTCTTCCTCTTCATTGGTGTTGTTATGAAATACAATACAATACAATTTTATTTATATAGCGTATTTCATAACAGCTAGAGCTGTCTAATTGATGAACCTTACACCTAAATTCAATGTTTTTTCCCCCGCCTTCAAAAGTTAAAAAAAAAAAGCCAAAAAAAGAACCAAAAATTCCATATTTTTCAATATCGACTAATATGAAATACTTGTATCGTGATTAGTGTTGCCACGGGATAACAGTACATACCCCGATTTTTCAGCGTAAAAAAAGGCTTGATAGCATTTTTTTTTAAATGCCGGTATTTAAAAAATAAAAAGCACACGTAGCTCACCAACTCTGTCTAAAAGGCAAGTATACATACGTGCATAGCCACCAGTCTACCGACGTGTGTGAAATGCCTTTAAGTGGCACGCCTCCTGCATGTGAAGATTGCCTCAAAGCATTGCGGCGCTGGCTGCACCTGCGCTCCTCGTTGAAAAGTATGACACATGAAGTGGAACTTTTTTGCTTACATGCCATGGCAAACCGACCAACGTGACAAAAAAACAGTCTATAAGGCTTGTTTTAACTACCGTGGCTCGAGGTGGGGACTCGTCCAATCTGGCCGAGCACATCGCTGACCGGCATCCAGAGAGTTATACCACAGCGACAGGCTGCGATCAATTTCTAACACCTCAAAAATAAGTAGGTTGAGAATTATTTTGTTCATAATTTCACGAGGCATTCGACTAGCTGGGAGCGGATTAGAGAAGAGTAGACGCACACGCATGCACACACACACACACACACGCAAGCAACATTACATTGAGTTATTATCAATTAAATTAACATATTTGCTTGACTGTAACGGTGCAAATTTACTGTCAATATCATCAATGAATGACATGAAATGCAATCAAATAGGAAGAATATGTCATGTAATATAAAACATATCGTGAATAAGTGTACATACATTGACATGTATTCATATATAAACATATACATCAATCAATCAATCACATTTTATTTAAATAGCACTTTTCATACATAAAAATGCAACTCAAAGTGCTGTAAAACATCCAAAGCAAAACATTAAAAAAAAAAAAAAATCCGTTCACGCCCTCCCTCCCAACAAACCGAAGACAGATATCCATTAGTACATCAGCACTCATTCACACACACCCACACAAAGAGCACAACCTGATAAAATGTGTTAAAAAGACATGACAAGGCACAGACAAACCATATGAGGAAAGGGTACTCAAGGGGAGCTCTCCGCGCCGAGGGGAATGACAGTCCACGCCCACAGGGGCGCCATCACCATAGAGACCCGAGCCCGGATTAGACAGGCGGACCCCACACAAAGTGTAGAGGCCGCCGGCCACCCAGACCCAAGGAGTCCCTGCGATGACAGCCCCCGCGGGAAGGGCAGCCACCCCTCCCTCAACGCGGAGGCCCCCCCATGAGGAAACACTGGAGCTAAAAGCTGACAACGGCAGAGAGCAACAAAACTAAAAGACAGAACAGTAGTATATCTAAGAACTAAAATCAATAAGATAAGATAAAAATAATCTTCAATCAAAAGAAAAGATAAATTATTTAAAAGTTGTTAAAAGCCAAACTAAAAAGGTGTGTCTTGAGCTTCTTCTTAAAAATATCAATGGTCTCTGCAGACCTGACGTCCTCTGGCAGGCTATTCCAAAGGTGAGGACCAAAATGGCTGAATGCAGCCTCGCCATGCATTTTGGTCCTCACCCTTGGAATAAATAAAAGGCCGGCGCCAGACAACCTCAGGATCCACGAGGGTTGGCATGATAAAAGCAAATCAGATAAATAAGAAGGCCCAAGACCATTAACACATTTATAAACTAATAAAAGTACCTTAAAATCGATCCTGAAACACACGGGGAGCCAATACAGCAATTTCAAAACTGGCATAATGTGCTCCCGCCCTCTGGTTCTCGTCAGCACCCAAGCGGCTGAATTCTGCAGTAGTTGCAATGGTGAAATGCTCTTTTTCGGGAGGCCAGAGAGCAGGGCATTACAGTAATCTAAACGACAGGAAATAAAAGCATGCATCAGCACTTCCGTGTTAGCCTGAGAGAGAAACGGGCGGACTCTGGCGATATTCTTAAGGTGATTAAAACCAATCTTGGTTACATTTTTAATATGAGGAATAAAACTGAGCTCAGAGTCAAAAATGACGCCAAGGTTCTTCACACAATGTGAGGGATTAAAAACTAGTAATTTTGTTCAAAGTTTCTCTCTCTGACCTTCAGGGCCGATAACTAAAACCTCGATTTTGTCCTGTTTGAGCTCTAGGAAGTTATCTGCCATCCATGACTTGATATCTAAAATGCAATTTAAAAGGGTATCAATGGGTCCTGTGTCATCAGGAGACACGGCTATATACAGCTGTGTGTCATCAGCATAGCTGTGAAAGCTGATGTCCCCTGATGACATCCCCAAGGGGTAGCATATAAAGATTAAAAAGTAGGGGGTCTAAAATCGAACCTTGGGGAACCCCACATTTAATTTCATGGGCATTTAATTTCATACATGCAGGCATTGATCTCATTATTTAAAAAAAAAGTATGTTCTTAAAATCAGAATTGGCTAATTTTGTGTCCAAAAAGCAAAGAGGTTATCCAGCTGCATATCTGGCCATGAAAATGATCATAACCTGCTCACACTGCATTACAGGAAATGTCACACGAATGGCTCTATACACCTCTGTGCACATTTTCTACTAGTGATGTTTAAATCAATCAGTGCTGTCAAGATTAGTCGACTAATCACGACGACGTTGACGATCTCGCGTTTTTAACAACCACAAGAGTGTGCGTATGCCTAGAAAGATCTCTCGCAAACGGAGTGATGCGTTCACTGGGAACTGGGAAATTCCAGTGTTCAAAGTAAGAAAGCATGACGTTTGCCACAAGCCCTCATTGGCATCACATAAAAATCAAACACATAATTAAGTTTGTTGCAATATACTATGTTATAGTACTAACATAAAATGTAAAACATATGTTCCTCCTAATAGTTACAAAACGTTTGGGATGAAGGTTAAATGAAAACTGATGAAAACAAAATATAAAAAGTTTGTTTTCTGTAGCACAGTGCTTTTTCCTAATTTACACCTCTGATTTCACTATCTTCTACATAATAAAATGCTTGGTGCCAAAGAAGAGTGAAATTTGTATTTCTTTTTGTATATATAGATAGTTTCATAGGATTGGTGCAACTCTGCATGAGCCGTCACCTTACCGTGGTGGAGGGGTTTGCATGTCCCAATGATCCTAGGAGCTAAGTAGACAACTTAGCTTTATGCTTTATGCCCCTGGCAGGGTCACCCATGGCAAACAGGTCCTAGGTGAGGGACCAGACTAAGTACGGCTCAAAACACCCTTTATAATGGAAAAAAATGTATGGACTCCAGTTTTCCTTGCCCGGCGCGGGTCACCGGGCCCCCCCTCTGGAGCCAGGCCTGGATGTGGGGCTCAATGGCGAGCGCCTGGCGGCCGGGCCTGCACCTATGGTGCTGTTCGAGCTGGGCGGAGGTTATAGGCAGGGACCTTGCCGGTCCGATCCCCGGCAACAGAAATTAGTTTTTGGGACATGGAATGTCACCTCTCTGGCAGGGAAGGAGCCCGAGCTCGTGTGTGAGGCTGAGAAGTTCCGACTAGATATAGTCGGGCTCACCTCCACACATAGCTTGGGCTCTGGTACCAGTCCTCTCGAGAGGGGTTGGACACTCTTCCATTCTGGAGTTGCCCAAGGTGAGAGGCACCGTGCAGGTGTGGGCATACTTATTGCCCCCCGGCTCGACGCCTGTACATTTGGTTTTACCCCGGTGGACGAGAGGGTAGCCTCCCTCCGCCTTAGGGTAGGAGGATGGGTCCTGACTGTTGTTTGCGCTTATGCACCAAACAGCAGTGCAGACTACCCACCCTTTTTGGAGTCCTTGGAGGGTATGCTGGAGAGCGCTCCACCTGGGGACTCCATTGTTCTGCTGGGGACTTAAATGCTCATGTGGGCAATGACAGTGAGCCCTGGAGGGGCGTGATTGGGAGGAACGGCCCCCCGAATCTGAACCAGAGTGGTGTTCCGTTACTGGACTTCTGTGTTTGTCACGGATTGTCCATAACGAACACCATGTTCAAACATAAGGGTGTCCATATGTGCACTTGGCACCAGGATACCCTAGGCCGCAGTTCGATGATCGACTTTGTAGTCGTATCATCGGATTTGCGGCCACATGTTTTGGACACTCGGGTGAAGAGAGGGGTGGAGCTGTCAACTGATCACCAACTAGTGGTGAGTTGGCTCCAATGGTGTGGAAAGATGCCGGTCCGACCTGGCAGACCCAAACGTATTGTGAGGGTTTGCTGGGAACGTCTGGCAGAATCCCCTGTCAGAAGGAGTTTCAACTCCCACCTCCGGCAGAACTTTGCCCACGTCCCGGGGGAGGCGGGGGACATCAAGTCCAAGTGGACCATGTTTCGTCCCTCCATTGTTGAGGTGGCCGATCGGCGCTGTGGCCGCAAGGTGGTCGGTGCCTGTCGTGGCGGCAATCCCCGAACCCGCTGGTGGACACCAGCGGTAAGGGATGCTGTCCATCTGAAGAAGGAGTCTTAACGGGCCTTTTTGGCCTGCGGGACTCCGGAGGCAGCTGACAGGTACCAGCTGGCCTAGCGGAATGCAGCTCTGACGGTTGCTGAGGCAAAAACTCTGGTGTGGGAGGAGTTCGGGAAATGAGAAATAGAAAATGACTTCCGGACGGCTTCGAGGAAATTCTGGTCCACCATCTGGCGTCTCAGGAGAGGAAAGCAGTGCACCATTAACACTGTTTATAGTGGAGATGGGGTGCTGCTGACCTCACCTCAGGACGTTGTGGGTCGGTGGGGAAAGATCTCCTCAATTCCAGGCATGTCGCCTTCCACTGAGGAAGCAGAGCCTGGAGAGTCTGAGGTGGGCTCACCTATCTCTGAGGTTGAAGTAACCGAGGTAGTCAAAAAGCTCCTTGGTGAAAAAGACCCAGGGGTGGATGAGATCCCCCCGGAGTTCATAAAGGCTCTGGATGTTGAGGGGCTGTCATGGTTGACACGCCTCTACAACATTGCGTGGACATCGGAGACAGTGCCTCTCGATTGGCAGACCGGGGTGGTGGTCTCCTTTTTTTAAGAAGAGAGACCGAAGGGTGTGCTCCAATTACAGAGGGATCACACTCCTCAGCCTCCCCGGTAAGGTCTATTCAGGGGTGTTGGAGAGGAGGGTCCGTCGGAAGGTCGAATTTCTGATTCAGGAGGAGCAATATGGTTTTCATCCCAGCCGTGGAACAGTGGACCAGCTCTACACCCTCAGCAGGGTCCTTGATGGTGCATGGGAGTTCGCCCAACCAGTGTACATGTGTTTTGTGGACGTGGGAGTTCTGTGGGGGGTGCTACGGGAGTACAGGGTCCCGAGCCCCCAGATAAGGGCTGTTCGGTCCCTGTACCACTGAGTTTGGTCCGCATTGCCGGCAATAAGTCGGATTTGATCCGGTGAGGGTTGGTCTCAGTCAAGGCTACCCTTAATCACCGATTCTTTTCATAACTTTTATGGACAGAATTTCTAGGTGCAGCCGAGGTGTCGAGGGGGTACGGTTTGGGGGCCTCAGTATTGCATCTCTGCTTTTTGTGGATGATGTGGTACTGTTGGCTTCTTCAAGCCGACTCTCGCTGGAGCTCCAGGTCGGGGATGAGATTCTGCCCCAAGTGGAGGAATTCAAGTATCTTGGGGTCTTGTTCGCGAGTGATGGTAGGATGGAACGGGAGATCGACAGGCGGTTCGTGCAGCGTCTGCTGTGATGCGGACCCTATATCGGTCTGTCATGGTGAAGAAGGAGCTCAGCCGAAAGGGTCAAGGTGGGTCATGACCGAAAGAACAAGATCTTGGATACAAGCGGCCGAAATGAGTTCCCTTCGCAGGGTGTCCGGGCTCTCCCTTAGAGATAGGGTGAGAAGTTCGGCCATCCGGGAGGGACTCGGAGTCGAGCCGCTGCTCCTGCGCATTGAGAGGAGCCAGTTGAGGTGGCTTGGACATCTGATTAGGATGCCTCCTGGACGCCTCCCTGGTGAGGTGTTCCGGGCATGTCCCACTGACAGGAGACCCCGAGGACGACCCAGAACACGCTGAAGAGACTATGTCTCCCGGCTTGCCTGGGAACGCCTTTGGATCCCTCCGGAAGAGCTGGAAGATGTTGCTGGGGAGAGGGCAGTCTGGGCTTCCCTGCTGAAGCTGCTGCCTCCGCGACCCGACCTCGGATAATCGGAAGATAATAGATGGATGGATGGATGCGTGTATATTGTATAGTTTTGGTTTCATTTTAAAATGCACTAAACAATTGTAGCCAAAACTTCTAAAGCCACAATATTGACTTCAATTTAAGCTGCACCATCATTTATGGGACATCTCAGAACTGCTGATACAAGCTACAAAGTTTAATCAAAGTTGAATGTTGTATCATCTCATTAATATGTACATACATAAGGAATCAAGCTGTAAACTAATTATGGTTATATCAGAGCAGCTGCTTGCTGGTGTGACACGCCGCAATTTAAATATGATCCGATTGGTCAACTAATCGCAACTACTGTTGGTTATTAGTCGACTACCTAAATAATCGTTTGTGGCAGCCCAATCAATAACAAAAATATTTGATGGTTAGCCCCGGGGCTTATGAGTCAGTGAGGGCAGCCCTGCCTGCAAGGGATTCAAAATAAAAGCCAACAAAAGCTTTGATGTTCATGTATTATTTAGGTGTTTGTGCCTTTACGGTTCGGAAAATGGGCGATTCATGGCGTATTCTTTGAAGCTTTCATATTAACTTTTGCTTTTGCAGTGCTTAAATTTGAGTGAGGTTAATACACTGTCATAGATGTAGTCGTGCTAATCATTTCTTAAATGGGCTCATGTATATACGAGGCCTGTGCCGCTTTTGACGGGGTCACCACCCAACAAGGTGCAATGTCAGACCGTGTGCAAGTCTTTCCACAAATAACCAAGGATAGGCTTCCCACAAAAATGCATCAGGAAGTGAATTTGCAAATGCCGAACAGTACGTAGCAATCTTAATTTATCTGGCTCTCATAATAACCTTCATTATAAATATGAACTATAATGCCACGTGCATTTGTGTTTTTGTGTCTTGCAGACATCAGTGAACGTGCTTATCCTCATATTAAAGTGGAAGAGGAGGATGAAGAGTTCCCCCACTTTAAAGAGGAAGAGGAGCAGCAGTCCCCTTATGTTAAACAGGAGGATGAGCGAGAGCGCCCCTGCATAAAAGAGGAGGGAGAAGAACCCCCCTACATCAAAGACGAGGAGGACCAGGATATCTGCAAGTTGCCATTGACCCATGTATCTTTAAAGAGTAAAGATGAAGGTGAAAGTGAGGTGAGCAGAGGGGCGGAGCCTCCAAGCAGCAGCTCATGTCAACACGTGACAACAGACGATGATGGGGACCACTGGGGAGGATCACAAGGAGACTGCCTCCGACCTCCACTATCAAGTGATGAGACATCATCAAATGGTGATGATGATGAATGTGGAGGTGATATTACATTTTGCAATGACAACAAATGCTGGAAATGTTCTAAGTGTGGGAAAACTTATGCTTTCAAGAGATGTTTAGCGCACATGAGAATACACTCTGAAGAGAAAACTTTTTCCAGCTCAGTTTGTGGAAAAATATTCTGTCAGAAGGGAAGCTTAATATTTCACACCAGAACACACACTGGTGAGAAACCTTTTGCATGTTCACATTGTGGCCAAAGATTCTCTCAGAAGGGGAACTTGACAAAACACACCAGAACACACACTGGTGAGAAACCTTTTGCCTGCTCAGTTTGTGGCCAAAGATTCTCTCTGAAGGGAAGCTTAATAATTCACACCAGAATACACACTGGTGAGAAACCTTTTGCATGTTCAGTTTGTGGCCAAAGATTCTCTCGGAAGGGAAGCTTAAAAATACACACCAGAACACACACTGGTGAGCAACCATTTGGCTGTTCAGTTTGTGGCCAAAGATTCTCTCGGAAGGGACACTTAATAGGTCACACCAGAACCCACACTGGTGAGAAACCTTTTGCATGCTCAGTTTGTGGCCAAAGATTCTCTCAGAAGGGAAGCTTAACTTATCACAGAAGAACACACACTGGTGAGAAACCATTTGCTTGCTCAGTTTGTGGCCAAAGATTCTCTCAGAAGGGACACCTAATAGGTCACACCAGAACCCACACTGGTGAGAAACCTTTTGCCTGCTCAGTTTGTGCCCAAACATTTTCTCATAAGGGAAGCTTAATAGGTCACACCAGAACCCACACTGGTGAGAAACCTTTTGCCTGCTCAGTTTGTGGCCAAAGATTCTCTCAGAAGGGACACTTAAGACATCACACCAGAACACACACTGGTGAGAAACCTTTTGCCTGCTCAGTTTGTGGCCAATGCTTCTCACGGAAGGGAAGCTTAACTTATCACAGAAGAACACACACTGGTGAGAAACCTTTTGCCTGCTCAGTTTGTTGCCAACACTTCTCATGGAAGGTGTCTGTCAAGAGACACAGGTGTGTTGGTAACAACCGCAATAATGAAGAAGTCTTAGATGAAAATGTTAATGTTTAACAGCTAAATCAGGGGTGCTCAATACTGCAATCGTGCTCTGCCAGTCGATCGCAAAGGTAGTATTGGTAGATCACATGACATTTGTAATGGCAGCCATCTGTATTTTGAAATACGAGGCTTTTATTTTGAAAATGTCATACCGGAAGTTGCGTCTTACAGAATCTCCGTCTGTTTTACGTAGAGACTTAGCGGCATTCACCATGCGTGTTGCTTACTTTTTCCTCGTTGATTTGCCAAAGCCGAGTCAATATACTAAATGAATATAACAAGTTTGTTGAAGCATCACATTTTTGACAATAATGATTAGGGATGTACACGACTAGTCGTTTAACCGTCTACGATTTATTAAACGTTTTGTATTTTATTAGTCGGTTAAACGCGGCATTAAGTATCACGCATCTTGTTCCACACGCCTCTGCCTTGCCTCTGTAAACATGCCGAGCACCAAGAGAGAGAATTGCTTCCTCCCCCCCTAGTAAGCGTTCATATTACATTAAAAATGCGACCTCTGTCTGCTGTATGAACACGTGTCGTCAAAGTGGCCCGCCTGCGCAGAAGAAGAGACGACGTCACACACGACGTGTTTGCGGAAGTAAATGTGGTCCAGTGTGTCGGGGCATTCAGTGTATGGTAGCAGGTAGAAATAAATACAGTATTTGGGGGAAATTATGAGGTGAGGCTTTATTATCTCATTTCATGGACGTCACGTCATAAGCGTGCGTAAAAAATGAATCTATCTGAGCCGTGGCTAAATTACCACGATCGCCATAAATGTCCTCTTTATGCTTCACGTTTCAAGTGGGATTAAATTAAAGTAAAATATAAAGTCAATAGTGTTACTCAAAACAACTTTGCAGATGTGATCCCCCTGCTGCCAGCACTTTCCCTCCGCTTGCGCGGAGCGCATCTTGGGCTCATCAATGTCGTATACAGTATATACGATTTCGCCGTTCAGACCGCAAACGCATTGGAAAAGATTGGATACGTACCCACATATGAAACACATATGAAAGCGACCCATGTCGCATTTGAAAAGATCTGAATTGAGGCGTTCAGACTGTCATAAAATAATCAGATACAGGTCGCATATGGGCAAAAAAATCAGATCTGGGCCGCATATGCCTGCGGTGTGAACCTAGCCTAACATGGTGCTAGCGAATGAGACCCTGCTGGAACTGGGAGTCGGGACCATTACTCATTACGTTATTCAAAATAAATGCCATGTATTGCATTGGAAAATGTATCAGAAATGTATTCCTCTTTCAATTGTTCACCTTTATTCAGTCAGTTGTTGTTACATCAATAGAATTTAAATTAACAAAGTGTCTTGAATGTTAGGGCTAAAATAGCCCCTAAATACACACAACATTTGCATTTTAAACTTTGAATTCAATATGTAATAAAATTCAAGTTTTCTTCCTTATAGACTGGTCGACTAGTCGCAAATCAAATTTGAGACTAGTCGGCGGGCAAATTAGTAGAAATTCCAATCCTCGTAATGATTATCTCTGGGAGAAGACTGCTGTTGGTTGAAAGCAGGCCAAAGTGGCCAGTACTATTTTGCATTGTCTTGCGTGATTAGCTTTGACGCTAAGCAAAGCTATCTTTGTCATAAATGTAATATGTTGTTTTATATTGTAAACTTTTAGTTCTACGGTGTGTTGGCGTATTACGGCGTTTCACTGACGAACAAACATCTCTAAAAGGAAATGGAATCTCGCATCCAATCAATGGGCGGCACAACAAAAAAAAAATACATGTTCATAGTTATGTTGTGTTGTGAAAGGTACATCAACATACATTGTGAATAGATAATCCTCAATATATTTGAAAATAAATGTGTTTTGCATTTTTGTAGTGGGTAGGACCTACCCACTACAAATATGCAAAACTTACTCTACTCGGAAGGTAGATCATTTTGGCTTGGTCATTTTATTAGTAGCTCGCATGATGAAAAAGTGTGAGAACCCCTGAGCATTTATTTAACGTGATCATTATTTACAAAATCTGCATTGTTTTATTCAATGTAACATCTTTTATTTTATCCTCGTCTCGGTATCTACTAATGTCCTGTTTTTTACTACTGTTTTTACCAATAACCACTGTTGGTCCGTTTTTAAGCAATGTATGCGCTTGGTACAATGTTTTTGTTATTTCCATATGAAGTAACTTCCTTGATTGATTAAATGTACTGTGAAGAAACTTTGACTTTTGATGGGAAGGTGGGAAAGTGTACATACAATTATGCATCAATACAAATAATCAAACTGAGTCTTTTTTTTTTTATCAATGGAGCAGGCTGTTTATGTTGATTTCGGAGGTTTGTTGAAGCTATTCAGTGTAACCCGAGTTCCTTTTATATTGTTTGTATTTTCATATATTTTTGTTCTTCTAAATTTTTTGCTTGATAAATGTTGATTTAGGGAAGTGGGTGTTCTATATGATCATTTTTTAGTTTACAATGCATTAATTCTTTTTGTTAGGAAAAGGCTTTTTATCTTCTGGTTTTTACGTGATAATTTCTCACTGGACAGTGATTGTGAAATCAGGGTTTGTCCAGTCATGCTGGAAAAATTAAGGAAATTGAAAATATGATTCTAGTTTGCATTATATTCAATGAAATATTCAATGATTAAACCAAACAAGCAAATATTGTCCATTGTTTTATTCCACTTCAAAGGAAATATGAGCATCAACTTTCAAATACATTTTTAACGATGACTCCATCCTACGTTACATCATTCACTGATTTTTGATGGCAAACGATTTGAGAGGTCCACTTCTACGAGACTTCACGTCTACCGCCCCACCCTCCTGCTGCTGGGGCAAACCATTACCAGAGGGGGAGGGCAATGGACTAAAATGCACGGAGTGGTGTGACGTTTTTCTGGTAAAATCTCACAAGGCATCGCCCTTTACGGTCATACCCAGCGCCATTGTTTTGAAGCCGTTTTACTTAATAATTTCTATCAATTGTCAACGTTATGAGGTAGTTTGGGGGATTCTTGTTGTGTTGCGTGTATTCATGAAGAAGAAGCGAGAGAACAGCACATCGAGCTATCGGGAGTGTGTGCCTCCCCAGATAATAAATAGGTTGTACACGGTGTTAACTGCGCCTTGTTGAGCAGCGCCTGTTGATGTAATGCAGCCGTCAACCACATAAGGGCGCCGTTTAACTACAGCAGAACTCCCACAGCCTACGTATGACTGCAAATTGAACCACTTCTCTGTTAAGTTTGTCTGCAACAAGCAGTGGATAGTAAAACATCTCGTTTGTGCAATCTTAACCTTGTGTTTACTCCCCTTGTCCTATGGGAAAAAAAAGGCCCGTCCTACCAAAGCCCCAAAATAAAGAAACCTAATTGAATTTTAAATCCAAAATCTATTTTGCATGTGGAACAACTTATTTAACAATTCAACCGCAATTTAATTCGTTTTTATCATGTATTTTTGTTACACAAATAAAACAACCATCAATGACCATTATTATGCTTTTAAAAAAACACAAACCAACTGTCATAACACTTTTCTTTTACACAGAAAATATATATTATTGCTATTATATGAATGTGAAGTAATTATTTCTGAAGTAATTGTATTGACAGGGGAAAAAGTCAACAATCTGGAACTTTTGGTCAGCACGTTTACATTTTTTTATGAAGTGAATTATAAAAATACTTCTCTCATAACACTACAAAACAACAAAATGTTGCTTGACTTTCAGAACAATTTTCAACATCAACTCTATTTAGCACAGACAGACAGTATGTGCGGATGTGAGAATGGGCTTTGCAGATGTATTCCTCACGTGTGCGTGCGTGTGTGTGTGCATCTGTGTATTAGAGAGAGTTTGTGTGCCCTTTGAATTTTTTCTGGTGTTTATATGCTTTTATAATTCACAGGTCAAGAATGACCCGAAACACAATCTTTGTACCTGAGTGGTGTACAGCCCATATGGAAACATAAACTAAAACAAAGTATCACTTTTTCTAATTATGGGACCCATTTAGGAAAAGTCCTAACATTTCAAGTTGGAAAAAGATTGTTTAAGGTATCCTTTTCTACAGTTAAACATGGTAATGGGTCACTTTTGGGCTCCACCTGCAACAAAATCAACGTGGCGGTCACGCCCTCCAACAACTGTTATCTCCTTGAATGTTGCACTTTGGGCTTCCTGGATAGAAACCGATTTGTCCACTCGTGACTGAGGCAGAAGCTCTGAGGCTCTCCTGAGAGGGAACGTTGGAGGCTTTACAAGGACCTTGGCTAGCAAAGTTGGGGACAATCTCCAATGTCTGACCTGTTTGAATATCTTTAAAGGGTCATCCAAACGTGTCCAAATTTAGTCCAAAAATAGTCATTGAAAACTGGGTTGTGTTATAGCCCCTCCAACATAGTCCAAATGTAACCCAAAAATAATCGTTTAAATTTGGGTTGTGTTCAGCCCGACCAATGTGGTCCAAATTTAATCCGAAAATAGTTTTTAATAATTGGGTTTTGTTTACACCCTTCATTGTGGTCCAACTTCAGTCCAAAAATAGCCATTGAAAATTGTCTATTGTTTTATCCCATCCAATATGGTACAAATTTAGTCCAAAAATAGTTGTTGAAAACTGGGTTGTGTTTATTCCGTCCAATGTGATCCAAATTTAGTCTAGAAATAGTCATGGATAATTGTGTTTTGTTCATCCTCTTTGTTGAGGTCCAACTTTAGTCCAAAAATAGTCATTGAAAATTGGCTATTGTTTTATCCCATCCAATGTGGTAAAAATTTTGTCCAAAAATAGTAGTTGAAAACTGGGTTGTGTTTATTCCGTCCAATGTGATCCAAATTTAGTCCAGAAATAGTTATTGATAATTGAGTTTTGTTCATCCCCTTCGTTGAGGTCCAACTTTAGTCCAAAAATAGTCATTGAAAATTGGCTATTGTTTTATCCCATCCAATGTGGTAAAAATTTTGTTCAAAAATAGTAGTTGAAAACTGGGTTGTGTTTATTCCGTCCAATGTGATCCAAATTTAGTCCAGAAATCCATCCATCCATTATCTGTAAAATCATTTCATAAATAATGAAATATTTAAATAGATATTGAAATGTTGAGCCAAATAAATATTGAACTAAACACTAATGTCACTTAATACATTTAAACATAGTGAAATAATTGAATTGATAGAAAATTAAATGAATATTAATATGAGTAAACAAATATTGATTTGTTTATATATTAAATTAAATAAAAAATAAATATTGAACCATATTTACATACTAAATACTAAATACATACATACAAATATTGTAATAAACAATGAAATATCCCAAAAATATTTAGATATTTATATAAATATTGACATTTTGACATAGAAATTAAATGACAGCATTCATTCATTCATTATCCATACCGCTTATCCTCACAAGGGTCGCGGGCGTGCTGGAGCCTATCCCAGCTGTCTTTGGGCAGTAGGCGGGGGACACCCTGAATTGGTTGCCAGCCAATCGCAGGGCACACAGAGACAAACATCCGCACTCACAATCACACCTAGGGGCAATTTAGAGTATCCAATCAACTTACCATGCATGTTTTTGGAATGTGGGAGGAAACCGGAGTACCCGGAGAAAACCCACGCAGGCACGGGGAGAACATGCAAACTCCACACAGGGAGCCCGGAGCCGGGATCGAACCCACGACCTCTGAACTGTGAGGCGGACGTGCTAACCAGTCGACCACCGTGCCGCCCTAGTCCAGAAATAGTTATTGATAATTGAGTTTTGTTCATCCCCTTCATTGCGGTCCAACTTTAGTCCAAAACTAGTAATTGAAAATTGACTATTGTTTTAGCCCATCCAATGTGGTACAAATTTAGCCCATAAATAGTCGTTGAAAACTGGATTGTGTTATAGCCCGTCCAATGTGGTCCAAATTTAGTCCAAAAATAGTTTTTGATAATTGTGTTGTGTTTAGCCCGTCCAATGTGGCCCAAATTTAGCCCAAAAATAGTAATTGAAACCTGGCTATTGTTTTAGCCCATCCAACGTGGTACAAATTTAGCCCAAAAATAGTTGTTTAAATTTGGGTTGTGTTTAGCCGTCTTTGTTGTTGTATTATTGTTTCTTTTTTTTTTATATGTAAAGTTCTTTGTTACAGCTGCAGCTGTTGTGAAATGCGCTATATAAATAAAGTTGTATTGCTTTTAATGCTGCATGATGTTCACAAACTATCGTCTCGAAAATGTAATTTTTCTTTGCTATCGTAATTGGGATTTATTAAAGACATTTAAAGTATATGTCACTCCCATGTACGATTTTGAATGGGGATGGACTTGCTGGCTGGCAGCCAATCAGAGTGATTGTCACTGACACACTTTGCAGACGGACGTCGGTGTCTTATTCATTCAATTCATATCTAAAAAGCACCATGACACAAAATATATGAATTTGTTACAATTCTAAACACATTCTACTTTATGAAACCATGACTGAGCACCGCACAACAAACAATGACCTCCCTGCCATGTTAACATATGCATATCATCGAGTAGGTTGAGATTGACTCCCTCGTGACGATGTGACATGCATGACGGCTGATTAGTGGGCTGGACCAAAATCCACTTCAGCCCTTACTTAATCGAGCCCTTTTGTTCCCCATATGTGTCACCTGCCTCCCCCCCGCCCTTGTTTTTAACTTTGTCTTTTTACAATAATACAATACAATACAATTTTATTTATATAGTGCATTTCATAACAGCAAGAGCTGTAACAAAGCACTTTACAAAACAATAAACAACAAATAATAAAAAGGTCATAATACACAAGTGTTAATCAATAAATTAACATAAAAGATGTATTTTTAACTACATGAAAATTACATCTTTTCACCTTTCTCCATCTCGGTGTAACAGAGGCGCAGATCCAGATGCAGATCCAGATGCTGTTCCTTACATTTCACTACAGCACTGCAGCACTGTCACTTAGAGTATTTTTTCCTCTGTACTATGTACAGGCCGAAATGAGTGTTCCTCATATTTTTTATGTAGATGTAGGTTGGTGTGTATACACATGTGTATATACACATGTTACTGCGTATATCTACATAGGTTTGATTCTAAATGTTTGCCGTCAATGTTATACATTAATGGCCACATTATGCCGCCGCCCCTGTGTGACCTATATCTTTGCTACTGTAACAATGAAAATTTCCCCACTGTGGGATCAATAAAGGCATTCTTATTCTTATTCTTATTATCCCCCCAAAATAAAACTGCACAATAAATATAAAATAAAATAATGATCATAATCATAATCATAAGTCCGACTTTACTTTGCGGGTTTCACTTATCGCGGCGGGTTCTGTCCCCCCATTAACTGCGATGAATGAGGGATCACTGTATTTCAAACGTTCCTTCATCATCTTCCAGGAAGCGATTGCATCGCAAAGGTTTCCTCAAACAGTTCCTCCTCGACCAGCAAATCCTCCACATCTTCGGGGAGAATAAAAGCAGAGGCCCAAAAGGGTGTACTTTTGGCACGTGCTGCTGCTTTAAAGGAGAGGCATGCTCTGGAGGATCAACAACATCTTTTGGAGAGGAAAAAGGAACAGCTTGCTTTAGACACCGAGATTGCTGTCGCTGGTGCTAGGCTGGCAGTGTTACAGGCCAGCAACAGCAGTAGAAGCAGCATTGCATCCGAGCACTCTGATGGCATGGACTCATACTTCAACAAAGGGGCTAAATCCAAACTTAATCCAGTTTCTCTCGAGCCGTATGCTTCACAATTTTTGCCACAGGACTCAAAGCAGTTGGACCCAACAGCTTTTCCTGTTGATACAAGCTCAAGGTCTATTATGTCACAAAAAAGTGCACTGGCCATCTCAAGCCCTGTACCTCCTCTTTTAGGTTGCCTAAAATTCCAGCTATAACCCAAAGCAATCAACCTGTTCAGACCCAATCAGTAGGAGACCTTTGCAGCGTGTTTCAACAACAAAACGACACAACAGCCCTTCTTGTTAAAATGCAAACTTCCGAGTTACTGCTCCACCGTGAAATTCCAACTTACGACAATTCTACAATTCAATTCCTTTATAAAAGCATTTGAATACGGCGTGGAAGCAAAGACCAACTGTGAAGGAGATTGTATGTACTACCTTGAGCAGTACACAAGGGGACAAACACGGGACATTGTACGCAGCTGCCTTAACATGACTGCTGAAGGAGGATATGCTGCCGCCAAGCAGCTACTACAGGAACATTTTGGAAATGAATTTATTATAACAGAAGCCTACATGGAAAAGGTCACTGGATGGCCAAGCATTAAGTCTGAGGACAAAAAGGCACTGAAAGCTTACGGACTCTTCCTTTGTGAATGCTGCAATGCTATGGAGAAACTACAATATTTGGAGGAGCTAAGCATGCCAGCTAACATGAAAATTTTCAGTCAAAAACTACCTTATCAACTCAGAGAAAAGTGGAGGACAAAGGCAAATAAAATTTGTGAAAGAACTGGCCAAAGAGCAAGTTTCCAAGACATTGTAAACTTCATTGAGCCAGATCAGAATATTCTCCGATCCTGTTTTTGGTGACAAACAGAATATGACACCTGCTAAAAGGATAATAAGTCAATTTACGTCTCAAACCAAATCACAATTGAAAAGAAATAGATTCGCAACTCATGTGTTTGTTGATGATAAAGGAAAAACAAATGGTCTCAAAAGGGACATTGAAAAGACAAACCCTTTCTCCTCCATTACTGTGGACACAATGGTCATGTACTAAAACAATGTCAACAATTAAGTAAAAGGATGCACAGAGAAAAATTGGACTTTCTAAAGGAGAAAGGCCTATGTTTTGGCTGCTTGAAAACAGGACATTTAAGCAGAAGTTGTGACGAGCGCATCACTTCCAAACACTGCAAAAAAATGCATCCTACTATTTTGCACATCAGACAGAAGGAAGGAGTTGTTCAGAAGGATACAGAGCAGCTTTAGAAGTCATCTGAAAGCTGCACGTCTTCATTGTTTGGTCATACAGGGGGTGGCCACTACAATGATATTCTTCCCATTCTGCCTGTGCAAGTAAAAAGTTCAAAGGGGAATAAAATTATTCAGACATACGCCTTCCTGGACCCAGGGAGTACAGACACATTCTGTTCTGAAAACCTTCTTCATAGGTTGAACATTCAGGGACGGAAAGCCAAGATTCATCTTCGCACCATGGGCACCAATAAGACTGTGTCAAGTTCCTTCATTAAAGACCTGGAGATTTCAGACATGTCTGACCAACATTTCTATCAACTTCCTAGGGTGTTTACTCAGGAGATGCCTGTCTCCACGGACAATATAATTAGTGAAAAGGTGTTATCTAAATGGACTCTCTAAATTGCCCCTAGGTGTGATTGTGAGTGTGGATGTTTGTCTTTGTGTGCCCTGCGATTGGCTGGCAACCAGGGTGTCCCCCGCCTACTGCCCGTAGACAGCTGGGATAGGCGCCAGCACGCCCCGCGACCCTTGTGAGGATAAGCGGTATAGATAATGGATGGATGGATGGAGTTATCTAAATGGCCTTATCTAAAAGGGTTTAAAATTCCTCTCATAAATGCTAATGTTGACCTGTTAATTGGCACCAATGCGTCCAAGTTGATGGAACTCGGGAGGTGGTTAACAGTCAGGGTGAAGGGTCCTATGCAATCAGAACCTTACTGGGGTGGGTAATAAATGGTTCAGGATCAGGCGATGATGAAAGTGGTTGCACTTTGATTCATGCCAACAGGACAGTGGTGACAGGATTGAAGAACTGTTGACCAGCCAGTACAACTATGACTTCATAGAAAGGTTCTGTACTGAACAAAATGAAATGTCCAGTGAAGATAAAAGATTCTTACAAATCATAAATGACTCTGTCCGATTGGAGGATGGACACTACTTTGTCCAACTACCTTTCAGAAGGAAAGACACATCTATGCCAAACAACCACACAATGGCTCTGGAGATTCGATGAAGAATACACAAATTTTATTACAGAGGTCATTAACAATTGTCACGCTGAACAAGTTCCACAGCAGCAACTGGAGGGGACTAAAGGCAACATTTGGTGTATACCGCACCACGGGGTATACCATCCAAGAAAGACAAAGTTAAGAGTTGTGTTTGATTGTGGAGCAGAAAATGAAGGGGTGTCACTCGATAGTCAGCTTTTGCAAGGCCCAAACTTGAGCATCTCTTTGGTGGGGGTACTGATGAGGTTTCGGCAGGAGTGTGTGGCACTAATGGCAGACATAAAGGCCATGTTTCACCAAGTAAAAGTGGCAAAGGAACATGTGGACTTCCTGCGTTTTGTGTGGTGGCCTCAAGGCAATCTGGAGAAAGATCTTTTAGAGTATCGTATGACTGTGCATCTATTCGGAGCAATTTCCTTTCTAAGTGCAGCCTGCTACACTCTTAGGAAGACTGCTGAAGACAACCAGGACATCTTTTCACCAAATGTGATAGAAACAGTCAACAGGAATTTCTATATGAACGATCTTCTGAAAAGCGTACCCTCTGAAGAGGATGCTGTCACTATGGCTAAAGATCTCATAGCCATATGTCGCAAAGGTGGGTTCATTTTAACCCAATGGATCAGCAACAGCCGGAAAGTGCTCCAATGCATTCCCGAGGAGTTGAGGTCTGTAACTCTCTGTGACGTGGACTTTGACAGAGACAAACTGCCTGTAGATAGAGCTTTAGGGTTGCAGTGGTGTATTGAAACAGCTTCAACTTCAAGTTGAAAATCAAGGATAAGCCTTTCACCAAACGAGGTATATTGTCAATGATCAGCTCTATCTATGACCCACTAGGATTCATAGCACCTGTCATCTTCCCTGCCAAGCTACTACTACAGGACCTATGCAGAATGAAATATGATTGGGACGATCCAATACCTTCAGTTTTCCAAGACAATTGGGACAAGTGGCTGACAAATCTGAACATTTTGGATCACCAATGGCGTTTCTGCATCAAGGAAGGTCATCGCAAAATGCCAGTTCTGTAAACTCTACGGAGGAAAGATGAGCGAACAAAAAATGGCAGACCTAACTGAGGAGATAGTTGTTCCAGATCTATCGCCATTCACTAATGTTGGAGTAGACTATTTTGGTCCGATTGATGTGAAAAGAGGGCGCAGTGTTGTAAAAAGGTGTTCACTTGCATGACAAGTAAAGCTGAACACCTGGAAGTGGCTTACTCGTTAAACACCGATTCATGCATCAATGCACTGCGAAGATTCATCTCTCGAAGAGGACAAGTTTCACAAATGAGATCAGATAACAGGACGAATTTTGTAGGAGCAGGAAGAGAACTAAGAGAAGCTTTTTTTCTGTGTTAAATCATACCCAAATTGGGAAAGTTTTAGCACGAAGAGGAATGAAGTGGAATTTTAACCAACCGTCTGGATCACATCATGGTGGCACCTGGGAGCGTCTCATAAGGACGATAAAAAGGTTTTGAGTTCTGTGCTTCGTCAGCAAACATTAGACGATGAAGGTTTCTGTCAGGTTCACACCAAGTGAGACATTCATAAACAATGCACACAATGAGGAGAGAAGACATTCTACAACAATATTGTCTTTTTACTTGCAAGGAGAGCGCAGGGAAGTGTACGATTACAGTTCCTAAAACGCTCTGCCCAGCTCCTGCGCCCCCTTTCTTTTTATTATTCTTCGGTGTCCCTGATAACAAAGGTGTTCCAGCTCTAAGGGAAAGGGGAGCGAAAGCAGCTGGAACACTATGAACTTGTTTTGTCTATGTGTGTGTGTGTGTGTGGGGGTGTGTGTGTGTGTGTGTGGGTGTGTGTGGGTGTGTGTGTGTGTGTGTGTGTGTGTGTGTGTGCAATTAACATACATATGTGAAAGCAAAGCACACCAAGCAAGTTGGCCTAATGATAAAAATCAAACACATAAATAATAAAATGCATTATTATTCTTACATTCCCCCCTGTTTTTATATAATATAAAGCTAAACACATGAACAATAAAATGCATCATTATTCGTGTATAGTATAAAGCTAAACCTACAAAACTAACAGGCTTAATCATGAAAATCAACATTAATAATAAAATGCATTATTATTCGTACATTTCCCCCCTGTTTATTATAATATAAAACTAACTATAATATAAAGAAAAATCTGATTGAAAAATCCAACACCCGAATCATTATATACAACATTAATCACATTCCCCCCTGTTTCGCTTACATTTGCACAATCCTCATATCATCGAATAGACCCTCCACAAAGGCTTTAATCTACCGAATCACTCTCATGAAAAATGTAATTACACCCGAGGTTGTCAATGTAATTTTACTCATGATCTCCAAGACCCGGAAAGAGATCTGGAAAAGAAAACGAAATGTCAACAGGAGAATCAAAAGAAGTGTCATCAGTGTCACCATTACTCTCAACTGTACGATAAAGCAATAACGGATAAACATTGTTTAATTTGGACGTCGTAGGTGCAATAGCTGTAGTGATCAACCAGTTGAGCAGTGCTCTAAGACAAGGAATACAACAACACCCACACAACGTGAGGATAGCTGCAAACACAGCAACAGAAACCAGGACAGAGGAAACCAAGTCCTTGTAATCTACCAAATGTTCTTTCCTACCACTCCGTCCAAAGAGACGTGTCCACTCCAGAGTGCTCCTTCATCTTGTGGTTGAGAACGCGGAGGCCATCGATGGCCCTGGTGAGAGACCCCTCCGGGGCCGTGTTGTTAGGTATGAATGTACAACACCGGTCGCCAAGCATGGCGCACACCCCACCCTTTTCCGCGAGGAGCATGTCAACCGCTATGCGGTTCTGGAACGTCATGAGAGAGGTGGCTGCCAATTGTTCTTTGATAGAAAGAAATCCTGCTTCAGTATAGTTACCCAGTTTCTGCACATTGTAGTGTAGGCAGTTGATCCTGTCAACATTTTTATTCGGCGTGATCCAAATAAAAATGGACTCCCAACCAGCTGCAATCTGATCAACCAGTTTATACTCATCTGGTACACCTCGAGGTACGCCAATAGCATCAATATAGGTCGGATCTCCATCCCTCCAGGAAGCACTACGCCGATTCCTAAAGAACTTGTCTCGCGGAATGTGCGTCAGAGCTGCCCTCTGGATATCCTCTACTGTAGATGGAAAAATAGTAACAGTTAAGAGCAATGACACAAGTGCACAAACTCCTGAAGCATTTCTCATATAATTGTTAACATATGAACCTACTCTAGGAATCTCAGAAGGAGACAGAGTACTGTCTTCACAAATTACAACAGGAAAATAAGGATCAAAACCTGATGAATAAGCCCACAAAAGAAACCCCCAACAAGATGAATTGAAAATAGCTACAGTAGGAGGCCTGAAAGGCCCAACCCCCACAGTGACCCTGAGATTGAGAGTTGACCCCGTCTTTGAAAGAAGTATTTTGTTATGAAAATATCTAGCCTCACGGCCCTGTCCAGGAGCCCAATAATCACCCTGTTGTGTAGTGATCAAAGAATCCCAACTCGAATCTAACGCATGTCCAGTGAGGTACCACCAGTACTGTTCGTACCCCTTCCCCGTTGTTTGAATTATACTACCGCACCTTTTCTTGAACCCCCTCGGGGTTCCTATTGGAAGCTTCAGTTCTGTCGTGCTATTTTGGCATCGCCATTTCTGCTGTAACTCCACTAAAAAGGGGTTGGTGTCTGTCAAATTCTTCACTGACCGTCAAGTATTTTCAGATACTATAAATCTGCACCCACCTTCTTGCCAGACTTTTGCTCACCTTCCCCGGAAGAGAAATCAGCAGAAATGACCTTCTTACAATGTGATAAGTGTATCCACGTGCTCCTCTCTGCAAGCTTCACAGCAGTCGGAGTTGTCAGCAACATTTGATATGGGCCCTCCCACGTGGGAGAGTGCCAGTGTTTTCTCTTAATGCTCTGGACCAGGACCCAATCTCCTGGCTTCACCAGTTGTTGTGTCTGTTGGGAAACACAATCGTTCTCAGGTAATTTAAGTTCATCACGTTTCTCTAAAGTCTTTCTCATGTAATCAGCCAAATTCGCCTCATCATCCCATTCCCAGTGTTTAGTGAATAACGGTAGTTTGTAGGGCCTACCGAAAAGTACTTCAAATGGAGTAGGCCCAGTTATACTAGTAATGTTGCTATACAGTTTAACAAGATCAACTCATTGCGTCCAAAGGTCTACCCGTTTCCTCCATGCGTTTTTTTTTTCAACCTATTCTTTACAGTCCCATTCATCCTTTCCACCAGACCAGCACTCTGTGGATGATAGGAACAATGACGCTTTAAGTCAATATGAAATAACAGACCTATTTTGACAATAACAAAATGTGTCCCATTGTCACTATAAATTCTCTGCAGAATACTATATCGCGGTATAATGTCTTTCAATAAATTCAATAAAGTCCATATGAATTCTCTGAAAAGGATAGGTTGCCGGAAGAAACTGACCCCGCATTGGACGCAAGTTACCTTGTGAATTGTGCCTGGCTCAGGTCAAACAAGCCCGACAAAAATAGTTTTTTTTAGAAGAGGTTAAACCCATAAGTCGTGTAATGTCTGTTTACAAGAGCCACCGTTCCCCCAGTCGAAACATGAGACATCCCATGGCTTAATATTGCTGCCCACCTGAACAAATTTTTGGTAGTATGGGTTTTCCCTTTGTGCTGACATAAATATTTTCCCGCGAAGTTGCCCCCTTATCAGTCCAGAGTTTTTGTTCTGTCTGTGGACTCTGCTGTTGCATATCTATCAAGGTTTGGGTATTCAATATTTGTGTGTCAGGAATATGGTCTGATAACCCCGCGAAGGGCTTTAAAGCCGCTTCTCTAGCTGTTTTGTCTGCGAAAGCATTGCCCAATGACACACTGTCTGTCCCCGAGTTATGTGCGGCACACTTACATATTGCAATGTTGCGTGGTAACTGTACGGCATCTAACAAATGTTGGAGTAATTGAGCATGTGTCACTGCTCTTCCCGTCGATGTAATCATGCCTCTATTGCGCCAGTATTGTGCAAAGATGTGTACTGTTGCAAATGCGTATTGGCTATCAGTGTAAATTGTAACATCTTTATTCTGGCATAATTTACATGCCTCTGTTAGTGCAACTAATTCAGCAGCTTGAGCAGAATAATGCGATGGCAGTGATTCTGCTTTTAGAATTTCATCTTTCGTAACAACAGAGTAGCCAGTCGTGTTTTCCCCAAAACATCCTTTTTATATGACCCATCGACAAATAGCGTGAATCCTGTCCCTAATGGCAAAAATTTTAAGTTAATTCTACATTTCGTTGATTTTTTTTTTTTTTCAGCCAGTTCCATGTCACCCCCAACCTGCCTCCTCACTGCCACCGGCCCCCGTCTCATTGTCCTCTTTTCTATGAAACAGCACCTTGTCCAACTTACTTGGCCCTTTCTCACGCTTCTGCGCCAACACTCTCCAAAAGTCTACGTCCTCATACCCATCCTTTCTCATTTTCGCTTCATTGTTTTTATGTTTAGTCCGTATTTCATACTGCAGGTTCACTAATTTTTGTGTGTTAAGCTGGAAACTGACTGACTGAATTACGGTTTATACAAGTCACATGCTCGGCGTGTTATCATCTGGTATTTGGTCTACTGAAAGTACGCCATAAATGCCAACAGATGTTCCTTCCGTGTGTGTGTGTGTGTTTTGTCTCATTACTGTTTGAGAAAAATGTAACCTTCTCTTGCTACCCCGTTTGTGTACATGTTGTCTAAGCGTTATTCCATCATGAAAAGTACTTGCCATGTCTTTCACGTGTACACATTGTCTAAGCGTTATCTTATTATGAAAAGTACTTCCCGTTATATTAATGCATTATCTCTGTCTATTTTCTGCTGTCCCATTAATTATTCCCACCAATCCAGCACTTTGAGGGTGGTAAGCACCAAGATTCTCAGATCAATGTGAACCGTCACTCCTATTTTGTCCACAATTTGGTCAGCAAAACGGGTACCACCATCCTTGTACGTTTTTTAGAAATGCCATATCTGGGGATGATATCCCTGCAAAGTGCTTTTGCCACCGTCAACGCGTCTGAATGTTTGGTATAGGGAATATTTCTAGCCATTTTGAAAAAGCATCTATGATGACGAAACAATAGTTTTCCATTCAATTCAGCAGCCCATTCGTATGGATATTTCGGTAAAATAAGTAATCTGTTTGGCCATACACAGATGTCACCTGGTAATGTCGCACCATTTTATTTTAGCTTATTAATTGTTTCTTTTTTTTTTTTAAATCAAGGAGTTCACACCATTAAAAAAAAAAAATAAATAAAAAATATGGAAACTCGTTGCCTTAGAAATGATAAGTAAACGTAAGTTGAACTCTTTACGTGTAACAAGCTATCAATTCTGAGTGCACAGTATTACCACCAACTTAATTATTTTGAGTTTATAGCGCTAAATGGTTACAAGGTCCAACACTTGTATAGCGCGCATCTCCCTTTTATATTTAAAAACCGGTGTGCCAACAAGGATATATCAGCTATTGCATGCAATAAATGTTTTTGTAACAGGAAAACAATAAAAATGTGAAGTTCCAAAGGGATAGATAGCATTTCACCTTAAAAAAAATCCAGAAGTTCTAAATATTTAATTTGTTTAAGACATGTAAACTCAAAACAACTGAGTAAATTAATTTAATCGTCAGGAATTACTAACAACTTAATTAAAATGAATGTTTAGAACAAATTATCAAAATGTGAGTTAGTTCAACACAATACTTCTGAGTAATATGAATGTTTGTGTTTACAGTGAGGCAATCATGTCTTCTTCCATCCTCAGGAAGTAGTAACAATGTGGCTGTGTTTAACATCGTGCGTCTCTTTAGTTAGTCGTTGTCTCAATTCATACAAGGTAAATGTTTCGCTAGTGATAAAAAGATCATGGTCCTTTGTTAAAACAATGCAGAGACTGCACGTGGCACTCTCAAAATCAGGGGATAGAACAAAAACTATGGTTGCACTTAAAAAAACAACTGGAAACTGAGGCACCCATCCATTGCTGCATTTGTTTTTACAGCAATGGATGCTGCAATAACTGCTCTTCCAGAGTGCGGCAATGCACCGTCCAATTTGAAATAATTAGTTTCATTTTGTCTCTATCTTGCCGCACCAAAACTGAAGTCGAAAAATGACCTTTACAATCTATCAACTGAATAAGGGGTCGCCATAATTTAAGATAATGCTGTGCTTAACACTAAAATTTGCTTTATTTCACAAAAAACTTTCCTGCTTCATTGGTCTACCTTAAAGGTGATGTCATTTGAGGTCTTCACTATTACATTTTTTCACCAATGATTCCTGCATAATTTGGAACCCAGATTCAGCAACAATTTGTTAGACCTAAAAAATGACATCATCCACCCCTTCGTTTGATGTTTTGGAGCCTGGAGAATTGCACTTTGTTTTTGTTTTTCTATTCCCCACTACAATTATACTTCCAACACTAAGATTGCGTCCCAAATATTTGCCTTGTTGTTTCTACATCCGTAGTTTATTTTTGCTTACTTTGTGCTCTTCTTCAGCCAAATGTTATAATAATGAGCAAGAATTGTTCCGCCTTGTCGCAGGGTCAGACAAGAGAGGAGCAGAGGGCCCAGGTGCCCCTCCCTGATGTCTGCGCCGCCGCTCAAGTCACATTATCTTCGTTTCTTACTTTTTGCCCATTAAATGCTTCTGCTATATGATTGATTCCTGTAACACGGCTACTTTATGTGTAATTAACTTAACCATTAAAACGTGTTCAGCTATCCATGCGTCTAAATATTGGATCTCATCAGGATCCTGTTTTTCAACAAACTTCCAATCCTTACATTGCATTTTATGATTTAAATTTACTACCTATTTTCCCCATTGTATAGACAATTTGGTCCAGCTTGCTAACACCTAGGGTGTTCTAAAAACTGGATTTTTATCAGTAGGACAGCAATTCAAATTTCCTGTTGTGGTCATTCTCACTACAACCTTTTCAGATGGAGAATTCTTGCTTCTGCATCCACACCAGTCTGCTGTTCATTATCCTACTACATATACTACTAATTATACTATACTAATTATATGGAATAAAATACCTAGTGGTATTTTAATTCGCAATCACTCTGTTCACTTACACACTTCACACAGGGTTTCACAACCGATTTGCCCAAACATACCCACACCCAGAATTCAAGTGTACACAGGCCTTCGCCATCCTTTATTATTATTATTATTATTATTATTATT
This sequence comes from Filicampus tigris, assembly GCF_054856515.1. Classification (NCBI taxonomy): domain Eukaryota; kingdom Metazoa; phylum Chordata; class Actinopteri; order Syngnathiformes; family Syngnathidae; genus Filicampus; species Filicampus tigris. Next base: position 377,270 of record NC_141233.1, read on the forward strand.
ATTATTATTGTTATTTTCTTTTTTTAAGCTGGCCAGCAAAGTCATATTTTGTTATCCAAAGGTTTAAGTGTTGTATTTTGGAAGGACAGTGACGCTCCACAAATGTCCAATCTTTGCATGTGAGGTTTTGTTTAGGATCACTTTTATCACCGATTTTACTGTTAACTTTCCCCATTTTTTTCTTTTTTTTTTCCCTAGAGTCAGTTTCATGACACCTAGGGTGTCCTATACTGACTTTTACCTTAAAACAGGGTGACAATCAACCCAGTGTGTGGCAATCCTCAAGCTTCTACCACAAGTGGCGGAGGATTCTTGCCTATTGCGTCCACACAAAGTTGTCACTTACAATCCTGTTTACATTCACTCACACAGTTTACACAGTCACATTTTTAGCAGCGTTTTTCACGGAGTTTAAGTACGTACAGGACACCGTCGCCCTTACAGTTTTATAGACTTACTCTGTCTTTTACCGTGACATTGACTAGTATTCTCAAGGCTTACACAGTTTTAAAGACTTACTCTGTCTCACAGTTTTATAGACTTACTCTGTCTTACAGTTTTATAGACTTACTCTGTCTTACTACTTGACCAGGGACTAGTATTGTCAAGGTTTTTTACCAGCGCGCAATTCACTCATCCACGAGTGTCGTGAGTTTCCTACTCACCCAGAGATGTCTTCACTCCTCCGGCTTCCCGTCAGCCTTCAGTTCCCAGAAGTGAAGCCAAAGACCAGTCCCACAAAGGGTCTTAGAGCCGTGGCCACGGACTTTACCTGGAGGTTGACTCGACAGCTGGAAACCTTCCGGCATATAGGGATCCGGCTCAAAGGACCAATTTAATGTCAGGTTCACACCAAGTGAGACATTCATAAACAATGCACACAATGAGGAGAGAAGACATTCTACAACAATATTGTCTTTTTACTTGCAAGGAGAGCGCAGGGAAGTGTACGATTACAGTTCCTAAAACGCTCTGCCCGGCTCCTGCGCCCCCTTTCTTTTTATTATTCTTCGGTGTCCCTGATAACAAAGGTGTTCCAGCTCTAAGGGAAAGGGGAGCGAAAGCAGCTGGAACACTATGAACTTGTTTTGTCTATCTGTGTGTGCGTGTGTGTGTGTGGGGGTGTGTGTGCGTGTGTGTGTGTGTGTGCAATTAACATACATATGTGAAAGCAAAGCACACCAAGCAAGTTGGCCTAATGATAAAAATCAAACACATAAATAATAAAATGCATTATTATTCTTACAGTTTCCATACTGTATTGTGTGAAACTGAAGCAGTGCTCAATTGTGCTGTCCCATCACAAAACTATCAGAGGACCCAAATGACCTTGAAGCCTTAACACCAAACCACTTGTTACTAATGAAAGGGAAACCAATTCTCCCTCCAGGACTTTTTGACAAAACAGATCTTTATACCAGGAGGTGATGGAAACAAGTTCAATACATCTCGGACCTCTTTTGGAAAAGATGGATAAGAGAATATTTACCCTAACTACAAGAGTGTCAAAAATGGACAAAGGAAAAACAAAGTTTTATGCCCGGGGATGTTTTCATGGTGATGGACACCAGAGCACCACGTGGGTCTTGGAATTTTGCGCAAATTTTGGCCTTTTATGGGTTATATTTTAAGTTACTCCTCCTAGAGACTTTATCCGATTGTATCCACAATTCCTTTTCAATCTAAACATGTTTAAGATGAAAAGTTATTTTTTTAAATTTCATCGCACGTTGTTGCCTTGGCGATGCAATGTTTAAGAAGAAAAATGATGCAGTCTTTGAGTGTCTAAACCTGGACGAAAACTCACGAAACCTTTCACACACATTAGACCTGGCATGAAAATAAATATTTTAGGGATTTCTTGTCCCATTTCCCAAAAATAACTCTATAGCGCCCCCTATAACTTTTTAACCAAGCGTTTAAGGTTCCACGTACCACGAAGATCTGCAAAAATTGGGGGGCATACGTCACAGCCCAAGACATACAAAGATGTCTTTTGTAGTCATGTGCTACATCCAACACGAAGTCCGCCGTTTTGGCTTTGTTTTGAAATTATGCACTTATATTGGCCTTTTATAGGTCATATTTTAACAAACTCCTCCTAGAGATTTTATCTGATCGTTTTCAAACTTTCGGTGTTTCATCAAAACTTATTTATGATGAAAAGTTATTGAAGGATTTTTATTTCATCGCATGTTGATGCCATGGCAATGCACTGTTCATAAAGAAAATTATGCTGTTTTTGACTTTGCACTCACATTAGACCTGGCATAAAAATAAATATTGTAGAGATTTCTTGTGAGCTTAACATTGGCACTTACATAACAGTATTGCATGTAAAAATGACATCAGTACCAAAGTGCCCCCCCAAAAGACTCTGTAGTGATTTAAGGTCTTTTTTGTGATTAGATTTACGACAAATTTCCCCGCCCCGTTTTGGGGCATGGCTTATGTTATGTTTTCGGTCTCAGCGGTCTACGTCACGGGATTTTATATTTATAATATTGTTCCCTTTGACAGTTCTGTTGTCTAAAACAGCGACCGATCGCCACCAAAATGCAAATGCACATGACGACTCTTGTCCGCTTCGACCTGTGAAAGTATAAAAGTGTTCTGCACAATAGTTTGAATTTATTGACATAAAACGTGATCTCATCATGATCACCTCCACAAAATAAAAAATACCGTGGCGATTGCTCCTCCACTTTCACTAGCTGAAGCGGACAAGAGCATGAATGCGCACACGAACCCCGACTTGTTATATTTCGGACATTTAGCGATGCTAAACTCATGTCATCTCTCAGGAGGGAGACGGTGGCTTGCAGCAGCAGCAGGCAGATTTGCGCCCACATCTTCCCTCCCCGGCTAAAGGTAGAATTGGGACAGCTAATAGCAACAACTAGCTTCAGGCCGTTAAAACAAAAGGCGTTAGCACAACAACATTAGCTCCTTACTGTCCGCCCAGTGTGTGGAGGTGAAGATGAGCCTGTGTCTTCATGTTGCGGAGTTGCCTCCCAAGCAGTCGCGTGCGGTGTCCAACACTGCTTGCAGCCGCCACCTTCTGCCTGAGCGTGAGAGTGAAGTAAGCCCTCAAGCCTCAAGCGTCAATGTTCAGCGAACAAAAAGTTCCAGCGGGGCTGACTGCACAGGCTGCATTGGAATGTGCCCTTTTGGCTGTTAACTTCCAAATTGGACGGCGCGTTGTAAGTCGAAAAACTGGGGCCATTCCTCCTCCAAATGAATGTGCACGTCTACTCATTCCCACTTCAGTCTCTGTAAATATCCTGACTGGTGTTTAATGCCTCGCCTGTCCTAACCGTGATCAGCAAAGAAGCAGTGTTTTTTTTTTAAAGCAAATAAGCAGTGATTTTTTTTTTTAAGCAAAGAAGCAGTGTGCGCTCGTCCCAGCCTAAATCTATGTAGCTCTGCTGACTTCCACATTACCTCATTCTCATATAAATCAGCCACGGAGAGGTTAATCCTTTTGATATGTTGAAGTGGGCATAAGTAGAGGTGTCAACATAAATTTTGGTGCCAATTGATCGCCGTTTTTGGACGTTATAAGCAATGAAAGTATAATGATTTGCAATGGAGAGTTTGGAATCGGCCACTCCCGTGACTCCGGCCGAACAAGGATAGAACGGTAGGGCGCGTGGCCATTTGCCTCATTAACAAGAGGCATTATTCATGTCATGTCATGTCATCTTCCAAACCGCTTATCCTATATAGGGTCGCGGGGAGTTGCTGGAGCCTATCCCAGCCGTCAATGGGCGAAGGCAGACTACACCCAGAACTGGTCGCCAGCCAGTCGCAGGGCACACATAGACACTGTCACTGAGCGGGAATCGATCCCACGCTGCCCGCACACAACTCAGGCGTGTGTACCACTACACTAGCGTTATTCATGGAGTCACTTATTTCCTAATTTCTCCAAAATGAATGAATAAAATAGAAAAGGGCAACTCTTTCCATTTTCCTGATAAAAAATATAATGAACTTGTTAAACATGGCCATCCCTTTAAGAAAAATTCATGGTTCTACATTTTACCTAGATCTGTGACAAATTTGGAGACATCTCTAACAGCCCTAAACCGACACCAAAAAAAAATTCTTATAGCCATAGGCTAAATTTTACAGGAAGTCTGCCATTTTGACTTTATTTTGGAATAGGCCAACATTATTGGCCTTTCGTAGAGGTCATATTTTCACAAATTTTTCCTATAGAGCTTATCTGATCGACTACAAACTTTGAGTGTTTCACCTGCCATGCTGAAGATGAAAAGTTATTGAAGTTTTTTATTTCGTTGCATGCCGTTGCCGTGGTGATGAGCCATTTGCAAAGATATATCATGCTGTTTTCGACGGTCTATACCGAGGCGAAAACTCATGCACCTTTGTACAAACATCAGGCCTGACATAAACACTTCCATTTTTTATGCTTGTTGTCCATGTGCAAGTACCCCAACGTGTAAATACCCCAACGTGGCCACGGTTGCGAGGGCCCGTTATAGCTGCTTGCAGCTCTAGTTTATTTAAACGTCACTAGTAGAAAATGTGCACAGAGGTGTATAGAGCCATTCGTTTGACATCTCCTGTAATGCAGTATTGAGCAGGTTATGATCACTCTCATGGCCAGATATGCAGCTGGATAACCTCTACGCTTTTTGGACGCAGAATTAGCCAATTCTAATTTTAAGAACATATTGTTTTTGAAATAATGAGATCGATGGCTGCATTTATATGTTTGTATATATGTCAATTAGGGATGGGAATTTAGACTAATTTGCCCGCCGACTAGTCTCAAATTTTATTTGCAACTAGTCGACTAATCTATAAGGAAGAAAACTTGAATTTTAATACATATTGAATTCAAAGTTTAAAATGCAAATGTTGTTTGTATTTTAGGGGCTATTTTAGCCCAAACATTCAGGACAGTTTGTTAATTTAAATTCTATTGCTGTAACAACAACTGACTGAATAAAGTTGAACAATTGAAAGAGAAATACATTTCTGATAGATTTGCCAATGCAATGCATGGCATTTATTATGAATAATGTAATGAGTAATGGTGCCGACTCCCAGTTCCAGCAGGGTCTCATTCGCCATGTTAGGTGCATTATCATGCACACAAGCGACAACTTTATTTTCTAGTGTCACGTACCCAACACACTCCCGCAGGAGAGCAGCCAAGTTTTCAGCTGTGTGTCTTTCCTCCAAGGCTCATTAAGCACACAACTGCGGAGATGTCCTTCATCCACATAATGACACGTTATAGTCATGTAAGATTCGGTGGCTATGGACGTCCATGATGATAGACTGATAAATGAACTAATAGCAGAACAATGTGGAATGTAATGCCTTCCGATAGGGGTGGGCGATATGGGCAAAAAAAAAAAAAAATCTCAATATTTTTTCAAAAGACTCGATAACGACAATTTGACGATATTCTACAAAAAATATTTTAAATCTGCACTTGCTTCACGGACCAATTGTGGATAGACAGCGTTTGTGAACAACATCTCTTTTTCTTTTTCAAATTGCTAAATACAGCTTCTGCAAAACATAATGATATTCTACGACAATTTCAACAATAAAAAAACAAAAAATTATGGATGGACTTACATTGATTTTTGGGAATACTGTATTTATGTCATTGAAATGTCGGTGGTGTTATTCCATAATGATGTTACATTTTGAGCTGCAGCAGGTACTGGTGTACCACTGCCAACTACAAGAGGAATCACGATAAGAAAAACTACAGCAATCAGAATGAGAAAAAAATGTATTTGATATGTGACGAAGTGTCACCCAGCGAGAGAAAAAAAAGACGTCATCATGACAACACCCATTCTCATACATTGGCCAACGTAATCAGAATAAAGTTAAATAACAAAACTGCAATTTACAGAAAAGTGCATTTTCCCACTCATTCATCACTGTGATATGTAGACTTGTGACTTTATTTATGTTTGGCTGTATGCTGGTGTCACACACCGTAGTTTGTGCAACATGCCTCGGGAATACAGGCTAGTTCTGAATGATGCAGACTAAAAGCGTGTAAACTGAATTTAACCGATGTCACATTTGACTTGTTCGCTAAAGTACTGAGTCTGCGTGTGTGTGTGCGTGCGTGCGTGCGTTTATATTTGTTGGTTCAACTCGGCGACTGTTTTCTGGGTGTGTGTGTTTAAGTTTTTGTTGAGCGCGGTCGCCTAGTTTTCCTCGTAATCCATTTGGCTTGTGGTGCAACAGAATTGCTCTTCACGGTGACTGTTTTGGCACAAATAACAATGTTATTCCCACCGACGTCAGTCTTGTCAACTCCAAACCATTGACAGACTACAGACAACGTGGACCCGCGCTGCGCTATAAATCCCCGCTAGACAGGAGGAGGAGGAAACAGCTCCGCTGTCGTGCGGACAGGGTCACGTGACCGGGCCCTGCCCACTGATTCGGCGAATGATTAGCACTTCCTCCTCCTCTGCCGTCAATGCGCACTGATTTTTCAGCATTTCCACCAACTTTGCGCCCGTCGGCTGACTCACTTCGAAGAAGTATTAATACTCGATAATGTAAAACTATACATCGTGTAAGCAAGATTGACAATATCGATAACGATATATATCGCCCACCTCTACCTTCTAATCACTTTGACTATTGAGAAGAAAACTGATTAATTACTGCAAAATATGTACAGAAATGGTCACACATGATTTCAATGTTAATAATATCATATTCATACACTGCTCAGATATAAGTCTCACCATTAAAAGTAAACATGGGAATGTTGGAAAAGTACTTGTTGGGAAGGGACATTAGCTAGACCGGGGATACTTACCCCGAGGACTCCCCAGTGCGGCGGCCATCTTGGACAGGGACATTAGCTAGACCGGGGATACGTACCCCAAGGTCTCTCCAGTGCGGCGGCCATCTTGGAAAGAGACATTAGCTAGACTGGGGATACTCACCCAGAGGTCTCCCCATTGCAGCGGCCATCTTGAACAGGGACATTAGCTAGACTGGGGATACTCAACCCGAGGTCTCACGAGTGTGGCTGCCATCTTGGACAGGGACATTAGCTTGACTGACGATGCTCACCCCAAGGTCTCCCCAGTGCGGCAGCCAACTTGGGAAGGGACATTATCTAGACTGGGCATACACACCCCGAGGTCTCCACAGTGCGGCGGCCATCTTGGGACTGGACATTAGCTAGACTGGGGATACACACCCCGAGGTCTAACCAGTGCGGCGGCCATCTTGGACAGGGACATTAGCTAGACTGGGGATACTCACCCCGAGGTCTTCCCAGTGCGGCGGCGATCTTGGACAGTGACATTAGCTAGACTGGGGATACTCACCCCGAGGTCTCACCAGTGCAGCGGCCATCTTGGACAGGGACATTAGCTAGACTGGGGATACTGAACCCGACGTCTCCCCAGTGCGGCGGCCATCTTGGACAGGGACATTAGCTAGACTGGGGATACTCACCCCGAGGTCTCACCAGTGCAGCGGCCATCTTGGACAGGGACATTAGCTAGACTGGGGATACTGAACCCGACGTCTCCCCAGTGCGGCGGCCATCTTGGACAGGGACATTAGCTATACTGGGGATACTCACCCCGAGGTCTCCCCAGTGCGGCAACCATCTTGGGAAGGGACATTAGCTAGACTGGGGATACTCACAACAAGGTCTCCCCAATGCAGCGGCAGTCTTGGAAAGGGACATAAGTTAGACTGGGGATACTCACCCCGAGGTCTCTCCACTGCGGCGGCCATCTTGGAAAGGGACATTGGCTAGATTGGGGATACTCACCCTGAGGTCTCACCAGTGCAGCAGCCATCTTGGACAGGGACATTAGCTAGACTGGGGATACTGACCCCGACGTCTCCCCAGTGCGGCGGCCATCTTGGACAGGGACATTAGCTATACTGGGGATACTCACCACGAGGTCTCACCAGTGCAGCGGCCATCTTGGACAGGGACATTATATCGACTGGGGATACTCACTCCGAGGTCTCCCCAGTGCGGCGGCCATCTTGGACAGGGACATTAGCTATACTGGGGATACTCACCACGAGGTCTCACCAGTGCAGCGGCCATCTTGGACAGGGACATTATATCGACTGGGGATACTCACTCCGAGGTCTCACCAGTGCGGCGGCCATCTTGGACAGGGACATTAGCTAGACTGGGGATACTGACCCCGAGGTCTCCCCAGTGCGGCGGCCATCTTGGACAGGGACATTAGCTAGACTGGGGATACTCACCCAAAGGTCTCCCCATTGCAGCGGCCATCTTGGACAGGGACATTAGCTAGACTGGGGATACTGAACCCGAGGTCTCCCCAGTGCGGTGGCCATCTTGGACAGGGACATTAGCTAGACTGGGGATACTCACGTCGAGGTCACCCCAGTGCGGCGGCCATCTTGGGCAGGGACATTAGCTACACTGGGGATACTCAACCCGAGGTCTCCCCATTGCGGCGGCCATCTTGGAAAGAGACATTAGCTAATGTGGGGATACTCACCCCGAGATCTCACCAGTGCTCCGGCCATCTTGGGGAAGGGACATTAGCTAGACTCGGGATACTCACCCAAAGGTCTCCCCATTGCAGCGGCCATCTTGGACAGGGACATTAGCTAGACTGGGGATACTCAACCCGAGGTCTCACCAGTGTGGCGGCCATCTTGGACAGGGACATTAGCTCGACTGAGGATGCTCACCCCGAAGTCTCCACAGTGCGGCGGCCATCTTGGGACTGGACATTAGCTAGACTGGGGATACACACCCCGAGGTCTAACCAGTGCGGTGGCCATCTTGGACAGGGACATTAGCTAGACTGGGGATACTCACCCCGAGGTCTTCCCAGTGGTGCGGCGATTTTGGACAGGGACATTAGATAATTTGGGGATACTCAACCCGAGGTCTCCCCAGTGCGGCGACCATCTTGGGAAGGGACATTAGCTCGACTGGGGATACTCACCCCTAGGTCTCCCCAGTGGGGCGGCCATCTTGGGAAGGGACATCAGCTCGACTGGGGATACTGACCCCGAAGTCTCCCCAAAGCGGCCGCCATCTTGGAAAGGGACATTAGATAGACTGAGGATACTCACGTCGAGGTCTCCCCAGTGCGGCGGCCATCTTGGACAGGGACATTAGCTAGACTGCGGATACTCACCCCGAGGTTTCCCCAGTGCGGCAGCCCTCTTGGACAGGGACATTAGCTAGACAGTTTATACCCACCCCGAGGTCTCCCCAGCCCAGTGTGGCAGCCATCTTTGAAAGGGACATTAGCTAGATTGGGGATACTCATCCCGAAGTCTCCCCTGTGTGCCGGCCCTCTTGGACAGGGACATTAGCTAGACTGGGCAAACCAACCCCGTGTTGTCCCCAGTGCGGCAGCCATCATAGGAAGGGACATTAGCTAGACTGGGGATACTCACCCCGAGGTCTCCCCACAGTGCGGCGGCCATCTTGGACAGGGACATTAGCTAGACTGGGGATACTCACTCCTAGGTCTCTCCAGTGCAGCGGCTATCTTGGACAGGGAAATTAGCTAGACTGGGGATACTCACCCCGAGGTCTCCCCAGTGAGGCGGCCATCTTGGGCAGGGACATTAGCTAGACTGGGGATACTCACCCCGAGGTCCCTTCAATTCGGCGAAAATCTTGGGGGAGGACCCAAAATCAACAGGAAGTGACGCATATTCATCACGAAGGGACCCGAATGACCCGGAAATGAAACGGAAGTGACCCAAATGACCTGGAAATGGACCGGAAGTGACCCAAATGACCCGGAAAGGGACCGGAAGTGACCCAAATGACCCGGAAATGAACCGGAAGTGACCCAAATGACCTGGAAATGAACCAGAAGTGACCCAGATGACCCAGAAATGACCCGGAAGTATTTTTTTCCTGTTTTTTATGTCCACCTCATTCCAGGCTGTTTTCTATAATTTGAGGTCATTCAACTTCATTCAACTTCAGTCAGTATCATTTCAACGCATTCAACAGTTTTTCATAGAGCTCATCCGACTTCATTCAGTATCATTCAACTTCATTCTACTTTATTCAATTTCATTCCAATTCATCCTTTCATTCCATTTCATTCAGTATCATTCAACTTCATTCAAACGCATTCCGCAGTTGTCATTCAGCATCCTTCACTTTCACACGGAATTTCTCCAGAAATTGCATTCTCTAGTTTACATTTTTATTGATATTTTATATACAGTATTTATTAATATCTATTGATATATTTATTAATACATGTTTCACAGCCATTTAATGTTTTCGTTTTATTTATGTTTGTTTGTAAAGTGCTTTGTTTCAGCTCTAGCTGTTATGAAATGCACTGCATAAATAAAATTGTATTGTATTGTATCGCCGACATCTTCGAAGCGCACTTCGCTTTCCGGGGGCAACAATTACCCGATACACCTTTTGAAGTATCTGTACACATTCCGTCGTTTTTCGGAAGTGCCCCATCAGTAATCAGCAAAACGGGCATTCGTCAGTGACGGGCTGACAGACCGGTCTGAGTCTGATGGAAGGCCCACCTCTGCTAATTTTCATATTTATATGTGGGCGTGGAGAGTGAGGAGTCTGGTACGCTAACATTTCTGCTTTATTGACATGTACGAAAGGAATGTGCTCGGATTCATGCACACACAGATTAATTCAACTGGTTTTGCCTGATGGCTTCTCGATTTGTATGCATGCAGTGGTTCAGTGAGAAAGCTGTGCAAGGCCTCATAGCTCAGTGGTTAGAGGGGGTCATGTGTTCAATTCTCACTGAGGACTACTAGTTTTCTAAATGTTTGACATGCAAACATAATTTATGGCTCAGGCTGAATCTATGCAGTTGTTGTTGTAGTCATTAGACTGTGTCACAAACCAATAACATTTTACTGGTATGAATGTACTTTACATCTTTGAATGTCATGCTAACAGTGTTCTGCTATGCAATTCCTTGTCATCAAGTGGTCACAGTACTGGTCTAGTAACCAAAAGTCGTGAGTTGAACTCTCACTGGGGGGGTGGGGCTAAAGCTAATCAAGCTGAGTGCAAATTCTTGATGATGCTTTCCACGCAGTCATTTCAGTTCGCCATAAGTTAACAGACAAGCTTTGTCTGCTCAAAGATAAGCAATGTCCATCTTGATGAACATGCTTTGTGAAGAAGTACCGGTAGTCATTTTTAAAGTGAAGTCATAAAAGTAAGAAACGTTTCAATTTGAGTTTTAAATGCATTTAGTTACCGGTATATATACGAGTTATCACTGACACATTTATGATGCATTACAACATATCAGTTATGAGTTTGCTATTTCTCCTTTCTTATTTATGAAAAATGTTCAACATAGAAAAAATTATGACAACATCATTCTGACAGGCCTACCTATTGTATCAACTTTTTCTTTGGTTTGCTTCTTCAGACCAGAACAAACCTGGTGCAGTACCTGGCCACAGCACGACATTCTTGTGCTTGGCGAGCAGCCTTGGCGCAACAATGCCTTTTGGGGAATTTAAAATCCTAACGATTCCAAGTAGTATACCTGATAGTATATCTGACCGACACGTTTGCATCACGCATCACCGGCCAAACTGGCAAGACCTGCCAAAATGAATTTTCACCTGGATTGAGTGGGTGTTAATTGAAAACCAGAATAAAATTAACGTATAGTAGACTTTAGGATATTTCTGTTGCAAATAATACTTTTGAAAAATGTAAACTACATCTATACCAAGACTAAATTTGACAGAATTATCAGAATATAGTATTGACTTTATGTGTGTCACTGAAATGGAGAGCAATTTTATTTTGAAATGATTCAACATATTTCTGGCCTGACGGTGGTGGTTTGATCTGTGCAGAGATGTGGGGAGGAAGGGCAGCCTGCAGCCAGACTCACTTGAAAAGTGACTGACTGGGTAAATTCAATGAAAAAAGGGCATGGACCTGAAAGGATCTCGAAAAGAGATGACTCAAAAATTTAGAGTGGTTAATTTGGAGTCATTTTGATTTGTCAAAAGTTTTTGATGTGCGCGACTAGTCGTTTAACCGTTTAACTGTCTACGATTTATTAAACGTTTAGTATTTTACTAGTCGGTTAAACGCTGCATTAAGTATCACGCAAATTGTTCCTCACGCCTCTGCCTCAGCCTCTGTTAACAAGCTGAGCAACAAGAGAGAGAATTGCTCACCTCTCCCCCGCCCAGACGCACACATAGTAGGGGGCAGGGACACTAAGTTTGGGGAAGAAAAGCAAATTCTGAAGATATTGAAGCTACCACGATAAACAACGGCACCGTTCAACAGTATTTTGATGCAGCAGATGACAACAAGGTCGTCTATAGGCTTTGTAAGCATAAACTCGCTTACAACCACTCTCCCGGAGAGATCAGAAACCACATCCAAAGTAAATCTCGATGTGAACCAGCAGGTCGATGGTGGCGGGGCCAGGCAGAGGAGCATGAGAGCGTTTGTTCCAGCCAGGCGCTGCGATGCTCACCACACAGCAAAGATTACCCAACTAATTTCTAAAATGACGCGATATGCTGCCGCTTTCTTTTGTTGTGGGCAAACGGTTCAAAAAATTAATGCTGTATATCGAGCCTAAGTACGTGGTGCCAAGTCGCAAAATCATAACGCCCCAACTCGAGAGAAGCCATAACCAAATGAAAGAGGAGAGACTACGAGCGTTTGAGCGGGTCATCTATGTGCCCAATGCCATAACTACAGACGGATGGACGTCCATAGCCACCGAATTTTACATGACTATAACGTGTAAGACGTATGTGGACGAAGGACATCCCCGCAGCTATGTGCTTCATGCGCCTTAGAGGAAAGACACACAGCTGAAAACTTGGCTGCTCTCCTGCGGAGTATGATGGGTACGTGGACACTAGAAAATAAAGCCGTCGCCTGTGTGCATGATAATGCACCTAACATAAGGCGAATGAGACCCTGCTGGACTGGTAGTCGGTACCATTACTCATTTCATTATTCATAATAAATGCCATTCATTGCATTGGCAAATGTATCAGAAATGTATTTATCTTTCAATTGTTCACTTTTATTCAGTCAGTTGTTGTTACATCAATAGAATTTAAATGAACAAACTGTCCTGAATGTTTGGGCTAAAATAGCCCCTACTGTAAATACACAAAACATTTGCATTTTAAACTTTGAATTCAATATGTATTAAATTTCAAGTTTTCTTGCTTATAGACTAGTCGACTAGTCGCAAATAAAATTTGAGACTAGTCGGCGGTCAAATTAGTCGAAATTCCCATCCCTAGGCAAAAGGTTTATTGCTTACCTGGACTTTATTGTCAGTGTGGAACCAGTCGTCAAGCTTTTCGGGGTGGCCTTCAACTTGACTTCTTCAATCCGGGGTCACGGGACCAATATTGGATTTTTTTCCCAGTTTTGTGTTGACAGGCTCATGTTAGGAGGCCAAAAATGAAATTAACATTATATTAAAAGATTAGAATTCCCCCCGCCCCCAAAGGTTTAAGATGACTGCAATAAATGGTGGAAAAAGCAATGCTGAAATAATTAAAAACATATTTAAATGAATTTGAAAGTAAAAAAGGGTAACATGAATATTTAATCAACAAAAACATTTAAATGAATGCAAAATGAATTCAAAGGAAATTAAAATAATTAACGAAAAATGAAGACTGAACAAAATAGTGACATGCTGAAATAAATAGTGAACATTTTGAAAAAATGTTGAATAAGCACATGTTGACACAAATACTGAAATGTTGAAATGAAAAATATTGAAACACGTTTTGAAATATTTAAAAAAAACACAGAAAAAAATAAAAATGGATAAATAATATTAAAATGAATGAATGAATACTAAAATGCTAAAAACTACTAAAATACTAAAATACTAAAAAGAATAAATATTGAAAATATTGCAAAATCATTGACTAACTATTGAAACAACTAAAAACATATTCAAATGTTGAAATAAATACTGAAAGAAGTTGGAAATTTGTCAAATAAATGTTGAAATATTTTAATAAATAACAAAATAGTGAAATATTTAAATAAATATCGCAATAAATAATGACATTATTATAGATGTATGTGAAAATCATTTAATAAATAATGAAATATTTAAATAGATATTGAAATGTTGAGCCAAATAAATATTGAAATAAACACTAATGTCACTTAATACATTTAAACATAGTGAAATAATTGAATTGATAGAAAATTAAATGAATATTAATATGAGTAAACAAATATTGATTTGTTTATATATTAAATTAAATAAAAAATAAATATTGAACCATATTTACATACTAAATACTAAATACATACATACAAATATTGTAATAAACAATGAAATATCCCAAAAATATTTAGATATTTATATAAATATTGACATTTTGACATAGAAATTAAATGACAGCATTAATTCATTCATTCATTATCCATACCGCTTATCCTCACAAGGGTCGCGGGCGTGCTGGAGCCTATCCCAGCTGTCTTTGGGCAGTAGGCGGGGGACACCCTGAATTGGTTGCCAGCCAATCGCAGGGCACACAGAGACAAACATCAGCACTCACAATCACACCTAGGGGCAATTTAGAGTATCCAATCAACTTACCATGCATGTTTTTGGAATGTGGGAGGAAACCGGAGTACCCGGAGGAAACCCACGCAGGCACGGGGAGAACATGCAAACTCCACACAGGGAGGCCGGAGCCGGGATCGAACCCACGACCTCTGAACTGTGAGGCGGACGTGTTGACCAGTCGACCACCGTGCCGCCTAAATGACAGCATATATTCATAAATATTGAAATAATAGAATAAATATTTAAATCAACTTAAAATTTAAAATAGTGAAGTATTCAATTAAATATTGATATAATCATACATATTGAAAGAAATGAATAAATAGTGAAATAGACTAACTGTAAGCTATTTAAAAAGTATTGAAACTATATTGAAATAAATATTGACATGTTTTAAGAAATATTTAAATAAGCAAATTGAAATAATTACATGAAAATTGAAATGAAGATTGCAAGTACAGAAAAAAGTTATTATAAACAAAGAAACAAACAAATAATAAATAAATATTTAAGTAATTGAATAAACAGCAAAGTAAAGGCTTCATGGCACATGTAATTATTTATTTAGTAAAAATGTGACAAAGCACAACATGGCATTTTGCTCAGGTTGAGTTCTTTCTTATGTATTCTTAGTCATCTTTACTCAAAATTGTTTAGTTTTCTTTTTTTAAGTTACTGAATCCAATCAATTCCTTTGAGAGAAAAAAGAAATCTCATGCAAAACAACAGATCAGATTTCAATTGTGGGAGTAAAACATCTCGAACAGCATCACTGATTTGGCAAGTGGAATTATTTGCAGAGGAATGTTGTCACTTGTCCAAAAGAAAGGAAACAAATTCATGTTGTCAGACCAGATAATGTGGCCAAGTGGAAGGAATTGTTTCACAACTGAGTGTTTGTAAGAGAGTCAGAGAATGAAATTGATCTTTTGTCAGTGTCCACTTGAACTCGGATCCTTCACTGGTGGTTTCCTGAATCCAAATGGCTCATCAAACTTTCTGTAGGTACCGTTAACAAATGCAATGTGCATGCTTTCATGTCATCTGGCGAACAAGGGTCCCCCCACGCCACCCCCAGTGCCAAGTCTTTGTTGTCTCCCACCTCCACTTCCCAGGTGTGTGTTCCCGAGGCCAAAGCAGAACCCTGCACACTCTTCCACTCGCACTTCTCTGGATTGTTTGGACGCTGCTGTCCTTCTTTTAAACTCACGCTGGTCAGATCTTTAGACAGACTGAGTCCTGGACCGGCCGTGTTTGGGTCCAGAATGACGGGCCTGCAGGAAGCGACGAAGCTCCTCGAAATGCTTCTTAATCTTGCTTTCCACCTGCTTGCTCTGGACCTTGATGTACTTCACTTGTTCATTGCAGTTGTTTCTTAACTCATTATCAGGGGTGCACATAACTGGTACGCATGCGCAACAGAAATCACTGATGCGTAATGTCATGTGAGTCACGATGCGCCTTTGCGGACCTGTACACAGTGGCGCAACGGATCATCTTTGATCCATGAGCGGTACGGATCAAGCATCACGGTTCGGGCCGGGCGCGATCCGCAGAATGGTTGGTGAATAAAAACTGTGCGCGTTCACATTAAGTCAACGTAACAGAATCGATTCCTTTTTTTTCAAAGTCTCGTAGATTTGAGTTTTTCCGACTCCAAGTGTCTCCTGGATGTTTTTTACATTGTGTCCAGCTTCGCTTAATCGGATGCATTTCACTCTCTTTTCCATGGTAATTAACGTTCTTCTTCGTTTGGACCCCATGAGCCATAGACGAAAATGTAAATGAATACATTTTAAATCTTTTGCAATTCCAGCAAAACGCATGCCAAAGAAGTAACTTACACGTCGCCGTTTTGGATCCGATGATGGCGGAGCGGTCAAACTTTTTCCATAGTATCGAGTGGAAACTGCTTGAGTTTGCGCTACTGCAGGCTTCGCTATGGCTTCCGGGTTCATGATACAATATCGGAACTTCGTTGTAAGTTAAGGAATCGATCGTTAATGTAATGAAGTAGTAGAAAATTTAATGCATAGGCTAGGTTTTTTTTCGGGGTGAGGGAATTTCCGTTTGATCTATAATGATGGCGGAGTGGTCAAAGTTTTTCCGTAGTATAGAGGGGGACTGCTTGATTTTGCGCTACTGCGGGCTTCGCTATTGGTTCCGGATACCGGAACTTCAGTTGTCAGGAATCGATCGTTAATGTAATATAGGATTAGAAAATTTAATGCATACGTTGTTTTTCCGGGTGAGGGAATTTCCGTTTGACAGAGGTCCGTAGGGGGGAATACTTACTGTACTGTCATTCAGGAGACAGTGAGTACTGTGTGTAGACACATACGCTGAACTAATCCTGGATCATACTGAAGTACTGATTCTGACTCGCGGGATGCAAATAGTACTTTCTGCCTTAGGTCTAAAACTCGCATTAGGAAGTTTTGAGCAGTCTCTACTATTTTGAACTTCGGAAGCTAACAGCTTATAACGCTCTGTGGCACTTCTTTCTTGAAAATGAGAACGCAGAATGCGTCTAAGTGTGGGGAGGGTTAAGTTAAATTTCCCCTCCAAGTAGTTGCGTAGCTGCAAACCAGGGGACATAGCTCTTATAACATCATCAACTATTTCTATTTCAAAGCATCATCTGTTCAGTCCATTCTCAATCTGATGGGCAAGACTAGAGAATGTCAGTTTATCACTCTGACCTGGATCACCTATTTGACCTGAAATTTTGAACTTGCGCCAGAGTGAATTTAGCTGCGGTTGAGTATTGGCTGAGGACGGAATGCTCACTTGAGGACCTGGGGTGTTTTGGGGCTAGTGCAAAACATCCTTAACTGTCATAATCTGTTTGACTTTCAATCCTTGTTGCTCGCTTGTAGCTCTTAGACCCGCTGTTTCTCTCTCAACTCCTCTTATCTCTGGACCATGTGAAGTTTGCACTGTCATTATCAATGTCAAACTTCAATAGTGACATTTATTCCTTCAATAACAATTCGGACATGCCTTCATCCTCTAGCTCTAGTTCATCTCTTTCAAGATGATTCATAATGTGAGTCACCAACGATATACATGTTTTCCGTTTCACATTTCCAGATATGTTGAGAAAATCACATATTTCCAGGAGATCGCCTTTGGTCAGTGTATGCAACATTTCTGGTACCTCTTCTTGTAGCTGCACCATCATGCTGACAAGAGCAGGAAGTCCGTTGGTTGTACAGGAGTTGACACTGAACTGTAAGGCTTTACTTTTCCTCTGATGATCTCTAATTGGCCTCAGTTGACGGAAAGGTGACCCACCAGTTTTCCAGCTCTCCTGAGCAGCAACGGTTATCCCCTGCAATCTGCCTGGGTTGTAGTGTGAAGGATTTAGCTTGTTCGGAATTCAGCGAACAGTTCGTGCACACTGGACATCTGAACAGCAATCCCAGCGGTGCCTCCAAAATGTTACACCTTGAAGTTGATCTGAAAACAGGGAGAAATAATCACGACAGTGATTGTGTGCCCTCCCTAGACCGAATCCAAAAAGTAGAACGCTGCAAAACACGATCTCACACATAGACAATTGTAATTGTTAATTAATATTGATAATCTCATCAGGGGAGAGCACGAAAGCAGTCCCCCGCTACCAGAAATTGTGCAGTTGAGTTTCCCACATTTGGGGAATTCAGAAGGGTCAGTACGGCTGAGCCTCAGCCTGGGTGAACTACCTTCTTGACCATGGTATCTCCCTCCCACCCCTGCCAGGAAAGTATGAGTTGTACTACTCACCAGGCCAACATCTTTTGCACACACACCATCTTCAGTCACGGGCTCATCTGCGACATACGTCAACACATCCACACACGTACACACTGGATGTTGCATTACTCTTCCACCGGTTTAAGTACTACCATTTAGTCAGTGCATAACCCAAACCATCATGAATGAAGTACAGTAAAAATAATCTGCAAATAAACAATCCCATCATGCCTTGCTTCATTTCCACCCAAAGGTCAAAGCGAGAATTATCCCCGCCCCGAGCTTTTACAGCACTCACTTCCTGTTTGTTTGTGTGGTCAGGAACATAATTTAGTGCTGTAACAGCATACAATCTTTCACAACACTTCACTTAAATATGCTTCATTCGTCGACCACCAATTTTTTAACTCTATAGAAAATCTACATTTGAAACTATTATTTGGATGTCCATCGTACATTGTAAACATGGCATTCAAATAAAATTTGAAAAATGACAAATATCCTTGTTTACTTAGCACTTTTTGTATTAACGTGGATGGAGCGAGATAGCCTGTTCTTTTGGGGGGAAAGGTCTTTCTTGATAAAAGCATGACTTTGTATTCCTTGAAAATCTAAAAAAATGAGACTTCATTGAAACATGTTTTGGTCTCTTGTTGGGGCGGGGTATTTCATTAAAAAAACAACTAGACTATATCCTTCATAGTGATAGTTCATAGTGACAATGCAAACTTTACAATGTTACAAAATTTGTTTTCTTACTGCACTGCACTTAACAACGTCCGTAATCATCAGGATTGTTTGCAGCATTTCGACGATGTAGGATTGACACATACGTTGTTTTCTCATTCTTGTTGTTATCCAGCAGAGGGGGTGCACTGTTCCTGGAGGTACTGCAATACCAGGTCATTGCGTGGAGTGGATGGAGCAAGCCCTTATTCCATCTCCCAGTTCCAAAAACCAATTCAATATATGGTCCCCGGATAGGTGACGTATCAGATATTAAACTGATAAGAACAGATTTGTTCTTTCTTTTGAACAAGTTTTATTGTTACAATGGACAAATGTTATTTACATCCCTCCAATATGGAGCACAGTTTTATTTACAAAACAACATGTTAAGAAAATATCCTTGTAAACTTAAAAATCAACATGTTAAACTTAAGGTCCGCTGATAGTGTAGTGGTACACACGCCTGAGTTGTGTGCGGGCAGCGTGGGATCGATTCCCGCTCAGTGACAGTGTCTATGTGTGCCCTGCGACTGGCTGGCGACCAGTTCAGGGTGTAGTCTGCCTTCGCCCATTGACGGCTGGGATAGGCTCCAGCAACTCCCCGCGACCCTATATGGGATAAGCGGTTTGGAAGATGACATGCATGACATGTTAAACTTAATAATACAAGGTAAACTGCATAAAATACAAATGTTTAAAAAACAGATTAGATATGGCATATCGAGCATGTTGTACAGAAGCCTAGTGTCTCCCTGCTAAGTGGGACCTCATCCCACCCTCTCAAATAGCATTACTCCGGTTGAATCCCTTCATGGCGCCCATAGGAGTTCCTCACCCCTCTTGCTCCTTTTCCCCGGCCTCTCCCGGTGAGCCAGGCCGTCGCTGCCAAGACCTTTTCTGTGTAGCTCCGGTTCCCTCCTCCGGGCGGGCACGGACGACTCTTCGGCACGGACGACTCGGTGGCTGCGTCCTTGGACTGCCGCATGCAGCTGTCAGGGTAGCTGTGGCCATTCGGAGCACAGCTACAAGGAGGGTCTGTCTGTGCCTCCTTACCAGCAAGTTTCTGGAGGTCCAGATGGCGTCTTTGATGGTGGCCAGGGTGATCCACTGCTTGTGTTCTTTAGTGTTTTCTAACTGGCTCACACCATAGAGCACAAACTGTGCGTTTAATGGCTCCCCTGCTGGCAAGTCCGGGAATTGCAGGTGGCCGGCTGCCGCCCACAGGTCTACAGCAGCACTGCACTCCCAGAGGAGGTGCCTCACCGACTCGTGGGCGCCACAACTAGGTCGGAGGCAATTTGAGGACGCTGACATCCCTCGGGAGTGCATAGCGGACCTAACTGGGAGAATTTCATGGGCCACCATCCATGACAGGTCCCGAAGTCTGTTTGAGAGGGCAGGATGGTTGACATTACGCCAAACCATTGTGGGCTCACCGAATTCGAGGCCGCGAACTGGACTCACTGCTTCCCGCTTCTGCACAACAGAGACAAGAGATCTGTGATTTTTTAAAACATGACACTCTAATTTTTCCAGTTTAAACTTTCTTTAAAAATTCCTGATTAAAGAATAAGATGGTGGCAGATTAAAAGACACGGGGAGTCTTTAGTCAGTTGGTATTAATTTTAGTTTCCGGAGGTATGAACCCATTCAGAATGGTGTCATTGCTTGACTTTTCAGGGCACTTGATGAGCCAAGCTCATTTCGCAGGTGCAGGGTAGTCAGCGGTAGTCCTGTCTTTTCTGTCGCGGTCGACAGTCCATAAAATTGTGCTTGAGTCTTAGCTCTATTGAGTTTTGACCCAGAGGGCCTTCCATACCAGTCAGTCAAGTCCAAGGCCCTTGTCACAGAAAAAAGATCTGAACACAGAATGTTAAAATCGTCCATGTACAAGATGCACTTTGTTGTGAGTCCCCCGCCCCCAGGAATACTCACCCCCTTGACCATTTGGTCTGTCGGATGGCGTGTGCCACGTCAGGTGAAGTGATGGTACAATTGCTTAGATGTAATGGGCTAAGCCCCAGGAAGGAAAGGAATTACAATTGTCTTAAGGCTGCAATTCAAAATTTGGACACCAGGTTTCGCCAGAGCAGGCTAGGCCTTAAGCAGAATATAATTGGATACCAAGTCAAGTTCAATGCAGCACATATGGATAAGAATGTAGTATTGATGTTATCAAAATGACATTACAAAGATAATGACAAACTGATGAAAAACATGTTATGATACAAATGCCTTTGATTGAGATTAAGTTTTACTCTTAAGACAATACAGTGTGATTACTGTGTTAGGTCTTTCTTTTGAACAACCTTTTTCTTTGAACAAATGTTGTAAATCAATAACATGAATGTTTACCTTACTTAGAATAGATATTGCTTGAAACAGCCATCCATCCATCCATCCATTATCTCCTGCTTATCCGAAGTCGGGTCACGGAGGCAGCAGCTTCAGCAGGGAAGCCCAGACTTCCCTGTCCCCAGCAACATCTTCCAGCTCTTCTGGAAGGATCCCAAGGCGTTCCCAGGCAAGCCGGGAGACATAGTCTCTCCAGCGTGTTCTGGGTCGTCCTCGGGGTCTCCTGCCAGTGGGACATGCCCGGAACACCTCACCAGGGAGGCGTCCAGGAGGCATCCTAATCAGATGCCCGAGCCACCTCAACTGGCTCCTCTCAACGCGGAGGAGCAGCGGCTTGACTCTGAGTCCCTCCCGGATGGCCGAACTTCTCACCCTATCTCTAAGGGAGAGCCCGGACACCCTGCGAAGGAAACTCATTTCGGCCGCTTGTATCTGAGATCTTGTTCTTTTGGTCATGACCCACAGCTCATGACCATAGGTTACAGTAGGAACGTAGATCGACCAGTAAATTGAGAGCTTCGCCTTTCGGCTGAGCTCCTTCACCACGACAGACCGATACAGGGTCCGCATCACAGCAGACGCTGCACCGATCCGCCTGTCGATCTCCCGTTTCATCTTACCCTCACTCGTGAACAAGACCCCAAGATACTTGAACTCCTCCACTTGGGGCAGAATCCCATCCTCGACCCGGAGAGGGCACGCCACCCTTTTCCGACTGAGGACCATGGTCTCAGATTTGGAGGTGCTGATCTTCATTTCGGCCGTTTCACACTCGGCTGCGAACCGCTCCAGCGAGAGTTGGAGATCGCGGCTTGAAGAAGCCAACAGTACCACATCATCTGCAAAAAGCAGAGATGCAATACTGAGGCCACCAAACTGGACCCCCTCAACACCTCGGCTGCGCCTAGAAATTCTGTCCATAAAGGTTATGAACAGAATCGGTGACAAAGGGCAGCCTTGGCGGAGTCCAACCCCCACAGGAAACGAATCCGACTTACTGCCAGCAATTCAGACCAAACTCTGACATCGGTGGTACAGGGACCGGACAGCCGGAGAGGGCATGCCACCCTTTTCCTACTGAGGACCATGGTCTCAGATTTGGAGGTGCTGATCTTCATTCCGACCGTTTCAGGGGGCTCGGTACCCCGTACTCCCGAAGCACCCCCCACAGAACTCCCCGAGGGACACGGTCGAACGCCTTCTCCAAGTCCACAAAACACATGTAGACTGGTTGGGCGAACTCCTATGCACCCTCGAGGACCCTGCTCAGGGTGTAGAGTTGGTCCACTGTTCCACGGCCAGGACGAAAACCACATTGCTCCTCCTGAATCCTGGATTCGACCTTCCGATGGACCCTCCTCTCCAGCACCCCTGAATAGACCTTGCCGGGGAGGCTGAGGAGTGTGATCCCTCTGTAATTGGAGCACACCCTCCGGTCCCCCTTCTTCTTCTTAAAAAGGGGGACCACCACCCCGGTCTGCCAATCCAGAGGCACTGTCCCCGATGTCCACGCGATGTTGTAGAGACGTGTCAACCATGACAGCCCCTCAACATCCAGAGCCTTTATGAACTCCGGGTGGATCTCATCCACCGAGGAGCTTTTTGACTACCTCGGTTACTTCAACCCCAGAGATAGGAGAGCCCACCTCAGAGTCTCCAGGCTCTGCTTCCTCAGTGGAAGGCGTGTCGGTGGAATTGAGGAGGTCTTCGAAGTACTCTCCCCACCGACCCACAACGTCCCGAGTTGAGGTCAGCAGCACCCCATCTCCACTATAAACAGTGTTAATGGTGCACTGCTTCCCCCTCCTGAGACGTCGGATGGTGGACCAGAATTTCCTCGAAGCCGTCCGGAAGTCATTTTCCATGGCCTCCCCGAACTCCTCCCACACCTGGGTTTTTGCCTCAGCAACCGCCAGAGCTGCATTCCGCTTGGCCAGCCGGTGCCTGTCAGCTGCCTCCGGGGTCCCGCAGGCCAAAAAGGCCCGATAGTACTCCTTTTTCAGCTGGACAGCATCCCTTACCGCTGGTGTCCACCAGCGGGTTCGGGGATTGCCGCCACGACAGGCACCGACCACCTTGCGGCCACAGCTCCGATCGGCCGCCTCAACAATGGAGGCACGAAACATGGTTCACTCGGACTCGATGTCCCCCGCCTCCCCCGGGACGTGGGAAAAGTTCTGCCGGAGGTGGGAGTTAAAACTCCTTCTGACAGGGGATTCTGCCAGACGTTCCCAGCAAACCCTCACAATACGTTTGGGTCTGCCAGGTTGGACCGGCATCTTCCCCACCATCGGAGCCAACTCACCACCAGATGGTGATCGGTTGACAGCTCCACCCCTCTCTTCACATGAGTGTCCAAAACATGCGGCCGCAAGTCCGATGATACGACTAAAAAAGTTGATCATCGAACTGCGGCCTAGTGTATCCTGGTGCCAAGTGCACATATGGACACCCTTATGTTTGAACATGGTGTTCGTTATGGACAATCCGCGATGAGCACAGAAGTCCAGTAACCGAACACCGCTCGGGTTCAGATCGGGGGGGCCGTTTCTCCCAATCACACCTCTCCAGGTCTCACTGTCATTGCCCACGTGAGCATTGAAGTCCCCCAGCAGAACGATGCAGTCCCCAGGTGGAGTGCCCTCCAGCACACCCTCCAAGGACTCCAAAAAGGGTGGGTACTCTGCACTGCCGTTTGGTGCATAAGCACAAACAACAGTCAGGACCCGTCCCCCCACCCTCAGGCGGAGGGAGGCTACTCTCTCGTCCACCGGGGTAAACCCCAATGTACAGGCAATAAGTATGCCCACACCTGCTCGGCGCCTCTCACCCTGGGCAACTCCAGAGTGGAAAAGTGTCCAACCCCTCTCGAGAGGATTGGGACCAGAACCCAAGCTGTGCGTGGAGGTAAGAATAAGATAAGATAAGAATGCCTTTATTGATCCCACAGTGGGGAAATTTTCATTGTTACAGTAGCAAAGATATAGGTCACACAGGGGCGGCGGCATAATGTGGCCATTAATGTATAACATTGACAGCAAACATTTAGAATCAAACCTATGTAGATATACGCAGTAACATGTGTATATACACATGTGTATACACACCAACCTACATCTACATAAAAAATATGAGGAACACTCATTTCGGCCTGTACATAGTACAGAGGAAAAAATACTCTAAGTGACAGTGCTGCAGTGCTGTAGTGAAATGTAAGGAACAGCATTGGATAAAAATAAAACTAGACTAACAGTAGTTCGGAATGTTGAGTATTGCACGGTATTACAGTAGTGGGGAATATTGGGTATTGCACGATACGAGCTCAGGTGCAGGACTGCACAATTGCACTAATGACCGCCAGTTTGTAGAGAATACACAATGTTCTTGTTAAAGAGTCTGACAGCAGCAGGCAAGAAGGAACGGCGGAATCTCTCCTTTGCACAGCGAGGGTGTAACAGTCTGTCACTGAAGGTGCTGTGGAGTGCTGTTAGGGTGCCCTGGAGGGGGTGGTCCGGGTTGCCCAGCATTGATGACAGCTTGGCCAACATCCTCCTGTCCCCCACCGAGTCCACAGAGTCCAGGGAGCAGCCCAGGACAGAGCCGGCCCTCTTGACCAGTTTGTCCAGCCGCTTCTTGTCCCGGGCCGAGACGCCGCCTGCCCAGGTGACCACTCCCTGGAAGATGACCGATGCAACCACCGAGTCATAAAAGTTCCTGAGGAGTGTCCCCTGAACCCCAAAAGACCTCAGTCTCCTGAGTAGGAAGAGTCTGCTCTGACTCTTCCTATAGAGGGCGTCTGTGTTGTCGCACCAGTCCAGTTTATTGTTCAGATGAACACCCAGGTACTTGTAAGTTGAGACTCTCTCAACATCTGTTCCCCGGATATTCACTGGTGCAGGTGAAGAGTGCTGGCGCCTACCGAAATCCACCACCATTTCTTTGGATTTCCCCGCATTGATCAGGAGGCGGTTCTGCTGGCACCAGTCCACAAAACCCTGAGTAAGTTCTCTGTACTCCCGATCATCTCCGCCTGTGATGAGGCCGACAATCGCAGAGTCGTCAGAGAACTTCTGCAGGTGACAGGTAGGGGTGTTGTAGTTGAAGTCCGAGGTGTAGAGGGTGAACAGGAAGGGAGCCAAGACAGTTCCCTGTGGGGCCCCCGTGCTGCAGAGGAGCACGTCAGACACACAGTCCTGTGTCCTCACATACTGTGGCCGGTTTGTGAGGTAGTCCTGGATCCATGTGGTGAGGTGGTGCGCCACCCCCGCCCGCTCCAGCTTGTCTCCCAGTAGGGTGGGCTGGATGGTGTTGAAAGCACTGGAGAAATCAAAGAACATGATCCTCACAGTGCTCCCCGCCTTCTCCAGGTGGGAGAGTGAAGTGTGGAGGAGGTAGATGATGGCATCATCCACACTGATGCCAGGCTGGTATGCGAACTGGAGTGGGTCCATTGAGGAGCTCACCAGGGGGCGCAGGTGGACAAGGACCAGTCTCTCCAGGGTCTTCATCAGGTGAGATGTCAGCGCCACTGGTCTGAAGCTGTTGAGCTCCTTCGGGTGGGGGGTCTTTGGCACCGGGACCAGGCAGGATGTTTTCCATAGCTGGGGGACTCTGCCCAGCTTCAGGCTCAGGTTGAACATGTGCTGGACAATTCCACACAGCTGGTCTGCGCAGGATTTGAGGAGCTGGGGGCTGATGCCATCTGGACCCGCTGCCTTCCTCGCCTTCATCTTCTTCAGCTGGTTCCTCACCTGAGATGTTGTGAAGGCCAAGGCTGGACAGGAAGGAGTGGTGGCTATCTGGTGTAGCTGGGAGCTGGAGACTGTGGAGAAAAGAGGGGAGGGGGTGACACGCCCAGCAGGAGGAGTAGGTGGAGACTGCAGCAGGAGAGACTGAGTGGAGGCAGGCATCTGATCGAACCTATTGAAAAAGAGATTCAGCTCATTTGCCCACTGCAGGTCCCCCCCAGTCCGGGTCTTGGGTTGTCCGTGGCCTGAGATGGTCTTCAGGCCCCTCCAGACTCCCCTGGCGTTATTCTGCAGGTGAGCCCGACTATATCTAGTCGGAACCTCTCAGCCTCACACACCAGCTCAGGCTTCTTCCCTGCCAGAGAGGTGACATTCCATGTCCCAAGAGCTAGTTTTTGTTGCCGGGGATCGGACCGCCAAGGTCCCTGTCTTCTGCCACTGCCCAGCTCACACGGCACCCGACCCCTTTGGCCCCTGCCACCAGTGGTAAGCGCATGGGAAGGGGGACCCACGCGTCCTTTTCGGGCTGAGCCCGGCCGGGCCCCATGGGTGCAGGCCTGGCCACCAGGCACTCGCCATCGAGCCCCACCTCCAGGCCTGGCTCCAGAAGGGGGCCCCGGTGACCCGCGTCCGGGCGAGGGAAAACGTGGTCCATTAATTCTATTCTTCATAAGGGGTCATTTTGAGCCGTGCTTAGTCTGGTCCCTCACCTAGGACCTGTTTGCCATGGGTGACCCTACCAGGGGCATAAAGCCCCAGACAACGTAGCTCCTAGGATCATTGGGGCACGCAAACCCCTCCACCACGATAAGGTGACGGCTCACGGGGGGGTTTGTGTGAACATTATTTTATTATGTTTTAACTGCTTGAGCATAAAAAAGTGACATGTATTTTGTAAAAGTCCAACTTGGTGAACTATTGAACAAGAACAAAATGTTCTTTGTTGCAAGGCCTTAACGGGAAACAGATGGCCAGCAACTCAAGGGGAATAATGCCTTTTCTCAGCGATGAGTAATGCCTTTGACTGTAAAAACACAGTGTTGCAATCATTTTGCGGAACATGAAGTAAACAACTGGCTGGGTTTGTAAGGGACTTTCCGTGCAGGACTTCCCCTTTTTGAAAGGGACTTTTTCATGAGATCATTGCTAAAAAGACAAAGGTTATAAAAGCCAGCGTCTCGAGGCAACATTGCTTTTTCCTTAGCTGCAATGCGCTGGGCCAGTAGTGTGGATTCGCTCAGATAGAAGAAGAATTTTTGCCTTTTTCTGCTTTGTATTTTTGCTCAGCTGAAAAGGATTTCTTCTTCTTTCTGTGGACACATCTAAATTCTAGCAACGATAAGGTAACTTAAAAGAAGAGACGCACTACTGCGCATATAGGTTAAGCCAGCCGAGCGTTTCAATTCTTCGTTTTCCCCAAATTATCTTGTCAATAATTAGACCGTGTATTTTTGAGACTGATCACCTTGTAGTTCACCTAAATTAGACTTAGTATTTAACTGCATTTAACCGTTTACTATTCATTCATTTTCTCTATCCACAATCCTTACAATTTTATCGTTTATCGCAATTTTACTGTCTATCAAAGATTGTAATTTTTTGAGGACTTGATTTTGTTGGGACTTTTCTGTAACAATTCCAACATGTGATTTATCTGATTACTGATTGTATTCCATGTAAAGCTGGAATGATTATTGATTGATGATCATTGTTTGAATTATTACTATTTTCATCAAATCTCTTAAATTTGATCTATCTTTGTCATTCTTATCAACCCCTTATTATTTATAGTCACTCAACCTTCTTAAATGGAAGTACAGTTACCCCCTCATCACCGGGGCATTGTGTCATTATTGAACCCTAATAGTAACTGTGGCTTAACAATTAACGAATCTGTGGGGTCCTAACAAGGACACCTAAAATTCCTAGGTCAATGACAAGTGCAAGCGATTCATAGGGGATGGAGCTGCTTTTCAAAAGAAGTGTTTGTATTATTCTCTTTTATTCTAGGCGGTTACTCTTAAAGCGAATTTAAATTGGATTGGCTTCTTAAAACTGTGGCAGTTACACTCTAAAAACAGTTGGGTCAAAAATAACTATTTTTGGGTTCAATTTGACCCAATTGTTGTTAAAAAAGGACCGACCCAGACTTGGGTCAATTTGAACCAAAGAATTGGGTTATTCAGTTTTGACCCAACTTTAAGGGTTAAATGAATACAACAAATTGGGTCAAAACAATGCAAATAATTGGGTTATTCCACAATTTATTTATTTATTTATTCCTTTTATTTATAATGCTAAGGGTACTGCCCCTTACCCAAAATTGTATTAATAACAACAAGTGAAAGTTTAAAAAAAAAAAAAAGGTCAGATAGCCATTTTTAGGGGTGACACGTTTGAAAAAATGGGCTCAATTAAGCAAGGGCGGAAACGGATTTTAGTCCGGCCCTGTGGTATAGTGACAACTGTTCAGAAGTAATACTAGAGAGAGTCCAGTAGGTGGTAGGTCGACGTGTATTGTGTTAGACAAGTTAGGTCCTGTTTGTGTCAGAACAGAGCAAGTATTCCATGGCATGTTGTTATCGTTTCTGGCATAAGTAAAGCAACACTAAAAGCTGCAGATCTGCTGTGTGGACATTCCATTTATTTTATGAGGATATTACATCTTTTTGGCGACGAGGAAACAGGAAAAGTAAACTTAAACGGATAAGAGACGAGAAAATGGCGACAATAGGCATGCTAGCTGCGTTCCACCCGAAAAATCAGACGTGGGATGAGTATACCGAAATACTGGAGCAGTTTTTCACGGCGAACGGATTCGACCAAGCTGAAAAACAAAGAGCTATACTGATAAGTGTCGTGGGAGCTGCCATCTACAGGTTATGCGTAACCTTCTCAGCCCAGCCAAGCCCAAGGACAAAACCTTCCAAGAACTGGTACACCTGATGAAAAACCATTATGACCCGAAGCCAAGTGAAATTGTGCAAAGGTACAAATTTGACTCTCACGCCCACTAGCCAAACGAAACAGTAATGGAATACGTCAAGGAGCTGCGCTGTCTGGCTCAGGATTGTAACTACGGCAACACGTTACAACAGATGTTGCGTGACCGGATCGTCTGCGGAATCAACGATGACAGAATCCAGAGGCGTCTTCTGTCCGAAGCGGATCTCACGTTTGACAAGGCTATGTCCATAGCTGTATCACTGGAGACTACAAATTAGAATGCCCTGCATCTGCAGAGATCTGGCGCCATGTCCAAATGCTTCAACGTGACTAAAAAGCCACGGGAAACGCGCACCCAAAAAGGAGAAAGCAAAGAATGTTATCGATGCAACGGAACCAGCCACACCGCAGTAGATTGTAAGAACAAACAAGAAACAGGCCATGCTTGTGGTAAAGTAGCACACGTAGCAAGAGCTTGTAGGAGCAAACCTAAACCGAGTGGGTTTGTCAAAACCAAGAAAGGAACAAAGAGTTCCCAGTATCGTTCTCACCAAGTACATGCCGAGGATGTAGCTACAAGTGATAGCTCAGAAGAGGACTCCTTCACACTGAAATGCACACAGTGCACACAGAGCCAAGTGTACAGACTCGGACCTCGGAGTGAAGTGCATCTCAGGAAAGTAGATGCCTACACTGTCGATATGAAAATTGATGGGAAAGAAGTCAATTTCGAAATTGACACTCGTTGCTGTTTAACAGTAATGAATGAAAGGGCTTTTAAAGAGACAAACATAGTAGTCTGAGGCCCATTAAAATAAAGTTGGAAACTTATATGGGGGATCCTGTGAAGGTGATTAGTGCGACACGTGTCAGAGCCAAATATAAGCAGTGTCATGTTTGTTTTGTTTTGGGCTTTCTTTAGTTTCATGTTTTGCTCAGTGTTCTGTGTCTGTCTCGTCATGATTATTGTGTCCATCTGTGTGCCTTCCACTCCCTAGTGTTGGCCAATCAGCTTCCTTCTACCTTGTATCTCTTGTCCAGGTGTTTTTCGTTGTCTCGTCAGTGTGCTTGTATTTAAGTTGCTAGTTTTTGTTCAGTTCTTGTCGGGTCATTGTCGTATCGTTGCTGTCGTGTTCTCCTAGTTGTTATTTTAGTCCTTGCTGTGGCTGTCATGTTTTGTTTCTCCCAGTGTTATGTTTTGTTTCTGAGTGTTTCTTTGTTACTTTGAGTTTTGGATTTTTCAAGATTTGTTCGTGTTGGTTTTGTTTTTGTTAATAAATACACTCTTCAGTACGCCCTGCTTCTCCTGCCTCCCTGCATTTGGGTCCTCCTTCCCCCAACCCTGACAGAATGACCCGACCACCAAGGGACCCAGCAGGTCCATGGCCACTGTGGTCCATGCCCATGCCGGGCCTTCGGTGGCTTCAAGTCCCCATGCCCGCGCCGGCTCCTCGGCGGCTTCAAGTCCCCATGCCGAGTCTTGTCGGCTACAGTCCTCCAGTTCCTCGGCAGAAGAGTCGGCCCTCCAGAAGCTCATTGACGACTATCGCCGCCGCCTACCGGCGGCTCCTTGACAGCTGCAGCCGCGATTCGACTGCTTCTCAGCAGCTGTCCTCTGTTCCTGTCCTGGCGCAACCGAACTCGGAGGCACAGGTGCTGCGACGTTCGCAGAGAGAAAGACATGCACCTGTGCGTCTCAAGGACTTTGTTTGATAGAAGTGAGATCTTTTCCTGGAATTGAGCAACAATGTGCTCTGATCTCACTGGAAGGATGTACCTTCCTACTCAAGTTTTTGTTTTGTGCAATTAAAAAAAAAAAAAGAATGTTAGTATGTTCTACTTTCACATGTTGATGCTGGTGATGTGGTGTAGTATTTGAGGTATGCTTATATTTTTGATGGGAAGAGTTGTTAACTTAAGGGGGTCCCCTGCCCTGTGGTATAGTGAGAACTGTTCAGAAGTAATACTAAAGAGTCCAGTAAGGTGGAAGTTGGTCCCGTTTGTATCAGAACAGAGCAAGTATTCCATGGCATGTTGATGTCATTTCTGGCATAAGTAAAGGAACACTAAAAGCTGCATATCTGCTGTGTGAACATTCCATTTATATTATGAGGATATTAAAGGCCCACTTATCAGTACTCATGCGTGTGATATGGTCACGATGCAGCCAAATTTCATATCAGCCTACTCAGTGATATGCTTCTGTTAACATGGCAGGGAGGTCATTGTTTGCTGTGCGGTCCTCAGTCATGGTTTCGTAAAGTAGAATGCATACTTGTCCAGAATTTCGTTTAGCCCATTCATGGTGGAAGTGAGAACAAATCTAAATGAAAAAGTAGTGTTTAGAATTATGGCAAAGTCATATATTTTGTGTCATGGTGCTATATGTATTGAATGAATAAGACACCAACGGCAGTCTGCAAAGTGGTGTCAGTGACAATCACTCCAATTGGCTGTCAGCCGGGAAATGCAAATCAGTGCATGAGATAGATAAATGGTATACAATTTATTTCAGTTCTTTAAACCAAGCATTGCTTCCTTGCGGTCATCACCAGACAACTGCCTCACACTTTCACATGGGCTGTGATGAAAGTGTGG
Organism: Filicampus tigris; assembly: GCF_054856515.1. NCBI lineage: Eukaryota > Metazoa > Chordata > Actinopteri > Syngnathiformes > Syngnathidae > Filicampus > Filicampus tigris. Next base: position 408,987 of record NC_141233.1, read on the forward strand.
TGATATACATTGACCTCTTGAGGAGAGTTGCGCTCAACAGCACTCGTTCTGTCCAACACACGCTCAGTTACAAGCAACTCCTTTTCAAAAGATTACAATGTGTGAAGTACTTACCAAAACAATGTGATAAATGAAGAAATCCAAATGTCAAAAGTGTTGTTGACTTGACCACGATGCTGCGTGTGTAGACATGAACAGTATGTCGGTGGCTGTCAAGGCCGCCAGTCATACTTAATTCAATTGTACATCTGGCACCTGTGTATGGGACTACAAGGTTGATTTTTGGCATTACGTTTTATGTTGGGTTATATGCCAGTAATTGTCATATAATCCAAAATATAGTTAATTTGAACCAACGATTGGGTTAGTTTATAAGAAATAAACCAGACTTTTGACTCAACACAAACAATCCAAAAATTGGGTTAGTGAAATAACCCAACTGTTTTTAGAGTGTAGATGCCTAGGCAAATTCATCTCGACACAGACTTAAAGAGCTCCCGTCCCCGCACAAGACAGCTTTAGAGCGGGCGAGGGATAAGGGGAGTTACGACCCTTTAAACGGAGAGTCGGTATAGGGACCTTTCCCGATGGTCGCTCGGGTAAGCGGAATCTGACAGGTCCCGTCTCAAAATCTGTGCCAGTGGTTCTATGCATAAAACAGAGGAGAGCAGATAAAGGACAGCCCTGACGCACACCTGAGTGAACTGCTTTTGTCAAATTCCCATTGACCACAAATTTGTTGCTAATGTCCACCCACTCTATAAACCTTTTGGAAAGACCCAATTTTTGCAGTAACCTAAAGAGGAACTGGTGCGAAACTCGATCGAAGGCCTTCTCAAAATCCAAGTTTAGGACTACTAGCCGCATATTTCTGTCTCTTGCGTAGCAGATGGTGCCACGGATCAGCATGAGGCTGTCGGTGATCTTCCTCCGCGCTATGGCACAGGTTTGGTCAGGGTCGATCAATTCGTCCATTAAAACAGAAAAACGCAGAGGTAAAAGTTTACTAAAAAGTTTGCAATCAACATTTAAAAACGTAATGGGTCGCCAGTTACCAAGGTCAGTCTTGTCTCCCTTTTTATGCAATAGTGCAACTGTGTCTACTCTGAAGCTGTCTGGTAGTCGACTTGTTTTGTCCAATTTATTAAAAACAGTGTTTAGATCAGGTGCCAACATATCCCAAAAAGTAGAACTCGAGGCAGAATCAGCCCTCTCCTGGAGACTTTGCTTTTTTAAATTGTCTTTGACATTTATTTATTTCCTCTCGGGTAAAATCTTGTGTGAATAACACTTTGCCGGACACTTGTTTTCTCAATGAAATTTAATACCTCTGACATTATATACACACATATACTCTGACGGAAAGTGCCAGATGCACTTCATTTCTAGGATACAGCTAGCAATATTTATGTGTTCTCTTCTGGTGACATTTTTTGATATTGTTAACAATAAATATCTTATTTCGGATTTAACTTCAGTTGAAGCAACAGATGTGTCAGTGGTTGTATGAAGAGGGAGTACTTCAAATTTTTTAATGTTTAGAGATAATCCGGGCGCTTTAGAAAATTTCGAGATAGTGTTGAGAGTCTTGTCCACCTTTAATCTATCCTTTACAAATATACAGGTGTCATCCGCAAATTGTCTTATCTTAAATTCTTGATTGAAAATGTGAATCCCTTGAATATTCCCAGCATTATTAATAAGTAATGTTAACAGTTGTGTTGTCAGTATGAAAAGCTTGGGAGAAACCGGGCATCCCTGGCAAATATCACGTCATACTGTCAATCTCGGGGTCACTCCAGGGTTCCGAGAAACAGAGCTGCTGATGTCAGTGTAAAACATTTTCACAATATTACATTTATTCCCAAAACCCCCAAAGTGAAGCACTTAAAACAAAAAGGGATGTTCAAAAGCCTAAAAAAAAAATCTAGAAACAGTATATAACTGTCATTTGTGACATATTCACTCTAATCTAACAAATGAGTAATCAGCCTATGGTTATGTATGCTTCTACCCTTAATAAAAGCCTACTGACATTCATCAACTTGTTAAACTCATATCTAATCTATTCGCGAAAAATTTGTAATCATTACATATCAAAGTTATAGGTCGCTAATTTTGAAGTAAAAGTCTGTCTTTGTTAGGTTTTGGGATTAATGTGACAATTCTCTGTTTCATAGTACTGTAGGTGAGATTTGTGTCATTTTAAAACACACCAATATAACATTGTTTCATAAAGATGTTGCATGCACCCCACATGTGGTTCATTATTTGATTTTTGTAAAAGCTGGATAAGGATTTGCATTTTGGATTAAATTATTAGACCCATTGTTGCATGTGAGAATTATAGCAATCATGTGAGTAGTTATTTCACATTTTTAATGTTACAGAATTGTTATGCTTGTGTTTTGCACCGGGGTTAAAGACACAGGAAGCTCGTTGTGGGTTGAAGACAAGATGTTCTCTGTGGTTTTAGACTAGCGCTGTAAGTGAGCGCTATATGTTCCAAGCGCAACAGTTTTTTAAAATTTATTTGATGACAATGTTTGCTTCGAAGCTATTTCTCAGAAATGTATGTACTGGGTGAATTCAGGTTACTGGCATATTCGCGTAAACAGGGGTTTTTACAATCCGTTGATCTGCCAGATGTACTTGGTCAGTGCAAACGGTAAAATTCCCCCCAAAAAACGAAGCTTTAACAGAAAAACATCACGTTGTTTAACCACAAAAGGTTATCTAAATTAGCACAGGAACATCAGACGATATCTAAGCTTTTACGATTGGCTCTCTTGTAGTCACCTGACCACACAGATGGTTCTACAACATTTTAGAAGTCTATATAGAAGCCCCGCCTTCAGTGGAAAGCGTTCTTTTTCGTCCTGAGACGTAGCAGGATGCACTTAGACGTTGGATGCAAAATTAGAAGGGACATTTGTACGTTTTTTGAGCTCAGTGTAAGACGCTAGACAGACAGGAATATTTCAACTTCTTTTGGACACCTCTAAAATTCCATTGATGATCACGTAAAAATGAAAACAGACATTCTATTGAGCATAAGGGAGTCAGTAATCCATTATTTTCAAAAAGCCAATTTTATCTTATCTACTAATTAGACGTTGTGTAATTTAAGAACTGATCACTCTTGAATTCACCCTAAATTGAATTACCGTATACTTAAATGTATTTACTGCCTTTATTGAATTTGTACCTAATTTTTTATTTCTTTTCTTGATATGTTTGATACGTTCTATTTTTGTTGAATCATTCAATTGGTTGAATATACTATCATATAATTTAAGGATGGTTTTCTCTTTTTCCACAATAAGAGAAGAATCATGTTAAACCTATTACCATTTATGAATGTTCAGCTTTCTTTTAATTTTATTAAACATTTTGATTTATATAAATCCCCATTTATTACGTTTCAAGATTTTGGATTGTCAATTAGCAATTGTCATATTGATGAATGTATTACACGTCTGGTATGAACAACATTGATTTCTTTTTGTACGACTTACTACTTCTTTAATAAATTTGATCTAATTACAAGTCAAGTACTTTGTGACTTTATTATCATTTTAGTTACACATATGAACCATTCCACCTCTAATGTGAAAGCGTAACAATAACCATAACATCGTAATTGAATTCAATTACTGACTGTGGTACATTAAGTACAATTCACAAATCCAAGCAATCGTAACAAGGATTGTTAAAACCCTTAGGTCGTACCAAGTTGCTACACATTTAAAATGAGATAGAGCCGTTGTAAAAAAGGAGTGGTCAAATTATTCACATTAACTCCGAAGTAAGGTTATCCATTAATAGTGAGGAATCAAAGTTGGCCGGATTGACTCCTTAAATTAAAAGACGGTTAGAAACCTAAGCGAATCTATCTCAAAGCCAACTTGAGAAACTCCCATCCACGAGGAGACCACGTTAGAGCGGGCGGGGGACAAAGGGTAGTATTTACCCTTTACACAGAGAGTTGGCTGGCCGTCCCAATTTGGCCCATCGGTAAGTGGAATCTGATAACAAGCTAACTTCGATGTGTTGGCCAGAGGCAATCACCAGGTGCTAACATACGTGCAATAAAAAACACACTAATGAAGTGTGACCGGAGTACAACTGAACAAAAACATTTTTCTGATTGGGCACCTAATTTAGAAATAGATTTGATAACTATCAGAGATTGCTGTAATTATACCTATTATAATGACATTTTGTACATAATGGTGGCATTTGGTGATCACCTACTGAAGCGCACAAAAGCATGTGTCAATATTTCTGTAAGTGCAGACGTATGGCGTTAGATCGATGCCACAATTAAGTAAGCGTAATGTCAAATACCGCGTACAAAAATGTGTTTTGTGTGTATGTAATGTGATATACCATGTACAAGTGTTTCACGTGTATGTAATGTGAAATACCGCATACAAAAAGCATGTTTTGTTCCAAAATGTGTTTCGCGTGTACAAAACCGTCCACATGCACGCACAAGATGGTTTTTTTTACGCTTGCTTCTTTCTAATACGCGTACAATACGCTGATTCACGCTTGCGATTCAGGCGTTATAATAGTGCCACAATTCTTAACCAATCAGGAGTTGGACAGTAGGGTTATTTCTGATTGGCTGTTTACTATCCAATCGCGTATTACAGCAGTTAAGTACGATTCTGGGAAGCCTCAAACTCAAAACAGACGGTGTTCTTCACATTTTGTTGTTCTTATTGTTGTGGTATTAATTCAACAATAATATGCTTCTATAAAACATATTGTTTGTTTTATTTGTTTTTATAATCACCCGTCGCTGTGCATTTGCGTCTTCATCATTAGCCGCCATGGTAATTGATCGCCGCATCATTCCATTCTGTTGGGTACTCGGTTTCTCCCCACTCTCTTGATTACGATTGGTCAGTAAACAGCCAATCAGTTTTGTACACGCGAAACACATTTTGGAACGTACAAAACATGCTTTTTGTACACGCGAAATACTTTTGTACATGGTATTTCACATTACACACACACAAAACACATTTTTGTACGCGGTATTTGACATTACGCTTATGTAATTGTGGCATTAATCTAACGCCATACAGACGTGAAAGACGTGTAAACAAGCACGTGGAACAAGCATGCCCTGGCCACGCCTTGGCCCACCAGAATCCACTTCTTTCATGTCAGTGACCTTCCTATTGGAGCCTGTAATTCTACAACAAGGTGGAATTTCTTGAGAAAGTGTTTTGATACAGTATCAGGGTGTACAGAGGATGTTTGTTTTTGTCACTGCCAAGCTCATGTTCGTGGCCCTTCAAATCAGGTCACCAACTGGTCTCCAGGCCAGCCAGATCGTTCAAAAACCATTGAGAGATACTGACACTACTTACTTTTCTTTTTCGTGTTCTTCTAATTCACCTTCTAGTTCTGCTGTTCTTTTCACAGTTTCACACAGTGTGATGAAGGCCAGTTGAGCAAGTGGAACAAGTGATTTTATTGACGATTGCTGAAAAGTGCTACAATTTCATAAGCGCAGGTTCTTCTCACTCCTTTTCTGTTCCGTACAATTAAAAACACAACCAAAAAGCACAACGTTACCAAATGTCACAGGCAAAGAGAAGTGACATCTGATTTCAGTTACACTTGATATAAACTCTTAAAAAAATAATAATAATAAAATCACCATCACTACGACACAATGGTTCTTCTGTCACTGACATAATTGGCTTTGTGTCTTTAAAACCTGTTGCCATTCACCTGATATTTTTACCTGAATGCCTAAAAAGGTCCATCCAAAGTAAAACTGAAGCTGTATTTGAACAATTTGGAGTATCAGCATAGTTTTGGTCTCTTTTTGAAGATAACACATTGAATTCTTCTCCTCAACTGTCAGAATCTTTCTAAGTGCTACTGGCACTGAATTATGGAAGTTTGAATACTATTTTTTTTTTTTCTCCAAAAAATCTGCCTGGAAAATTATGTGTTAGCGTGGTGGACTAAATAACACAACAGGACTACAGCTCAAAGGCTCTTCCAATTCCATTTCAAATTTGACAATAATATGACAGAAAATGAGCATTTTACACTAGTTTTACTAATGTCCAGGCGAACCAAAAGTGTGGCATTTGGGTGATTCCATTGCAACCATGTTCACATATGTAGGAGAAAAGGCTGCTATTGTGGAATGCTTCAACAATCATGAGGTCTAATGAAAAGTAAGACTTGGCGCTATCATATCCTACATCCAGATTAAACAAAAACAAAAACATCAAAGAAGGTGATGCGATATGACGTGCGCTCTGGCGCACGGCTTGCTTGACGTTGCTGCCGGCGGCGTTGAAAGTGTGTTACATAAGTTACGCACAGTGTTTGTTTTTGTTCAAAAGAGTTTCCATGGGTTTTTTGGGGAAGAATTTCATTGGCCGTTGAATTCGTCAATAACCATTTTAGCACTTTTAGTTGTGACTGCAAACACAACTGACGAATCGTCCATATGCAGGGGTGGTACTATTTATGCACGATATGTTCATTGGCAGTTGTAGACCGAAAAAGACAGGAAACATTACTTTATTGGTTCAAGTAAGCAATCAACCAATCAAACAATAAGGTCCAGCCTATGTTTTGAAATCGCGTGTGGCTAAATCCGTCGAAGCTAACTCGATCTACGATGGAAAATATGTAAAAAATATGCAGATCTGATGGCAACCTGTTAACGGTTGCAGCAGCTAATAACGTGGCTTTATGGATGTCAGGCTTGTTGTGGACTAACTATATTACTGGAATACTTTTACTGGACCCATGTCGATGTAATACTATCATTTCTGATGGATTATGAAATTGTGTCGGACATTTGACGCTGAAATGGTGAGTTCCATATTTTTGTGTGTTAGCGATTGCTTTGACTGAAATGCTCGCCGAGCCTGCAGATATGATTGTATCTCATAATGTTTGGTATCATTCGAATCTGCGGAAACTCAGTTTTCTAACCATATATAACATGCCCAGGAATGCTTTAAGTTGTTCAGTATGTAGTGAATGTCCCGCGGGCACGATGCCATCGGCCCACCATTTTATTCATTATCATTTACACTTTTACAGCTTAGCACAAGGAGTCAGTTCATTCAGTTTCTTTTTTTAAAGATTCATGGAGTGATGCCATTCTCACCTGCACACTTGTGTTTCACAACACACTGTTTAGTGGAGAAACCTTTAGCACAAACACTGCAACTGAACGGTTTCTTCCCAGTGTGTGTTCTTGTGTGCTTTATTAAATCTGATTTATTAGAGGAGCTTTTGCCACAATCCAAGCAGATAAAAGGTTTTTCTCCACTGTGTCTTCTTGTGTGTTGGGTTAAGGATGTTTTTTTCGAGAAGCTTTTGCCACAAACTGAGCAGGAAAAAGGTTTTTCTCCACTGTGTCTTCTTGTGTGCTCTGTTAAATTTGACTTTTTAGAGAAGCTTTTGCCACAAACTGAGCAGGAAAAAGGCTTTTCTCCACTGTGTGTTCTTGTGTGTAGTTTTAAACTTGACTTTACGGAGAAGCTTTTGCCACAAACTGAGCAGGAAAAGGGCTTTTCTCCTCTTTGTGTTCTTGTGTGTTGTGTTAAATGTGACTTTAGAGTGAAGCTTTTTACACAAACTGTACAGGAAAAAGATTTTTCTCCAGTGTGTGTTATTGTGTGCTTTATTAAATCTGATTTATGAGAGAAAGGTCTACCACAATCTGAGCAGGAAAAAGGTTTTTCTCCACTGTGTGTTCTTGTGTGTAGTTTTAAACTTGACTCTACGGAGAAGCTTTTGCCACAAACTGAGCAGGAAAAAGGTTTTTCTCCACCGTGTGTTCTTGTGTGTAGTTGAGCTCGTATCGTGCAATACCCAATATTCCCCACTACTGTAATACCGTGCAATACTCAACATTCCCCACTACTGTTAGTCTAGTTTTATTTTTATCCAATGCTGTTCCTTACATTTCACTACAGCACTGCAGCACTGTCACTGTTTTTTCTCCACTGTGTGTTCTTGTGTGTTCTGTTAAACTTGACTTTGCAGAGAATTTTTTTCCACAAACTGAACAGGAAAAGGGTTTTTCTCCGCTGTGTGTTCTTGTGTGCTTTATTAGATATGATTTATGAAAGAAACGTCTACCACAATCTAAACAGGAAAACGTTTTTTCTCCACTGTGTGTTCTTGTGTGCTTTGTAAAAATTGATTTAGAAATGAAGATTTTGCCACAAACTGTGCAGGAAAACGTTTTTTCTCCACTGTGTGTTCTTGTGTGCTCTGTTAAACTTGACTTTGCAGATAATTTTTTTCCACAAACTGAACAGGAAACTGTTTTTTCTCCGCTGTGTGTTCTTGTGTGCTTCATTAAATATGATTTATGAGAGAAACATCTACCACAATCTAAGCAGGAAAAAGTTTTTTCCCCACTGTGTGTTCTTGTGTGCTTCATTAAATGTGACTTTAGAGAGAATTTTTTTCCACAAACCGAACAGGAAAAAGGTTTTTCTCCACTGTGTGTTCTTGTGTGTTCTTTTAAACTTGACTTTGCAGGGAAGCTTTTGCCACAAACGGAGCAGGAAAAAGGTTTTTCTCCACTGTGTGTTCTTGTGTGCAATTTTAAAGACCACTTTGAACTTAATGTTTTCCCACACTGAGAACATTCCCAGCATTTGTTGTCAGTGTGACATGCCCTATCACCTTTAGCTTGTTGATCATCATCATCAGTGTCAGGAGAGTGTGGTGATGTGCCATCACTTTGTGCTTCTGATGGTCCCCAGAGGTCACTATCTGTTGTCACGTGTTGACTTGAGCTGCTGCTTGGAGGCTCCGCCCCTCTGTCATCCTCACCCTCACCCTTGTCTTCATCTTCACGCTTTAAAGGTACAAAGGGCAGTGATGACTTGTTGATATCCGCCTTTTCCTCCCCTTCCTCCTCCTTTTTGATGTGAGTGATGTCTGGCTCCTTTTGCTCAGGACAAAGATATTTTTTACCTACGTCAGCAGGACACAAAAAGACAAACACACATTTGGTTTGGTCAAGTCAAACCTCAGGCCACTTTGATGTTGTGTATTATTGTTTCTACAGTGCTACCTTGACTTGTGCCTGCTGCACGCAGAGCGATGCGGCCGATCCCTTCTTAGACCGGAACATCAGGGGAAAAAAACCCCCCAAAAAACGGCTGGCTACTCAACCCCACACATGGATTCAAAAAATTCTGTTGGTCTCTTGTAAAACAAGACATTTGCATTTCAAATGATTACATAAATGAGTTTTTTTTCTCAGATTTTAAATAGTCCATGCCAAGGGTCACCAACTCCGGTCTTCAACTGCCAATAGTTCTTTGTTGAATTCCGTGCACGGCGCGTCATCTAATGACGTCACTACCGGGGTATCCACCATGTTGGAAGCGCTCTGGAGGCGACGTAAATACTGTTGTTGTACACAAAACATACTCGCTGTGTTTCTCTGTTGGTTTATTGTCGATGGCTGAAATATCTAAACATGGCCGTAGCCATATTTTAGAAGATGGCAAACCTCACTTGCCACTATCTTTCAAAATAAGCCAGCCGCTAGTATGACACAATTGGACTGTAATCGCATCTACAAGATCGATCAAATTACGATGCGCGTTTAGACATGTCTTTAGCTATTGTGTGCTGCAAGAATCCTTGGACTAAACAACAGCGGAGCGACCAATACTTACCGAGAGCTTGACATCGCTCTGAAGATGACCCCGTTGGGCCAGTGACGTCATCACACGCTGGGTCAAACCAGGCCATTCCCAGCTCACGAAAAAAAAAATGTCAATCAAGTTTTCTAAAACTTATTCAAGGCCTTTTCATTGCTTTTTCCCCCCAAAGTAAACGGCTGACCTGTTTTCTGAAGCTGAGCTGTGATTGGTCGTTACCTGAACCCTTAGCAGTTGTGATGTCATTTTCAGTCGACAGAAGTGACAAAATGGCCGCCCCCTTTTTCTTTGGCTAAAAAGGTGTGGATTTTTCTGCTTAAAGGAGAAATCAACCCAAACATTTTTTTTCAAGAATATGTTTCCAACACACGGCATTCTGATTAATATTGCGTTTATGCAATATAAGTTAAGCAGCAAAATCCACCTGTTTTGAGCCATCTCAGGGGCGGCCATTTTGTCATTTCTGTACACTGAAAATGACCTCACAACTACTCGGGGCTCAGGTCACCAATCACGGCTTAGCTTTAGAAAACAGGCGAGCTGTGATTGGTCGTTCCCTAAGCCCTGGGTAGTTGTAATGTCATTTTCAGTCGCCAGAAGTGACAAAATGGCCGCCCCCAGAGATGGCTAAAAACGAGTGGATTAACTCTTATTCCACAAACGCAATATTTATCAGAATGCCTTGTTTCAACTAGTGGGCTTACATAGAACATTCATTCATTCATTCATTATCCATACCGCTTATCCTCACAAGGGTCACGGGCGTGCTGGAGCCTATCCCAGCTGTCTTTGGGCAGTGGGCGGGGGACACCCTGAATTGGTTGCCAGCCAATCGCAGGGCACACAGAGACAAACATCCGCACTCACAATCACACCTAGGGGCAATTTAGACAGTCCAATCAACTTACCATGCATGTTTTTGGAATGTGGGAGGAAACCGGAGTACCAGGAGGAAACCCACGCAGGCACGGGGAGAACATGCAAACTCCACACAGGGAGGCCGGAGCCGGGATCGAACCCACGACCTCTGAACTGTGAGGTGGACGTGCTAACCAGTCGACCACCGTGCCGCCCTACATAGAACATATTCTTGAAAAAAATATGTTTGGGTTGACTTTGTCTTTAACTCATATTCCACAAACACAACATTAATCAGAATGCCATGTTTCAACTAGTGGGCCTGCTGGGAACATATTTTTGAAAAAAATGTGCTTGGGTTGATTTCTCCTTTAAAAGCAAATGTCACGCTGTCTACACTGACAACATTTCCGTCTTTTGTTGTCATCACCCACAAACTCCTCATTGACGTCATCATTGTGTTGTCACTCTCAGATAGTGTAGCTAAGAGGCCGTCTGCTTGCGGTCCTGCGCATTGATCACCATCAACTTCTGTTGTCATGTGTTGACATGAACTGCTGCTTGGAGGCTTCGCCCCTCTGCTCACCTCACATTTATTTTACCTTCATCTTCACTGTTCAAAGGGACACCAGTCGATGGCAGCTTGCACATATCCTCCTCCACCTCTTTAGTGTAGTGCGGGTCTTCTCTCTCCTCTTTCATGCAAGGTTGCTCCGACTCCTCCTCATTTTTGATGTAAAGAGACATCTGCTCCTCTTCCTCTTTGAAATGGTGGACTTCCTCATTCCCCTCTTCCTCTTTAATGTGAGCGCACTCTGGCCACTGCTGCTCAGCTCGAACATCTTCACTGATGTCTGCAAGACAAGAAGTCAAATACACATGGTTGATGTGTAGAATGAAGGTGATTAGGACAGCCAGACAATTTCAGATTACAACATACTGTTTGGCATTTGCAAACTGACTTACTGATGCATTTTGGGGGGAGTCCATCTTTGCACAGGGTCTGACATTGCACCTTATTTAGTGGTGGCCCTATCAAAAGCGGTATTGGCCTCCTATATTCATGACATAATGCAGAAGTTTAAGAGATTATTTGTGTCTTTACACTGTGTCATTTAAGCTCCTTTATTAAATCATTGTTGCGAATGCATTCATTTCTATGGCGATGAACTAACCTCACTAAAAATAGAATCATTGCAGTTGAAAAAAATAACGGCGGTCGACTGGTTAGCACGTCTGCCTCACAGTGCAGAGGTTGTGGGTGTGAATCCAGCCCCGCCCTTCTTGTGTGGAGTTTGCATGTTCTCCGAGTGGTTAGGTGGGTTTTCTCCGGGTACTCCGGTTTCCTCCCACATTCCAAAAACATGCGTAGTAGGTTCATTGGACACTCCAAATTACCCCGAGGTGTGAGTGAGTGCGAATGTTTGTCTTTGTGTGCCCTGCGATTGGCTGGCAACCGGTTCAGGGCGTACCCCGCCTACTGCCTGAAGACGGCTGGGAAAGCCTCCAGCACGCCTGCAACCATTGTGACATAACCGGATTGGATAATGGATGGATGAATAAATATTAAAGGCCCAATGTGTAGAATTTAGTGCCATCTTGTGGTGAACTGATAAAATGCAATGACCGAATCTCTTAAGTGAGTGCATTTTGAAGTGCATGCAGTACGGTGCCTCAGAGATACCATACGTTGCAAGCCTACCACTATAGATAGACTGGGCCAATTATCGGTAAGATAATTGGCATTTTGGCTATTATTGGCATCAGCCTTTTCTTAGGGTTTGGAGAACTTCCCTCATGGCAGCAAGAGTCACGGTGTTCCAGCCCAGCTTCTTACCGAGAAAACAAAAGGCACCTGGTGATGTCTGGGCCGCTGGGTCCAGTTTTTAGGTCAGTTCGTTCTGTCACGAAATGCGTGGAGGAGGACCCTAAAGCAGGAGGCAAAAATCAAGTGCAGTCTAAAGTATTTAATTAAAAGAAAACAAAAAAGGCCAACAAGGCACTGAAATAACTAAAAATCAACATGGATCAAAAGGAAACTAAACAAACACTAGGACTTGACTTTGACAACGGACCATTGACAAATGACAACAAACTGACTGAACAAAGGACTGAACAAAAGCGCTGAACTAAATACAGACAATTTGAAACAACGAGGAACACCAGGACAAGAGACAGAGGGTAGGAGGGAGCTGATTGGCTAACACCATGGACCGGGATGACAAGCACAGGTGGACTCAATAATTTAACGAGAGACAGACAAAGGAACAAGGAAAAATAAACTCAAAACACAAACTATGACACTTGTATTGGTTTGTGTTTCTTTAACCTTAATCCAAAATGTTTTGTTTTGCTTCTCTAATATGCATAATTTGATCCATACATTCAAAATGTGGTATGAACTCGGAATGGGAAAAAAAACAAATATTAGGAGGAACCATTCCAAATTAGTATATTCTAATGACCTAGGTATGTTATGTCTTTTAGTGTTAGGTATTGCCATCGAGGGTTTGTGGAAAACAGGTTATGCAGTGTTAACTTTGAGTAGAGGGATTTCCGAAATGCAACACTCAAAGTCAAAGTGACCGTGAGGCAGCGCATATCCTCTCGCTGTTTGATGTCAACTTGCGGGTACACAGAAACTGTTTTGGTTTTTAATAAACGTGCGTTTGCTGACTCGGGCCTCCTTAATTCGTAGTAGACGCTACAAAATGTCAGCGTACCACAACAGGACATGCGTGCGGTGTTCACTCAAATGCACACGGTAGCCTGTGTGTGCTAACTATCAAGCTTCCAGAAACGACTGTCCCTATGCCATAAATGAAATCGAGCATCAGCCACAACGTGCTTCCTTTTTAGATGCCCGTTTATCACCGCCGTGTTGCTATGAAAGGGAGATTTACATCGTTTTAATTAATTTTGTCAAATACGCCCGGACTTTGGGATTCTGTTGTTAACTTTTGGGAATAAATTTACCCAGGAAGTTTATCATCCCCATTGCTCGCAGAAGTCCTTTTTTCTCAGTTGGAGCTGGCATATCCAAAATTGCTTGCACTTTGGTTTTGTCTGGCACCACTCCATCCGCTGTGAGCTTGTCTCCCAAGAATGTCATTTCTGTAACTCCAAACAAACATTTCTCTCTTTTTAGTTTAAGTCCATTCATTTTAACTCTGTGTAGCAGCTTCTCAAGTCTCTCATTGTGTTGTTGTTCTGTGGTTCCCTAAACAACTAAATCGTCAATGTACACAAGTGTTCCCTCCAGACCTTCTATGATCGACCCCATAGCTCTATAAAAGATCTCAGGCGCTGACTTTATCCCAAATGGCAGCCTCAGAAAGCAGAAACGCCCAAATGGTGTGTTGAAGGTGGTGTACCTGCTGCTTTCTGGGTCGAGCTTCAGATGCCAAAATCCATGCGAGGCATCTAATTTGCTGAAGTAATTTGCACCTGCCACGTCACTCAGGATCTCTTCACGCTTGGGAATTTGGTAATGTTCTCTTTTAATGTTTTCATCCAGATCTTTAGGGTCTAGGCAGACACGTAACTCATGGGAGTTCCTCTTTTTAACACATGTGATGGAATTCACCCAGTCGGTGGGTTCTTCCACCCTCTCTATGACTCCCATCTGTGTCATTCTGTTCAGTTCCTTTTTTAATCCAACTTTGAGAGGGGCTGGCACTCCCCTCGGGGCATATACTACAGGTTTGGCATCTTCCTTGAGCCGTATTTTGTAAGTGTAAGGTAGCGTACCATGTCCTTTGAAGACAGAAGAGTATTTGTTCACTATACTCTTACTACATTCACTTCGAACAGTTTGTTGTTCATTTTGTCTTTTTTAACATCATTGCTGTTGATTTGGTAAATTCTTTTCACCAATCCAAGCTCTTCGGATGCCTTGTTTCCTAGGATTGACTCCAGTCCACTTGGCACAATTGTGAACATTAATTTGTGTAGTTTTCCCTTTGCTGTCACTTTTAGCCGACAACATCCCTTTGTTTTTATTGTCTGATTGTTGTATGTTTTCAATATCATGGCCTTGTCTGTGACTCTTTTCGGTTTCTCTTCAAGTGATTTCAAGTCTTTTTCATTAATTAGATTTGCTTTTGCTCCTGTGTCAATTTTAAAAGTAACTAGTGACCCATTGACTAGCAGAGGTGCAATCCATTTATCTTCTTTTACGGCATTTAGAGCACGCCCTCAGTCACCTTTAGTTTGTTGCTGCACACCGTCTTCCTCACATGACACCATTTGGATGAAAAAAGTGTCACTTAAGTCATCACTGTCATCTGTGTATTCCCGCACAGTGTGTATCTTTTTCTTGGTGTGGCACATTTTTGCATAGTGATTTTGCTTCTTACACTTTTGCACATGTTCTCCCAAATGCAGGACACTGCTTGGGCTCGTGCGTTTCTCCACACTTTTTACAGCTGAACAGAGCTTGGTCATTGTCACTGTTTTTGTTCTTTTTCTTGTTCATGAATCGTGGTTTTTCCTTTCTTTGTCACTGCTTTCACGGACTCGGTTACTTCATAAGATGGCGCTGCTTGGAAAGTTAGCACGTGTTGCTTTGCTAGCTCGTTAGCTTGGCATGTCTTTATTGCACTTTCCAATATTAGGTCCGCTTCCGTCAACAGCCTCTCTCTTAACTTCTTCTCATTCGTCCCGAACACAATCTGATACCTTACCATTGAGTTTTTCAGATCGCCAAAGTTATAGGACTTTGCTTTAATTTTGAGATCGGTGAGGAAATTATCAAAGGACTCACCAGCCTGTTGGAGTTTTGAACGAAACACATTTCTCTCACAAGTTTCATTTTTCTTAGCAAGACAGTGCTCATCAAATTTCTGTAGGACCCTATCAAACTTGTCTTTGTCTTCAGGGTCATCATATACAAATGTGTTGAATACCTCGATGGCCTCCGCTCCGCTTTTCCATCTACTGTAGAGGATATCCAGAGGGCAGCTCTGACGCACATTCCGCGAGACAAGTTCTTTAGGAGTCGGCGTAGTGCTTCCTGGAGGGATGGAGATCCGACCTATATTGATGCTATTGGAGTACCTCGAGGTGTACCAGATGAGTATAAACTGGTTGATCAGATTGCAGCTGGTTGGGAGTCCATTTTTATTTGGATCACGCCGAATAAAAATGTTGACAGGATCAACTGCCTCCACTACAATGTGCAGAAACTGGGTAACTATACTGAAGCAGGATTTCTTGCTATCAAAGAACAATTGGCAGCCACCTCTCTCATGACGTTCTAGAACCGCATAGCGGTTGACAAGCTCCTGGCGGAAAAGGGTGGGGTGTGCGCCATGTTTGGCGACCGGTGTTGTACATTCATACCTAACAACACGGCCCCGGAGGGGTCCCTCACCAGGGCCATCGATGGCCTCCGCGTTCTCAACCACAAGATGAAGGAGCACTCTGGAGTGGACACGTCTCTTTGGATGGAGTGGTAGGAAAGAACATTTGGTAGATCTCAAGGACTTGGTTTCCTCTGTCCTGGTTTCTGTTGCTGTGTTTGCAGCTATCCTCACGTTGTGTGGGTGTTGTTGTAATCCTTGTCTTAGAGCACTGCTCACCCGGTTGATCACTACAGCTATTGCACCTACGACGTCCAAATTGAATGATGTTTATCCGTTATTTCTTTATCGTACAGTTGAGAGTAATGATGACACTGATGACACTTGTTTTGATGCTCTTGTTGACCAGATGGTGATCAGTTGACAGCTCCGCCCCTCTCTTCACCCGAGTGTCCAAAACATGCGGCCGCAAATCCGATGATACGACTACAAAGTCGATCATCGAACTGCGGCCTAGGTATCCTGGTGCCAAGTGCACATATGGACACCCTTATGTTTGAACATGGTGTTCGTTATGAACAATCCGTGATGAGCACAGAAGTCCAGTAACCGAACACCGCTCGGGTTCAGATCGGGGGGGCCGTTCCAGGCCGAACACGCTCCTACAAAATCTGTGACATCTTTTTTCAAGTCCGGCCACCAGAACCTTTGCATGATCATGGCCGAGGTGCGATTAACACCCGGGTGGCACGCCACGTTGGACGAATGTCCCCATAGTAATACCTCGTGCCGAAGTTCGGCCGGCACAAAGAGACAACCAGGAGGACACCCCTCCGGTAGTGGAATGTCACGAGCGGCTTCCGAGACTTTCTGTTCAATCTCCCACTGGAGCATTCCTACAATACATGAACCCGGCAAGATTGCCTCGTGCCGCGCCTCATCAACTGCGGGGTCGTGAAGACGCGACAAGGCGTCTGGCTTTTGATTGCGAGATCCTTTGCGATAGGTGAGAGTGAAATTGAACCAGGTAAAAACAGCGCCCACCTGGCTTGACGGGTGTTCAGGCGCTTCGCAGAGCGAATGTATTCAAGGTTCTTGTGGTCAGTGAATACGGAGAAAGGTTCCTTGGCACCTTCCAGCCAGTGACGCCATTCTTGAAGGGCTAAGACAATGGCCAGGAGCTCCCGGTTCCCCACGTCATAGTTGGACTCGGCTGGAGAGTTTCCTGGAGAAGAAGGCGCAGGGGTGGGGCCTTTGGTCGACTGGGGCCCATTGAGAAAGTACCGCCCCTACCCCTGAATTAGAAGCATCAACCTCAACGACAAAAGGGAGATCAGGGTTAGCATGAATAAGCACTGGTGGACTAGTAAATTACTTCTTTAATTCTTTGAATGCTTCATCGGCGCTATCGTTCCACCGAAACTGCAGGTTGCTGGACGTTAAACGAGTTAAAGGGGCTGCGACCTGACTGTAGTTTCTAATAAACCTCCTGTAGAAGTCAGCGAAACCAAGAAATCTCTGTAACTGCTTCCTAGAGGTAGGGTTTGGCCAGTCTACCAGGGTCCGTGTCTTAACCGGATCAGCTCGCAGTTGTCCCTTTCCAATGATAAACCCCCAAAACGGTACCGATTCCACGTGAAATTCGCATTTCTCGGCTTTAACGTACAGTCGAATCTCCAATAACCGCTGAAGGACCTTACGGACATGTTGTCTATGTTCCTGATTATCCTTAGAAAAGATCAGAATATCATCTAGATAGACGAAGCCGAATACATTTAGCATATCTCAGAGGACATCATTGATAAAACTCTGAAAAACGGCCGGTGCATTTGTCAGCCCGAATGGCATCGCTAAATATTCGAAATGACCGAGGGGTGTCTTGAACGCCGTCTTCCACTCGTCACCTTCTCTAATACGGACCAAATGGTAAGCAATGCGCAAGTCTAATTTAGAAAAAAATGGTTGCAGACTGCAATGGGGCGAAAGCGGAATCCAACAAGGAAAGTGGGTACTTATTCTTGATCGTGATGTCATCAAGACCTCGATAAACTACGCACGGTCTTAGGGTCCCGTCTATTTTATCAATAAAAAAAAAACAGCACCCAGTGGTGAAGTGGACGGACGAATGTGGCCTGCTGTCAGTTCACCGGAGATATAATCCCTCAATGCTGCCTGCTCTGGTTGCGACACTTGATAGCGGCGAGAGCTAGGGAGAGCCGAATTAGGCGCAACGTCAATGGCGCCATAATATGGCCGATGTGGCGGTAAGGTTTGTGTAAGGTCCTTACTGAACACCTTCTTAAAGTCATGATATTGACGTGGCACATAATCCAAATTAATTTCCTCCTCTGGAGGTATGACCGATAGTGTGTTCTCCGGCACAGCAGACTTAAGACAATGAGCATGACAAAACAAACTCCAATTTTCTATAGCTGGGCGACCCCAGTTAATGTCCGGGTTGTGCATCTTGAGCCATGGTAGGCCTAATACGACAGGTGCCGCACGAGACGGCATGACAAAAAATTGACGCGTTTCAGAATGTTTAACAGACAGACGGAGCAATATGGGACACGTGACAAATCTGCTAAAGGTTGCCCATCAAGATCAGTAACCCTTTTGACCTTGGTCAGCTCTTCGGTTGAGCAACCCAAGGCTTCCACTAAGTCGGGATCAATAAAACAGTCATCTGCCCCTGAATCAATAAGCGCAGTAACATTAACATGTTTGCCAAGCACACACAATTCGCCCCTAAGCTCAAGTCTTTTTGAGTCTGTTGAATCACTGGAAATTCGTCCTATGGAGGCCACAGTATTGTTAGAGTCCGGACCCCCCAAAAAGGAAGGTGCACAGCTGAAGGGAACGAATCCCCACTCCAGCTGGGCTGCAAATAACAGAGAGAGAGAGAGAGAGAGAGAGAGAGAGAGAGAGAGAGAGAGAGAGAGAGAGAGAGAGAGAGAGAGAGAGAGAGAGAGAGAGAGAGAGAGAGAGAGAGAGAGAGAGAGAGAGAGAGAGAGAGAGAGAGAGAGAGAGACAGGGAGCGCCTAGAGCAAAACATGACACTGGCGAAAAATTGGATATTTTTAAGTCGCAATACTCGAGTACTCAAAAACGGGGTCTGCAGGACCCCCAAGAACCCCTCGATGTTTTCATCAAAGGAAAATCCCGGTAAATTTGACCTACGTTTACGAAACCTGGGAGGCACGTGTAGCACCCTCAGACCTACCAAAAGTTTTTTTGTCCCCATGCCCGAACATGTACAGGGGTCTGCAGGGACCCCAAGAACCCCTCAATTTTGTTATCAAAGTAAAGTCCTGGTAAGTTTGACCTACGGCTATGAAAACTGGGAGGCATGTGTGGCACCCCCAGACGTAGAATAAGTCTTTGATACCCATGCCTGAACATGTACAGGAAGTGAGTTATGAGGATTCTCAAGTAGAACATTAGCCCATTTGTGATCATTTCATCATATGTTTATGATGAAAATTTATTGAAAACTTTTAATTTCATCGCACGCTGTTGCCACAGCAATGCAATGATTATGAAGAAAAATGATGCCGTTTTTGAGTGTCTAAACCTGTGCGAAAACCCGTGAAGATTTTGCACACACATCAGACATGGCGGAGACATCTGTAACAGCCCAAGACCTACAAAAATAGTATCTTATAGCCATAGGCTAAATCTTACAGTAAGTCCGCCATTTTTACTTAATTTTGGAATCGGCCGATTTTATGGCCTTTTTGTAGAGGTCATATTTTAACAAACTCCTAGAGATTTATCCGTTCGTCTACAAACTTAAGGTGTTTCGCCTAAACATGATAAGATGAAAAGTTATTGCAAGTTTTTTATTATGTTGCACGCTGTTGCCGTGGTGATGAGCCATTTGCAAAGACAAATTACGCTGTTTTTGACAATCTAAACCTTTGCGAAAACTCATGCACCTTTGGACATACAATCAGACCAGGCATAAACACAGACAATTTTTATTGTCTTATGTGCAAGTACCCCAATTAGGCCAGGGTTGCGAGGGTCCGTTATAGCCCGGAAAGTCTCGGTAAGTTTGACCTACGTTTACGAAACCTGGGAGGCACATGTAGCACCCTCAGACCTACAAAAAGTTTTTGGTCCCCATGCCCGAACATGTACAGGGGTCTGCAGGGACCCCAAGAGCCCCTCGATTTGTTTCATCAAAGGAAAGTCCCGGTAAGTTTGACCTACTGCTATGAAAATCGGGAGGCACGTGTAACACCCTCAGACCTACAAAAATCCTGTGGTCGCCATGCCTGAACATGTGCAGGTACTCAAAAACGGGGTCTGCAGGACCACCAAGAACACCGCCGATGTTTTCATCAAAGGAAAGTCCCAGTAAGTCTGACCTATGTTTACGAAACCTGCGAGGCACATGTAGCACCCGCAGATCTACAGAAATTCGTTGGTCCCCATTCCCGAACATGTACAGGGGTCTGCAGGGACCCCAGGAACCCCTCGATTTTGTTATCAAAGGAAAGTCCTGGTAAGTTTGACCTACGGCTATGAAAACTGGGAGGCATGTGTAGCACCCCCAGTGGTACAAAAAGTCTTTCATACCCATGCCCAAATATGTACAGGAAGTGAGTTATGAGGATTCTCAAGTAGAACGTTAGCCCATTTGTGATCATTTACAGGGGCCGTACATTTACCCCCAAGTCCGAGATGGTTCACTCGATTGACTTCAAATTTGAGTTGTACCATCTCATCATGTGGGACAACAATTGGGGAAAATATTTTACGTTTTCGAAACACTATATGACAGGGGCTGAGCATCAAACTTTGCATTTCGTAATTCCTTTTTAACGAAGGATTCTGGGTTGTACGTTTCTATGAAATTTTGGTGGTGTAAGTAACAGCTTAAGACCTACAAAAATGTCTTAACATTACAGGAAGTCGACCATTTTGAATTTACTTTGGAATTGTCACAACTTTTTGTGACTATCATAGTGGTCATATTTTAACAGACTCCTCCTATTTATCAGCATTTATCTGATTGTCTTCAAACTTTGCATGCTTCATCTAAAGTCTTCAAACTTTGCATGCTTCATCTAAAGATGTTTAAGATTAAAAGTTATTTGAAATCTTTTTATTTCGTTGTCCAGGAAGTGAGAGATGAGTAGTTGAAATGTTCAACTTCGGTCCATTTGTGAACATTTACAGGGGTCACACAAATGCCCCCTAGTCCGAGATGGTTCACCCGATTGACTTCAAATTTGGGTTTTACCATCGCAACACTTGGGGAAAAAAACATGGAAAAATATTTTACGTTTTCAAAACACTTTTTGACGGGAGCTGAGCATCAAACTTTACGTTTCATAACTCCTTCTTAAAGAAAGATTCTGGGTCGTACGTTTCACCTACATCTTGGAAAATTTGGTGGTATATGTCACAACCTAAGACCTACAAAAACGTCTATTTTTTTAGCCATGTGCTAAACCTTACAGGAAGTCAACCATTTTGATTTTAGTTTGGAATTGTCGCACCTTTTTCGGACTTTCATAGTGGTCATATATTAACGAACTCCTCCTAGAGCATTTATTAGATCATCTTCAAACTTTTCATGCTTCACCTAAAGATGTTTAAGATGAAAAGTTATTGAAATCTTTTTATTTCGTTGTACGATGTTGTAGTGGTGATGCGCTGTATATCATATAAGTAAGTGTTTTGGAGGATCTAAACTTGGCGAAAACTCATGAAACTTGGCACGCACATCAGACCTTGCATGAAAATAAATATTTTGGAGATATCTTCTGCTATTTTCCAAAACTGGCTCCATAGCGCCACCTACAAATTTTAAACTAAGCGTTCCCAGTTCTGCATTTCATGTACATCTGTGAAAAGATTTTTTATTTCATTGCATGCTGATGCCACGCCGATGCAGTGTTCAAAAAGAAAAATGATGCTGTTTTTGAGGGTTTGAATCTGGGCAAAAACCTGTGAAACTTTGAGCACACATTAGACCTGGCAAAAAATAAAAACTGGAGATTTTGTGTGCTTGTTTAAAAAAATGTCCCAATAGATCCCTTTACACATATTTAAGGACGCATTCACGGTCCTACATTTTACCTAGATCTGTGACAGTTTGGAGACATCTGTAAAAGCCCAAGACCAATAAAAAAGTATCTTATAGACATAGGCTAAATCTTACAGGAAGTCCGCCATTTCGACTTTATTTTGGAATAGGCCGACATTTTTGCCCTATTGTAGAGGTCATATTTTTCCAAACTCCTCCAAGAGATTTTATCCGATCGACAACAATTTTGAGTGTTTGATGAAAAGTTTTTGAAAGTTTTATTTTTTCGTTGCACGCTGTTGCCGTTGTGATGAGCCATTTGCAAAGATACATTATGCTGTTTTTCATGGTCTAAACGTAGGCGAAAAATCATGCACCTTTGGACAAACATAGGGAGTGGCATAAACACCTGCAGTTTTTATGCTTATTGTCCTTTGGGCAAGTGCCCCGAATTGCAAGTACCCCGACTTGCAAGTACCCCAACTTGGCCAGGCTTGCGAGGGCCCGTGATAGCTGCTCGCATCGCAGCTCTAGTTAGGGCCCGAGCAGCGATAGCTGCAAGTACCCTATTGTTTTCGTAGAAATTCTTATTAGGGCCCAAGCAGCGATAGCGGCAAGGACCCTATTGTTTTCGTAGAAATTCTTCTTCTTATTATTATTGTGTGAAGGCGAAGGCCTTCACACATATGTTATTCTACACCATTCAACTTTATTATTATTATTATTCTATTTTATTACTCACACTTTTTCGGCGTGCTTCTACGCCCACATTTTTCAACCGATTCTCGCCATTCCAACTTCAATATATTCCAAAGATTCACGCCAACAATGGGGTACTTTTTCCTCATTCAAAAAATTTACGGTTTCCCCCAAATTCCCTGTTTTTCACCCCCCAAAAAAACATTCATTTCCAATGGCATATTCAACATTTCCCATTTCCACCATTCCGATTTCGAATTCATAAGATTCAACTCAGATTGGTAAAGCTTTTCAACACAGCCACAGTTCCTACTTACCAAAAATTTCAACTTATTCACCCGTAAAAAACCCACAAAAATTATTCACCATTCATTTCCATTGACACATTCGATTTTTCACATTTACACCATTCCAATTTCCACAAATTCAAGTCATTCAACTCATTCAGCTCACATTCACCTATTCAAGACCCCCAAAATTCCTACTTCCCACACTTTCAACTCATTCACCATCAAAAACCCCACAAAAATTCCACTATTAACCATTAATTTCCATTGGAACATTAAACTTTTCACATTTAAACCTTCCCAATTTACACATAATCAAGTCATTCAACTCATATTCAGCTTTTCAACACCACCAAAATTCCTACTTTCCCACACATTCAACTCATTCACACTTGAAAAATCCACAAAAGATCAACTATTCACCAACGATTTCCATTGGAACATTCAACTTTTCACATTTACACCTTCCTAATTTCCACAAATTAAAGTCATTGAAGTCATTCAACTCATTCAGCTCATTAAATTTTTCAACTTTTCACCCCTAACATTTACGGTTCCCCCACAATTCAACCTTTTTCAACCCCCCAAAAAACATTAATTTCCAATGGCATATTCAAACATCAACTGCTTCCACATACTTCATCCGATTCAACCCGTTCAAATTATTCCAAAAATTCATGTCATCACAACTTCTATTTTTTTCACCCCTAACATTTACGGTTCCTCAATATTTCCCATCTTTCACCCCCAAAAATCCTATTAATTTTAAATGTCACATTCAACATTTCACATTTACACCATTCCAATTTCCAAAAATTCAAGACATTCAACTCATTCAACTCAAATTTAGCTTTTCAACACTAGACTGGGGATACTCACCCCGAATGTGCGGCGGCCATCTTGGGCAGGGACATTAGCGAGACTGGGGATACTTATCCCGAGGTCTCCCCAGTGCGGCGGCCATCTTGGACGGGGACATTAGCTTGACTGGGGATACTCGCCCCGTGGTCTCCCCGGTGAGGAGGCCATCTTGGTCAGGGACATTAGCTCGACTGGGTATACTCGCCCTGAGGTCTACGCGGTGCGGCGGCCTTCTTGGTCAAAGACATTAGCTAGACTGGGGATACTCACCCCGCGGTCTCCCCAGTGAGGAGGCCATCTTGGTCAGGCACATTAGCTAGACTGGGGATACACGCCGATAGGTCGCCCTGGTGCGGCAGCAATCTTGGACATGGATATTAGCTAGACTGGGGATACTCACCCCAAGGTCTCCCCGGTGCGGCGGCCATCTTGAGCAGGGACATTATCTAGAATGGGGAGACTCGCACCGACCGAAGTCTCCACAGTGGGCGGCCATCTTGGTCAGGGACTTAAGCTAGACTAAGGATACTCACCCAGAGGACTCCCTAGTGTGGCGACCATCTTGGTCAGGGACATAAGCTCGACTGGGGATACTCACCCCGAGGTCTCCCCAGTGCGGCGGCCATCTGGGGAAGGGACATTAGCTAGACTGGGGATATTCGCCCCGTGGTCTCACCGGTGCAGCGGCCGTCTTGGTCAGGGACATTAGCTCGACTCGGTATACTCGCCCCGAGGTCTATGCGGTGCAGCGGCCATCTTGGTCAGGGACAATAGCTAGACTGGGGATACTCACCCGGATGTCTCCCCGTTGCGGCGGCCATCTTTAACTTGGACATTAGCTAGACTGGGGATACTCACCCCGAGGTCTCCCCGGTGCGGCGGCCATCTTGGTCAGGGACAATAGCAAGACTGGGGATATTCGCCCCGTGGTCTCCCCGGTGAGGAGGCCATCTTGGTCAGGGACATTAGCTCGACTGGGTATACTAGCCCCGAGGTCTACGCGGTGCGGCGGCCATCTTGGTTAGAGACATTAGCTAGACTGGGGATACGCACCCCGCGGTCTCCCCAAAGAGGAGGCCATCTTGGTCAGGCATATTAGCTAGACTGGGGATACACGCCGACAGGTCTCCCTGGTGCAGCGGCAATCTTGGTCAGGGACATTAGCTAGGCTGGGGATACCCGCCCCGAGGTCTCTTCGTTGTGGAGGCCATCTTGGTCAGGGACAATAGCTAGACTGAGGTTACTTGCCTATAGGTCTCCGCCGTGCGGCGTCCATCTTGGTCATGGATATTAACTAGACTGGGGATACTCGCCCCGAGATCTCCCCGGTGCGGTGGCCATCTTGGTCAGGGACATTAGCTAGACTGGGGATACTCATCCTGACGTCTCCCCGGTGCGGCGGCCATCTTGGTCAGGGACATTAGCTAGACTGGGGATACTCGACCCGAGGTCTCCCCGGTACGGCGGCCATCTTGGTCAGGGACATTAGCTGGACTGGGGATACTCGCACCAAGGTCTCCCAAGTGGGCGGCCATCTTGGTCAGGGACTTAAGCTAGACTGAGGATACTCACCCCTAGGTCTGCCTGTTGCAGCGACCATCTTGTTCAGGGACATTAGCTAGAAAGGGGATACTTACCCGGAGGACTCCCTAGTGCGGCAACCATCTTGGTCAAGGACATTAGCTAAACTGGGGATACTCACACAGAAGTCTCCCCAGTGCGGCGGCCATCTCGTGAAGGGACATTAGCAAGTCTGGGGAGACTCACCCCGAGGTCTCCCAGGTGCGGCGGCCATCTTGGTCAGGGATATTAACTAGACTGCGGGTACTCGCCCCGTGGTCTCCCTTGTGCGGCGGCCATCTTGGTCAGGGACATTAGTGAGACTGAGGATACTTGCCCGGAGGTCTCCCCAGTTCGGCGTCCATCTTGGTCAGGGACAATAGCTAGACTGGGGATACTCGTCCCGTGTGCTCCTTGGAGCGGCGGCCATCCTGGTCAGGGACATTAGCTAGACTGGGTATAGTCGCCCTGAGGTCTCCCCAGTGCTGCGGCCATCTTGGTCAGGGACATTAGTTAGACTGGGAATACTCCCCCCGAGGTCTCCCCGATGCGGCAGTCATCTTTGACAAGGACATTAGCTGGACTGGGGATACTAGCCGTAAGGTCTCCCCGGTGCGGCGGCTATCTAGGTCAGGGATATAAGATAGACCGGGGATACTCACCCTGACATCTCCCAGGTGCGGCCGCCATCTTGGTCAGGGACATTAGCGAGACTGGGGATACTCACTCCGAGGTCACCCCGGTGCGGCGGCCATCTTGCACAAGGACATTAGCTAGACTGGGGATACTGCCCCCGAGGACTACCCAGTGCGGCGGCCATCTTGGTCAGGGACATTAGCTAGACTGGGGATACTCCCCCCGAGGACTACCCAGTGCGATGGCCATCTTGGTCAGGGTCTTAAGCTAGACTGGGGATACTCACCCCGAAGTCTGCCTTTTGCGGCGACCATCTTAGTCAGGGACATTAGCTAGACTGGGGATACTCACCTCAAGGTCTTTCAGGTGCGGCAGTCATTTTGGTCAGGGACAAAGCTAGACTGGGGATTCTCACCCTGACGATTCCCCTGTGCGGCGTCCATCTTGGTCAGGGACATTAGCTAGACTGGGGACACTCACCCCGAGGTCTCCCCGTTGCGGCGCCCATGTTGGTCAGGGACATTAGCTAGACTGGGGATACTCGCCCCGAGGACTACCCAGTGCGGCGGCCATCTTGGTCAGGGTCTTAAGCTAGACTGGGGATACTCACCCCGAAGTCTGCCTGTTGCGGCAACCATCTTAGTCAGGGACATTAGCTAGACTGGGGATACTCACCTCAAGGTCTCTCAGGTGCGGCAGTCATTTTGGTCAGGGACAAAGCTAGACTGGGGATTCTCACCCTGACGATTCCTCTGTGCGGCGTCCATCTTGGTCAGGGACATTAGCTAGACTGGGGACACTCACCCCGAGGTCTCCCCGTTGCGGCGCCCATGTTGGTCAGGGACATGAGATAGACTGGGATACTCACCATGACGTCTCCCCGGTATAGCGGCCATCTTGGTCAGGGACATTAGCTAGACTGAAGATACACACCCCGAGGTCTCCCCGATGTGGCAGCCATCTTGGTCAGGGACATTAGCTTGACTGGGGATACTTACCCCGAGGTCTCCCCAGTGCGGCGGCCATCTTGGACGGGGACAATAGCTAAACTGGGGATACTCGCCCCGTGGTCTCCCCGGTGCAGCAGCCGTCTTGGTCAGGGACATTAGCTCGACTAAGTATACTCACCCCGAGGTCTATGCGGTGCGGCGGCCATCTTGGTCAGAGAAATTAGCTAGACTGGGGATACTCACCCCGCAGTCTCCCCGGTGAGGAGGCCATCTTGGACATGGACATTAGCTAGACTGGGGATACTCATCCCGAGGTCTCCCCGGTGCGGCGGCCATCTTCGTCAGGGACAATAGCTAGACTGGGGATACTCACCCGGATGTCTCCCCGTTGCGGCGGCCATCTTTGACATGGACATTAGCTAGACTGGGAATACTCACCCTGACGTCTTCCCGGTGCGACGGCAATCTTGGTCAGTGACATTAGCTAGACTGGGGATACTCACCCCGAGGTCTCCCCGGTACGGCGGCCATCTTTGTCAGGGACATTAGCTAGACTGGGGATACTCACACTAAGGTCTCCCCAGTGGGCACCCATCTTGGTCAGGGACTTAAGCTAGACTGGGGATAATCACCCCTAGGTCTGCCTGTTGCAGCGGCCATCTTGTTCAGGGACATTATGGGGATACTTACACGGAGGACTCCCTAGTGCGGCAACAATCTTGGTCAGGGATATTAGCTAAACTGGGGATACTCACCCTGAGGTCTCCCCAGTGCGGTGGCCATCTCGTGAAGGGATATTAGCAAGTCTGGGAAGACTCACCCCGAGGTCTCCCCGGTGCGGCGGCCATCTTAGTCCCGGACGTTAATTAGACTGGGGATACATGCCCCGAGGTTTTCCCAGAACGGCGGCCATCTTGGACAGGAACATTAGCTAAACTGGGTATACATGCGCCGAAGTCTCCCCAGTGAGGAGGCCATCTTGGTCAGGGACATTAGCTCGACTAGGGATACACGCTGATAGGTCTCCCTGGTGCGGCGGCCATCTTGGTCAGGGACATTAGCTAGACTGGGGATACCCGCCCAGAGGTCCCGCCGTTGCGGCGGCCTTCTTGGTCAGGGACAATAGATAGACTGGGGTTACTTGCCTAGAGGTCTCCCTGGTGTGGCGGCCAACTTGGTCAGGGATATTAACTAGACTGCGGGTACTCGCCCCGTGGTCTCCCTTGTTGCTTCGGCCATCTTGGTCAGGGACATTAGTGAGACTGAGGATACTTGCCCGGAGGTCTCCCCAGTTCGGCGTCCATCTTGGTCAGGGACAATAGCTAGACTGGGGATACTCGTCCCGTGTGCTCCTTGGAGCGGCGGCCATCCTGGCCAGGGACATTAGCTACACTGGGTATAGTCGCCCTGAGGTCTCCCCAGTGCTGCGGCCATCTTGGTCAGGGACATTAGTTAGACTGGGGATACTCATCCCGAGGTCTCCCCGATGCGGCAGCCATCTTGGTCAGGGACATTAGCTAGACTGGGAATACTCCCCCCGAGGTCTCCCCGATGCGGCAGTCATCTTCGACAAGGACATTAGCTGGACTGGGGATACTAGCCGTAAGATCTCCCCGGTGCGGCGGCTTTCTTGGTCAGGGATATAAGATAGAGCGGGGATACTCACCCCGACATCTCCCCGGTGCGGCCGCCATCTTGGTCAGGGACATTAGCTAGACTGGGGATACTCACTCCGAGGTCGCCCCGGTGCGGCGGCCATCTTGCACAAGGACATTAGCTAGACTGGGGATACTGCCCCCGAGGACTACCCAGTGGGGTGGCTATCTTGGTCAGGGACATTAGCTCGACTGGGGATACTCACCCCGAGGTCTCCCCGGTATGACGGTCATCTTGGTCAGGGACATTAGTGAGACTAGGCATACTCGCACCAAGGTCTCCCCAGTGGGCAGCCATCTTGGTCAGGGACAAAGCTAGACTGGGGATACTCACCCTGACAACTCCCCTGTGCGGCGGCCATCTTGGTCAAGGACATT
Organism: Filicampus tigris; assembly: GCF_054856515.1. NCBI lineage: Eukaryota > Metazoa > Chordata > Actinopteri > Syngnathiformes > Syngnathidae > Filicampus > Filicampus tigris. The sequence goes on from NC_141233.1 coordinate 437,903, forward strand.
AGCTAGACTCGGGACTTTCATCCCGAGGTCTCCCCGTTGCGGCAGCCATGTTGGTTGGGGACATGAGCTAGACCAGGATACTCACCCTGACGTCTCGCCAGTGCAGCGGCCATCTTGGTCAGGGACATTAGCTAGACTGGGGATACTCACCCCGAGGTCTCCCAAGTGGGCGGCCATCTTGGTCAGGGACTTTTGCTAGACTGGGGATACTCACCTCGAGGTCTAGGTGTTGCTGCGACCATCTTGTTCAGGGACATAAGCTAGACTGGGGATACTCATCCCGAGGTCTCCCCAGTGCGGCGACCATTTTGGTCAGGGACATTCGCTAAACTGGGGATACACGCCCCGAGGTCTCCCCGGCGCGGCGGCCATCTTGGACAGGGACAATAGCTAGACTGGGGATACACGCCCGGAGGTCTCCCCGGCGCTGTGGCCATCTTGGGCAGGGACAATAGCTAGACTGGGGATCCACGCCCCGAGGTCTCCCCAGAGCGGCGGCCATCTTTGACTGGGACATTAGCTAGACTGGGTATACACGCCGGTAGGTCTCGATGGAGCGGTGGTCATCTTGGTCAGGGACATTAACTCGATTCGGGATATCTGTCCCGAGGTCTCTCCACTGTGGTGGCCATCGTGGTCAGGGACATTAACTTGACTGGGGATACTCGCCTCGAGGTCTCCCTGGTGTGGCAGCCATCTTGGTCAGGAACATTAGCTAGACTGGGGATACTCACCCAGACGTCTCCCCGGTGCCGCGGCCATCTTGGTCAGGGAAATTAGCTCGACTGGGGATACTTGCCCCGATTTCTCCTTAGTGGGGCGTCCATCTTGGTCAGGGACAATAGCTAGACTGGGGATACTCGTCCCGTGTGCTCCTTGGAGCGACGGCCATCCTGGTCAAGGACATTAGCTAGACTGGGTATAGTCGCCCTGAGGTCTCCCCAGTGCTGCGGCCATCTTGGTCAGGGGCATTAGTCAGACTGGGGATACTCACCCCGAGGTCTCCCCGGTGCGGCAGCCATCTTCGACAAGGACATTAGCTGGACTGGGGATACTAGCCGTAAGGTCTACCCAGTGCGGTGGCCATCTTGGTCAGGGATTAAAGCTAGATTTGGGAACTCACCCCAGGTCTGCCCGGTGCGGCGGCAATCTTGGTCAGGGATATAAGATTGACCGGGGATACTCACCCTGACATCTCCCCAGTGTGGCCGCCATCTTGGTCAGGGACATTAGCTAGACGGATGATACTCACCCCGAGGTCACCCCGGTGGGGCGGCCATCTTGCACAAGGACATTAGCTAGACTTGGGATACTCGTCCCGAGGACTACCCAGTGCGGCGGCCATCTTGGTCAGGGACATTAGCAAGACTGTGGATACTCACCCCAAGGTCTCCCCGGTATGGCAGCCATCTTGGTCAGGGACATTAGCGAGACTGGGGACACTCGCACCAAGGTCTCCTCAGTGGGCGGCCATCTTGGTCAGGGTTAAAACTAGACCGGGGATACTCACCCTGACGAATCCCCTGTGCGGCGGCCATCTTGGTCAGGGACATTAGCTAGTCTCGGGACTTTCATCCCGAGGTCTCCGCGTTTCGGCAGCCATGTTGGTCAGGGACATGAGCTAGACTGGGATACTCACCCTGCCGTCTCCCCAGTGCAGCGGCCATCTTGGTCAGGGAAATTAGCTCGAGTAGGGGTACTTAACCCAAGGTCTCCCCAGTGTGCAGCCATCTTGTTCAGGGACTTTAGCTAGACTGAGGATACTCACCTCGAGGTCTGCGTGTTGCGGCGACCATCTTGTTCAGGGACTTTAGCTAGACTGTGGATATTTACCCCGAGGACTCCCTAGTTCGGCGACCATCTTGGTCAGAGTTATTAGCTAGACTGGGGATACTCATCCCGAGGTCTCCCCAGTGTGGCGACCATTTTGGTCAGGGACATTCGCTAAACTGGGGATACACGCCCCGAGGTCTCCCCGGCGCGGCGGCCATCTTGAACAGGGACAATAGCTAGACTGGGGATCCACGCCCCGAGGTCTCCCCAGAGCGGCGGCCATCTTCGACTGGGACATTAGCTAAACCGGGTATACACGCCGGTAGGTCTCGATGGAGCGGCGGCCATCTTGGTCAGGGACAATAGCTACACTGGGGATACTCATCCCGAGGTCTACCCGGTGCAGCAGCCATCTTGGTCAGGGACTTATACTCGACTGGGGATACTAACCACGACGTTTCTTTGGTGCGGCGGCCATCTTGGTCAGGGACATTGGCTAGACAGGGGATACTCACCCCGAGGTCTACCCGGTGCAGCAGCCATCTTGGTCAGGGACTTATACGAGACTGGGGATACTAACTACGACGTTTCCTTGGTGCGGCGGCCATCTTGATCAGAGACATTAGCTAGACTGGGCATACTCATCCCGAGGTCTACCCGGTGCAGCAGCCATCTTGGTCAGGGACTTATACTAGACTGGGGATACTAACCACGACGTTTCCTTGGTGCCGCGGCCATCTTGGTCAGGGACATTGGCTAGACAGGGGATACTCACCCCGAGGTCTCCTCGGTGCGGCTGCCATCTTCGTCAGGGACATTAGTTAGACTAGGGATACTTGCACCGAGGTCTCCCCAGTGGGCGGCCATCTTGGTCAGGGACATTAGCCAGACCGGGGATACTGGCCCCGAGGTCTCCCCGGTGCGGCTGCCATCTTCGTCAGGGACAATAGCTAGACTGGGGATACGCGCCCCGTGGTCTCCCCGGTGCGGTGGCCATCTCGGTCAGGGTCATTAGCTAGACTGGGGATACTCACCCCGAGGTCTCCCTGGTGCGACGACCATCTTGACCTGGGACATTAGCTTAACTAAGGATACTCACCCGGGCGTCTCCTCGTTGCAACGGCAATCTTGGTCAGGAACCTTAGCTAAACTAGGGATATTCACCCCAATGTCTCCCCGTTGCGACGGCCATCTTGAACAAGGACATTAGCTAAACTGGGTATAATTGCCCCGAGGTCTCCCCGGTGTGGCGGCCATCTTCGTCAGGTACTTATACTAGACTGGGGATACTAACACCGACGTTTCCCTGGTGCGGCGGCCATCTTGCTCAGGGACATTAGCTAGACAGGGGATACTCACCCCGAGGTCTCCCTGGTGCGGCGGCCAATCTTGGTCAGGGACATTAGTTAGACTGGAGGTCTCCCCAGTGGTCTCCCCGGTGCGGCGGCCATCTTCGTCAGGTACTTATACTAGACTGGGGATACTAACACCGACGTTTCCCTGGTGCGGCGGCCATCTTGGTCAGGGACTTTAGCTAGACCAGGGATACTCATTCCGAGGTCTCCCCGGTGCGTCGGCCATCTTGGTCAGGGACATTAGCTAGACTGGGGATTCTTGCGTCCAGGTCATCCCGGTGCGGCGGCCTTCTTAGTCAGGGACATCAGCTAGACTGGGGATACTCGCCCTGAAGTCTCCCGTGTGCGGCAGCCATCTTGGTCAGGGACATTAGCTAGACCGGGGATCCTCGCCCCGAGGTCTCCTTGTTGCGGGGGCCATCTTGGCCAGGGATATTCGCTGGAATGGAGATACTCTCCAAATGGTCTCCCTGGTGTGGGGGCCATCTTGGTCAGGGACTATAGCTAGACTGGGGATACTCACCCAGAGGTCTCCCAATTATGGCGGCCATCTTGTTCAGGGACATTAGCTAAACTGGGGATACACGCCCCGAGGTCTCCCCGGCGTGGCGGCCATCTTGGACAGGGACAATAGCTAGACTGGGGATCCACGCCCCGAGGTCATTAGCTATACTCGGGATACTCATCCCGAGGTTACCCCAGTGTGGCGACCATTTTGGTCAGGGACATTCGCTAAACTGGGGATACACGCCCCGAGGTCTCCCCGGCGCGGCGGCCATCTTGGACAGGGACAATAGCTAGACTGGGGATCCACGCCCCGAGGTCTCCCCAGAGCGGCGGCCATCTTCGACTGGGACATTAGCTAGACTGGGTATACACGCCGGTAGGTCTCGATGGAGCGGCGGCAATCTTGGTCAGGGACATTAGCTCGATTCGGGATACCCGTCCCGAGGTCTCTCCACTGAAGTCGCCATCGTGGTCAGGGGCATTAACTTGACTGGGGATACTCGCCCCGAGGTCTCCCTGGTGTGGCAGCCATCTTGGTCAGGAACATTAGCTAGACTGGGGATACTCACCCCGACGTCTCCCCGGTGCCGCGGCCATCTTGGTCAGGGAAACTAATTCGATTCGTCCCGTGTGCTCCTTGGAGCGATGGCCATCCTGGTCAGGGACATTAGCTAGACTGGGTATAGTCGCCCTGAGGTCTCCCCAGTGCTGCGGCCATCTTTGTCAGGGACATTAGTTAGACAGGGGATACTCACCCCGAGGTCTCCCCAGTGCGGCAGCCATCTTCGACAAGGACATTAGCTAGACCGGGGATACTCGCCCCAAGGACTACCCAGTGCGGCGGCCATCTTGGTCAGGGATTAAAGATAGATTGGGGAACTCACCCCAGGTCACCCCGGTGAGGCGGCTATCTTCGTCAGGGATATAAGATAGACCGGGGATACTCACCCCGACATCTCCCCAGTGTGGCCGCCATCTTGGACAGGGACATTATATCGACTGGGGATACTCACCCCGAGATCTCCCCAGTGCGGCGGCCATCTTGGGCAGGGACAGTAGCTAGACTGGTGATACTCACCCCGAGGTCTCCCCAGTGCGACGGCCATCTTGGAAAGAGACATTAGCTACACTGGAGATACTCACCCCGAGGTCTTCCCAGTGCGGCGGCCATCTTGGGCAGGGAGATTAGCTACACTGGGGATACTCACCCCGAGGTCTCCCCAGTGTGGCGGCCATCTTGAGCAGGCACATTAGCTAGACTGGGGATACACACCCCAAGGTCTCCCCAGTGCGGCGGCCATCTTGGGCAGGGACATTATCTCGACTGGGGATACTCACCCCGAGGTCTCACCAGTGCGGCGGCCATTTTGGGCAGTAACATTAGCTAGACTGGGGATACTCACCCCAAGGTCTCCCCAGTGCGGCGGCCATCTTGAGCAGGCACATTAGCTAGACTGGGGATACTCACCCCGAGGTCTCCCCAGTGCGGCGGCCATCTTGGGCAGTAACATTAGCTCGACTGGGGATACTCACCTCGAAGTCTCTCCAAGTGCGGCGGCCATCTTGGGCAGGGACATTAGCTAGACTGGAGACTCCTACCCTTTGGTCTCCCCAGTGCGGTGGCCATCTTGGCCAGGGACATTAGCTAGACCGGGGATACTCGCCCCGAGATCTCCCCAGTGCGGCGGCCATCTTGGGCATGTTGTTCAACCCACAAAAAAACACTTTTCACATTTACACCATTCCAATTTCCACAAATTCATTCAACTCATTCAGCTCACATTCAGCTTTTCATCACCCCCAAAATTCCTACTTCCCACACATTCAAACTCATTCACCCTTAAAAAAGCCACACAATTTCACCATTCATTTCCAGTGAACCAGTGTTATTGCCCCTTGTTCTACCCAGTGCGGCTATCATCTTGGACAGGGACATTAGCTAGACTGGGGATACTCACCCCGAGGTCTCCCCAGTGTGGCGGTCATCTTGGACATGTTGTTCAAAAGTATTGAGACACCCCGATTTTTCATCCCCAGGTGTCCCTAATGAAGCAGCCATGTTGTTCAAAAATATTGGGATACTCAGAATTTTCATCTCCAGGTGTCCCTAATGAAGCAGCCATGTTGTTCAAAGGTATTGGGACACCCAGAATTTTAATCTCTAGGTGTCCCTAATGAAGCGGCCATGTTGTTCAAAAGCAATGGGACACCCAGAATTTTCATCCCCAGGTGTCCCTAATGAAGCGGCCATTTGGTTCAAAAATATTGGGACACCCAGTATTTTCTTCCCCAGGTGTGCCAAATGAAGCGGCCATGTTGTTCAATGTATTGGGACACCCAGAATTTTAATTCCCAGGTGTCCCTAATGAAGCGGCCATGTTGTTCAAACGTATTGGGACACCCAGAATTTTCATCCCCAGGTGTCCCTAATGAAGCAGCCATGTTGTTCAAAAGTATTGGGACACTCAGAATTTTCATCTCCAGGTGTCCCTTAATGAAGTGGCCATGTTGTTCAAAAGTATTGGGACACCCAGAGTTTTAATCTCTAGGTGTCCCTAATGAAGCGGCCATGTTGTTCAAAAGTAATGGGACACCCAGAATTTTCATCCCCAGGTGTCCCTAATGAAGCGGCCATTTTGTTCAAAAATATTGGGACACCCAGTATTTTCTTCCCCAGGTGTGCCAAATGAAGTGGCCATGTTGTTCAAAAGTTTTGGAACACCCCAATTTTTCATCCCTAGGTGCCCCTAATGAAGTGGCCATTTTGTTCAAAAATATTGGGACGCCCCGATTTCTCATCCGCAGGTTCTGTCCTTCCCGAGATTCCTTGTTCCCTTCCTTCCTTGCTCCCTAGTGTCCTTTGTTTTGTATTCTTACTTTGTTTTCTTTCTTGCTTGTTTTCCTTGCTATCTTGGTCCTTTGCTTCGTCCCTTCCTTTGATTCCACCATTCTTTGTTTTCCTTATTTTTTCCCCATACTTCCTTTTTTTCATTGTTTGCTTACTTCCTCTTTTCTTGTTTCCCTTCGGATTTTTTTCAAGGTCATTCAACTTCATTCCAACGCATTCTGAGGTTTCCATACAGCTTCCTTCGCCTTCACACGCAATTTCTCCAGGAATTGCATTCTCTAGTTTAATATATTTTAGCGTTTTCCAAGAACACGCAATCAGACGTAGTGTAATTAACGCATTTTATTAGTCCAACCGGCCACTGTGGGCCGCAGCCGACGCCAGTACAGTAAAACAACCGTTAAGTTGAGAAAGTGTCACCGCTCCCTCTCCTTCGTCCTCCGCTTCTCCTCTCTCGCCCGCACCCGCTCCCATATAGCGAGCCGCGCGATGCACTCATTAGCCTCGGAAACAACAACTCGCTCAGCAAACCACTAATTCGACCACAACACAGATAACCCAATTCGTTACAATATGTATTTCTAACCCGAAGCATTGTCGCCCAGTTCAGCGTAATGGTGTGATTTTATTACAAATGGGGGCTTTCGCCGCTCGTCAGCGACCTATTACCGTAATGCCTGATATAAAGGAAATTGGGGGCGGCTGGCTTGACTTGATTTTTTCGGGTGGAGGCTGGCTTGACCGCAGTCGCTTCGCGGGGCTTCAAACGTCACCACGTACGTCATCAACACACGCATAGACCCGCCGTTCAAGAACTACGCATCTACATTTCTCGGCACACGCTTCAGGGATACGACCCGCTGAAAACCCTTACCCTTTTTCTCAATTCCCAATTGAACGCACTTTAACCTCTACGCTTCACGCAGGACGTCCATACTGTAGTTGTGACAAACATTATTCGTTCAAGCTTCAGGGCCTATCTTAGCTTACTTTGCCAAGCTTGCTAGCCACTCACAAAGGGACGCTTCGTTGCGAAGCGGAGATCAAGTGTAAGTGTAAAGTGTTGTGATTAATGGTGTGAAAATGTGTGCAATAAGAACAGCGGAATACGAGGAGGAACTTTGTGGGGCTAAAGAGGACAACGACGCCGTTTTCAGCAAGTCTCGAGTTGGCTGCAGAGCAGGTTTGGTACTTTCTAGTTCTTGCTCTCTTTTTTGTACGAATTACTTTGCGACATTCCTCTTTTTTTTCATGGCGAAACCTTCATCCGGTCATTGTATTATGACGTTACATTGAATTTGACATCGTTAACGTCCAATCTCGTGTGACTTGAATTTAGGGTTGCCAACTTTTTCATTCCTAAATAAGGGACAGGTGCACGGTGCCACGGTGGAGTGAGCATGATGTATGAATTTTTGATTTTTTTTTTTCTTCTAATTTTCACGTTAATGCTGAAACCACATTCACATAAAAATAAGAAAAAATGGACAGTGTTTTTCACAGGACAGCGACAATATGTCACCTCATTTGAAAGCACAATTTGTCTCTTTTCATCAAAAAACGGGTGTAAGAAATCTGAAATGTAAAAGAGGAGTGTGACTCACCAAATGTATTTTTTCCCTGGATATTTCTGGCTGCTTCTGACTGATTCAAGCAGTCTTCTGTCATTTTGCACAGCCAGAGAGAAGTCCTCACCTGACAGGTGGAGTAATTGCCGCTTGAACCAGCAATGTATGTTCGAGCAACTAAGTATACAATTAAAATACATTGAGCTGACAACCCGTCTGTGTGTATTACAGAATTGGTAGATTGCAGTTTTCTGTATTTGCAAGAGTCAATATACGGATCATTTAAGGTCTCGTATGGGACAAACCAAATTAGCCCAAAATACGGGACGTCCCGGCTAATACGGGACAGTTGGCAACCCTACTTGAACTTGAACCCATCCATCCAATCCTCAAAACGCTAACCTCATTAGGGTCGCGGGCGTGAAGCAGCTACCCCTGCTGCCTTTGAGCAAGAGGCAGGGTACACATCGACTTAAATAAAAGTAGTCAAAGTTCTAATTAAAAAGTAAAAATGTAGGCACGTGATTCAAATCCGTTTTTTAAACCAGCAAGTCCAATGTATTAGAAAAAGAAGACGAAAAGAGCTAGAAAATAGTGTTTAGATTTTATTAAACTAAGTTATAACATTATAGGAAACTCAAGGAAACTCTATATGATTCACACAAACAAAGACTGCACCTACTTGGACAAGCATTTACAAACACAAGAATTACCGACAATTCTCGACTGCTTTGCTTCGAAGCAAAGCAGAGACTCTCCGAAGCGACGTATCGCCGGAAAAATACGGTACAGTACATCGTAAATTCAGTGTCAATCAAAATCATTGAGATTATATATATATTTTTTTTCTACAATATCCCGCAATGTAAGGTTTATTTAAATGCTCACAGTGTATTCTTACTGTGTTGCTACCATTTTTTTAAACTCTACTCAGCATGGCTCATCAGGTATTTTTCTCTTTATAAATTCTAGAGGTGGGCATTCGTCAGTGCTTTAGTCCATGGGTGTCCAAACTCGATCCTCAAGTGCCGGTGTCCTGCCTGTTTTCCATTTATCCCAGCTGCAACGCACCTGTTTCAAAATATCATGAGCTTCTTCAGAGCTTGCTGATGAGCTGATCATTTTTTTACAGCAAGGAGAGCTGGAAAACGGGCAGGAAAGCTGCCCTTGAGGACCGGAGCTGGACACCCCTGCTAGTCCGTGTGTGAGTTCTCATCAGTATTTAGGCCCGCCCAGTCGGTCCGAGTCAGCCAAACGGCGTTGAGAACGGACTTACCAGTACCACGTCACATGCAGGTGCCGCACACCTGACACGCAATCAAATAAAAATAAATAAATAAAATGAAAGTGTTGTATACCTTTCAGTCCCACAGACCTCAATTACGTGTGTCCCATATTGTTTTTATTTCTGTGTGCGTGTGTGTGTGTGTGTGTGTGGGGGTGTGTGCGCGTGTGCGTGTGTGCGCGCGCGCGCGTGGGTGGGTGGCTGTGCGTTGTTTTTAATACAGTGGTACCTCTACTTACGAAATTAATTGGTTCTGGAAGAAATTTCTTAAGTAGAGAGAAAGTAGAGATGCGTTTCCATGTAAATGCCCTAATCCGTTCCAAGCCCCCCAATATTCAGACATAAATGTTTTATAAAGCATAAAAATGCATGAAAAAAATGTAACAAATACATGTTACAATTAGATTATTGCACAATAAACGAGAGTTGTGCATAATGTAAAAAACAAAGATTAGAGTAAGGAATAAAAATGGTCATTTACCTTTTAATTGCTGTCCTCATCGCTTTTTGCTCTCTTTGGTTCATGTTCTCTCTCAGAAGTGGTTTTTGTCTGGCGTCTTGTAAACAACTGATTTAATAACGTGGCGACTGTCGATACATTACTGTCATATTCTTTGGCGAGATCAAATAAACGCATCCCCCTTTCATACTTTGCTATTATCTCTTGCTTTGTTTGTATGGACAAAAAAACGATTTTTTCTTTTTTTTTTTTCTTTTCCTCGTTTCTAATTAACGTAAAACTATCGGAGGACCTCATGGCCCGAGAGGCGAATTACAAGGACGCTGCATCTATCTATCTATTTACCTATCTATCCACACACATAGAGACATACGGAAGATGTCCCTCTTAGCCAATGGGATGCCAGGAAGATGCTAGGCTAGCCAGTGGCAGAGCAGCTATGAGTATGTTGCGTTCAGGAAACTCCGGAGCTGCGCGTAGCAGCCCATACTGCGAGTATCACCCCATACGTTTCAGGATACCGTTCGTATCCTGAAATTTCTTTCGTAACTAGAGGCAATATTTTCCCGTTGAGGCATTTCGTAACTTGAAAATTTCATATGAAGAGACTAGGAATGTGCGTGACTAGTCGTTTAACCGTCTACAATTTATTAAACGTTTAGTATTTTACTAGTCGGTTAAACGCTGCATTATCACGCATCTTGTTCCTCACGTCTCTCTGCCTCTGTAAACAAGCCAAGCACCAAGAGAGAGAATTGCTTGTCTCTCCCCCGCCCACACGCACACATAGTAGGGGGCGGGGACACTAAGCTTGGGGAAGAAAAGAGATGTCGAAGCTCCCACGAAAAACAACATCACCTTTTGGCAGTATTTTGATGCAGCAGATGACAACAAGGTCATCTGTAGGCTTTGTAAGCATATCTCGCTTACAACCACTCTCCCGGAGCGATGAGTAACCACATGTACGGCGCGGCGCAGCCTCCTGCCGCAAGCTGCGTAGCAACAATAGCACGTTAGCTCGCTCCCAGTCGCGGTCAGCTCCTCGTCCCGGCCGGCAAGCGTGGGCAGCGGCGGTGGCTAGGTGTGATTGTGAGTGCGGATGTTTGTCTCTGTGTGCCCTGCGATTGGCTGGCAACCAGTTCAGGGTGTCCCCCGCCTACTGCCCAAAGACAGCTGGGATAGGCTCCAGCACGCCCCGCGACCCTTGTGAGGATAAGCGGTATAGATAATGGATGGATGGATGGAGGTAATTGTCATGGCTTGTTAGTGCTGACTTGTATTTATGATGTTTTGTCTCCCTCTGCAGCTTGACCAAGCTGTAAAATGGCTGTAAACACATCAAGATAACATGTCGCTTAGCAGACTACTTGAACTATGAACTGGAAGTGGCGTGATAAAATCTTCCAATAATATTAGAAATATTGGGGACAGATTCAATTACTCTAAAGCGCCTGCAGAGGGAGACAAAACATCATAAATACAAGTCAGTACTAACAAGCCATGACAGTAATAATCATGTTCTACTGCAACTATGTGATAATAATTTCACACATAAGTCGCTCCAGAGTATAAGTCGCACCGCTGGTCAAACTATGAAAAAAACACGATTTATAGTCCGGAAAATACGGTACTTGTTTATTCCTCCCCAAAATTATGTTTCTTATTATGTTACACAATGCTGACATTCATTGCACATTCCCATATTAAACCTTGATCAGAGGGTTAAAAAAATAATTATTTACATACCGTACATACCGTATCTAGCTCTGGCGTTACCTGGTTGACAACAAATTTGTCTCGGGTTCCCTTAGTTTTGTTGAGCCTTCCGTATGTCTCCACCACTGAAAAAATGTTTGTTTGAGGTCAGTCAGTCCACCATGGACTATGGAAAAACTGCGCCGGCAAACGGTGCAGTGTACTTGATATTTTCTCTCACTTTTTCGACCCATGTGTTTTCTGCTTTCGAGTCCTCTGTATTTTTGGAATCATTTCTGCGAAGGACTAGTGCTTCTGCCGGTCGCATTGCTGCTCGAAGGAGTCTCACCGTGTCATTCATGCTAAGATAAGCGGATTCGGTATCGTCATACTCTTGTAAAAATATGCTCTCAGCTCATTGGTCATAGAGCAGATAGGTCCTAGGATCATTACCATAAGTTGTCATATAAAGACAACTGTTGTTCATTAATTCCATCGACATTTTACAGACTATTTTTGACTGTCACGATTTTACGGGACAAAGTTTGTCCCTTTACAACTCAATACGGGACGCATACTTATATTTCTAAATACGGGACGATTCCATTTTTTTAAGGGACGGTTGAAAGCCTTATCCGTGCTAGCATCCCCGTCGCGTAATGCTAATATTAAATGCACAAGCTAGCATCTCCGTGCTAGCGTCTCCGTTGCGTAATGCTAATATTAAATGCACAAGCTAGACTCTCCGTGTTAGACTCTCCGTGCTAGCATCTCCGTCGCGTAACGCTAATATTAAATGCACAAGCTAGCACTTGAGTAAAACAAACGTATTGGGCACCAATCGGGCACCCCCCGCTGACGGCGAATTGTTACGGGGCCGGGCCACAAACGGTGTAGACTTGTATGAACCGGTCCGTGGCAGAAAAAAGGTTGGGGGCCACTGCCTTAGAGAACATCTCGAGATGTACATTCTGTTGATGTTGCTTCAGTTCAAATTCATCACATTCTTCCCCCGAATGACCGCTCCACATTAGTGTTGCGACCTTGTTCATTAGTTATGTTGTTTCCTGTTGTCTGGGCGGACCTTGAAGGCTAGCGATGGGACGAAATGTGCCAAGGCGCCGAGGCTTGTGTCGAGCAACGGGAGGGCCGTTTCCGCGAAGCCTCCTTTGGGCAAAACCCGGAAATTATGACGTGAGTGCTTCAGGAAGTGGTTCGATACTGTAGTTTGGCGGGCATTGCAAACACAGCACAGACTACGGTATAAAGTGGCCGCAAAACACAGTGGTGATCACCAGTCATCTCACATTTTGTGGAATTCGGGCTGCTGTTACACCTGTCGTGTGTACAACTGCAATATTTTTTCACACCTTGTCCTTTGTTGCAATGGAACATGCGCGGAAAAGGAGAATTTCCCGTATTCGGGAACATTTTGATTTGATTGCTTCTTGGGCTGTCCCAAACAATTATTTTTCTCCCGATTAATCTGACTATTTTTCCGATTAGTCTAACAATACATTTTTTGACTCATCCAGCAATTTTCTGGTTGACGATTATTCATTTACAAACCCACTTAACACTTTTTAAAATTCTTTGTTTATTAAAGTAAAAAAAACTTTTGAAATGGAATGCTCACATCTCTTTTAGACAAGCATCATGACGTGTGAACGTGAATGAGGTATTTTTCTATGCATTACAGGGAAACAAAGTGTGAGCTCGTGTTAAGCAGCCCAAGTATAACTAAAAAATAAATAACTCTTAAATAAAGTCCAATGAGGAGCACCCTCCACAAATGCAATGGGCCTCATGTCCTGGACAATCATTTTAAGAATACTTTGTGTGAGTTGAGATTAGGGATGGACCGATGATTGCCCGGGCCGATTATCGGCGCTGATATTCAGCGTTTTGACAATATCAGCAACGGCCTTTTTTAACAATCTGATGGCCGATAATAAATCAATTTCAAACTGTGTTGAAATCAAAACAAAGATATGTGAAAGTTTAACTTTTCTGTCATTTTGAAATTTTGCAGGAATTCATTTACTGTAGGAAACTATATGGAGCTATTGTTTTAAGTTTTCATTGAACTTTTAAAGACATGCTGATGATCCTGGGTTCACTCTGAACTTTTTGTTAGAATTTGATAACAAGGATTTATATTGTCAATAATTTATTGTAATAATAATGGGGGAAAAAAATCAACATTATGCAAATCTGAAAAAAATGTTCAATAAACATTGTCGCTGTCCTGTGAAAAACACTTATCACCAATTTTGGAAACTTTTTTAATTTTCACTTTAATGCGATTTCTGTAACGCGGAAACATGATTCAGGTAAAAATAAGAAAATGAAAAAAAATGGAGAAGTGTTTTTCACATGACAGCGACAATATGCTTAAAGACATTTCAACTACTACAATGTTCAGAGTGAATTATTTTTTCATGCAAATATGTCCCTTTTTACTGAAAATTAATATCGGCTCCAAATATTGGTTATCGGCCTCCTTGACTACCGATAATCAGTATCGGTATCGGCCCTCAAAAAAGCGTATCTGTCTATCCCTAGTTGAGATGCTCTTTCTGGTCTGCATTCCTCTTTTTTTTGTGGGTAACTTTATAGTATCAATTTGCTTTAACCTTAAAAATAGACCATAGCGCATACTGAAATATTATCACAATAATTTTGAAAAGGCATACATATATTAGTGCAGTAACAGACTATGGTAAACAGGCCAGTGTATCATCTAGGTTTTTTTGGGGGTTTTTTTAAGCAGCGGGAGCAGGACATCCTAAATACGATGGGCATGCTGTGCTGCGCCCGAGGTCTGCACAGAGACGTTGAGACCGAGAGTTTTACGGGCCAGCAGTGGAGTAGATGTATAAACAGATGTCGCGTGTTACCGTTTGTGGGTACATAAAGCAACGGAACCAGTTACGTTACATGCAATAACAAACACAATTTGACTGGAGAGAAATAGCTAACGCTAGCCCCATAATGCACAAAGCTGTCATTTTGACTGCAACCCGCTGCTTCGAGAAATGAAACGTAATGATGCACGTTAATAATACGTCGCACATAACAGCAACTTAAGTAAAACCGGGTCATATTAGTAGTTAGTTCGATGGACTTACGATCCTCTAGCCTTTTGCTTTCTGCTGGGTGACGGCGCTTCATCACTCGGCTTTGCACCAACTCTGCTTTACAAAGGCTACAGATGACCCATTGACTTTTCGTTGAAATACGCCCATACTTTGGACTTTCTTGTCTGCTTTTCAGCTGCTTTGTGGTGCCGCTGTCCTCTTCCCCACCTTGAACGCATGAACCGGCGCCGCCGCCATTAATGCTGTTCTCCTTACTTTTCTGCTGCGCGCACTTGTTTACAACCGACGGTATGCACGTGTTGATGTCTTTACATCATCGACACTCGTTGTCGACGGTATGTTGTGTGGGCCGACGTATTTACATCATCGGTGACGTAGACTAGTCGGGACAGCCCTAATTGCTTCTAATAAGGTAAGGTAAAAAAAATCTACTTTAATATAAATGAGACAACGCAGCTTTTCTCTTATGTCTAACTTTTGGTATTTCATAGTTGAAGTGTCGGTTGTGTGCAAGGGAGCTTGTCCCCAGGCGGAGCTCTCTCCAGCATACCCTCCAAGGATCAAAAAGGGTGGGTACTCTGCACTAGAGATAGACCGATATGTTTTTTTCAGGACCGATACCGATTAGTAGTAGTCAAGGAGGCCGATAACCGATGTTTGGAGCCGATATTCCTTTTCAGCGAAAAAAAAATTGCAACTCTTAACTTTGTGTAAATGTATTTAAGCGTATGTTAATTGAAATTTTTTTTCACATTTGCAAAATGTTGATTATTATACATTTTTGCCAATATACATCTTTGTTGTAAAATTCTAACAAAAAAGGCGCTCCCAGGGTCATCACCATGTCTTATAAAGAAAATGCAAACTTAAACTCTTAGCTCCCTACATTTTCGACAGTAAAGAAAGTTCTCCAAAATGCTCAAATGTCACTTATATTGTTTTGATTTCAAACAAAAACAAAAAGTGCAGAATGTTACCAGGATCAGTATAATCTCTTATAAAGTTAACATAAATTTACATAGATAGTTCCTAGACGTTAACACAGTTTTAAATGGATTTATTATCAGCCATCAGATTTTTAAAAAAGGCCGATATTCGGCCTGGTCGATAATTGGTTCATCCCTACTCTGCTCTGCTGTTTGGTGCATAGGCACAAACAACAAGTCAGGACCCGTCCCCTTACCCGAAGGCGGAGGGAGGCTACCCTCTCGTCCACTGGGGTAAACCCCAATTAGGGCTGTCCTGACTAGTCGACATAGTCGACGTCGCCGATGATGTAAATACATTGGCATGCACATATCGTTGAGTGTCGATGATGTAAAGATGTTAACACGTGCATAACGTAAGTTGTAAACAAGTGCGCACAGCAAAAAAGAAAGGAGAACAGCAGAAATGGCGGTGGCCGGATCGTGCGTTCAGGGCGGGGAAGAGGAGAGCGGCACCACGAAGCAGCTGAAAAGCGGACGACAAAGTCCAAAGTATGGACATTAGTGGTGTAACAGTATTAATAAATTTCGGTATGGCATGTTCGGTTCGGTCCACTTGCGTTCGGTTCGGTCCACTTATTAGCGCGAGCTTACGCACGGACGCTCACTGTTGCATGCGGGAGACGAGAGTGGCGGCACAAAAGAGAGAGTCAGAAAAGAATAAAAAATAAACATATTTTTTTTTAAAAATATGTTTTTTTGTACCGAAAATATACCAAACCGAAGTTTAAAAAAAACAAAAAACGAAATGTGATTTAGAGTACCGTTACAACTCTAATGGACATATTTCAAAAGTGACAAAAGTCAAACGAGTTGGTCGTCTGTAACCTTTGTAAAGCCGAGTTGGTGTAAAGCCGAGTGATGAAGCGACGTCCCGCAGGTACTGCTGGTAGACGACAGAAAGCAAAAAGCTAGAGGATTGTAAGTCCATCGAACCAACTACGAATATGACCCGGTTTTGCTGAAGTTGCTGTTATGTGCGACGTATTAAGGTGCATCGTTAAGTTTCATTTCTCAAAGCAACGGGTTGCAGTCAAAATTACACAATGTGTTGTTTCAGCTTTGTGCATTATGGGGCTAACGTTAGCCATTTCACTCCAGTCAAATTGTCTTGCACATTGTATTTAGGATGATGTCCCGCTCCTGCTGCTTAAAAACAAAAACCCCTAGAGGAAACACTTGCCCTAATGTCTGCCTTTTCAAAATCATTGTGATAATATTTCAGTATGCGCTCTGCTTTATCTATTTTTAAGGTTAAAGCAAACAGATGCTACACAGCCCCCAAGCCTCCCCCCACCCCAGAAAAATAGAGGAATGCACACCAGAAAGAGCATCTCAACTCACACAAAGTGTCCTTAAAATGATTGTCCAGAACATGAGGCCCATTGCATTTGAGGTGCTCCTCGTGAGACTTTTTATTTAAAGAGGAAGTAAACCCAAACATTTTTTTTCAAGAATATGTTCTATCTAAGCCCACTATTTGAAACAAGGCATTCTGATAAATATTGCGTTTGTGCAGTAAGAGTTAATCCACCCGTTTTTTGTCATCTCTGGCTGCGTCCATTTTGTCACTTCTGTCGACTGAAAATGACATCACATCTGCTCACAAAGAGCCTCGAAACACGAAGAAGTTAAACCAACAAAGAAGCTGCTGCTAAAGCAATGAGGAAGCAGCAGCTAAACCAACGGAGCATGCGTGTCACCCTGGCGGCCGTGCACCATGCTTGCATGTAATAGGGCTGTGCAATTAATCGAAATTCAATCACAATTATGATTATTACACTCCACGATTACAAAATTTGCATAATCGTAAAAAAATGATTATCAATATGCACTATGTTTTTTTTGTTTACACAAGGAAATCATACTTGAATTTATTAATTTCCACCTTTTTTTTTTAAATTTTATAATGAAATTTATTTTTATAAATTGTGTTTGGTCCAAAAGAAACTTACATAATTCTAGTGTTTCAAAGAAATTCATTTGTCTTTATTTGTATGTTTAAACATGTTCTTGTTTTGCACCCAAAAAATAAATGATCGTTTGAATAATCATGATTCCAATTATTACCAAAATAATCGTGATTTATATTTTTTTCATAATTGAGCAGCCCTAGCATGTAGCGAGCGAGGGGCGTAACTTCGTTCAAATAAATGACCAGTCGCCTCAGTACAACTCTTACAATAAAATGATATTATGCATGAACCCGATTAAACACCTCCAGATGGAGACGTGATGTACGAGTAAAGGAGTTCCCTGTCTTTGACATCCTAGCGCTGGTTCGCCATGTCTGACTCAGTACTCTACATAACGATGTACTCAAAAACAGATAACTCTTTTTTTTTTTTAAATAGGTTTAAAACAAAATCAATAATTATCAATATTGACTGATATGAAATACTTATACTGTGACATTTTTTCAGACATATACCCCAGCCCTACTAAGCACATTTAATCTTTATAGTCACCAGTTTATTTCACTCTTTCATACTTACATTGACCTCTTATTAAAGGTCAAGTATTAATGTTAAAATAACGTAAATTCATTTTTCTCCTGGTCATTATTTTCAATAGTTAAAAAAAAAAAATCAATATATATCGATATCGACCAATATGAAAAACATATATCGTGATATACTTTTCAGTCATATCGCCCAGCCATTTTAACTTTACAAGGACTTGAAAAATTGTCATCAATGTCGGGCTGCTCGACTATGACAAAAATATTAATCACAATTAATTTAGTAATAATTGAAATTACGATTATTCAAACGGTCATTTATTTTTTTGGTACAAAAAAGAAAATGTTTAAAGCAGCACTGGGCAAGAAATCAACCTTAATACATTTTTTTCACAACTCTTTTGATGAAACATTGACTAAAAAGTACAGCAGTTGAATGGGACTTCATTCCCTGAGCGGGTCTGTATCGTTTTTACTGGCACATAGCAACTTTGAGGAGGATTAGATCAACCCTGGCACACAAAAAAAAATACCCCGAATAGCTTTACGGCAGGGGTCAGCAACTCCGGTCCTCGAGGGCACCTGTCCTGCAGGTTTCAATCTCTCCCTGCTTTAACACACCTGTTAAAATGATCAGCTCATCAGCAAGCTCTTGAGAAGCCTGATAACGATCCTGATCATCCTTATGTCGCTGTAAGGACGGCTCAGGATTTCACGACACTACGCGCTGGCACGCATGGGAAATTTGGTTGACTTTTGTAAAACACTACCGCTTTTGTCCATATGGCGCTGCCATAATCAACAAAAACTGACATGTGACACAATGTTGCTTTAACTTACCAGCTGCAAGATACAGCCTGTGCCCAAAGCACTGCAGCCTGGTCCACTCGTTTAAGGCAGCTGCCCTCACCATGTTTGCAGCATTATCTGTCGTTATACAGACTAGACGTTCCTCGTTCAGGTTCCAAGCAGCCACAGCCTCTCTCAGCCCCACTGCAATATTCTCACTTGTATGAAGATCCGGGAAAAATCCAGTTTGCAAACAGCGACTTTTGAGTTCAAACTTCTTATTAATGAAGTGGATGGTCAGACTGATGTATGGTGCTGTTCTCCGGCTAGACCAGTGTTTTTCAAACTTGTTTGAGTCAAGGCACATTTATTTCATTGGAAAAATCCCGCGGCACACCACCACCTGAAATTGTAGAAAAAAGAAAAAAAAAGCTTATTTTAACAATATGTGTTACATTGTTTATATAAGCATTTTTTAACATTGAAGAATGACGTTATATTATAACGTCTTGAATAGGAATTAAATAAACCCACAGAAAAAAGTATTTTATAATGTTTCATATTGGTCAGTGTGAAACATGGGCCTGTTTGGATAAACATGCGTCACTAATTCGCTTGTCTCTAAACAAAGACAATTAGCCACCTGCTGCTGCTACCTACTGGTATGGAAGAGTACTACAATGTAGTAACTACATGATTACGCTGCCAGCCGCTAGACCGCACAGGCACACAAATGAGATAATTTCCCACGGCACACCTGACAATATTTCACACCGGTGTGCCGCGGCACAGAGTTTGAAAAACATTGGGCTAGACCACAAGTCTATCATAACTGCATAATGTGCTGCTTGCAACAGCTCATCTTCAACGTGCACCTTCTGTTTATGATACAGCTCTGGGATGGCTACTTGAGAGAAATACGTGCTTGATGGCATCTCATACAGTTTGTCGAGCGTGTGAACCATTTTTTTTAAACCCCTCTTTCGTGACGGTGCTGCGTGGCACCACAAGTGAAAAGTTATTGCATCCGTGATATGTCGATGCTGTTTGGATTTATTATCATAAGGTGGTATGCTGGCAAAGGCGTCTGGAATAGTTTTGGGGGTAGATGAAGTTTCACCTCGGGTCCCACTTCTAAGGCCTTGTCTGTACGTAGCTGGGTTTTTTGCAAACGGTGGATATTAGCCTGCGGTTATCCCTATCATCCACACGTCCCCGGAGTTTTTTCATTGAAAACGCAAAACTCTGGCCACAGTGGAGATTTGCGGATATCTCCAGAACCCGCATTTGGCTGTGGACAGTGAGACCCAGAGATTTACGTCGTCACTATGCGGCAAAAATGCTCTGACATCACTTGCGCGACTTGTGTTTTCATGCGAGTCAACATGGATTCCCGCGGCGCTGTGTTGGTTATAGCCATTCTCGAGGCACTTTTTGCTTACTTATTTGTCCGCAACCAACTACTGCTTCTCGTTGAAAGTTTTAAAAGCAATTCTGACCTCTTGTCGGTCCTCCCGAACGAGTTTGGGGCCGTGTTTTTGGTTTCGTAGATGTGAAGTCATAGGACGGAAGTTCCTTCTGAATGGAAAGTATTTGGCTATTACTGCCACCTAGAGGCTTGGCATGCGTTTGAAAACGCACTTCCGCATTGTAGTGTAGGCGGCAGTAGTTAGCCAAATACTGTTTTCAAAGGCATGCCAAGCCTCTAAGTTAGACACTGGACCTGCCCACAGCGGCATGCCACTAATGGTGAGCGTGGGGGATAAGTGCCCTTTAAAGAACGCGCATCCTTGACGAGCTCAAAATCGCGTTGTCTGAGATTGCAATTTCGGGTCCCAAAATGATAAATCGTTCAATCCTTGATCGTGAGTGACTTTTTTTTTTCTTCTTTCCTCCTTCGACACAGCTCGTAGCTTGTTTGTGCCAGCAAACTCAGTAGTTGCAGATAGCCCGTGTTTCACCACGTTTGTTGTTGTGTGTAAATGTTAAAATGTGAGTTTAATAATTTAAGTTCGTGTCAGGTAACTGCTGTACATAATAGCCTAGATTTGTTCTCGTGAGTGATGTCACGTTGATGAACACTAGTTTGTTATTTTGGCTCATATGCTAACTATTCTAGTGATGAAACGTGTGAATGTGTATTGTATGTATTGTTTGGCTGATTCATTTCTTACTACAGTGAATTGTAATGTTTAGGCATAATGTTAACAAATGGATATGCATTGGATGATGTTGTTAGGTTATTCTTTGTCTGTGTTGTTGCAGACCACAATAAATAGACGTGTTAAGTGGAATACGAGCCTGTGTTTTCTGACAGGATCACCCACATTCATACCTTGCCACTCTAAAATAGGGTCAGCTGGAGACATCATACCAATCATATGATCCTCTCCGTTTTACTTCACATTATGTACAGTTCATGCAATCTTGCAGCCCGAGTCAACCAGAAAATTGTTTCCAGTTTGGCAGGAGAAACGCAAACGGAAGTGACATACGAGCTGCCTCGCAAAAGTAGCAGTAATGTACTTAAGTTTATTTTTTATTTAGTAACTCCAAAGATAAAAACACAACAGCCAGGGGGTGACAAACATAGACGTAAAGAAATATATTACAGATATATAAAGCGTGACATCATCAGCAGGCGCGAAGGACCCGATCCAATCTTGACATTTAAATTTTTTTTATTGAACATTCTCTCAGTCCGGCCCTCGACTTGTCGCAAAGGTTTGTATTTGGCCCTCGGTCCATTTGACTTTGACACCCCTGCTCTAGAGTATACGTCGCCCCCCGGCCAAACTAGGAAAAAAAAACAAAAAACCAAAAAAAAAAACGCGACTTATAGTCCGGAAAATACGGTAATCGCTTTGAATGTTTTTGATGGCATAATCACATTTTGTGTCAAGTTTGTAAATGTTATTGTGCATTGTGACTATTGCACTGAAGCTTGATTTCAAGAAAATCACAAATTAAATCGAAATATCAGTCAGAAAAATCGCAATACAATTTTTTCATAAAATTGTTCAGCCCTAGTATGAACACAATAAAATTATGGGCAGGATTTCCATCCAATAGATTTGTGTAGCCCTAACTCAAGCTAAATACCTCATTGGAAAATGATTTCATTGAGTTGGTCAAACTCATCTTGATCAAATAAGGCCAAAACAAAATAAGTACTGTAACTGGCCTAAACTGATTTACTGGTGTTCAACTCAAATTAATACTGTTCTTCAAAAGTCTTTCATTGCTTTAAAGCGACAATGTGTGGAATGTTTTGATTTTTCAGTATTCGTTCATTTGAAAAAAAAAACAGTGATTAAAGCAACACTGTGTCATGGAAGTTGGACTGAATTACATTTCTATTTCCAGTGGCTGTGTGAAAGATGAATAGCGATGAGGTAATGAATCAAATTTTGTTTAAACAATACTTTTTGTTTCTTTGTTTGTATTTGGGCTTCTGCCATGACACCAGTAATAACGTGTAGACGTTTGCGAAAGGAGGAAGTGAATATGCTGTAAAGCAATTCAGGACATTCTTATTTTTTTTGTGTGCCAGTGTTGATGCCATCCTCCTCAAAGTTGCTTAATGCCAGTAAAAATGATACAGACCCCCCCAGGGCATGACAAAGTCCCATTCAACTACTTGTAAGTCTGTTTCATCAAAAGAGTTGTGAAAAAGATTTATTAAGGTCGATTTCTTGCCCAGTGCTGCCTTAATTTCAATAATATGCAAAAAATATGTTCTATCACATCAACGTACATAGACGTACATTTTTTTAATATATATAATCGTAGGTGAAGTAATCTCTAATTATATTAGGTAGGGCGCGGCTCCCCTCCAGGAGGCAGCCATGTCTCGCCGCCATCCTTCTGCTACGGGTACTCGAAGGAGACAAACCTAACCAATGTAGTTCCTCCACATCATGTGTAACAAATGCAATGCGCTTACTTTGTCACCTGAGGGAATACTAGAAGTTGTTTGTGATAACAATTTGCTTGTACCTCTGCTGAAGAAATTTGTGGCATTTCGGATTACCACGTGTGGTCTGTCTGAGGCACCGTAGTGCGCCTGCTTCAAAATGCACGCGCTTCGAGCTTAGGTCGTTGCATTCTATGAGTTCAACACTAAATTACATTCAATTCTACACAATGTGCCTTTAAGTTGGCCTCTATTTCAGACACACATTACACAAAATCAGGTTAATGTGTTTTGAGTTAAAACAAAAAATGCTTTGAATATACAACAAAGGATACACACATTCACATTTGAGTCCAATCACAGTCTATCTCTGATAACATACTTTTAAAATGTGGTTAACATTTTTTGGAGGAAAAAAGGGGTCCTGGTCGACTGCCTGTTATTGTGCGGACACAGTGTTTGCGCATTGTGAAATTGTCAGCTGCTTGTGCTTGCTCCATGGAAGTTCAAAATGACTAGGGTTGGGCATCGTTTCAATTTGGACGATTCCGGTTCCGAACAATTCTCTATTCCGATTCTTAACAAAAAAAAGGAGTTCTTTTTGGACTAATCGCATGAACTTCTCTGTTCTTCATGATTTTTTTTTTTCTGTGAACATTAAAGGGATGTTATTAACCAGTATATTTATTTTAATACTTTTTTTTTTTTAATTATTAGTTAGTAGGGGTGTAACGGTACACTCGGGTGTATTAATACGTTTTGGTAAGGCATGTTCGGTTCGGTCCACTTATTAGCGCGAGCTGATGCACGGATGCTGACTGTTGCTCGTGAGAGAGGAGGGTGGCGGCACAAAAGAAAGAGCCAGAGCTCGAAGGTAGCGGCTAGCACGTCTAACATGCACGGCATCATCCGACTGTGAATGTTTCTTAGACGAGGAAGCAAGCAGTCTTTTTATCCTAAAACATCAAACTTAAAAAGCGAGATTTATCATATTGTAGCTTCTTCCAGGAACAAGCTGTCAGATTTAGTTTAATTATCACGTTTTTATTAATCCAAGTACAACTGCTCGCGCTCTTCTTTCTCCGCTGCCCCACTTGCGTGCCGTACGATGCATTCATGAACCTCGGAAACATCACGACTCAGCAACACACAAATCTGACCACAACACAAATAACCCTATTCGTTACAATATGCTGTTGAACATTCAAAGGTTTCAATGCCTGAAAAATGTATACAATTTCATAAAGACTTTTTAAAGTTACTGTATTTTTTTCATTATAAAACGAGTTTTAATATAGTTAGCAATAATTGTAACTTTATTGTATGTATTTTTTTTTTTTATCACAAAAACTGTATACGTGTACTGTAATGACAACTTGTCTTTAACTTGAATACTTAGGTGTGTCATAGGCTATTGCTGCTGAGTGTTTAAAGATTTTAGTGTCGTAATAATTTACAATATTAAGATATCTTTATTGTTAGTGTATTTTTTATTCTGGTGTAATTTCTTAGAATATCACCCGAATGGTTCGCTTTTATTTTTTCTAAAAAATGTACCATTTACTTGTCATCTTTTCAAAATAAACATATATTTTAAAAAATCTGTTTTTTTGCACCAAAAATATACAGAACCGAAGTTTCCAAAAAAACGAACCGAACCGAAATGTGATTTAGCGTACCAGTACACCCCTATTATTTGGTATTATTTTTCACAAGAGCTTTATTTTTTAGAAATTCAAGACAATACAATAATGCAGCTATTGATGAAAGCATGTTACTGAATACCAATTGATTGGCTAACCTTGTCTTTAGAAAGCTAATGTAAATGACAAACACATCACATGCATTTTAAGGGCAAGCAAGTAAAGTTTCTCGAATCTAAGCTGTATGTAGCCATATGCTGTATGCGTATATGTATGTACTAAGGGTGGGAATCTACGGGTAGGCCTACCCCACGATTCGATCCGATTCTGATTCTGAGGCCTACGATTTGATTCCGATTCCGATGCATCACGACAATGACTTACATTTCATAGTTCATCTAAAACACTGGTACCTTTTTTAAAACAATTGAATAACTCAAGGAAGAGCAAGGATTTATATTTCACATTGACTTTTATTAAAGTAGCAAGAAAACCTTGTTTACGTGTCAACACAAATTTCCAAAAGTGCCAATGGCAGCATTTGTTGTAACAAATGTCTGTAACTTCTATAACCAAAGGATTATGAAAACATATTTCATCTTTATCTGATTTAGCATAACCTGTATTTTAATACTTTAAAGTGCAATATGCATCATGTCATGTCATGTCATCTTCCAAACCGCTTATCCTATATAGGGTCGCGGGGAGTTGCTGGAGCCTATCCCAGCCGTCAATGGGCGAAGGCAGACTACACCCCGAACTGGTCGCCAGCCAGTCGCAGGGCACACATAGACACTGTCACTGAGCGGGAATCGATCCCACGCTGCCCGCACACAACTCAGGTGTGTGTACCACTACACTATCAGCGGACCTCAATATGCATCATCTGATTGATATTACTGTGTAACTTTGCAATGAACTTTGCTTTTATTGAACCTAATGTACCATGAACCACTTGATGTCATATATTTTCTTTTAAATTATATTGCAATTTGCCCTGCGATTGGCTGGCAACCAGTTCAGGGTGTATCCCGCCTACTGCCCGAAGACAGCTGGGATAGGCTCCACCACCCCTGCAACCCTCGTGAGGATAAAGGGGTATAGATAATGGATGGATGGATGATATTGCAATTGGCGACCTTTATTTCACATGTAGTTTATGTTGGACGCGATATTGTGCATTACAGCAGAGGGCAGTGTTGAACATTGTGTGAAAAATTACTGTTGGCAAAGTGAACCAGAGAGCAAGAATCTCCCTGGGTGGACAAAAAGAGGATGAGACTGAAGAAACAAAAAGTCGGCGCGGTGCTGTAGCGATGGCTGGTAGAAGTACTGTGTATTTTCTCTGTTAAAAGCAATAAAAGTTCGAGCTCGTTCCATAGCTTACTGTGAGTGGTGTAATTAACACTAATAATAAGCCTGAGAAATTGCCATCAAACAGAACAGCTTTATTATTCAAAATATAAAGCAGCATATTTTGTAATAAATAACAGACTTTAGATGACTTTAGGTGTGCATATTCTAGGTTTTTGTGTGAGGAAAGAAGTAATCTACATGCTCTGGTTTTATTTTACAACGCGATGGGAATTTTAGATCGTGTATACAGTGTCACTGTCTGCATCATGCCCCGACAGCCCCTTCCACAACCGATTAGGGCGCAAATCTGATGTAATGAACTCTGCAATGGATTTGGTCATTTTTCTTACTCTTTCGGAGTTTGGTGGGAGAGTTGCTAGACCTAGAGTAAGTCGGCTGTTCGGGTCCGACGGGTCCGCCTTTCGGAGCACTCAACTCTGGGTGGTAATGTGTTATCTTTGTTGGGTTTTTATCAATGTCTCACACTTAATAAAGAAACAAAATGTCTCCAAACCTATGCTTTTAACGAGGATTGTGTGAGGTTTTGTTTGTCCCACCATCTTGTCAAGTAAGCCTCGGCACAGACGTCTGACGTACAAACGCACGTAATCGCTTGCACATCTTTTTAGTTTTTTATTTTATTTTATACTTTAAACATAGATTATTAATACCTACTGAATCGACACAGAATTGTTTTAATAAAATGAACAATGCATCGAAAAAAACGACTATCGTTCCCACCCCTAGTATGTACTGTTTCTATATGCTGAAGCCGTGTATGCTCTAAGTTAAATATTAGCTGGATATGTGCATGTGTTGAACTTATTGGCTCAATGTTGGAGACGTACTTTGCCGATTCTGACTTTGGGTCATGAGCCGCATCGCGTCAGTTCTATGGCTATGCGTCGGCTAAATGAGCCAGCCGGGCTGGCCCGGGCAGGATCACAGACCCCGGGAAGGGCGACTGCTGTCACCTCAGTGTCCCAGAGGCCGCTGCAGCTATGTAGATCCGTGCGAATGGCCCGGCGCACGCCCAGAGTCGCCGCTGCCGCAGCCCATGCTTGCCGGCCGGCACGAAGCGAGGGGAAGGGCTGACTGAGAGGAGCCCTCGAGCTGCCGTGCTATTGCGATGCAGCTTGCGACGCAACTTTGTTTTTTTAATCAGCCGTACTTCGTTCGTGCTTCTTCCGCACGGCTAAATCGGAATCGAAACTTAGCACCGACATTCTAAAATCTGAACAGTTCCGGGAGAACTGGATTGATGGTCCTGGTACTCGGTGCCCAACCCTAATAATGACCTTCTGGAAAAACACACATTTTCAGGAAAGGCTCGATCTAGGGCATAAATGATCCCAAACAGTATGATGGACCCCAAAATGACACTGTTGACAACAACTGTTTTTCTGGCATAAAAAGAAAAAAAAAAACATGCGCCCACGTCACTCTCCCGCTGTCACCCACACTCCTGAAAGTGATGTCTTTTGCGGCTGCTTGGCAGTGCTAGCTGCTAAGCTACCTTCCTTGCCCCTCAGCAATGCGGACTTTATTTAGATCTTATGTAAATCCGTGCGCAGCATCAGCAAGGAGCTGCGTGATGCTGATCCTTTCCTCCGTGGTGACAAATAAACTACCCTACTAAAAAGTTGCGCTTTCACCAAGGAGGCGAACGAGGTGTCGCGAAGCATTCTAATTGCAGAGTCGGGAAAGACCCAAAATAAGCGCTTAGGTGTACAGTAGACATTTCACAGGAGTCTGGCTAGAACAGCGTTTCGTCCGAAGAGCCAGCAGCTATGAACAGAAAATGTGTATTATAATTAATACGTATCGAGACATAAAATAAGACGGCGGCTACATTAGCAATTGAGCACACGCTTGAATACCGGAAGATGCTAACGGGTGACATCAGCCATGACGAAGAGATAGATGTCAAAAGTATTAATACTTATAGTATAGGCAATGTTATTTGCTTATATTTGTACTACAGTGATCCCTTGCTACTTTCCGACTTTCGCGCCCTCATCAAGTCGATTGCAGATTTTTCAGAAGCATTTGCAACAAATTAAAAATGAAATAACACAGCCACATCAGCAGCCATATTGCATAAAGATGCATTGTTTCAAAAATATGAGTTGACTCGGAGGCTTTGTACATACCCGCAGGCACTCAAAAAAGGCGCGTGATTGGTTCCCTGCGTGAGATCGACCAACGAGAGCACAAGCGGATTTACTGTATTCACTTGTGTACTGTATGTGAGCTAACTGGGTCCGCATAGTCGCAGCCTCTCACTGGTCTCGTCCATGCTAACAAACTAACAGCACTTTTGAACAAATTTCTTTTCGCAAACTCATAACGTTGTTCAAATGTGTCGTTCGGCAGCTGTTTACAAGTTGTGAGCAGAGCGCGCTCGGCCACCCGGCACGACAATGACGACGAAACAAACGTTATGTTCGGAAACACCTAACGTTATTCAAATGTGCCGTTCATTTAGTCAAAGTCAAGCCGGATAATAGGATAGTACAGTACAACTGCTGTGTTTACCGGAGCATGCTCAGCCTCCCGGCATGGACGAGGAGACATCGGCAAATAAAGTGTGAATGTGTTTGTTAGTTTTGTCTTAGGTTTCTTCTTAAAACAGCTTACCTTAACTACAATCCCGCGTAGCATTTTATCCAAAGGACCTTGTTGATGTTGTTGTACAAAGAGAAAGTTCCGGCGACCGTTCTTCTTCGTTTAAAAGAAATAGGAGTAGAAGGAGGCAATTAAGTTTTACTTTCGCTTTGCACAACAACGATGACGACGACAAGCGTTTAAAAGTGCAGGATTGTACCTTTGGATAAAATGCACTACAGCATTCTAGTTAAGGTAAGTCAATTTTATGATAAAAATTTCAACTTTAACGTAGTTATTAGCGAACGTTCCGTCACAATCGCCCGCTGCTGCGGTTGAAGCTCAATTTCTCTCACAACCTGCAGCTTGGTATTTATTCTTCATTTTTCATTTTTAAAACATTCATTGTATAACACGTATTTAGAAGTGTCAGAACCATGTCTGGGGTTCGCAACAGTGTAACAGAGGCGTGAATCCCCCAATATAAAACTTTAAAATAAATCTACCGTATTTTCTGGACTATAAGTCACAGTTTTTTTCATAGTTTGGCCGGGGGTGCGACTTATACTCCGGAGCGACTTATATGTGAAATTAACACAATACTGTCATGGCTTGTTAGTGCTGACTTGTATTTATGATATTTTGTCTCCCTCTGTAGGCACTTTAGCACTAAAGCGCCTGCAGAGGGATAAATACAGGTCAGCACTAACAAGCCATGACAATTACTTCTATATCATTTCACATGTTATTGTAATCCACATAAAGAAACATAAGATACATCTTAAAAGCTATTAAAATGCATGAATAATTCAAAAGGATAAAGTCTAATGTTTTGTTGAATAAGTAATTAAAATAGTACCGTATGATCAAAACACAATTTGACTGTTAAGGCCTTGCTAGTTGAGGAAGCCGGCTTATCCAAACAGCTAAACAGTCACAAACAAACTCTACAGACTCTATCAATCAATCAATCAATCAATCAATCAATCACATTTTATTTATATAGCACTTTTCATACATAAAAATGCAACTCAAAGTGCTTTAAAACATTCAAAGCAAAACATAGAATTATCTTCAATCAAAAGAAAAGATAAATTATTTAAAAGTTGTTGAAAGCCAAACTAAAAAGGTGTGTCTTGAGCTTCCTCTTAAAAATATCAACAGTCTCTGCAGACCTGACATCCTCTGGCAGGCTATTCCAAAGGTGAGGACCAAAATGGCTGAATGCAGCCTCGCCATGCATTTTGGTCCTCACCCTTGGAATAAATAAAAGGCCGGCGCCAGAGGACCTCAGGATCCGCGAGGGCTGGTATGATAAAAGCAAATCAGATAAATAAGATGGCCCAAGACCATTAACACATTTATAAACTAATAAAAGTACTTTAAAATCGATCCTGAAACACACAGGGAGCCAATGCAGCAATTTCAAAACTGGCGCAATGTGCTCCCGCCCTCTGGTTCTCGTCAGCACCCGAGCGGCTGAATTCTGCAGTAGTTGCAGTGGTGAAATGCTCTTTTTCGGGAGGCCAGAGAGCAGGGCATTACAGTAATCTAAACGACAGGAAATAAAGGCATGCATCAGCACTTCCGTGTTAGCCTGAGAGAGAAACGGGCGGACTCTGGCGATATTCTTAAGGTGATAAAAACCAATCTTGGTTACATTTTTAATATGAGGAATAAAACTGAGCTCAGAGTCAAAAATGACGCCAAGGTTCTTCACACAGTGTGAGGGATTAAAAATGTGTAGTTTTGGTAAAAGCTTCTCTCTCTGACCTTCGGGACCGATAACTAAAACCTCAGTCTTGTCCTCATTGAGCTGTAGGAAATTATCTGCCATCCATGACTTGATATCTAAAATGCAATTTAGAAGGGTATCAATGGGTCCTGTGTCATCAGGAGACACGGCAATATACAGCTGCGTGTCATCAGCATAGCTGTGAAAGCTGATGCCGTGTCCCCTGATGACATCCCCGAGGGGAAGCATATAAAGATTAAAAAGTAAGGGGCCTAAAATCGAACCTTGAGGAACCCCACATTTAATTTCATGAGTTTTAGAGGAACAAGTATCCATACTTACAAAGAAATATCGGTCTGTGAAATAGGAATAAAACCAGTCAAAAACAGTACCAGAGATGCCCACTAGATCTAGTCTATTTAATAAAATTTGGTGATCTACTGTATCAAAAGCAGCGCTTAGATCCAGTAGCACCAAGACTGTGAGTTTTCTCACGTCTGCAGTGCACCTAATATCATTTAAGATCCTTAAAAGAGCAGTCTCCGTACTGTGGTTCATCCTAAAACCAGATTGATATTTCTCCAAAATATTATTTGTATTTAAAAAATGATTCAACTGGATGAAAACCAGTTTTTCTAAAATCTTACTTAAAAACGGTAAGTTGGATACGGGTCTGTAGTTATTAAAAACGCTCGGGTCAGAACCGCTCTTCTTCAGAAGGGGCTTCACCACCGCCGTTTTAAAGGCAGCGGGGAAGACGCCTGTCTGAAGAGAGCAATTGACTATATTTAAAATTTGTTCTTCAAAAAATCCATAAAATGTCTTAAAAAGAAATGTGGGAATTGGATCCAAAAGGCAGGTTGTTGGGTTTACCTGGGAGAAAACTCGAACAAGTGTCCTTGCATCAACCAGGGCAAAACTTTCCAGTGTTTCCTCATGTAAATATGATTGTCCGGGTTTATTAAAACTTGTGTTTTGACGGGCTAAAAGACTGGATCTTATGTCATCGATTTTACTTCTGAAGTGGTCTGCAAAGTCCTCACAGAGAGCATCTGTTGGTCTCTGTGGGGACTTATTAAAATCAGAACTAGTTAAAAGTTCAAAGGTGGAGAAGAGAACCCTGGGGTTGTTTTTATTGACTGTAATGAGGTTTGAGAAATAGGAAGATCTTGCCAGTTTTACTGTTTTATTGTAAGATTTCAGTTGTTCGCATAAAATTTCATAGTGTACTGTAAGTTTACTTTTTCTCCACCTCCTCTCTGCACTCCTGCATTTTCTCTTTGATATTTTGATAGCATTGTTTCTCCACGGGGGTACAGTCTTTGTTTTTGTTGTTTTAATTAAAAGTGGAGCTACTGAATCTAATGATGATTTAAGATGTAGGTTAAAATTGTCAACAATAAGATCACAGGGTGCAGGTAAAATGTCAGCAGGAGTGTTTTTTAAGATCTCGATAAAATTTGCTGCCACCTCAGAAGATAGGTAGCGTTTCTTCACTGTTCTGACCGGGACTGCTAGATGGTTAAAACTGGCGATGTTAAAATAGACACAGTAGTGGTCTGACACTGCCAAGTCAACAACAGAGGACACACCAGCAGACAAGCCATAGGTTATAACCAAATCCAGGGTGTGTCCTCTGTTGTGAGTTGGCTGCAAGACGTGCTGTTTAAAATCCAAGCAGTTTAAAAGGTTTGAAAAATCTCTGGATAGTGGGTCCGAGATGTTGTCCATGTGTATATTAAAATCGCCAGTTATTAATATCCTGTTATAACTGGAATATAAAATGGATAAGAATTCTGAAAATTCTGTAATAAAAGAAGTGGAATGATGGGGAGGTCTATAGACGGTAATGCAGAGAATAGGGGGACTGCTAAAAACAAAGGCATGGTGTTCAAACGATAAATAGCTGCTAAAAATGATCTCCTTTGATAAAAGAGTATTAATAAAAATTGATGCAGTCCCGCCTCCTCTTTTGCCATCCCTTGTAGAAAATAAAAAGTTAAAATTCGGTGGGCAAGCCTCGTTGAGAGCAGCTGGAGCATCTGTACCAAGCCATGTCTCAGACAAAAGTATACCATGTAAATTATTGTCTAAAATCAGGTCGTTTATGATAAAAGTTTTGTTTAAAAGGGAGTGCACGTTCAGCACGGCCAGATTAATTATTGTGCTGGACGTGCGCTCATGGTGGTACGAATGAGCAGTATTAACATATACTAGATTACCACTGTTAAAACCACGTTGTTTGTGTGTGCAAGGGAAGCGTCTGCCGGTGATGGTTTCAATGGGAAAATTGTCCGATAGTGGTAATGATAATGAGGGCCTGCAGGGGGAGCTAGTGAGGGTGGTGGTACTGTGAGCAGCTGGTATTGGCCTGTAAGTGATGGTAGTGACATTGTCATTGCAGCGTTTATGAGTAGAAGAAGAAATATGATTGGTAAACAAGAGTCAGCTGGGAGTGGAATTGGTTACGACATGGTGGATGTTAGCGGCTAAAATCTTGCTACCAAGAGAGTTCGGATGAACACCATCCGGCTGGTAAAAAGACGGGCGATTCCAGAATAGGTTAAAGTTGTCAATAAAAGCAAAGTCAAGGTGGCCACAAGTGCGTAGGAGCCACGTGTTCAAGCTTAAAAGGCGGCTGAAGCGCTCGGCTCCGCGAGACAATGCCGGCAAAATGCCACTCACCCAGACCGAGAGACCGCAGGTTCTTAACAAGGCAAAGAGGGCGTGAAAGTCTCTCTTCGTCTGCTCAGACTGTCGGCGTATTGTCTCGTTTGTCCCAACGTGAACGATGAGCCGGGTAATGGATGATGGCAGAGAGTCAAGAACACCCGGCAGGATGTTAACTATGTCCATGACTTTCGCTCCGGGAAAACAGCGGGTGACGCAGCCGGGATAGTGAGTACGTCTAATGGTGCTGTCGCCAATTATAACGGTGGTCGGTGGGTGACGTGAGGAGGGAACGCCAAAGGACTCACCACCGGCGGAAGATTCACGACCCCATTGTCCAGGATGGCTCCGCCGAGGCCGAGTGAAGACGGTGGATGACACCGATGAGTGTCGCCGATGATGCTGGTGATGACGACCACCCTTGTACCGGGACACCGCGTCCCGGAGCAGCCCGACGCGTGAGTGGACGGCCGTGTCACCGGCGGACCCGCCCAACATGGGGTTCCCGGCCGAGGTCGTCGCCGTGGGTGGCGGGGAATCCGAGGGAGCCCCTGGGAGCACAACCCCAGCGTCGGACGCAGCAGTCGGTGTCTCCGACTGCTGTAGTGCAGTGATGGGAACAGGAGACTCACTCGCCAGGGCGGCGAACCGATTCCCCAGGACCAGTTGGGGGCGGTGGGGTTGCTCCCCGGCCCTCCGGCCGCGGGACACCACCTTGACCCAGGTGTCACTCTGCAACGGTGTCGAGCAGGATGGCCCCGGGCAGGCAATTGGATCCCACTTCGCCGTGTCCGAGAGGCCAGCCGCCTCAGCCGTCATTGTCGCCGACAGGATTTCACGAGCGCGCCTTCTCATGACCACCGCGGAGAGTTCGGGGAAACGGGTCGCGAAGCAAGAGATGACCGATTCCTTCTCATGGAGCTCCTCTGAGAGACGACGAATATCCCTTCTTAGGTCAGAGATTGTCTTATTTGCCTTCTCCAGCAGGCCATTGTGTTCGTCGCTGTCGTCTGAAGGCATTTTAATACACTAGCTCCAAGCTAGCCCCAAGCTAGCCCGTTTCCGTCTCACGCTAGCTGTATGCTAGTCCGCGAGATCAAGCGACCCAGAGATTAACAAAAATTTAAATAATAATAAAAAATAAGATAAAAATAGTCTCCAAAAATTAAAAAGAGTAAAAACGCAACGCGCAGGTGAGGTAGATTCGAAGGCGAAAGTGCAGAAGTGCAATCGATACCATCCATGTCCAAACTCTGACGTGGCAGGAGAAACGCAAACGGAAGTGACGTCGGAAATGTCACAATACGGTAACTATCCTCTAGGTGTGCTGCGAAGTTGCCTGTTTATATCGTGAAACTGCACAAGAAACAGAAAATACTGTCAATCTATGCATTACATACACATGCATTTTCATAGACATGATGATCCAATAATGTTCATCCTGTCTTCTTATTTGTTAAATGAGTTTCAAGTTTCTTTTCTTTCGACAATGACAATGATCTTTCTATTTTTTGTGAAGAGAAACTCTCTTACCATGCTGACAGTTTCGGCTGTCACTTGCAGCCTTCCTCGAGCCTGTCACTGCTTCCACGTGACGTGTCCAGAGCAAAATAATACAATACAATTTTAATTATATAGCGCATTTGCCATTGGAGCGCAGCCTTGATCGGGTCGGGGAGCCTTATTTTGAAGATTCCCCCAACCTGGTCAGCTATTTTTAGACACGTCATGTGGAAGCAGTGACAGGCTCTGAGGAAGGCTGCAAGCGACAGCCAAAACTGTCAGCACGGTAAGAGAGTTTTCTCTTCACAAAAAAATAGGAAGATCATTGTCGAAACAAAATAAACTTGAAACTCATGAACAAGATGAGCCTATGCTTACGATTAGCGATAGCGATTAGCATTAGCGATACTTATTATTGGTTCAGTCAACAACCTACAATCATCCACAATTCCCTTCGTAGATAAATCTCATTACACACAATCGTCTAAGTTAGTTTCAGACGACGATTGAACAAGAATGAACCACAAACAGGCAGACATGCTAACGATTAGCAACCGCGATTAGCATTAGCGATAGCGATTAGTTGTTCAGTCAACAACCCACAAGCATCCACAATTAAGCTCGTATATAAGTGTTGCATGCTCATTACACACAATTGTCTAAGTTACTTACAGACGATGGTTGAACAAGAATGAACCACAAACAGGCAGTTGCCGTGCCCTATGGCTGTGTGTGTGTGTCATCATGCAGCCACACTTGTAAGGAGCAGAGCGCAGGAGGCTAACATAGATAATTACGACCGAATACATAAATACTTTTGCAGGCTTGGAAACATTCTCAATGGTGGACGATAAATAAAAGACTTATTTAATTGATCTACAACCGTTTTGGTGAGTTTGAAGTTATCTTACTATAACTTTCTTGTACGCTACATGTTGCTAAATGTTACCATCGTAGCTCGATCGAAATAATGTGTACTAAGCGCAAAATTAATTTCCTCCAAAAATGCGGCTTATACTTCAGTGCGACTTATATATGTTTTTTCTTCTTTATCATGCATTTTATGGCTGGTGCGACTTGTACTCCAGAGCGACGTACAGTCCGGAAAATACGGTACTCTAATAATGCACGGACACTAAAGAGGTTTTGTGAGGGAGGCAGTCCTTTTAAGTTTTTTAAAATGGTTCAAGTATCACTGTACTACTTGCCGTGAAGTATAAATACGCATTTATGTGCAATTGCGTATATAAAAATCAATTTTTGACCCCAAAATGTTTTACATTTTGTACTAATGTACATGTTATTTGGACATAAGTCAATATATGGTTGAACAAGAATGAACCACAAACAGGCAGTTGCCATGCCCAATGGCTGTGTGTGTGTGTCATCATGCAGCCACACATGTAAGGAGCAGAACACAGGAGACTGACATAGATAATTACGACCGAATACATAAATGCTTTTGGAGACTTGGAAACATTCTACATGGTCGGGGATAAATAAAAGACTTATTTAACCGATCTACAACCGTTTTGGTGAGTTTAAAGTTATCTTACCGAAACTTTCTTGCATGCTACATGTAGCAAAGTAGCTCGGTGGAAATGATGTGTACTAAGCGCACAATAAGCGCACAATTTCCTCCCAAAATGCGACTTGTACTGCGGAGCGACTTATAGTCCGGAAAATACGGTAATATAAAATATTAATTATAGTCATAATAATAATAAGTCACTCTAATCTACGTTTTTTCACCTATTGCGCCGGGGTTTGGTCCCCATTAACCGCAATAAATGAGGGATCACTGTATTTTGTACCACAGAGTACTGGGTTTTGATATCTACACAGTAATAGGTCTCAAAATTACTTTAAATTCAGCTTTGCAAAGGGATTTTTTTGTTCTGTTTAATAGAGCAGCATGTTTACATGAAAATAGAAATTTTGAATGAAAAGAAGCAGAGAAAAGAATGAATATGATGCTTTCTGACCCTTTTTACCAGTAAATATTTGCCTTTTCACATTTAAATACTGTATTTTCCGGGCTACAAGCCGCAACGTTATATAATCCGCACCCACTCTATTTTTTTGAAAATTTTGGAAAAAACCTTATACAAGCCGCACCTATCGATGTAGAAAACTTTTATATTTACTGCATTTACGGAACGATTATGAACTGTAAATGTACATGTATGTACCTGAACAGATTCTTTCCTAACAGTGCCTTTTAACACTGCAGCAACGTTGCTGATTAAAACGGAACAGAACCAAGAGAAAATAAACAGTACTTATCGTCATTTCACTGCCGGCTGCCGCTCCAGTTTGTCAGCTAATGTCCACCAGTCTCCACCATCTATTGTTCTACTACATTCTACATATGCACCTGTCTTGTTTTATGTTAATAAAGTCAGCCAATCTGCCACATGACGTGCTGCCAACTGTACTAAATCAACAATAGCATTTCACATAAAGGGGAGCGGGGTTACTACAATATACAAATTGCAGCCATTAATCACCATGGACCATCATAAAACTAACCAAAACCCTCAAATGGCTCTGGAGTTATATGTTTAGTATGAGTTTTGTTTGTCTGGTTTAATAGCTGACTCCCTGTATTAAATGCACAAGGGCAATCCGTGTCTGGACATGGAAAGCGACAACTTCCCCTAAAGTGCCCATGTGTCTGCCTGAACAAACACCTGCAGGACTGAATTCTTTACACTACCACTTTCATTATCCAGTAAAGGAGAGTAAAGACAATCAGCAAAATTAAAAGTGAACATATGACAATGATACATATCATGTGCCAGCATTAAGTAGGCATTTTATTACTTACAATCGCTGAGAGGTTACGTCCCATACCTTGCCATCGTTGATGAAACTGCAAAAGATGAGGCAAATATATTCAGAGAAAGTGATTTAAAGTGTGTGAAAACATAAAACCTCTATGGCTAACTGAAGACTATACAATTTGGTTTTGACAAAAGCACACCTTATATCCCTGACGTGAGAAGATTTTTGTGCCACAGCTTCTCTTTTTGTCAATCAATCAATCACATTTTATTTATATAGCACTTTTCATACATAAAAATGCAACTCAAAGTGCTTTAAAACATTTAAAGCAAAACATAGAATTATCTTCAATCAAAAGAAAAGATAAATTATTTAAAAGTTGTTGAAAGCCAAACTAAAAAGGTGTGTCTTGAGCTTCCTCTTAAAAATATCAACAGTCTCTGCAGACCTGACGTCCTCTGGCAGGCTATTCCAAAGGTGAGGACCAAAACGGCTGAATGCAGCCTTGCCATGCATTTTGGTCCTCACCCTTGGAATAAATAAAAGGCTGGCGCCAGAGGACCTCAGGATCCGCGAGGGCTGGTATGATAAAAGCAAATCAGATAAATAAGATGGCCCAAGACCATTAACACATTTATAAACTAATAAAAGTACTTTAAAATCGATCCTGAAACACACAGGGAGCCAATGCAGCAATTTCAAAACTGGCGTAATGTGCTCCCGCCCTCTGGTTCTCGTCAGCACCCGAGCGGCTGAATTCTGCAGTAGTTGCAGTGGTGAAATGCTCTTTTTCGGGAGGCCAGAGAGCAGTGCATTACAGTAATCTAAACGACAGGAAATAAAGGCATGCATCAGCACTTCCGTGTTAGCCTGAGAGAGAAACGGGCGGACTCTGGCGATATTCTTAAGGTGATAAAAACCAATCTTGGTTACATTTTTAATATGAGGAATAAAACTGAGCTCAGAGTCAAAAATGACGCCAAGGTTCTTCACACAATGTGAGGGATTAAAAATGTGTAGTTTTGGTAAAAGCTTCTCTCTCTGACCTTCGGGACCGATAACTAAAACCTCAGTCTTGTCCTGATTGAGCTGTAGGAAATTATCTGCCATCCATGACTTGATATCTAAAATGCAATTTAGAAGGGTATCAATGGGTCCTGTGTCATCAGGAGACACGGCAATATACAGCTGCGTGTCATCAGCATAGCTGTGAAAGCTGATGCCGTGTCCCCTGATGACATCCCCGAGGGGAAGCATATAAAGATTAAAAAGTAGGGGGCCTAAAATCGAACCTTGAGGAACCCCACATTTAATTTCATGAGTTTTGGAGGAACAAGTATCCATACTTACAAAGAAATATCGGTCTGTGAGATAGGAATAAAACCAGTCAAAAACAGTACCAGAGATGCCCACTAGATTTTTAAGTCTATTTAATAAAATTTGGTGATCTACTGTATCAAAAGCAGCGCTTAGATCCAGTAGCACCAAGACTGTGAGTTTTCTCACGTCTGCAGTGCACCTAATATCATTTAAAATCCTTAAAAGAGCAGTCTCCGTACTGTGGTTCATCCTAAAACCAGATTGATATTTCTCCAAAATATTATTTGTATTTAAAAAATGATTCAACTGGATGAAAACCAGTTTTTCTAAAATCTTACTTAAAAACGGTAAGTTGGATACGGGTCTGTAATTATTAAAAACGCTCGGGTCAGAACTGCTCTTTTTCAGAAGTTGTCCAGTAGTTGTCAAAAGTAGTTTAAATATACATGTCTGATTGACTGTTAGCTATCTACTAAACAGTGTCAACGAGTGAATCCGCAAGTGTGTGCGTTTCAACCGTCCATGAGGGGCCCCAATTCGCGTGAGCGGATACACCCTCCGGCCCCGCCATGGCGCACACAATTTTTTTTTACAGGGCAGAAAAAAACGACAGTTTGCCCCACGCTTCGATTGAGGTTGTCTCGTGGTACAAATTTCTGTCCGCACCCACCCATCCAAAAAAATAATGAATAAAAATTAGGGGCATGCAAAATAGCCATCGATAACGGAAGTCAGAGTAACCCTCAGACTGAGTCGGACTTCATTTGCCCTCATGTATCGTCGGTAGCTAGGTAGCCCGCAATGTTCGACTTCACGATTGGCCTCACTTGAGAGTAATATAACCAAATCCAATACTCGCCAAGGATGTCAACTTCAGCCTCGTCCAAAGAGTAAAAATTACTGCCGTTATCCATGTATCTGTAAAGTGTAATCTGCAGCGGCATCGAAGTAGGGACCGCAAAGAAACCATGTTGTCTTCCACCTGCGCAATGGACGTTCCCAGTTCAAATGCATCACATTCTTTTTGAGTTGATGTGCAGGAGAAAGTATTTGTTTTGAGTTCATGTATGTAAAGGTGAAAGTTACGTTACGGGCAATTAAATGTAAATGTATTTACTTGATTTTTTTGAGCAACTCAAACAGTAATTTAATGCGTCACCTCAAAGAATGGCTTGGATCAGTTTTTGGAGCGCTTCCTGCGCAAGATGATTGTCATGCTAGCTTAATTGTCGATCAACGCCAAACTTGAAAGAAGCTATTTGCTTGTTAGACTTGTTAGTTTTACATGCAACACAAGTGTGGTAAGTTCACCTGACTGATATTGTCCTATTCTCAATGTTAATATCTTGAATATTCATATCATATATTCTTACAATAATACATCGTCAGCCCTAGTAAGTGGTAATCTTAACTCATCTGTCTCTCCTAATAATCATTCTTTATATAAATCATAATACTGTGTCTTTGTCGTCTTGTGTCCTGCAGACATCAGTGAAGGTGTTCATCCTGACCGTCAGGAGCCAGAGCGCACTCACATTAAGGAGGAAGAGGAGGACAACATGGTCCCCCACATTAAAGAGGAAGAGGAGCAGCAATCCCTTGACTTGAAAAAAGAGGAGGAGCCAGAGCACCCTTACATACAAGAGGAGGGAGAAGACCCCCACTCTCTTAAAGAGATAGAGGATATCTGCAAGTTGCCAATGACCGGTGTTCCTTTTGAAAGTCAAGATGAAGGTCAAAGTGAGGCGAGCGGAGGGGCAGGGCCTGCAAGCAGCAGCTCATGTCAACACATGACAAGAGAAGGCCATGGAGACCACTGTGGAGGATCTCAAACAGATGGCTTCCTACCTCTGCTATCAGATAGCGGCGACTTGTCGTCACACAGTCCTCACGCTGACGATGATGAGAGTTATCATGATGATGAACAGCCTGAAGGTGATATGAAATGTCACACAAACAACAAACACTGGAAATGTTCTCAGTGTGGCAAAACGTTAGCTTATAAGAGTGGTTTGAAACTACATATGAGAACTCACACTCACACAGCCTGTGGTCAAAGATTCTCACGTAAGGGAAACTTAACAAAGCACACAACTACACACACTGGTGAGAAACCTTTTCCCTGCACAGTTTGTGGCCAAAGATTCTCTCAGAAGGCACGCTTAAAAATACACACAAGAAAACACACTGGTGAGAAACCTTTTGCCTGCTCAGTTTGTGGTCAAAGATTCTCTCAGAAGGGAGATCAAAAATACACACAAGAAAACACTCTGGTGATAAACCTTTTGACTGCACAGATTGTGGCAAAATATTTTTCTCACAAAATTAGTTTGAAAATACATACAAAGACACACAATGGGGAGAAACCATTTGCCTGCTCAAGTTGTGACCAAAGATTCTATCACAAGGAAACTTAAAAAGGCACAAGAACACACACTAAAGAGACACCTTTTACCTGATCGAATTGTGGCAAAAGATTATCTTGGAAATATCAGGTTAAGAATCGCAAATGTGTTGATGAGATGATCAGTGATCAATGACACTTTCGCCTCTCATCTGAGCAGGTATGATTGTATTCTAGGTACCTTCTTACAGTGATGCTGAATTTTTGTTTTTTTTTCTTTCCCGTAGTGAAAAGCTAATATTTTAGTTGTAATGAATTAAAAAATGTGGTGAATTGTCTTCAGGGTTATAATACTGTAATTTTGGATTTTTTATTATAGTTCATTTTTAGTTTGTTTTGTTTTTTAAATTTTGTTTTAATTCTTTTTCAGAGTAGATTTGTTAGTTTTTATTAGGTTTTGTAATGTTCTCATCTATTTTAGTTCATATTAGTACTCGTTTTTTTTTAATACGGTTTTGCAATAATAATGTATAATAATTAGTATGTTATAATGCTTGCTGTCCCACATTTGAATTATGCAGACGTTTGATGACTGGCCTTAGCCTTGTTGTAGTCTAGACGTTAGCCTCGTTCTAATCTAGCCTTGTAGGAATAGATGTTCACCTTTAGCCTTGTTCTGATCCAGGCCCAGCTTGCTTTGCGTGCCTTATTGCTTTCAGACATGCATAATGATGACTCACACACACACACGCACACACATAGACATACCAAACTCAGAATGTCCCAACTGCTTTCTCCCACCTTTCCCTTAGAGTTGGGACACCTTTGTAATCAGGGACTCCTAAGAAAATAAAAGCGAGGAGGTGGAGGTGCTTATCAGGGGGTTGCTAGGAAGTGTTGCGGTAGTTCCCTTCGCTCTCCTTGCGCAAGTATAGTCCCTTGTCAAGTGGTACAAGACAGAGTAAGTCTTTAAAACTGTGTAAGCCTTGAGAATACTAGTACCTATCATGGCGAGACAAAGTGAGTCTATTAAACTATTAGGGCATCGGTGTCCTGTACGTACTAATCTCCGTGATAAAACGCTGCTAAAAGTGTGACTGTGCAAACTGTGTGAGTGGAAATAAACAGGATTGTAAGTGACAACTTGGTGTGGATGCGTTAGGCAAGTATCCTCCGCCACTTGTGGTAGAAGCTTGAGGATTGCCACACACTGTGTTGATTGTCACCCTGTTTTAAGGTAAAAGTCAGTTGTAGGACACCCTAGGTGTCATCAACTGATTCTGCGACAAAAGAATGGCGAAAAAGCTAACAATAAAATCAGTGATAAGAAGGATCCTAAACAACACCTTACATGTAAACACTGGAAATTTGTGGAGCATCATTGTCCTTTCAAGATAAAACACTATAACCTTTTGTGAACAAAATATATCTTTGCTGGCCATCTTAACACACAAAAAACATTAATAATCCTGCAGGATAAAGTAAGAACTAAATGTAAAAAAAACAATGAAAAAGAGAAAGATGGCAGAGTCCTGTGTACACTTAAATTCTGAGTGTGTGTATGTTTGTGCAAATTATTTGTGAAACCCCTGTGTGAAGTGTGTAAGTGAACACAGTGATTGGGAATTAAAATACCACTAGGTTTTTTATTACATATAATGTAGTAGGATTGTAAACAGCAGACTAATGTGGATGCAGAAGCAAGAATTCTCCCCCTGAAAAGGTTGAAGTGAGAATTATCACAACAGAAAATTTGAATTGCTGTCCTACTGATAAAAATCCAGTTTTTAGAACACCCTAGGTGTTAACGAACTGGAACACATTCTCTATCAAATGGGGAAAATTGGTAGTCAAATTAATTCATTCAAATCAACATTACAGTTGATTATCTGTACTCAGATGGAGTTTCAACTGTAACAGACAGTGTTAAGTTGTCGAATGAACTAACATACCTTTATAGAGAAAGGCCTAGAGAATAGGCCAAGGGCCTATAAGAGTAATGACTTAGAATTAGCCATTGTCCAAACAGTAGAAAGTGCTACAGATTGGAAACAGACAGGAGAAGAAGGCCTTGACTACAGTGAGGAAATAGATATGTACGGAATGGCATTTCTTTGGACTGTGCAAGGGCAAATGGGTGTCTATTTGCACTGACACAGCCAGCCTCCCCATAAATTGATAATAACGGGGAAGGTGGAAGGGATATTACAAAACACAACAGAAATTATGGTCACAAGGGCCATCTGATGTAGGATTGACTTTGTGTGCATCAGTGTCCATTGTAACCAGATGCATACGAGGAAGTAAGACCTGTAATAGATTATTTAATGCACTTGCAATATACCAAAATATTTCCTGTCAAAAAGGCGCCACCTTCAGCTGACATTAAATTGGTCAACACTAACCCTGTTGTATCATTTAACTGAAGGTGGACACATTTATCTTAAGATGGACACAAAGTAAGCAAAAGCAAGTTACGATTTTGCAAAAAGCAAAATTATAAAAAAAAAAAAATAATTAAAAAAAAAGACAATTGTA
This sequence comes from Filicampus tigris, assembly GCF_054856515.1. Classification (NCBI taxonomy): domain Eukaryota; kingdom Metazoa; phylum Chordata; class Actinopteri; order Syngnathiformes; family Syngnathidae; genus Filicampus; species Filicampus tigris. Next base: position 481,150 of record NC_141233.1, read on the forward strand.
GATAATTAATAATTGTGGAATAGAAAAGAAATACAATTCTCCAGGCTTCAAAACATCCAACAAAGCAAAGAGGGGGCAGATTATGTCGTTTGAGAAATTATTGCCGAATCTGGGTTCCAAATTATGCGGAAATCACTATGCCCCTGAGAACATTGATGTATATATGAAGACCTCAAAAGACATCACCTTTAAGGTGGACTAATGAGGCAGAAAAGTTTTTTTGTGACATAAAACAAGTTTTAGTATTAAGCAAGCATTATTTTACATTATATCAAATGAAACTAATGTCATCGTTTTTCTTTCAAACTGGACAGTAGCGTATGCATTGCTGCACTGTGCAAGAGCAGTTATTGTTGCGTCCCTTGCTGTACGGACAAGTGTGAACATTGTTTTGTTCCATCCTCTGATCTCTAGAGTGCCACATGCAGTCTCTGCATTGTTTTTAGCAAACGACCATAAGATTTTTGTCTCGCGGGACATTTCACATGTGTGACTGCGCTGTTATTACGGCTACATCTAACTAGAGAGGTGCACAACATTAAACTTGGCTGTATTGTTATCACTTACTGGGGATGGAGCAAAACATGATATTGTGGCATCAACAGGCAAGCCGGTTATGCATGCAAAACTCTTATCAAAGCTATTAGACGCAATACGACTGGCACACACTCTAGCCGCCTACAAGTGTGTAACACACACATCAGGCACAGATGGTGTGTGCCATGGGAATGCATTTGCAGATAAGGCAAATAGGTAAATTAACAAAAAATGGTGCAACATTAGGCGATACATCTATGTATGACCAAACGGCAGACCTATTTTGTAAATATATCTATACAAATGTTTCCCTACACCACAATGACCGTTACAAATTGTTCACATGGTCTTCTTTGAACTAAACCAAAGTGAGGGGGGAATATTGTTTGGTCATCACAGATGCCTTTTCAAAGTGAATGGAACTATTCACCACCAATCATCCAGATGACAGATGACACAATAAAGGATTAACTAAAAAAGTGCATTGACGACACATGTAGTACATTTCATGATAAAATAACGCTTGGACAACACGGACGCATACAAAGTTGTCTCGTACACGAGTTAACAGCTAAATGATCTACTGTGTAGCATGCACGCAATCCTATATGAATGTATCATGAAGCAAATTTACATGTTCAAATAGCGACATGGCCATGAATTTAGGCCAGAATCAGAAGACAGAGGTTCTACTCTCGGAGTGAAGATGAAGAACTGGACATCATGAACTTTGAATTGGCATCAAGAATTATATGTTTATAAAGACAGACAACACTAATCACAGACAACGATAAGTGAAAAAAACAATAAGCATTTCGATTTAAATGTTCTCTTCCAACTATTAATCTATTAATATAATATTTTGAATGAATAATCAAATAATTCAAATTACTAATCTAATATTGTGAACTAATCAATCCATATACAGTTCCTTAGTCCGACGATTGAATCCAACAGCTCAACTGTAGGTGTACAGGGGAAAGTCCAAAGTTGGGATGGAAAATGGCATGAATGAGTGGATGAGCTGTGGAAAAGTTGTGTAGGATAGTAGTTCAATGGAGGGAATCGGCTGACTAAATTGCAGCCTCCTACAAGCCCAACTAGAGCGGGGAAGATTCGGTTTGGTCCAGTTCTATTCCAGGTTATTTTCTCAATCCGGCTCCTAGCTCGCCATCAACGTGGCCTGCATAAAACAGGTCCACATATGATCCCGTGTTTTCACAATCAAGTAGCTTATTCAACTAATAACAACTGTGTTATAAATAGCCTCAACATTCAATTATTCAATTCAATTCATTCATTCATTCATTCACTATCCCTCCTGCTTATCCTCACAAGGGTCGCGGGCGTGCTGGAGCCTATCCCAGCTGTCTTCGGGCAGTAGGCGGGGGACACCCTGTATTGGTTGGCAGCCAATCGCAGGGCACACAGAGACAAACATCCGCACTCACAATCACACCTAAGGGCAATTTAGACAGTCCAATCAACTTACCATGCATGTTTTCGGAATGTGGGAGGAAACCGGAGTACCCGGAGGAAACCCACGCAGGCACGGGGAGAACATGCAAACTCCACACAGGGAGGCCGGAGCCGGGATCGAACCCACGACCTCTGAACTGTGAGGCGGACGTGCTAACCAGTCGATCACCATGCCGCCCCAATTCAATTCAATTAACCCAATATTGTACAATATATAAATATAATATTAAATTAATATTAATAATATATTAAATATAAGCAGACAAACATAAGTGTATCATTGCATTCCAGTTACAATCATATTTCATATTTAAGAAATATGGCATTCAAAATATCACCAAATTGCAAGACTAAACTGATGTTCAAATGCCTAGAAAGACAAGTTGACAAACTAAATTGACACACTCACCAATTCCATCAATCGTGCATACGCTCCATTCCGCTCCCTCGCCCGCTCAGCAGTCGGCTCAAACAGTCGGCTCCTACAGTTCACGGTAGTTGCTTTACGGGTTAGACCCTTCGATGTGATTTTATATTGATAATATACGGCAACGTACCTGCAGCAAACAATTCCCCGCATGTGTCACGTCACGTTCTCCTCCGCCAGTGGACAGTCGCTTCCGTATTCAAGCAAATCGGACTGGACGCGCTACACACGTGACCGCACGTCAAATACGGAAGTAACCACCGGAAACAGAGATCGTAATACGAATAGAAGAATAAGTACAAACACGAAGAGAATGCACAAACAGAACACAATACAGAGAGTACAACTGGGCTACACCCTCCCCGCTTTAGACCATGCAACTCCCGATGCATGCTAAAGATCGAAACTACCCGACCACACAGGATTACTAGCCGCAGCCGCACCAACCGCTTCACCATAAGCATCGATAACCCCATTTAACAGCGTCTGTATCGCCGAAACAAGTGGATTACCCAAGATTGTATAATGAAGGCGACTAGGAGGGTGACGCTGCCGACCCGGACGACCGACAACCAGAACCGAATCAACAACCGGGTCAGACATTGTAGTGGATTCAACCGGTACCGCAGGCGAACAGATCAATCGCTCACCGCGGCTGGGTGATGTCTCTGCTTGGTCCGGAAGCAAAGGCCCTCCCACAGACAGATCTGCAGGGACACAGGCAGGCGGGACCTCATCGGCCTCGGACAAAGCGGCACTGGGCTCATGCCCCCCTACCCCCGCAGGCAGAGATGCACCAGACTCAGCAGAGGGTCCTCCATCAACAGGCGAGTGCAACGCATCATGAACTGGCACCACAGGATCCACAGCGGACTCCAGTGACCCAGTAGCCCGGGACAAAGACTGAGAACTTTCAGGAAAAGGTCAGACCGACGAACCCTGGAACCGATACACGGCCGGCTGAATCCGAACTTGAGGCTCACTCCACACATCCTCATCATCCATTGGATCCCCATTGTCCTCAACACCAATGGGTTTCTGACTTCGGGTGTTCGGGCGACGCGGTGAGGTAACAGCAGCCGAACCCTGATCACCACATACCGGCAGGAAGGAACATGGAAGTAACAAATCCCGGTGTAGTGTGCGAGTGGGTCCATCCGGATGGTTCTCAGGTCTCACCGTGTATACTGGCAGACCCCTAGCACGATTCAAAACTACGTACACCTCCTGCTCCCATTTGTCCTCCAGTTTGTGCTTGCCACGAAATCTGACATTTCGCACCAAAACTCTGTCACCTTCCTCCAGAAGTGACGGAGTAACCCGCTGATCAAAGTAAGCTTTATTTCGCCCGACTTCCCAGCACTTTTTGAAGTTATCTGAAAGCTTTCTTCAAGCCTAGCCTGCAGGTCTGCAACATACTGGGAATAGGAAGTGGACTGATTGCCACGCACAGGTAGGACAAAAGCAAGATCCACTGGAAGACATGGGGAACGGCCGAACATTAGTTCATATAGCGTAAACCCAGTGACATCATTTCGCGTGCAGTTGTAAGCATGCACTAACGGTTTAACATAGTCCTTCCATCTAGCTTTCTGCTTGCATTCGTCCCCAGCATTTTGAGTAGCATCCAGTTGAATCTCTCAACTGGGTTTCCCAGGGGATGGTAAGGGGTTGTCATAGTCTTCGTAATCCCGGCAAATTGGCAAAGTTCTTGAATGAATTTTGACTCAAAGTCAGGTCCTTGATCCGTGTGGAGACGTTCTGGTATCCCATAGGACACACTGAAGTTCTCCCATAAACACTTTGCCACAGTCTTCCCCTTTTGATTTGCTGTACAGATGGCTATTGCAAACTTGGTAAAGTGGTCAGTGGAAACTAAAATGTCTTTTGTATTGCTTCCATCTGGTTCAAGTGATAAGTAGTCCATACAGAGTAACTCAAAGGACGGGTAGTTTTGATGGTAACAAGCGGTGCTGCTCGTTCTGGAAGTGTTTTACGTCTCACACAACGATTGCAGGCCTTGATCTTCACTTCAATATCGGCTGCCATACGAGGCCAGAAAAAACGAGAGCGTACAAGGTCCAAAGTCCGTTCAATCCCCATGTGACCCATGTCATCGTGTAAGCTTGCAAAGACTGCTGACCTTAGCTCCTCTGGTAACACCAGCTGAAACAACATTTGGTCACCATCTCGCCTCCTTCGGTACAAGATGCCATCCTGCAGCTCAAGGCGGTTTGCCTCTTAACAACAGCGCAAGGTCTGGAAGTTGTTGCTTGGCGGTCAGCGGAAGCCCTTCCCCTGTTTCCATCTGATTAATTATTTCCCTTATAACTGGATCTGCACGCTGCTTTTCCTTGAGATCCAGTCACGACGGGGGAGAAACAACTGGTAGGCCATGGTGGTCTTCGTTTGTATAGCAATCGGGAATAGCCTTGGCCGTCAGACTCAGGGACTCAACCAAGGCGATGGAACTCTCTGCCGAACTGCTGGGCTGACTGGTGACAAGACAGAAATGGCAGATGGCAGAAATTATGTCTGTGTCAAGTTCTCCCACTTCACCAGGTTCATCAACCCGCTCTTCCGTGAACTTGCGAATCAGATCCCAATCTTTCTGTGCTGTCAGATCAGCAGGACAATTGTGAGGGCGGCGAGACAGTGCATCAGCATCCAGGGTCTGTTTCCCAGTTCGATACTGCAACTTAAAAGTGTAAGTGGACAGGGCAGCAAGCCATCTGTAACTGGCAGCATCCAATCTTGCTGTCGACAACAGGTACGTGAGTGGGTTATTGTCAGTTACTACCACGAAATTGGCTCCGTACAGATAGTCATGAAACTTGTCACACACACTCCACTTCAGGGCAAGAAATTACAATTTGTGTGCAGGGTAGCTGGATTCGCTTGAGGACAAACCACGGCTTGCGTAGGCGATCACCCGCAACTCTCCGCCCTGCTGCTGGTATAAAGCTGCTCCAAGTCCGTCAACTTCTCAATAAGCATCTCAAATGCGAGTTGGCAGCTCGGAGACCATCGCTCTCCAAAGGGTTGGTTCATATCTTGGGGTTTACTAGTGCTGGAACTTTTCTGGACCTTGGAGGTAGGTACATAGCCACGTGTCAAGTCATTAAGGGGCTTCGCGATGGCGGAGTATCCTTTAATAAACCTCCGATAATACCCAGCAAATCCCAAGAATGACTTGAGCTCCTTCAATGTTCGTGGAATTGGCCAGGATTTTAAGGCGATAATCTTTTCAGAATCAGTCAACTCCTTTCTCTGAAACAATATGTCCAAGTTAGTGTTCGGGTTACTTTTACGCATATTTTATATATGGATATTTACTTAAGTAGTAGGGAATAGTTAATAGATTTAAGAGTAGTTTAGTAGTAGTTTTTTTGGTATATGTATACATCTTATGTCTTTTATCTTTCCATTCCAACAACAATTTACAGAAAATATGGCATATTTTGGAGATGGTTCGAATTGCGATCAATTACGATCAATTATTTCTCGATGTGATTAACTCGATTAAAAATTTGTATCGTTAGACAACCTGTACATTTCAATGAAAATAATATTTTTGAGAGGGTAAGTAAATTAAACAACTTCCAATCATGCGGTTGCACAAGTGCTACACTCTCCTATAAGTACATCAACAAAATGTTACCAAAATACTCCCTCAAAGTAACCTAACTACTCTTAAATCTATTAACTATTCCCTCATACTTAAGTAAATATCCATAAATAACAAAATATGCTTAAAAGTTACTTGAACACTCCTAGATGTACTCAAAATACTTAATTGAAGTCACTGGAATTAACACGGTAAATAACGATTAAAATGTAATATGCATGTTACCTGAATAAAAATTTGAAATCAAACAAACAATTGAAAGGGATCAATAACAAAATACCGCCTCTAGGTCATCGAAATACTCTTAGGTGTACTCAAAATATGGCACGAGTATCCATATATAATTTAGATACTGTATTGATTTACATAGTATTGTCCCCTCAGATCCCTTCAAAATTGTGTAGAACTCTGCTTCTCTCCATGTCCAGTGTGTAAATATGCATTTCTGATTGAAATAGCTTCTCATTTGTAAATATCTGAAAAGGTTTTAGTAATAGTAATAGAAAAGTACTTCTGAATAAATTAGTATGTAATGTATTAATTAGGGGATTAGCAATTGTTTTGAATCTGCAACATCTGCCAGGAGAGGGTTAAAAATTGCATTACCTACCTCTTTCATGGATATCGGTTTCGTTAGTTCTTCTTTTTGTGCAACAGTCACTTCGTGTAAAACTAAAGAGTTCAGAAGGGAATCCATTTTTGTAACTTCCATGGATTGTGGTTGTGAATATAGAGTTTGGTAAAATGTCTCAAAGCAATCTTTCCCTGTCATATATATTCCATTATTCCTGTGTTAGGATCCTTAATTTTGTTAATCATTGTATCTGCTTGTTATCCGGATTATATGCTAAAATTTTTGCTAACTTGGCTCCCACATCGTATTTTTTAAAATTTCCCTTTTCTTAGTAGTACTATCTCGGGTGCCTTCTACTGGAGTTTTTTTTTTTTTGTCTCACTGGATTTTCCATATTTCCTTTCTGATGACGGTCTCTTGCCCAATATCCTTCTTTACCACAACATCAATCTGATGTCACTCATCTTTCTTTATTCTTCAACACTTTTCTCCCACCTTTTAAACTTATTTTCACCCAGTATTCTTTTCCTCAAAACCATTTTCCTGAATCTTTTTTAAGTTTTCTCCTCTGGGTTTTTAATGTTTAACACCTGCAACACAGCTATTTTTGTTTATTTAACTAACCATTAGAGACGTAATTAGTTATCCATGTGTTTAATTATTTTATTTTATCAAGATCCTATTTTTTCTCCAACAAACTTCCAATCGTTAGACTGCAGTACATCCCTCGGTTTTATTTCATCACTTCCTATCCCCCTTTTAGAGAATTTGGTCCAGTTTATCAACACCTTGAGTGTTCTAAAAATTGGTTTCTTATCAGTAGGATAGCAATTCAAATTTTCTTTTGTGGGAATCTCACTTCACCTGTGGAATGTTTTGTAGGTCTGGAGTCCATTAGCCCAATTACCAATTTACAAAACAACTACTTACTCAATGCGTGTTCGTTTATCTTTCAAGAAGGTATCCAATGTAAATAAAGACTCAATCAAGTCGATTGAATTTTCTCATCAATTTTCTTGGCTAATATGAAGCCATTCATATAGATTCGGATCCTCCATAACCTTTTCAGGAAGAGAATTCTTGCTCTCGCATCCATACCAGTCTGCTATTTCCAATCCCGCTATATTACATTATATTACATGGAATCGAATACCCAGTGGTATTTCAATTCCCAATCAAACTGTTTGCTCACACTTCACACCCGATTTTACTTAGTCACGTGCAATGACCTCCGGTCATTCACTTCTCACTTCAAAGACGTTTGTCTCACCACTGTTGTCCTCCTTCTGTTGAACTGCCAGTACCCATCAGGTCCCAGTTGGCGGGACCACGCCCGCTGGAATCCTTAGGTGTAGTGGCATCCGTGGCCTCTCTTGGGTTTCATCTTGCTTCTGCCTGTTGGCAATACCTGTAGAAATGTTCCTATGTATCCTTGTTAAATGCTTGACTTACACTTTCTCTTGGTCCTCCAACGTTGACAAACCTGGGCCCTTTTTCACTTGTTCGCAAGCACGGCGATGCAACCTGCCTGTACTTAACTCATGGGGCGTCATATGCAACTCACGAAGTTTGCTAGTGCGACACACCATCGGTGCAAGTGGAAGCGCCACCATCCAGTTCAATCCTGTGTGCTGACAAATTTTAAAGCAATTCGTTTTTTTTGTTTTTTTTAATGTTTTTTTTTTTTAAATCCCATTCATTTTTCATAAACGCCTTGGTTTTGCGGGTGATATACTGCTCCTAATCGCTGTTTGATCCTTAATTGTTGTAGGATAATTTTGACCATTTTGTCCATAAACCTTTGACACAAAAACTTGGCAACAGACTGAGTGTCTGTTCGGCTAGTGGGACATGCCACAAGATAAATTCCTCTTGTATCAAACTTAATTACAAAATGGGTAGTTGCAAGATATAGTACTACATCAAACAAGAGAACTGCACAACGTATTTTGACAACCTCAGAAAATGAATGAAACTACGACACGCTACCACGCTTTATCCATTAGATTCATTTCAATGTTTAGTTGTAACTGACTTACTACTAAATTAAACGTCGGTGTCAGGTTCACACCAAGTGAGACATTCATAAACAAAGACACTCTACAACAATATTGTCTTTTTACTTGCAAGGAGAGCGCAGGGAAGTGTACGATTACAGTTCCTAAAACCCTCTGCCGGCTCCTGCGCCACCTTTCTTTTTATTTTTCTTCGGTGTCCCTGATAACAAAGGTGTTCCAGCTCTAAGGGAAAGGGGAGCGAAAGCAGCTGGAACACTATGAACTTGTTTTGTGTATGTGTGTGTGTGTGTGTGTGCGTGTGCGAGTGCGTGTGCGGGTGTGGGTGTGGGTGTGGGTGTGTGTGTGTGAGCAATTAACATACATATGTGAAAGCAAAGCACACCAAGCAAGTTGGCCTAATGATAAAAATCAAACACGTGAATAATAAAATGCATTATTATTCTTACAGTAAGTCTTCAACTCTAAATCGTAATTGTCATTACACTATTTATACGGTTTATACAAGTCACATGCTCGGCGTGTTATCATCTGGTATTTGGTCTACCGAAAGTACGCCATAAATGCCAACAGATGTTCCATCCGTGTGTGTGTGTGTTTTGTCTCATTACTCTTTGAGAAAAATGTAACCTTCTCTTGCTACCCCGTTTGTGTACATGTTGTCTAAGCGTTATTCCATCATGAAAAGTACTTGCCATGTCTTTCACGTGTACACATTGTGTAAGCGTTATCTTATTATGAAAAGTACTTCCCGTTATGTTAATGCATTATCTCTGTCTATTTTCTGCTGTCCCATTAATTATTCCCACCAATCCAGCACTTTGAGGGTGGTAAGCACCAAGATTCTCAGATCAATGTGAACCATCACTCCTATTTTCTCCACAATTTGGTCAACAAAACGGGTACCACCATCATTGTACGTTTTTTAGAAATGCCATATCTGGGGATGATATCCCTGCAAAGTGCGTCTGAATGTTTGGTATCGGGAATATTTCTAGCCATTTTGAAAAAGCATCTATGATGACGAAACAATAGTTTTCCATTCAATTCAGCAGCCCATTCGTGTGGATATTTCGGTAAAATAAGTAATCTGTTTGGCCATACACAGATGTCACCTGGTAATGTCGCACCAGTGTTTTATTTTATCTTATTTATTTATTCTTTTTTTTAAAAATCAAGGAGTTCAATTTATAAAAAAAAAATAATAATAATAAATAAAAAATATGGAAACTCGTTGCCTTAGAAATGATAAGTAAACGTAACTTGAACTCTTTACGTGTAACAAGCTATCAATTCAAGTGAGTGCACAGTACTACCACCAACTTAATTATTTTGAGTTTATAGCGCTAAATGGTTAGAAGGGCCAACACTTGTATAGCGCGCATCTACCTTTGGTAATCAAAGTGCTTCACACAGTGTACCTCATTTACTTCATGATAATGAATGGATGAATGGATTTTATATTTAACCGGTATGCCAACAAGGATATATTAGCTATTGCATGCAATAAATGTTTTTGTAACAGGAAAACAATAAAAAAAAAAGTGAAGTTCCAAAGGGATAGATAGCATTTCACCATAAAAAAAATCCAGACGTTCTAAATATTTAATTTGTTTAAGACATGTAAACTCAAGACATGAGTAAATTAATTTAATCGTCAGGAATTACTAACAACTTAATTAAAATGAGTGTTTAGAACAAATTATCAAAAAGTGAGTTAGTTCAACGCAATACTTCTGAGTAATATGAATGTTTGTGTTTACAGTGAGGCAATCATGTCTTCCTCCATCCTCAGGAAGTAGTAACAATGTGGCTGTGTTTAACATTGTGCGTCTCTTTAGTTAGACGTCTCAATACATACAAGGTAAATGTCTTGCTAGTGATAAAAAGATCATGGTCCTTTGTTAAAACAATGCAGAGACTGCACGTGGCACTCTCAAAATCAGGGGATAGAACAAAAACTATGGTTGCACTTAAAAAACAACAACTGGAAACTGAGGCACCCATCCATTGCTGCATTTGTTTGTACAGCAATGGATGCTGCAATAACTGCTCTTCCAGAGTGCGGCAATCCACCGTCCAATTCGAAAGAATTAGTTTAATTTTGTCTCTATCTTGCCGCACCAAAACAGGTCGAAAAATGACCTTTACAATCTTATCAACTGAATAAGGGGTCGCCATAATTTAAGATAATGCTGTGCTTAACACTAAAATTTGCTTTATTTCACAAAAAAATTTCCTGCTTCATTGGTCTACCTTAAAGGTGATGTCATTTGAGGTCTTCACTATTACATTTTTTCACCAATGATTCCTGCATAATTTGGAACCCAGATTCAGCAACAATTTGTTAGACCTAAAAAATGACATCATCCACCCCTTCGTTTGATGTTTTGGAGCCTGGAGAATTGCATTTTGTTTTTGTTTTTCTATTCCCCACTACAATTATACTTCCAACACTAAGATTGCGTCCCAAATATTTGACTTGTTGTTTCTACATCCGTAGTTTATTTTTGCTTACTTTGTGCTCTTCTTCAGCCAAATGTTATAATAATGAACAAGAATTGTTCCGCCTTGTCGCAGGGTCAGACAAGAGAGGAGCAGAGGGCCCAGGTGCCCCTCCCTGATGTCTGCGCCGCCGCTCAAGTCACATTATCTTCGTTTCTTACTTTTTGCCCATTAAGCGCTTCTGCTATATGATTGATTCCTGTAACACGGCTACTTTATGTGTAATTAACTTAACCATTAAAAACGTGTTCAGCTATCGATGCGTCTAAATATTGGATCTTATTAGGATCCTGTTTTTCAACAAACTTCCAATCCTTACATTGCATTTTATGATTTAAATTTACCACCTATTTTCCCCAATTGTATAGGAATTTGGTCCAGCTTGCTAACACCTAGGGTGTTCTAAAAACTGGATTTTTATCAGTAGGACAGCAATTCAAATTTCCTGTTGTGGTCATTCTCACTACAACCTTTTCAGGTGGAGAATTCTTGCTTCTGCATCCACACCAGTCTGCTGTTCATTATCCTACTACATATACCATTAATTATACTATACTAATTATATGGAATAAAATACCTAGTGGTATTTTAATTCGCAATCACTCTGTTCACTTACACACTTCACACAGGGTTTCACAACCGATTTGCCCAAACATGCACACACCCAGAGTTCAAGTGTACACAGGCCTTCGCCATCCTTTATTATTATTATTATTATTATTATTATTGTTATTTTCTTTTTTTAAGATGGCCAGCAAAGTCATATTTTGTTATCCAAAGGTTTAAGTGTTGTATTTTGGAAGGACAGTGACGCTCCACAAATGTCCAATCTTTGCATGTGAGGTTTTTCTTTAGGATCACTTTTATCACCAATTTTACTGTTAGTTTCCCCCCATTCTATTGATGAAGAGTCAGTTTTATGACACTTAGGGTACTTAGGGTGTCCTACACTGACTTTTACCTTAAAACAGGGTGACAATCAACCCAGTGTGTGGCAATCCTCAAGCTTCTACCACAAGTGGCGGAGGATTCTTGCCTATTGCGTCCACACAAAGTTGTCACTTACAATCCTGTTTACATTCACTCACACAGTTTACACAGTCACACTTTTAGCAGCGTTTTTCACGGAGTTTAAGTACGTACAGGACACCGTCGCCCTTACAGTTTTATAGACTTACTCTGTCTTTTACCTTCACATTGACTAGTATTCTCAAGGCTTACACAGTTTTAAAGACTTACTCTGTCTCACAGTTTTATAGACTAACTCTGTCTCACAGTTTTATAGACTTACTCTGTCTCTCAGTTTTATAGACTCACTCTGTCTTACTACTTGACCAGGGACTAGTATTGTCAAGGTTTTTTTACCAGCGCACAATTCACTCATCCACGAGTGTTGTGAGTTTCCTACTCACCCAGAGATGTCTTCACTCCTGCGGCTTCCCGTCATCCTTCAGTTCCCAGAAGTGGAGCCAAAGACCAGTCCCACAAAGGGTCTTAGAGCCGTGGCCACAGACTTTTCCTGGAGGTTGACTCGACAGCAGGAAACCTTCCGGCATATTGGGATCCGGCTCGAAGGACCAATTTAATGTCAGGTTCACACCAAGTGAGACATTCATAAACAATGCACACAATGAGGAGAGAAGACACTCTATAACAATATTGTCTTTTTACTTGCAAGGAGAGTGCAGGGAAGTGTACGATTACAGTTCCTAAAACCCTCTGCCCGGCTCCTGCGCCCCCTTTCTTTTTCTTTTTCTTCGGTGTCCCTGATAACAAAGGTGTTCCAGCTCTATGGGAAAGGGGAGCGAAAGCAGCTGGAACACTATGAACTTGTTTTGTCTATGTGCGTGTGTGTGTGTGTGTGTGTGTGTGTGTGTGCGTGGGTGTGCGTGTGTGTGTGTGTGCGCGTGGGTGTGTGTTTGTGTGTGTGTGAGCAATTAACATACATATGTGAAAGCAAAGCACACCAAGCAAGTTGGCCTAATGATAAAAATCAAACACATGAATAATAAGATGCATTATTATTCTTACAGTAAGTCTCCAACTCTAAATCGTAATTGTCATTACACTATTTGATATGTCATACGCATATGTCCAGCAAATGACCTCCACTATCAGTTGCTGTTGTTATTATTATTATTATTTTTGTTATTTCTGTTTGGTTCTTCTTTTGGTTTCAGTAGAAAAACAGTTCCCTTGATCACAATGTAGCCTTTATTAATTTCTATGAATACTTGGACTAATATTTGGTTAAAATAGAACTGCCTAAAAACAATTGAGAAGTTTATCAATCAGTCTGAAGCGAAGATCATTAATACTAATCGCATGTCACAGTTCTGTAAGCAGGTGTGGGCCTATTTTTATACAAAGAATCTGTTGACGAAAACCATGCTAGCCTTGATTATGGCCCTGTTTTGCAACGCTTTCTCCCTAATGTTTGTAGATCCGATGCGTGTTTTCCTCCTTTTAGAAATGTTGTCCACAATTCTCAGCTTTTCATGCAAAGAGAAAAGGTGTCAGCTGAGAAAAATCCAACATTGCATATTCAATCACTTCCTCATCAAAGGCACATGCTTGTATTTCAAAAATCTATGCATTGTCTCTATTGCCTCACCATCTAAGTTAAAATTGTCATTATTAGTCTGTGTCTATTCTCACAAGGCATTTCCACATAGCCAGCCTAGAGCTGACCAAGTCACATGCTCCGTGCACTACCACATTTCTATCTGTGAGTGAGGAGCGCCAGGATTAAAGCATTTGAATCCCAGTACTTCTAAATTCCTTATTCACACGGTTTTACTTCACTTAATTACTCCATACTTATCAATACTGCCTTGCAGTATCTTCATATAATTACAGATTATAAAATCACATTTATTGCTCACACATTGCTCCCACAACAGCATGCCTGCTCCCCCCTTCCCACAGGGAGTCGCGAGCTGCCCCGCGCAACATCACCATAGTACCGACCCCGCCACCGTAGCCGAGATGCTCCACCTCGCACAGCCACTACGTCCCCCCAAAAAGGACATGGATTCGTTGCAAGTTGGCCACCCATACAACGAGCATAGTCAGCCGCTTGTATCCCCCTCTGGGCACGACACATGGCTGCGCAAGGAAACAAGTTGAGCGGCCGCCAGTGTGCACTCGGAGATGGGCATCAGCGCACTCGCCCCTCCCGCATGGGTCGCGGGACGCAGCAAGCATAAAATCTTCTCTCCACTTGCAACCCACAACCGTCAAATAGGCACTCACAACTCTTATCTCAACTAGTAAAGCTTTAAAGACTTAGTATTGTTCCAAGAACCACACACAAAAATGACACAAACCATCTCGCCAGACCTAATCACAATTTAGTTCCACATCCTTAAATTCAGCACTGTCTTGCACACCTCACTTCAACACACACAACATTTAATCAACCTCTACGAAAATTCTCTCACAAATAGCTTTTTCTTCCACCACAACATGCTCCATTTTAATTCACATTTCACTCAAACGACCACTCGCTCCTTACGCACAGACAGACATGCGTGCACACACACAATCACACACAAGCGTATTTCACAGTACGCACACGCGCGCACACATTGAACGATACATATCTTAGCACATCACCGCACATGCATCATTGTTTAGCTTCGTCTTCTAAACGAATGTTAATTTTAACATCTTAACGAGACTATATAGTGCTCGGCCTCCTGGAACCGCGATGCCGCTTTCGGCTTCCATTCCACTCTGATTCATCCAAACTTTTCATGATGTCATCTCTTTTCTCTTTTCACTTCATCTTTTTTCTTCATCTTTCTCTTTTCACTCACACCAAAGCTAAAATAGACATCCTGGCCCAGATCTTATAGTCAATTTATTCCTATGTCGTAATCTCATTCATCTCAAATGTTCTTTCTTTGGAACATTATTCCACCTCATCCGAAATGTCCACACGCCCTGTAGGACATTCCCAACCTCATACAAGATGTTAATTTCCTCAGAACGTCTTCACATCATACAATAATGTCCACATGCCCTGTAGGACAATTACAACAACATCCCAATGTTCATTCCTTAGAACATTCTTCAATCATACTTCTCATTTCATTTCTTTTTATCTCATTTCTCATCATCTTCTAAACATGTCTCTCCATTTCTCTTGTGCACATTTCTGCCCCATTTAATGTCTTATTTTATGTTCGCTCTATTTATTTTATTATTACTTCTTACCATTATTTCGTTTCTTATTTAACGAGGGGCTGTTCCCCTTTTATTGTTTATAGTTATAAAAAAATAAAAACTCAGGGAGCACATTTCCATGATCAACCAGCCATCAGACCCGCTCACACACAAGCTCTTAACAGCCCCTGGACTTCCAACAGGCGCCAGACACATAAGTACAACATCCAAAGTGAGAAAAACGACTCACCTTATTTTCAGCCAGCTGGATGTCGTACGTCTGTGTCTCAGCGGGCCGCAGCCTCCCGAGAGGAGCACGGATCCTGTTCGTGACGCCAATTCTGTAGTGTATTTTCTTCCAAGGAGAAGGGTCAGTCTGGGTTAGGGTTAGGGTTAGGGTTAGTCTGTCCGGAGCAGACGCAAGGCCAGGCTGGATTGATGATGCAAAGACTTCTCCGACAATTCAGTTGATTGGACAATAAGATTTTATTAAGACCAATACAGCTGCTGCCAAAAGAAGTTGCTCTCACGTGCACGCCCCTTCTCGTGTCCTCCTTCTTAGAGGGAACATGATGAATATTTAAACTTGGTAATGACATATGCATTGGTTACACTGAATGGCTAATTTCTTTGTCTATTTCCCGCCTGAAAACCTTCAAGAAGAAAAATGTCCCTCCTTGTGAGTGGCGTCGGCAAGTCTACGCCAAATTACACCCCCCTAAGATTGATTACCTTAAGAATAATCAATTTATGACAGGCAAGTCCCAGGAATGTTTATCCACATGTCCACTGCCTGAGGGCATCCTGCCTCCCCCCTAGAGAGCAAGTGACCTGCTGATCACTTGGCCCACATGTGCGGCCACTTCTCACTTAAAACAGGCGTAAATGAAGTCTAACTGCACTAGTCGATATTAAAACATACCAGCTAGCCAACAGATGGCAGACCTGCCACTCAATAAGATTTCTCCTGATGAACCACCATTCCCCTCAGTCGGAGTCGATTGTTTTGGTCCATTTGAAGTGAAACGTGGAAGATCTAAAGTGAAAAGAAGCCACACTGGTGATAAACCTTTTGCCTGCTCTGATTGTGGCCAAAGATTCTCTCACAAGGGCAACTTAATCAGGCACACGCGTACACACACTGGTGAGAAACCTTTTCCCTGCACAGTTTGTGGCAATAGATTCTCGAAGAAGGAAAGCTTAAAAATACACACAAGAATCCACACTGGTGAGAAACCTTATGCCTGCACAGTTTGTGGCCAAAGATTCTCTCACAAGCGATAGGATGTGTTGCATCACTGTCAGGTTCATCAATTAGACATTCTATATAAACAGCATAAATGAAGAGGAAAGACACTCAATTCCTGTTACCAGCTCACGAGGAGAACAGAGAGAATGCACAAATTCTGCTTGGTGTTGTCCTCGTGAGGCGAAAGCTTCTCTCATACGTTCTCCACTTATCTCTCCGTTCCCTCTCTTTTTATTAGTTTTCGGATTACCTGGTTACATGCATGTTTCCAATTTAAGGGGCAGGGAATTTATGCAAGCCGTTGGAAACACTTGGACTTGTTATCTATGTGTGTGTATGTGGGTGAGAAATTACTGTTTTCATGCAAGCTGTTGGGAGATACGTGAACTTGTTTTTCTTTGTGTGTCCATGTGGCAAAGAGATTACGGTGTACATGTGTCAAAGCATTACACTGCAAAAACATTCAGTCATATCAACACCTTAGCACTAGAACGCCCAGGGGTTGTTACACCTTTTTTTACAACAACGATTGAACGACAAATCTGGGTGATATTTGAAAAACAACTCTGCTGGCTACAAGTAGATGACTTTAATTTGTAAATTGGCCATTCCCTGCCAAAATAGCAGGTGATATGGCGGGGCGACATCGTCAAATGTAAAGCATAAGCAGTCAAATGACCGCCTTCTGGGCGTTCTAGTGGGTCTTGCTTCTTGCTTTTCCTTCTTGCTTCTTCTTTTCACACTTTCTCCTCGGATGGTTATAATAAAAGTAGATATGAAAGCAGAAGCAATTTCTTCATTGCAAGCAAATATCACATCATTCTTATATTTAATTTACAATACATATATATATATATGTATTGTAAACTAAATAACTCAAACATATGTTCATTCAGCATAATCAGCAAATGATAATGATCCTGATCATTTTAACAGGTGTGTTACAGCAGGGAGGGATTGAAAACCTGCAGGACAGGTGCCCTCGAGGACCGGAGTTGGCGACCCCTGATTTACAGTAATCTGTTTGACACAGACATTCAATTAATAAACAAAAAATAACATACCATGTGCGCCTTTGTAAACCAGTAGTAGATAAATCGAAAATAAAGTCCACCACATGATATTACTTTCTTTGTAACTTCTGATTCCATCGCGCCACCCGGCATACATGACCCTGAACAGGAAGTGATTATTCACGAAAAAATTCCAAACAATATTTCGACCAAGTTTCAACAGAAAACAATAAACATCGAGGTTTATATGTGTTAGAATAATTGTACAGAGGTTATCCCATATTTACTCTTATAAGTATTGTAAGGCATTGATTCAGCATTATAAACTTGTTTGAAGTTGTCGTTTGTGAAGGAACTCGAATGTGACAATGACACAGCTGCAAAGTAGGAACGATGCTCTTATCGAAGAGCATCCCGTGGTTGGACGCTGAGTCCTTAGGACAGAATATAACAATAACAACGAGCTTTCACACACACACACACACCGTCTTCAAACTGTTTGCCGCGATGCCACATGTTCCCCCCCACCTTTTAGAGTAGCAATTGTGTACAATTAGGCACCACCCAAGAAAATAAAAAGAGTGGAGGCTGAGGGTTTCAGAGCGCTGTGAGAAGTCTCCTTTGCTCTCCTCGCGAGTAAAAAGACAATATTGTTTTGAGTGTCTTCTCTCCTCGTGTGTTATTTATTAATTTCCTAAGTGGTGTGAACCTGACAATATGCAAACATACACATTCATAAAATAATTAACTCAAACAAATATTACAGATTTGAGTTGTCAGGGGCAACCAATCGAAGGTAATACCAGCGCCAGCTACACTCCTACCAAATTACCGTACGACTAACATTTTGTAAATGTCAAATTATTTTACGCTTCTAAAATAATCAACGGTAATGCCAACATTGTTCTGGTGTCCTAAATCATATCAACTTTAATACGTCATTAATACACACAATGGAATTTTCATTTAACATAATGTGCCTATTATAGGTGAAATATTCACCACCTTTACTGAGAAATAACTCTAATCAGATCGTTTCTTTTAGTTACTCTTAACTAGAACGACTAACTTCTGTATGGATCTTTGAACGATGGAAGGCTTATTGAGGCGCTCTCCATTTTTCCATAACTTTCTTTTTCCCATCATACTGTCACTTTTCGTACTAGTCCGTTATCTTGATTTCTAGCTCTTCCCTCAACATCTTACTCGCGGCTGTAAAGTTACTGCTGCATTTTGCTCCAGTCTTGGTATAGTGAGTATTTTGGTTGGAGCTACTCCGCCTTGCCAATGACCAATACGCAGTTCACATTCTCTTTGGTCAACAACCTGATGTCAGAACATTGACCATATACTTGGCTGATTGCAGGAAAATGGTGAAGCTCAACTCTCCGCACTTTGCCAAACTTGTCATGTATGAAACATCTTGGAATCTCAATTTTATCAAGGTTCTCCAAATCATTTATCCAAGTCTCCCACCATAACTTCAAGTCCATAGGGAGTGGATCATCCCACCCTGTGCCTCTCTGACACATCTTTTGTAGTACTCTTTCCTTCAAAGATGAATGGGGCTAGAAATCCTACACGGTCAAATAGAGAGGTCACAATGGAAAGAATCTCTCTTCGTGTTGTGGGTTTTTTCTCAAGTGACACCTTGAAGGAGAACCCATTGTAATCAATCTTCCATCTTATTCCAAGCACTCTTTGCACTGGTAAGTCATCATGACTGAGATCAACATTCTTCACATCCACAGCACATTCTGCCACGTCAATTGAATCTAGCACTTCTCGGTTATTTGAAAGGAAATTGTGTAGGTGCAAGTTTCCTCCTGCTCACAGAGCTTGAGATTCATTAACTAGCTCTTTCGGCTCATCGACTGACTCCACACACACTTATGAGTCCATCATCAACATAGAAATGCTTCTTAATGAAGCTAGCTGCGGTCGGGAACTTTTTCTTATTATGGATTGCAAGGCATTTCATGGCATAATTGGCACAACCAGGTGAAGATGACGCTCCAAATAAGTGTACCTTCATCCAGTATTCTATGGGTTCTGAGTTGGTGTCCCTGGTTTCCCACCAGATGAACCACAGATAATCTCTTGTCTTCCTTTTTAACATGAAACCTGTGAGAAAAAAAAATTCCACCTCACATATGATCGCAACAGGACGTTTGCGGAAACAGCATAGTACGGCTGTGAGACTATTCCTAAGGTCGGTTCCTGTCAACAGATGGTCATTCAATGAGGTGCCTTTGTACTTTCTAGAACAGTCGAAGACCATACGAATCTTGTGTGGTTTCCGGGGTGGTACACCCCTTGATGAGGAATGTACCAGAGATTCCTGAGCTCTGGTTGAGGGTCTACTTTCTCTGCATCAACATCTCTGAAAATGCCCTCCCTAAACCTCATATAGTCATTTTTTAACTTGCTCATTTTGTTGGAGGCCTCCCTTTAAGATTTGCAGAAAGAGAATGTCTTCTTCAGATATTTTTTTTTCGCCTGCTTTTGTGTCTGCAAAATCAGCTTCAGGAGCTTTAATGACAGCTGATAGTGTTATTGGTGGTAACTCTTTGACAGATACTCGAAGACAGAGACTAGTCACATTGTGTTGCTCTTCCAACAATACTCCAGCTGAGATCGGTTTTGACAGCATAAGGCTCACAGTCACCTCCAGCAATGACCTCTCTTGGAATCAAGGCTCTGGAGCAGTCATAGCCAATCAACAGTCCAACACCACAGTTCATCAGTGGGGGCATCTCCTGTGCTACGTCAACAAGATGTTTCCATGAGTTGGCTGTTTGTGGAAAATCCTCTTTCTTTAAGTCCACACACTCTTTCATTTTTTGTCACTGAGTCCTTTCCCATCATAGTGGAGAGTTTCAGTTTCACTGGTTCCATTTCTACCTTGAGTTTCACACATTACTCTGCTCTGCTGGGGTCTCAGTATCAGGTGCGTTAGATGCAGAGATCCATACTGGCATAATCATTAACGTACTCCCATCGTCAATTCAATTGACATAGCAGGATAGTGAGGATGTGCTTTCCTCAACTGCATTTTGTGTTGAGAATGTCTCTGTTGGAGAACAATCTCCTGGATTGCAGTTGGATGACTCTTTTGGCATATTCCACACATTGTAAATGGGCTGTCACTTATATAGCGCTTTTCTACCTTGGGTACTCAAAGCGCTTTACACTGTACCTCATCTACCTACTGATGACGCAGCGCCAGGAGCAACTGGGGGTTCAGTATCTTGCTCAAGGATACTTTGACATGGTGACCATGGCCGAGGATCGAACCCACAACCTCCGGGTTGGGAAAGGACCACTCTACCACTGTGCCATGCCGCCCCATTGCTCTATTTCTACAGTCCTTAGAATAGTGACCCTTTCTCAGGCATGCAAAACACATCTTATTTTCCAAGTATGCATTTTTTCTTTTCCTATGAAGAAATTTCCATTAGCCTCTTGCATTTATGTATAGAGTGTTTTTCTCCACAGCAAATACACATGCCTGTGTTTGAGCTTTGTGATTCTGAGCTCCATTTCTCTGTTTTTTTTCAGCATCTCGTAAATTGGTTACATTGGTGTCATCTTGGTCTGTGGAACTTGGTGGAACTGGGGTGTTTACATTTGTGGCAAATGTGTTTGCTTTTGAGCGCTTAATTTCCCTCACTGTTGTCTCGGTAGAGGGATATAAAGATGACACTGGATTGCAAGCTATGTGTGCCTCTTTAGATATAACCAGAAAATGCTGGTGAAGCTACCACCAGCATTTTCTGGTTCTCCTCGCAGTCATTCAGAACTTGGAGACCTTTTATGTGAGGCATAGCATTACTGCAAGTTTGGAGAAAATCATTGAATTCTCTCAATTTTACATTGTCTTTCCCACCAATCTTTGGCCATCCATTGAGTTTTTCTCTGAAAGTCCATTGTACTACAAAGGAATGACCATATCTGGAGTTTAGTCAATCCCATGTTTGAGCATAGGCATCTTCATCTGTTCTATAAGAGCTGCCTTCAAGAGAAAATTTTGCTCCACCTGCTATGTACTTTTGTACATAGAACAGCCTATCTGCAGGATATGAGCATAACCTCTCTATAAGAGCTTTGAAGCTTGTGCTTCGTTCTGTAAATTTCAAAGGATCACCTGGGAATATAGTAGGTTCTGGTGTTGGAAGATGACTAAGAGTTAATGACTCTTGTAATGCCTCAATCAAAGTTGTCTCATTTCGGGCAGTTTGATGTTCTTGACATGGGATATAGTGAGAGAAAGGGTTTGCATCATTCTTTTTGATGCCTACAGGGCTGATTGTCCCATTCCGTTCCTTTACTTCCTCTTCCTCATACACACTTAACTTTGCCTTAATGTCTTCAATGTCTCTCTGATTTTCAAGTTTTTATCAACTGCTGACGTTGAGCTTCAATAGCTGCTTCCATTTCAATCTCCATCTACCTCCCTCTTAATTTAAATGCTAGTAGACTCTGAGAGGTTCTCTGAACAGCAAGAACTGGGTGCGGTGATTTTGGAGGCATATTCATTATCCAGCAGCATGCGTAATCTGAATCTTTCTGCCACTGCATCAAATTCATCTTCAATTAGACGCACTTTCATCAGGTGCAATTAATCTGCTGTCACCGCTACACGCATCAACTTTTCTCAGGATTTCTTGACTTGGTGTTGTTTGGCGTCGGACACTGTCATGTATTTCTTTTATCTCACACTCCCGATTCTCAACTTCATCCATCATCGTCAAAATTGATTTAACCTCTGACGAGTTTCTCTTACATTACTTTTCCACTTCTCATATGTTGCATTCAACTTCTTTTCCTTTTGAATTAACTCTTGTTCTTTTAGTTCCTACATTTTAGGTGTTAAATGTCTTTCACGAGAGGATTTTCTTATTTTTTCCTCAGAAACTTCGTCCACGTCTTCATGCTCTTGCACCATATCAAACTCACAATTTTCAAACATTTTAAGCCTTCAAAATTATGGAGAATGATTGTAATAAAGTAAGACGCAGGAATACAACTAACAGGAAATGCTTAAAACAACATAAGATTAACGCTCTTAATACCCTTTTTTTTTAAACAACCTGATCTTATTTTATGGATTCATAGATACCAAATAAATTTGAGTCACAGCCCCTAATATGCTATTCAATCAACACTGTCCAAAACTGTTCAATTTTGCAAACAGAACAACAAATGATAGCACTTATCAAACATTCAATATATATTTTCACACCTTTCAAGAACTCATATCCATTGGTTTATATTAATATTAATATTAGTCAATGTTCTATCCATCTACTTCCTGAGGTGCTGCAATTTATACAGGCTGACTTGAGGACCCAAGTTATGGCCTATTGCTACTCGGGATAATGTCCACCAAAACCTTTAGTCGCCACTGGATGAGAAGCAACGTTGCACGTTTAATCCTTTAGCTTACTGCCGGATGAGTAGCAATGGTGCACGCCAAGGCCTGTAGCTTTCTGCGGGTTGAGTGTGATGATGCTTGATGTAGCTTGTCGCTTGCTGCGTGAGGCGCGCTGAAGCCGATAGCTTGCTTGGGATGAGAAGCACCTTTGACACAAACATTCAATTAATAAACAAAAAATAACATACCGTGTGCACCTTTGTAAACCAGTAGTAGATAAATCGAAAATAAAGTCCACCACACGATATTACACTTTTGTCTCTCTCTATCGCCGTCTTTCTCTGACTGTCTCTCGCGCCATCCGGCATATGTGACCACAAACCGGAAGTGATTATTCACAAAAATATTCCAAACAATTCGACCAAGTTTCAACAGAAAACAACAAACATCGAGGTTTATATGCAAACACATTCATAAAATAATTAACTCAAACAAATATTAAGGATTTGAGTTGTCATGGTAACCAATCGAAGGCAATACTAGCGCCAGCTAGACCCATTGGTTACACAAAAAAAAACATTGTTCAGCAACATAAATTTTATTTTCATATCACGTCCCAGCCACAGGGCGTCCATCGATCAAATCGCTCCTATGTACAGGTTTGAGGTGCAAGGTGTTTACACTTTCTTTTTTGTTTCTGATGGATCCGGTCCAAGTTGGCTTTGTGTGTGACAGGCACATGTCAAGGTGGTACCACTGTAGAAACAATAATACACAACATCAAAGTCGCCGCCTGAGGTTTGACTTGACCAAACCAAATTTGTTTGTCTTTTTGTGTCCTGCAGACATCAATGAAAAATATATTTGCACTGAGCAAAAGGAGCCAGACTTCACTTACATCAAAAAGGAGGAGATCACATCGCCACTGCCCTTTGTCCCTTTAAAGTGTGAAGATGAAGACAAGGGTGAGCGTGAGCAGGACAGAGGGGTGGAGCCTCCAAGCAGCAGCTTAAGTCAACACATGACAACCGAAGGTGATGCAAACTACTGGGGACCATCACAAGCACATAGTCATGACGCATCATCGCATTCTCCGGACACTGATGATTATGATGATGATGATGATGATGAGGATGAGGATGATGATGAACAACAACCTAAAGATGATAGGGGATGTCACGCTGACATCAAATGCTGGGAATGTTCTTGGTGTGGGAAAACATTAAGTTCAAAGTTGTCTTTAAAAGTGCACACAAGAACACACAGTGGAGAAAAACCTTTTTCCTGCGCAGATTGCGGCAAAAACTTCTCCCAAAAGTCAAATTTAACAAAACACACAATAACACACAGTGGAGAAAAACCTTTTTCCTGCTCAGTTTGTGGTAAATGCTTCTCTCAAAAATCAAATTTAACACGACACACAACAACACACAGTGGTGAAAAACCTTTTTCTTGCTCAGTTTGTGGCAAAAGCTTCACTCATAAATCTGATTTAATAAAGCACACAAGAACACACAGTGGAGAAAAAGCTTTTTCCTGCTCAGTTTGTGGCAAATGCTTCTCTATGAAGTCAAGTTTAATACTACACACAAGAAAACACGGTGGAGAAAAACGTTTTTCCTGCTCAGTGTGTGGCAAATGCTTCACTGTAAAGTCAATTTTAACACAACACACAAGAACACACAGTGGAGAAAAACCTTTTTCCTGCACAGTTTGTGGCAAAAGCTTCTCTCAAAAGTCAAGTTTAACAGAACACACAAGAACTCACAGTGGAGAGAAACCTTTTTCCTGCTCAGATTGTGGCAAAAGCTTCTCAGTAAAGTCATATTTAACAAGACACACAAGAACACACACTGTGAAGAAACCGTTCAGTTGCAGTGTTTGTGCTAAAAGATTCTCCGCTAAACAGTGTATTGAGAAACACAAGTGTACTGGTGAGAATAGAAGCGATCCTTGAAGCTTCAAAAAAAGGAAAAAAAAACTAGAATCTGAAGTAATTGGCTCTTTGTGGTAAGCTGTAAAAGTGTAAATGCTTTTGAAAAAAAATGATATATTGAATACTGAATTTTGCAAAGATCTTTTAAAGACAAAGACAATTTTATCAGTGACAGAAGAACTATTCTGTCTTGTGATTTTGTGTTTATATCAAACATGTAAATGAAATCAGATGTCAATTGTCTTTGTAACATTTGTGAACATTATGATTTTAGTTGTTTTTAAAACGGAATTAAAAGGAAATGGAAAAGGAGTGAGAAAAAAACTGTGCTTATGAAATCGCAACCCTTTTCCACATTGATCAATAAAGTCACTTGTTCCACTTGCTCAACTGACCTTCCTTCATTACACTGTGTGAAAATGTGAAAAGAACAACAGAACTAGAATGTGAATTATGAGAAGACAAAGAAAGAGAAAAGCAAGTAGTCCCAGTATGTCTCAATGGTTTTTGAACGTCAGGGCCGATCCGGTTGGCCTGGAGATGAGTCGCCGACCTGATGGTGACTGGAGTCTGCGCTGGTTGGCGACTGGACAATTAATTTTTCTGACTTTTAATGGTCTCGAGCGGAAACTTGTTTTGTTTTTGCTCATTGTTGACATACATATTAGTATTTTGTACATTTATTATTTTGTATTGGCTTTTTGGTTTATATATTAATAATACCAGAGATGGGCATTCCGTCCCAGAGACGGTACGATCCAGATGGACGCCCATTTTATGGACGGACGGACGTTGGGCGAGGAAGGCTTTTAAAAAGGACGGACTAAGCAAGGACGGAAGTGGGTTTTCGTCCGTCCCTCTAATCATCCCTAAAAAAAGAGTGGATCGCAATTTTGTTTAGTTTACTAACTCAACTATTACTTACAAACAAATACACATACTTACTAACTTAATATTAGATTGCGGAAATAACAATGGGCCGAAGAAACAAGTGGCGATAGAGAAGATAGAGGAGATAAAAAAATTCAATTGACTATATCGGAGGAAGTGTCTGCTGTCAGGGAGCAACAGAAGCAAATGTTGGAGCTGTTGCAGGAAGTGAAATGGCTGCGCCTCCAGAATGAATCAAAAGATAAACTCATCGCAGAGCTGAAAAGAAGAGTTGAAGACTTGGAGCAATACTCAAGGATAAACGAAGTGCTCGTTACCGGAATACGGCCTAGGTTGTATGCGCATGCTGTGACTGTGGACACCGGGTCCAAAATTGCAGAGCTGGAGGTGAATTCCGTGGAGCAACAGGTGGCTGCCTTCTTGCAAACCAGTGGGGTGGAATTGGACGTGGAAAACATCGAAGCAAGCCACTCTCTCCCCAGGAAGAATAACAGCGACACACCAGCAATAATACTGAGGTTTGTGAACATGAAGCATAAGAACGCACTGATGAAACAAAGACGGAAGCTGAAAGGAACTAATTATGAACGATCATTTAACTCAAGGAAACGCTGCAATAGCAAGAGAAGCTAGATATCTGAGGAAGCAAAAGAAAATGCAAAACACTTGGGTCACTAATTGTGAAATATTTATTAAATTGAACGTGGCACCAGAAGAGGCCAACGTTTTGTTAATTAGAAGTATGGAGGAGCTGGAGAAATATGAATAAGAATCAACTTCATAGCCTACGAGATACAGGACAAATACATACAAACGCCTTTTCATTTGGAAACAGCTGTACCTATTATAGGTGACATTGGTGACACTAAACACGACACGGGCTTGGGGACATGGCAGGGAATTCTGGACTGCGAACTGATGGAGCTGAAGCAAGATGCACAGGCCACGTTGAAGAGAGTTGGTTATTTGCAGTGTGTATTGACTCACTGTCAGAACTATTTGAGTACCGGTAATTTGATTTACAGATTTAAAAAACAAAACCTTTTTTTCTTTTTTCTTCCAAATATATGAACAAAATTTGACCTCAGAAGAGGAAAGTAATGATATTTCAGATAATGGAACTTTTGAGTTTGATCATGGGACAAATGTACACTTTTTTTAAGTCAACTGAATATAAATGATATAATTTTGAGACTAATGTTGATCCAGACACATATCTTTATCACAATTACAAATGTAAATCTCACTATTACACTACAAATAAGTTTGATAAATTGAGTATAAATAGGTTTTCACTTATACATTTCAATAGCAGGAGCCTTTACACAAACTTTCATCAAATTAAGGACTTCTTACAATCATTGAAACATAAGTTTCATGTTGTTGCCATTAGTGAGACCTGGTTATCAAATGACAAGGGCTGGAATTTTGATTTAAAAGGATATAATCTCCCCATGGCAATAGGAACAATAAAAGAGGCGATGGTGTGGCATTTTATGTTAAGAACGATTTTCACTGCAAAGTTATTGACATAACAGTTATTAATGATATTATGGAGAGTTTGACAATTGAAATTTGTTCTTGTAAATATAAGAGTATTTTTCTGAGTTGTATATATAGGACACCTGGTTCTTGTATTGATGCATTTGTTAATATTGTTTCTAATATTTTGAGAAGGGTAAGCAATAAGTTATTATTTGTTTGTGACGACTTCAATATTGATTTGATAAAATGGAATGAGCATACTCCGACAGCTGACTTTCTCAATAATATGTTTGGTTTGGGTCTCCGGCCACTCATAAATAAACCGAGTAGAATAACTAGAGGAAGCGCCACACTTATTAACTATATTTTTACAAATGCTAAATATCAGGAAATAAGTGGTTTACTGATTAGTGATGTAAGTGTTCATCTTCCTGTTTTTGTCATAACACAAAAAATACATGAAAAATGGCTCACGGATAAAAATGAAGAGCAGTGTAAACTAGTGAGATTAAGAAATCTTATTCTTTGATATTTCCCTATTTGACTTATGGCGTAGAATTGTGGGGATCTACACACAAAACTACAATAAATGCAATTGTAGTTCTGCAAAAGAGAGCAATGCGAATTATTAATAAGACTCACTATTATGCACATACAGACCCACTCTTTTTCAAATCAAACATGATGAAGTTAAAAGACATATTATAAAATCATGTTTGAAGCAAAAACTCAATCTCTTCCTCACTGTATACAAAAGCTCTTTGAAATCCGGGAGTCGCAATACTGCTTAAGAGGTGTTTGTAAGTTCAGTGTTCAAAAAGCAGTTAAGGGAATTATGGGGAAAGGGAAAGATGTGTTTCTATTGTCGGGGTGAAATATTGGAATAATGCAAATATACATAGGAAAACCTGTGAATCACTTTAATTTTTTTTTTTAATTGTTCACAAAGCTATTTTGAAAACTCGCAGAGAATGATTTAGATGATGATTTATTTATTGCTATTTTTTTGTGTTTTGTCTTTGTGTTTGCATAAAATGTAAATAGGTAAATGTAGTTTTTCATTGCCTTCAGGGGGAGAAAAGGCCAGGCTTAAATAAGCATTAGCTTCTGCCTGTGCCATTCTGTCATGGGACATATGATTGTAACTGTTATGTTGTGTATATATTATGGATTGTAATGATGACTGATGACAGAATAAACAATCAATCAATATTTACATACCCATCCCTTTGCATGCGAAGTATGTCCTTACCTGGGAATGGAACATTTCTTGAGTGCAAAATCTCTGCAAGCACTGCCACGACCTGGAAGTGGAAGTCTTTCGTTTCCTTCTAAAAGAACCTTGCGTTATTTTGCAATAATTATAATGCAAAAGTTTTGCAATAAATCACAATAGTGTTGCGTTAGAAAGCAATCTTAAATATTCACGTGATGTTCCCTGGTGGGCTCTGGTCAGGTGTCCAACATGTGTGAAGTTGGCAGCTAAAAGCTATCTTGGTTAAATAGTTGTGAACAATTCAATCCACTCACGATATTCCCAGCCGGTAAGTGGATGTGCACCGGAAATTAGCCAGCCAATGAGCTTTATATAATGCTTATGAATCATGAAACCTCTGCCGTTACCATCTCTCAAATTGCACGGACACTTTTTTGGGGGGAGGGGGGACTGACTGACCGAATGTAAGGACGAAAGCGCTTTAAAAGGACGAAGACGGACTAGGTCGGAGGACTATTATTTTTATGAATAAGAACGGAGGGACGAGGACGGAATGGTACCCAGGTCGCGGACAGAGGATGGACCAGAAAATATGAGTTATGTAGTAAAATCCACCCGTTTTTGTCCATCTCAGGGGGCAGCCATTTTAACACTTGCTGTATGAGTCCAATTATTTTAATATATTTGTAAAAATATTTTTTACTTTTGTTTTAGTGTTTGTTTCAATATTTATTCAATTATTTGTAATATTTTGGTATTCTAATATTTAGTATTAATATAATTACCTCAAAACTCCCTGCCCATTTGAACATTAATTTATTTGAATGTTTAATCAGTTTGAGTTTCATTTTTTTCTTTCTAAAATGAAACTACTACATAACACAAGACACACCGCCAGCATTTCTCATACTGGGAGATGGCGACATATTGTTGTGCTAAACTCCAGTAAATTACACAACGGCTAATTATCTTAGAGAAAATTATTGATACATGTCAGGTTCACACCAAGTGAGATGAGATTAGGAAACAACGCACACAATGAGGAGAGAAGACACTTGTAGCGACTCCAAGCAGCCTTGTCGCTTCTGAGAGAAAGTGGGTGGGTTGGGTACTTGTCTGACGTGCTGCTTGACAGTTGAAACACTGGTAAAACAGCTGGTAAGCACGCCTATTTAAATTACCCGGCATTCACTCCTAACGACATATGGCCCAATCACCAGCCCGTTACCATAGCAACCATGTATGCGTGTGTGTGTGTGTGGGGGGGGGGTGCATGTTT
This sequence comes from Filicampus tigris, assembly GCF_054856515.1. Classification (NCBI taxonomy): domain Eukaryota; kingdom Metazoa; phylum Chordata; class Actinopteri; order Syngnathiformes; family Syngnathidae; genus Filicampus; species Filicampus tigris. The sequence goes on from NC_141233.1 coordinate 510,931, forward strand.
GGGGGTGTGCGTGTGTGTGTCATTATCATACATGTGTGAAAGCAAAGCACACCAAGCAAGCTGGGCCTAGGTTAGAACAAAGGTAAAGCTAAACAGCTATCCTTCATAATACAAATGTGAGACAAAGGCATCACTGTCCAATGTCCATTTTAAAACCCAAGTTTAAGACTGTTGGCTTTAGATATGAAGCCAGTGGGCCCATGTCAAAACGAGTCAAAAGAATACTGTGGTCTACCGTATCGAATGCTGCAGTCAAATCCAACAAAACGAGACATACGTAGTCACCAGTGTCATTTGCCTGGAGGATGTCATTAAAAAAACGTAACAGGGCTGACACTGTGCGATGCATCTTCTTGAAGCCTGACTGGAAGACCTCCATAACATTATGTTCATCCAAGAAAGATCTTAACTGTGAGTGCACCACTTTTTCCAGAATTTTATAAATAAAAGGCATCTTGGAAATTTGTCTAAAATTGGATAGCACAGCTTGATCAAGGCCAGGTTTCTAAAGCAGGGGTTGCACATCAGCATGTTTAAAGTGTTGGGGGACTACACCAGAAGACAGGCTGCTGTTGATAATGGCCAAAACCGATTTACCAATACTCGGGAGAATTTCCTGAAAGAAGTGTGGAGGAACGGAGTCATAAGGGGCACCAGATGGCTTGATATGGCAGACCACATCCTCCAAAAATGTCAAAGAAACGGCTCAAAGGAATCGAACACTGCTGAACAAGGAACTTGGACTGAGGGGTCAAATGTGGCGTTCGAAACAAGAGCCCTAGCTGTAGCCACCTTGTCAACGAAAAACTGTAAAAATCTATTGCACATTTCAGGGTATGAGTCAATGCAAATCGGTTGACGGGGCTTCAGTTCATAGTCAATTGTTTTAAATAGAGCACATGGATTTTGGCGATTTGCCTGAATCACACATGACAAGTGGTCTCTCTTGGACTCCTTCACCTTTCTCTGGTAACGATGCTAGCAGTCCTTTAGGATGTGATAGGAGACTTGTCTCTTTTCCACCTGCGTTCAGCTCTGCGGTATTCCTGTTTAGCTGCACGAGTGCTCTCATTAAACCATGGCTGCGGTCTATTGTTTTATTTTTCAATGGAGCCACGGTGACCAAAATATTAAGGCAGAATGAATGGAACCAAGTGCTGAGTTCCTCTGTGTTCCGAAAAACACAGCCGATCAAAGGCATCAGAGAACTGACTAACAGTGAGGGGTTGAAAAACCAGGCGCCTGCGCTCACTAGCCGTGGCTTTGACAGCACTGGAAAACATTGCATCAAAGAGCACAGTCATATGATCAGAAAGCACATTGTCCAAAACTTTCAAATTTTAGACCGTTAGACCAAAAGTAAGGACCAGGTCTAAAGTATGTCCTTGAAACAGTCAATGAGTCTTAAGAAATCCTTTGCCAGCGGTTTTTCAGGACAGCACACGTGACTATTAAAATCCCCCATGAACAGGATGCGATCATATAGCAGCATGACCTCGGCAAGAAGATTCGAAAAGTGATTCAGAAACTCCTTGTTGTATTTGGGAGGACGGTAGATGTCAGCGCAGAGCACAAGCAGGGCACTGGCAACTTCAAAGAAAGTGTCCTCAAAGCTGCTGAACGATGTGGCGAATATACACTGTTTAAATTTAAATTTGTTTTTACAAACAGTCACCGTTCCTCCACAACGGCCTGAAGTTCTCAGGGCATCCAAGTAAGAACATGCAGGCGGTAATAGTTCAAGCATCGCACTGCACTCACCAGCGCCAGTCCAAGTCTCCGTCAGGCAGAGGAAATCAAAGTCATTGGAAAGAAATAGCTCCCTCAGGATAAACGATTTGTTCGTCAACGACCGGGCGTTCAACAATGCTATCTTTGTGGGAGCAGCAGCAGGTGCGCGTGTCACCTCCAATTGGCGGGCCCTGGGAAGTTGAGAAGTTGGCCATCCACACCGCGCCCAAGGGCGCGTGGTGGACGGCGGCACAGCCGAAACTCCTCGGCGCTGCCGACGACGGGTATCAAGCAACGGGGTCCCGAGCGAGCCACAGCGGAGTAGAGCGAGCGGGGTACGAAGTGTGGACCAACTCCCTTTTCAGTCTCGCCAGTTGGCCACCACGTTTGCCGTGGCGCCGCTTCCCCCGCGATGGGAGCGCGTGGACACGGAAGAGGTCGGCCACGATGTCAGCAGGCAACATCCTCTACCGGCCGTGCTCAAAATTTCCAATGCCGCACCGCAAGTCCAACAAAGTTTAGCGATCATACACCAGCAGAGAGTTTGTGAATGAAGCACCAATCAAATCCAGTAAAATGAGCTGAATTGTCAAGAGGGTCGTCGAACACATCGTCGCACTGTACGCCATCTTGCCAAAAAATAAATAAATAAATAAATAAAAGCAACTTTATTCATACAGGGCATTTCGTAATAGACATCGGAAAATGGAAGACAAGTGTCAGTCTCGCGTCAGGTCAAAAGCCAAAGAATAGAAATGTGTCTTCAAACGAGTTTTGAAAACGGACAGCTGCCTAATATTTTAACATTATTTTCAATCGACAGGAGTGACAAAATGGCCACCCCCAGACATAGCTAAAAACGGGTTGATTAACTCTTATTCCACAAACGCATTTATCAAAATACCTTGTTTCAACTAATGAGCCTGCAAAGAACATATTCTTGAAAAAACACATTTTTGTGTTGATTTGCTCTTTAAGATCCTTCTGATGAAGAGTATGAAAAGAGTGTGACCTCATACTTTGAATTTTTACTGCGTGGACAGGAAATTAATCGTAAGGGAAATGGATATTGCTTACAAACTCACCTAGTAATTAAGACTCTCTGTGTTTCACTCCAGTCCTGTAGATGACAGTAATGGCCTTCACATAGTGTACAGTGTTCATAATCAATTCAATAAAGTTAATGTTGAGTACATGCCGCCTTGCATGACTCACTCGTGTTTGTATAAACACACACATTTTTCCCGTAACACACACGCACCCATAACAGAGATGGGCAGTCCGCCACGGGGCCGGAACTGTCCGTCCCGGCAGATGCCCATTTTTGTGACAGAGGACGGGGAGTGACAAGTTTTAAAAAAGGGTCAGACTAAGCAAGGGCCGAGGTGGATTTTAGTCCAGCCCACTAATCGTCTCTCATGCGTGTGACGTGGTCACGAGGCGGAGAAAGTTCATCTCAACCGACTCAGCAAAATGGACAAACGACAAAAATTGCCTCAGACCACTTCAAACGCACCAGTAGTTACTCAACTGAGCAGATTTTTCAACAAGAGATACAGCGCGAGTTCTACTAGTACGACAAGTGATGACCTAGTAGCGCGAGCAGCGTCAGAGCCAGCACACCGGCAGGTGACGTCAGCATATCGCTTGACTGTCCACTGCTGCAGGAGTACGTAGCTTTAGTTGTGCTAAAGCTAATGCAGATAAATATTCAGTCACTGCATGTTATCTTCTACGGAGCCGCCTTCATGAATTGCCTACACAACGCTTTTCAGGTGTTTACCAGTAGTCACATTGCACATGCATATTCTGCCCTCTAGTGGGTCAACACATGGATAATGCAGCAGCAGTCAGCCATTTCACCTCACTGACAGAAACACAGCCAGTCTTGTGTGTGTAACCCGAGATAGTTTTGTTAAATAACTGTTCACATTTAGTATCTCATCCCTTTGCTTGCGAAGTGTGGGACATCTTTAAACCGTAAAAATCTCTACCAGCATATACATTTAAATAACCCGGAAGTGGAAGTCTTTGTTTCCTCTTAAAATAACCTTGCATTATTTTGCAATAATTATTTTATAAAAAAAAAAAAAAAAGGAAAACGTCTTGAGTTAAAACGCAAAAGTTTTGCAATAAAGCACAATAGTATTGCGTTATTACTCAATCTTAATTATTGTCTTGATATCCCCTGGTTTGCTCCAGTCGACATCATCATCATCATCATCATCATCTTCATCACATCACGAAGGACTTGTGTTGCAGCTAAATGCTATCTTGGTTACACAATTGTAAACAATTCAATCCACTCACGATACTCCCAGCCGGTAAGTGGATGTGCACAGGAAATTAGCCAGCTAATGAGCTTTAAATAATGTTTATGAGTGCACAGAGGCTTTTGTTTTTTTTTTTTGCAGCAGCGGGATGGGGTGGGGAAGGGGGGCGGACCGACGGAATCCAAGGACAGAAGTGCTTTCAAAGGACGAGGACGGACAGGGTGGGGGCCATAGACGTAACCAGCCCATTTTTGGGGGTGCTCAAGCTGAGTCGTGATGTACGTGTTGGTAGTGTAACCCTTAAAAGTTGTTCTTCCTTATCTTCGAAGGCCGTGGTATGGCGGGTTACAATTATAGATTTGACTTTATGTATTTCTTCTGGCGTCTTCCTTGCTAAAGACAACCGACACGGCAGGACAGCCTCGCTCTAATTCACCTCTCTCTCATTTCTTTGCTCAGGAAATGTGCCGGACCAAACCAACTCAAAAAGGAATAAATACTTAAGCACAATATAAATGAATAAATATATACTCACAAAACATCCATCCATCCATTATCTGTACCGCTTCTCCTCACAAGGGTCGCGGGGCGTGCTGGAGCCTATCCCAGCTGTCTTCGGGCAGTAGGCGGGGGACACCCTGAACTGGTTGCCAGCCAATCGCAGGGCACACAGAGACAAACATCCGCACTCACAATCACACCTAGGGGCAATTTAGAGTATCCAATCAACTTACCATGCATGTTTTTGGAATGTGGGAGGAAACCGGAGTGCCCGGAGAAAACCCACGCAGGCACGGGGAGAACATGCAAACTCCACACAGGGAGGCCGGAGCCGGGATCGAACCCACGACCTCTGAACTGTGAGGCGGACGTGCTAACCAGTCGCCCACCGTGCCGCCACTCACAAAACAATAATGCAGAATTTTAGAAAAATAATAAATACAAAATAATGTATGCAATCCCCAAATTAATATAACAAAATATAAATATCAATTGGCAACTAAATCAATCATGTTTAAAGTAGTACATACCAGACAGTTGAAATCAATAAAATAATGATCTTATGTGGCGCTTGTTGACATAATTCCTCCATGGACGAAAAAGGCCCCCCTCCGGGTTGCCTTTTTGCTCCAAACCAACTGCATTTTATAACAGCATGACACACACGCAGCGCGAGAGCCGCACTGGACTGTTTCTCATTCATTTAGCTGGCATCATTTACATTAAAATATACCCACACAGAATTTTAATAAGCAAAATACCTTTATTAGACACTCGAGCAGCGAGTAATAATCTTTTTAGTCGATGAAGTCATTGCCAGAGCGCAATAAAAGTGACATCCGTAAAAATGAGTTTAAGCCAGGGGTCACCAAGTCCGGTCCTCAAGGGCACCTATCCTGCATGTTTTCCATCTCTCCCCGCTACAACCATCAGCAAGCTTTGCAGAACCCTGATAACGATACAAATCATTTGACACAGGTGTGTAGCAGCAGGGAGAGATGGAAAACATGCAGGATAGGGGCCCTTGAGGACCGGACTTGGTGACCCCAGGTTTAAGCACAGTCCAGAAACCAAGCGGAGCTTGAGAAACAAGTCGCCCTCAACCAGAAGAAGCAATATTTATATCTGTCCGAACAACACTAATATAAATGATTGCGTGTGTACGTGTGTGTGTGTTTGAAAGGGCTGAGGGGCTGTTCGTGTGAGTTGAATCCAATGGGGTTTTTTTCAATTGAAGGGAAAGTCAACCCAAACATTTTTTTTCAAGAATATGTTTTATGCAGGCCGCCTAGTTGAAACATGGCATTCTGATTAATATTGTGTTTGTGGAATATGAGTCGAGCAGCAAAATCCACCCGTTTTTAGCCATCTCAGGTGTCGGCCATTTTATCACTTCTGTTGACTGAAGATGACATCACAGATGCCCTGAGGGGTCAGATAACGACCAATCATGGCTCAGTTTCAGAAAACAGGTGAGCTGTGATTGGTCATTACCTGAGCCCTGAGCAACTGTGATGTCATTTTCAGTTGACAGAAGTGACAAAATGGCCGCCACCAGTGATGGCTAAAAATGGGTGGATTAACTCTTATTCCACACGCACAGTATTTATCTGAATGCCTTGTTTAAACTAGTGGGTCTGCATAGAACATATTCTTTGAAAAAAATATGTTTGTATTTATCTCCCCTTTAATAAAGTATTTGTATAAGAAAATAAATCCTGTTATTCAATTATATATAGATACTGGCTAAGATTATATACAGAAATGTACGGGCAAATTACAACTTTTGTAACATTCAGCACAGCCCGGGGTTGACAGGTATGTTCACATACGCATTTTATATAACTAAGTTTCTCACCTTAATTCGGTAAAGATTAATAACACGGTAAATAAAGGTTATGAACAATATCAGTGACAAAGAGTAGACAGAGTCCAACCCTCACTCAAATAAAGTACGACTTCTGCTGGAAATATGGACCAAATGCTGACACTGGCGTTACATGGACCAAATGGCCCATATCGGCGGATTTGGTACCACATACGAGACATAGACGCGTTCTACAAGTCTAAAAAGCAATATTTAAATCAGCACAAAGAAAACAACAAAATATGCGATGAAAACACCAACACACTTCCTGGCACAAAAACTGACAAGTACAAGTCCAACCCTTCACCGCTGATGTTTGGAACGATACTCAATTTTAAATGAACAAAGATGGCTCGAATCGGTGATGAGGTCATGACCGCTGCATACTGGGTTTCACACAATTACTTGGCTGCTAGGCTGGCCACCATCTGTAGCAAAAGAACCACTTTGACATACAGTAGAAGCCGAAGCCTTCTCATGTCAAAGCCAATGGACAAAATGCCAATGTTGTTCATTTAGAAACTTTCTACTCATACTGTACGTCTCAAGACAAAGGTGAGGTGTGACAGGCATGTAAGGGAGAACTCTGGCCTTCTTACTGCAACCTTGGTGACATGAATTTGGCTGGAAATGGCTTTTCAGTGGAACCTTCAAAAAATGTGGGAACTTGGAAAGTGGTCAAAGTTGTTTTTCCATAAGATTTTTGGCCAAGTTGTAAACAGCACAGCACGTGTGTTTGTTTGTGTGTCTTGAAGTGCTTTGCCCCACCCCCCCCAAATCAGGTCAGAGCTGGTGGGTGCGGCCAATGAGGTTGTAGGTTTGTGTCACAGAGTGTGTTGTTGTGTAGATGCTGCCGTGGGCTTCAAGATCGTTTTCGGGGGCGGAACCAGCGTGCTGGTGGAGAGCAGTAAGATCTTGATCGCTTTTATTTTTCACCACTTCATTATCAACACATGTGAATATATTGACTTTCTTTCTCTGCTTGATTCCGCTTCTTGGATTGTTCTGCTGCTTGCTTTTGTCTTGTTCCACATATTTCTGAGTTATGGCAACACGTCGAGTTGAATTGCTGAAAATTTGCTTGCCTTTTTTGGTCCAAACATCGATACCTACATGTTTGATGATGTCACACCCAGTCGATTTGGATGAAAGTGGATATTTCCCTGAGGAACATCACTGTGAAGATCACAACAGAAGAAGATGTAAACAATTTGACCTCTTTTTTTCCAAATTCATCATTTAATTAGAAGAAAATCTGAGAATTGTTAATAAGTTTGGTGTTCTTGGGTGCAGTAGACTTTGGACATGGAACCAGATTGAGTGTAAAAAGTGGTGAATGAAAATGTCAATTATTACACAGACCATATGATATATGTGTTTCAGGAAGCAGGAAATTACTTTTACAAAGTGGAACCGGAGTGATAGTTTGTAAATTGTAAATTGGCTTGTAAATTATGCCACTCACTGTTTGTGAGTGTGTGTTTATTACCGTAAATGTTTTAAATTCATAGTTCAATTTGAAAAAACGTAAGGCAAACCAGACAAATGTATGCAGGCATTGTGATATTATTATATATCAAATGTGAGGTTCTTATCAGGTTCTTGTTCAAGCTTCTCACAGTGGAGGCCTGTAAGTGGGAAAAAAAATATATTTTGGAGACATTTTATTGTTTCGTTTGAATTAAAAGCTGAAACTTTTGGAAGTTTGCTGGTTGCAGTTTGTATGAGCGTCACATTGTTGCATATTTGGTGAAGTAGGGACGTATGGCCAGCAAGATTTGAACTCTGCTTTCATGCTGTAACGTAAAAAGAAGAAATGATAGTGGAATGACAAAGATTTAATAAAAGGTTGTTTTATTTCCAAAGCTATTGTTTATTTTGAAGAAATTTGAGTCAATAGTGTGCGTGTCTATACGAGTTTGGTCTTCAGTAAATTCAACTTTGGACATCGATCCAGAGTTAGTGCAAACAAGCAGCCAGAACCACAGGTCAGCATATTTGGGATTATATCTTTATTTGGTTTAATTTTTATTTGTTATGAGGACACAAAAGTTCAGGTTCTTGTTAAGGAAACAACTGCTGTGGGACAGGAGACTGGAAATTACTTTTTGGAAGCGGAACTACTGTGACAGTGGAGGACAGTAAGTTCTGCTTTCATGCTACAAAATAAGCGCCAAAACCCAAACTCCATCACTCAACGAAAATTGTGAAATGAAAAGATTCACAATTTTTTTTTTTTTCTCCACCAAATATATTGTTTAATTTGGAGAAAATTGAATGAGTCTGGTCTTCAGTAGCCATGGCTTTGGATGTGTTTGGTTGCTTTTATGCTTAGGGAGGAGGCTCATAATTTTTTGGAGGCTATGGTATGTGTTGTGTGGTGTTTAACAGCACTACACAAAGAACAATGAATGTGAGAGGCCACAGGACATTTAGACTGCCAGAAAAACAAACACGTTGTCATAGAAGAAGAAACAGAAGAAACTTGGCTAATTGTTAGCTTGCATGAGCTTTTACATTAGCTTGTTCACTCCATGTACAACACTTTGTATGCAGCGATTGCTGTTTTTGAAGTGCTCTATGAAGAAAGTTGAGTTAATGTGCACCTGATAAATGTGAGAATGTGGTTGGTGTTGGTTTAGGGGAGGACTTTGAACCATCCTTCTACAAACTTGAGGCCAGCAACCTGACGGCGTGTCTCGCCACCGGCTTCAGCCGACACAACGCCATGGAGAAGGCGGTAAAAGGACACACGTTCGAGGAGTCTCGCGCCGTGCGAATATCGGATGACTCGCTGTACAGCCAGGTGGCACTGCTGACAGCCGCACATAACGACACGTGCGTAGAAGGTGAGGAGGGAGGGGCTAGGACTCAACTTAATGGAGTCACCACCTCATGTCACTTCCTGTTTTGGATAAAGCAGGTGACGGTGGTGGACCAGGGCGGTGCCAGGACACGTTGGTGCCAGGTTGGTGTTGACATGCAATCGGCGCAGTCTGTCGGATCGAGTTTAATGTGCATGTCGTTGGCAGACAACAAGGTGAACCTCCTCTCCCTCACCATCCTCACCCTCCGCCTCATCTTCGCCAAGGCGCTCGCCATCAACTGTGTCATGACGATGCGCCTGTGGTTTGGCGTACCAGAGTAGCCAGTGCCATGCTCTCACCACCTTCAAATGCCTGAACGGAGGCAAAATCACTGCAGTTTGTTTGTGTTTAAACTTGTATGCTTTATTATTAAGTCAATTAAACAAAAGTCTATAAAAATATCATGTTTAATTGGTTAATTATGGTATTGGTGTTGAAAAAAGAGGCCATAAAAGCTGCTCAATTGTATGAAATAAAACTATGAATACATGTCATCGTCACTGTCCACATTCCAGTACGCATATTGAATACACTAGGGGTCGGCAACCTGCATTTCATCCTTATGTTGCGGCTCTGCGTGACTTGGGAAAATAAATGATAAGTGTCCGCTTGAAGTGTATATTTGTCTCAAAAACGTGCATCGTGTCTTATTAGTAAGTCAAAGTTTTTAACTTCTTTCTTCAGACCTTGTGCAATTTCGGTGACCAGCATTCGTCTTCTTCAGAGACGTTTGACAGCACTGTTATGACATATCAGTAGGTAGCCGGCGTGCAAGGAAAGCCCACCGACACCAAAACTGCACAATATCTGAATAATTTGAATATTTTGTTTGTGTTTGTTTGTTTGATTGTATTTGTAAATGTTAAAATTATTCCATCCATCCATCCATTATCTATACCGCTTATCCTCACAAGGGTCGCGGGGCGTGCTGGAGCCTATCCCAGCAGTCTTTGGGCAGTAGGCGGGGCACACCCTGAATTGGTTGCCAGCCAATTGCAGGGCACACAAAGACAAACATCCGCACTCACAATCACACCTAGGGGCAATTTAGAGTATCCAATCAACTTACCATGCATGTTTTTGGAATGTGGGAGGAAACCGGAGTACCCGGAGAAAACCCACGCAGGCACGGGGAGAACATACAAACTCCACACAGGGAGGCCGGGGCCGGGATCAAACCCACGACCTCTGAACTGTGAGGCGGACGTGCTACCCCGGACGTGCTAACCAGTCGACCACCTTTGTGTCTGTTAATCTGTTAAGATTATTGTTACCTCAAAATATTAAAATGAAATTATCTAGTCACTGTCGGCCAAAAATCCAAGTCCAAATATCGTAAAATTCTTTTTTTTTTTCACAAATCGATTCTAATGGTCCGTCCCTACTTCGTCTTTAATTTTTATGCAATTCAAACCAATTTAAAGTGGTGAAAATAGCAAATACTAAAAAAAAGCACGATTTTACGGCCGGAGGTGTGTGCAACACAATGACGTGTCCTCCGTCTGCTGATTGTGGCCTTTTTTTTAGACATTAACAAGTGAAAATAGTAAGGTTCGCTGGATTACATTGGTTTGTTTAATTTGGATTGATGAGATGAGATTTAAAGACGAAGAGGATTTAAAAACTCCTCCTGAAGAAGACGGCAGTTGGCATCAGAACTAGTCAAGGTAAATAAAAAATGTCAGTTGTCTTAAAGAGAAAGTCAAGCCAAACATATATTTTTTAAGAATTTGTTCTATGTAAGCCCACAAGTCGGAACAAGGCATTCTGACAAATATTGCATTTGTGGAATAAGAGTTAATCACCCGTTTTAGCCATCTCTGGTGGCGGCCATTTTCTCCCCTCTGTCGACTGAAAATGACATCACAACTGCTCAGGTCTCAGGTAACGACCAATCACGGCTGACCCGTGATTGGTCGTTACCTGAGACCTGAGCAGTTGTGATACCATTTTCAGTCGACAGAAGGGTCAAAATGGCCACCCCCTGAGATGGCTAAAAAGGGGTGTATTTTGCTGCTTAACTCATGTTCCACAAACGCAATATTAATCCGAATGCCGTTTTTCAACTAGTGGACCTGCTGGGAACATACTCTTGAAAAAAATGTTTGGGTTGATTTCTACTTTAAAAAAGGAAAACAACTAATTATTGAAGACATAAGAAGACAAGATGAACACAAATCATTCAAATGTTTATTACATTTCGTTGTGTCGATGTGCGTGTATGTGTTGTATTGACTTTGCTTTCTCTGCTCTTTTCACAGGAAGTGGTCACCACGGCACCTGTTATGGTTTCTGTCTGCAAAGTCTGCAAAGTCTGCAGGGACAGCATGTAGGCGAAGAAAGTTTTGGCATTTTCGGTAAAAAAGGTCACACCGCCCACCCTCTTCAAAGCTTTCAAAAACTTGGTCGGTGCAATTACCCAATTTTGATTTAATGTCTAATCCATCCATCCATCCATTATCTATACCTCTTATCCTCACAAGGGTCGCGGGGAGCGCTGGAGCCTATCCCAGCAGTCTTCGGGCATTAGGCGGGGGACACCCAGAATTGGTTGCCAGCCAATGGCAGGGCAAACTGAGACAAACAAACATCCGCACTCACAATCACACCTAGGGGCAATTTAGAGTGTCCAATTAACCTACCAAGCATGTTTTTGGAATGTGGGAGGAAACCGGAGTACCCGGAGAAAACCCACACAGGCACGGCGAGAACATGCAAACTCCACAGAGGGAGGCTGGGGCCGGGATCAAACCCACGACCTCTGAACTGTGAGGCGGACGTGCTAACCAGTCGATCACCGTGCCACCCTTAATGTCTAATACTAATTCTAATTTATATGTTCATTTTAAGCTTGCCAACTGCATACCATGCCGTGGTAGTGGTAGAAATGGGCCATGTCATTAAAATTAAGTAACTCGGACTTGCAGTGGATAATAACTGATGGAATGAAGGCGCTATTAATTGGTGGGGGATGAGCCATTCAGGCTGGATGCCCAAGTACATTGCCGAGCACCGTTTTAGACTAGCTTAGCCAAAAAAAAAAACTTGACAATTGAAAAGGTGAAAAACAGTTAAAAGTTATCTCTCGAAAAATGAGTAGTTGTCAGTCTTTGCACATATTTTCAGCAATTACCTTCAATGATATAATGTATTGAGAAACAAATATCTGAATTCTCTTTACAGGACCTTTAAAATGTGTCCAAATGTTACGCTTTGATGCTCATTTTGTCGTGACTTCAAAGAGCTGGTTCTAAGAACTGTATCCTTCACGACCGACACATCTGCTGTATGTGAGAGCAAATAGTTGAGGGGCTGAAACAGCAAAGTGCACGTTTTGTGCATCCTCGCGGCAGGAAGTGCATGAATGTAATTCGCGGCCGCAGAGGCAAAACAAAGACTAGAACACAGGTGCTCTTTCCTCATAGCATTTTTTTATTTAATACTTTTTGTAATACATTATCTTTAAACTTGTCTACATAAGCCACTGGTTTATACACCTGACATTCCGTGCGCAGCTTTCTGGCACTCATTCCACGGTGTAGTCTTTTTTTGCTGTGTGGTAGCAGGGTTCTAAATTTCTCTTTTTTGATCACCAGCCATCTAAAGTCACCAGCCAATCAGAGCTCTACAGTATATAAAAAATATATAGCTTCACATATCTTTACCTTCACTGATGTGTTAAATGGACACCCCTGGTTGTACCTTTGGATCAACTCATCTAAAATTTATTTCTATTAACTTTGAATTTTTTTTTTTGTGTGTGTACGAATTACTCTCAGGGTCATTTTTAACCAGTAATAACATCAAATGTATGAACTTTTAAATTTTTACTGCCACAAGAGCTTTATTTTTGAAAACCTCATGAAAATAAGTTCACACGAATGTAGAGTATACACTGATGGGCTAACCTGCTGTGTGGACAGACAAAAGAAGAGCACTTTGTCACCCTTGAGGTTCCTCCGCCTGAAGAGTTTGATTTTACAACTCCTGAAGAAGGCTGCAGTTGAATGTCGAAACTGGTAGAGGTAAATTTAAAAAACACACGGGTGTGTAGACTTTTTATGTAAATACTGACGTGCCCTGCGGTCTTAGTGTTTGTTAAATGGTCTCTTCCATAACTTTTGCGACGAGCTGTCACTTTCCCACAAATTGCAAAACATAGTTTGTTGAAGTTAATAATGCAAATCTCTTCCAGTAAACAAATGATTCTCACTGTGGTCACAGATCATAAAACGGATTACTGCCGGCGTGGGAAATTCTGGTCCTCGAGGGTCACTATCCTGCATCTTTTAGATGTTTCCCTACTCCAACATACCTGAGTCAAATATTCGGGATCGCTATCAGGCTTCTGCAGAGCGTGCTCATATGCATACATTATATCATATGATATATACATATACATGATATATATCATACATGATGCGAAGGATTTTCCATGATGGAGAGAAGTTTGCCCAATGATCCCTGGTCCCTAACTGACTCAAATGTCTTCAGTTCCCTTGTTGGTACCGATACACGAATCACTGATTTTTGATTGATTGATTGATTGATTGATTGATTGATTGATTGATTGATTGATTGATTGATTGAAAAGTTTATTGACAACAATGCATGTATCAAAATATACATCGGCACACCTGCTGCCAAAGGGATAAAAACACAATAAAGCCACTGGCTTGTTGTTGTCATTGTGGTCCCTTGAGTATGTAAGTGTGCTTGACCACATGCCTGTGTGTCCATGTATGTGTGTGCATGATGGCTATGGAGGGAATGTGTGGATGTGCCCCCACACAGGAAAGGACTAAATTCAAAGTAGAATAACAACATTGACAATATTAAGAACCATTACAATATACAGTTTAAATAGGAAAAATAAAACAAAATGATAACATCAAATTTTGACCAAAAATAAGTATCTATTTAATAGGCTGTCAAACTGTTCCCTGACTCCATTCCCCTGAACCGTCTCTTTACAGCAATTTTAAAGGCGAAAAGGGAACTCAATCTCTTCACAAATAAGGGCAGACCATTCCAAGACACACATGCTGTATATCTGAATGTGTTTTGACCCATGTTTCTTTTCAATCTGACCGGGACTAGATTTAAAGATCTTCCCCTGGTGGCATGATCATGAACATCACTAACTTTGGTAAAATAATTACTCAAGTATGCCGGGGCAACATTATTTCAAATCCTGTAGACCATACACAATTTGAATAGAGTCACTCGCTCCTCTACTCCTCAGTCCGTTGAAATGTTCATGGAGGCGGTGAGTTCTGGGGTGCAAGTGAAAAATTATTCGGACCAATTTGTTCTGAGCAGACTGAAGCCTAGTTTTGAGTATTTTGGGGATAGCAGGGTACCAGGAGGAACATGCATAATCATAATGACACAGCACCAGAGCTCCTGATAAAATTTCCAAGGCTCTTCTGTTTAGGAAAGTCACCAGTCTTACAATAAACCCAACTTGTTGATTTACTTTTGAACAAACCTTTTGAGCCGTTTTCACTCCTGATAATTTGCTATCCAAAACACAGCCCATAGGTCACTTCATCCTTTGCTGCGATCTCACAATGCATCCACATGACTCTAAAATCTTGGGAGTTTGCTAACCTTATACTTGAACCAAATAATATAGATTCTGTTTTTCCAATGTGTCGCGATAGTTTGTTATCTATCAGCCAAGAGTTGATTCTACTAAGATCCTGACGAAGTGACTTTTCAATCTCCTATTTGTCCCGATGCGAAACCAATAGAGCAGCATCATCAGCACAAAGGAACAAGTCACAATCACAGGCTGCTTTCATGTCATTTAGATGAATCAAAACTAGAAGAGGTCCTAAAATGCTCCCTTGGGGAACACCGCAAATTGAATGAAGAGGTGAAGAGATGGTACCATTCACCGCCACAACCTGCCAACGACCCTCGAGGTATGATATAATCCACCGAATTGATGCACCATTGAATCCCAAGGTCTTTAATTAAAACAACAGTATACCAAAATTTACTATGTCAAATTCCCTTCTGTAGGTCCAACAGAATGATCCCACAGTATTTGCCATCATCTATTTCATCCATCCATCCATTATCGATACCGCTTATCCTCACAAGGGAGTGCTGGAGCCTATCCCAGCTGTCTTTGGGCAGTAGGCGGGGGACACCCTGAATTGGTTGCCAGCCAATCGCAGGGCACACAGAGACAAACATCCGCACTCACAATCACACCTAGGGGCAATTTAGACAGTCCAATCAACTTACCATGCATGTTTTTGGAATGTGGGAGGAAACCGGAGTACCCGGATGAAACCCACGCATACGGGGAGAACATACAAACTCCACACAGGGTGGCCGGAGCCGGGATCGAACCCACAACCTCTGAACTGTGAGGCGGACGTGCTAACCAGTCGACCACCGTGCCGCCTCATCTATTTCAAAACTAATTAAATCTTTCAAGTACAAAAGACAAGTATCTGTAGAGTGATGTTCGGAATCTTGACTGAAATTTGTACAAGAGATTGTTAAAGACCAAATATTCATTTATTTGATCAAAAATTTATTTCGCCATCACTTTAGAAACTGAAGTTAAAATTACAACTGGACGATAATTGCCTGGGTTTAATTTACTCTGGCTAATTTGAAATCATCGGGGATATAACTTTGTTTAAGTAATAGGCTTATAATTAAGGTTAAGCAGGGCATAATAGCCTTTGCCGCATCCTGCAAGAAGAATCTAATTGGGATATTATTATGCCCTGTTACCTTTGCAGGCTTCATGGCCTTCAGCTTCTTAAAA
Organism: Filicampus tigris; assembly: GCF_054856515.1. Lineage (NCBI taxonomy): Eukaryota > Metazoa > Chordata > Actinopteri > Syngnathiformes > Syngnathidae > Filicampus > Filicampus tigris. Next base: position 526,963 of record NC_141233.1, read on the forward strand.
ACATAGTCCTCAGAAACAGCAGTGAAGGCAAAAGCATCTGCCTGGACCCTTTTCACCTTAAAGAACTTGTGCACCTGCTTTTCCCTATAAGAGTCAGACTGTTTTGGCAGTTTCTGAACTAATTTATTCGCTATGGTCACCAAAAAAATGATGAATACCATTGGCTACACTTGCAGTTCCAGTTAGGAGTGAACCTCCAATATCTGAATTCATATTTTTTACCTTAGATTCAAGTCTGCTGCTGAACCTTGTCTGTTTCAGTCACTTCCAAAGATGACGGGGGTTAGACCTAATCTCTAAAATGTTGTCATTACAAAACTCTCCCTTTGCCTTTCCTTTGCTGGGTGTTCTTAGAATTTCCTCATTTACCCGAGGCTCAGATCTAACTTTGAAACGTGCAGTCTTGAGTGGAGCCATTTCATTGACCACGGTTAAAAAATTTGATTTAAAAATTCCCCAACCATTATTTACAGACACACATCTGAAGAGCAGAGACCAGTCCACATTTAGCAGCATTTCATTAAGCTCCACCCCACTGTAGGCCTTCAGGGATCTTATTCTAACTCAATTATGATGACCTACCACTAATCTATGAACCTTTCACGTGCAAAATACCACAGAGTGGTCGCTAAGTCCAAAATCAAGAACCCCGCTATTAGAAATTTTACATTTATCTGTCGCTAACACCAAATCAATTGTTGTACCAGATGAATCAGTTATCCTAATGGGTTCTTTTATTAAGTGAGTGAGGTTAGTGTTAGAACAAAAAATTAAGAGTGCCTTGAACATGAAATCATCTTTATTTGAAACATCAGTATTCACATCTCCTAATAAACAGACTTCCCTGGTGAAAAACTCATCAGACCTATAAAATACCTCCTCTAAACAAGAGTAAAAATCCCTTTGCTCGGGGGGGGTCTATTAACATGGGTTTGCTTTTAGGAAATAAAATGTCAACCCAAACCGCTGTCACCATTTAAATCTGATCTTGGGTGTGGTCACATGACTGCGTCACTCACACACCAGTCCAGTCCATACTGTACTGCACTGTTAACATAACTACAGAAAGGAGGGGAAGAAACTAATATATATGCAGTATTGCAGTTTTAGAACAGATAAAGTAAGTAGCAGATATGAAGCTCACTACAGAGCAGAACAAATATAAAATCCTCCTCAGTGAGTCACAAAGTACATTTTAGGTCCATTGGCCTGAAATGAGACAAGCCAATAGAATCTTCTAGTACAGACGCAACGTGTTTCTCACGCTGAGTTGCAGCTCTGCTACAATGTGACCCATTTACTCCTGTGAGGCCACGCCCACAGTGTAATTTATGACATGAGGTGGGTGCAGGAGTTTTTGTGCAGGCACGCCAGTAGATGTGTCAGCGTGGGCTGCAGGGCGCAGTAGAAGACCCCTGAGTCGCTGGGCTTCACACGCTCGATTTGCAGAGGAGCTTGCTGGGCACTGGTGTTTATGCTGCAGCGAAACCTGTCACCGTACTTTTCCGCCGTCTTGCCCTGACCGATCTTAAATCGGCTCAGGACGAACTCGGGCGCTGCATTCGCTTCTTGTTTGTACCAGAAGATGTAGTCGTTGCTCCCTGATATGTCGTAGCTGCAGTCCAGCGTCACTGTTGCTCCCTCCACTGCGGAGACTTCCCATGCCGGCTGGTGCACCGTCTGGCCGCCGGCTTCCGGTTAGAGGGCAGAAAAGGGTCAGAAATCAGTCGAAAGTGGCAGTGCCTCCACATGTTGACCTGGCATAACCTTACCAAGGCTCCAAGCAGCCATCAGCACACATACACTTACAAGCACACGACTCATGTCTGCACTCAAAGTCTGCATGAATGCTGACTTGTAGCTAAGGAGGCGGGGCCTTCACTTCCTGTTGCAGTGGCATCACACATGCACATTGTAAGTCGGGCGTTGCTGTGAGGAGAAGAAGAGTGACACCCTGAGTCGCAGCAGCGCACTGTGGTTCAAACATGTCTGTCGACAGACGTATCTACAAAATTGCTGGTTCTGTTGGTAAAGAAAATCCTGCAGTGGTGGCAGAAATAATCTGAAAGTGATATAACTTAAATTTGTATGTATTTTTTTGTTTATTAATCATATATGATATATATCAATCCCGTGCCCTCCCGGTCAGAAGCCATTTCCACTGCGCATGAATATGAAGGCTGCAAAAAGTATATAAAAAGAAAAAATCTACTAAAAACTGCATGATGACTACTTAAGCATTCCTAGTATTCTTTTCTAATGCCCAGTGTGACTCCCTAACTCGCCAACTAACTTTAAGATCACTACAAACGCCGACAACACTTGAAAAGCGGAGCAACGTCTCCAGTGTTATGAAGCACCGATACGTTGAATGACCCAATGAAATCCTCATTGGCTTAAACACTATCAGAAGCACTGACCCTCAAATGCAAATGACATGAACTCGTATGAATTTCCAACAGCCTTTTATCTTCCTTTCAGCCTGTGTCTTGGTTGCCCACCTTCCAGTGTTTTTTTTTTTCTTCTCTATATTTTCATATCAACGTAATCACCCCAAAGCCTTCAGACTCAGGACTGCTGGCCTATGACACATACACACCTTCAGAATGTTTTTTTTTGTTGTTTTTTTTTTAAACCATCAGAATTCTATGGTGGAAACTCGCATACTCTTGGTATGGCACCCGAATTATCACCTATATTCAGAGAATTGTTTTTCCCCAAGTATATTCTAAAATATGTTCAATTCAATTTATTTCAGTAAAATTATGGCTTCTCTCCAGTCAGCACTGAGAGTAAAGCAACAATTGATTCATAAGTGTCTTCTCCACCTCCAAACGAATCCATTATAAGTGACAATGAGTCTGTGATCAAGGATTTCTTCACATGTCCTTATCAAGCATTCGTATTGACATAATGGATATTGGTAAGCTATTCCTGCTTTTTCTGACAGACATTTCTTACATTTCCATTGTTTTTCTTTGTTTCTTTTTCTTTTTTGTATTTCTTTTTTAAACAGCTTTTCTTTATTTAACTCACTTGAATACAAAATGGCTCTAGGAAAGTTGTCCCTCTACGAGATGGAAGTGTTGTGAGTTCAGGAGCAGGAAATGTTTTTGTAATGAGAATGTGGCATGTGTGTCACTGTGGGCCTCACAGCACAGTAGTACACTGCAGAGTGCTCAAGTATCGCGTTCTCGATGTGCAGGTGCACTCGCTTCCTGTCACTTCCTATGCTCGCCGACATTCCTGGCATGGCACTTAACAGGCTGCCGCTTCCCAATACGGAAAGCAGGAAGTGTGGCGCTTGTCCAGGAAGTTGTTGGTACCAAAAGAAATAATCAGAAGCAGTAGCCTCTCTGGTGTAAATGTATGCCAGTGTGAACTGTCTGCCTTTTAATGCCAACACTTGACTCGTGACCGCCACAAGCTCTTCACCGCTGGTGCCTGAAGGATGAAACAAACAAGTTTGAGCATTCAGTTACCTCTACACGATGAGTGATTCTTTAGCTGGCCAAGCAGCACTCACCTGCCACAGTGATGACGAGCAGCGACCAAGCTGACAGCAACATGCTGAAGGAATTTCTGTCAAATCTGCTCCTTCTTCTGAACTCAAGCTCTTAACTCTCAATGTCATCACGTGACTGAAGCACCTCCCTGATAACATCATCATGTGAAGGCACGGATGTAACATTTATTTTTATAGCACTTTTCTTGGATGAAGATCAAAGTGCTTGAGAATTAAAACCATTTTGCAACTTCACAGCAAAATTCAGTGTAGTTAAAAAAAATGGGTGAAGTGAGACAAACATATATTAAAAAATAATTACAATACTAAAACAAAGACAAAGAAAAGAAAAGCAAAAACAAACAATGGCTGTTTTTTTTGGAATTCTTGTTTTTGGAAAAGTAAAACGAGTCATTGAGGAAATACATGGAATTATCCAGCCATTATCCATACCGCTTTATCCTCACAAGGGTCGCGGGGGTGCTGGAGCCAATCACAGCTGACATCGGACAGTAGGTAAGGCACACAAAGACAAACATTCACATTCAAAATCATACACATAGGGACAATTTTAGAGTCTGAAATTAACCTTATTTAAGTTTTTGGAATGTTGGGAGGAAACACGAGTATCCGGAGAAAACCCACGCTGGCACGGGGAGAACATGCAAACTCCACACAAGGTTGGGGCCGGATTCAAAATCACGACCTCTGCACTGTGAGGCAGACGTGCTGACCATTTAATCACCGTGCCGCTGTACATGGAATTATGTATTCCGCTTTTACAATGAAATATCCCAAAATGTAATATTATAAATATGCAATTTTATATACAGTATTTTTCGAACGATAAGGCGCATGGGATTATAAAGTGCAGTCTCAATGAACAGATTTATTTTTGGGAAATTTCCATATACAGTATAAGGCGTAGTAGGTTTTAAGGCACAGTGAGTTAAAAGGTGCAATACTGCACATTTAAGTGGAAGTCAAAAAAAAAATCGATGCAATAATATGTTCGATGCGCCTCTACTTGTCTAAACACATCACCCTGATTAATATTGCATTTGTGGAATATGACTTAAGCAGCGAAATCCACCCGTTTTGTCAATCTCATGGGGTGGCCATTTACTTAATTGCTGTCAATTGAAAATGACATCACAGTTGCTCAGGGTCAGGGAACGACCAATCACAGCTGACCTGTTTTCTGAAGCTGAACCATGATTGGTCATTACCTGAGCCCTGAGCAACTGTGATGTCATTTTCAGTTGACAGAAGTGACAAAAAGGCCGTCCCCAGGGATGGTCAAAAATGGATGGATTTAACAACTTAACTCATATTCCACAAACAAAATAATCAGAATGCATTCTTTTAACTAGGGGGCCTGCATCGAACATATTCTGGAAAAAAAATATGTTTGGGTTGACTTCCCCTTCAATTGAAAAAACAAGCTTTGGATTCAACTCACACAAGCAGCCCACAGCACACACACGCACGCGCACACACACGATCGGGCGACTTGTTGCTCAAGCCCCGCTTGGTTTTAGAACGACTAAAAAGATTATTACTCGCTGCTTGAATGTCTAATAAAGGTATTTTGGTTTTTAAAAATTCTGTTGTAGGTATATTTTAATGTAAATTTTGTCGAATAAATCAATGAGAAATATTAATCATTGGTGGACCGCTGAGATTGTCTCGTGCTGCTCTCAAGCTGCTTGTGTCTTGCTGTTATGAAATACAATACATATTATTTTTATAGAACTCTGGTCTTACTGCAGGCGGCACGGTGGTCGACTGGTTAGCACGTCCGCCTCACAGTTCAGAGGTCGTGGGTTCGATCCCGGCTCCAGCCTCCCTGTGTGGAGTTTGCATGTTCTCCCCGTGCCTGCGTGGGTTTTCTCCGGGCACTCCGGTTTCCTCCCACATTCCAAAAACATGCATGGTAAGTTGATTGGATACTCTAAATTGCCCCTAGGTGTGATTGTGAGTGCGGATGTTTGTCTCTGTGTGCCCTGCGATTGGCTGGCAACCAGTTCAGGGTGTCCCCCGCCTACTGCCCAAAGACAGCTGGGATAGGCTCCAGCACGCCCCGCGACCCTTGTGAGGAGAAGCGGTACAGATAATGGATGGATGGATGGTCTTACTGCCACCTGGTGACAAAGCTATGAGCAGCTTTTGAGTCTATCTTTAAACAGAGCCAACTAGATGTCATCAATTGAAGAAAAGAGGGCGTGGCCAATGAGTTTGGAGCTTTGTCCATCCATCCATCCATTATCCATACCGCTTATCCTCACAAGGGTCGCAGGCGTGCTGGAGCCTATCCAGCTGTCTTCGAGTAGTAGGCGGGTGACACTCCGAACTGGTTGCCAGCCAATCGCAGGGCACACAGAGACAAACAAACATTTGCATTCACAATCACACCTAGGGGCAATTTAGAGCGTCCAATAAACTTACCATGCACGTTTTTGGAATGTGGGAGGAAACCGGAGTACCCGGGGAAACCCCACGCAGGCACGGGGAGAACATGCTATTTCCACACAAGGAGGCCGGAGCCGGGATCGAACCCACAATCTCTGAACTATGAGGCAGACGTGCTAACTAGTGGATCACCGTGCCGCACGCCCTTTGGAGCTTTCTGTCACACAATCATGTGTAATGTTGCGTGGATGCTGCTCTGGGCTTCAAGATGTCTTTTGGGGAATGACAAGCGAAAGTGAAAACAGTCGGATCTTTATAAATACTGTAGTTCATATTTTCTTAACACTTGTATTGACATCATTGCCTGGAAACATTTAACTTGGCATTCTTTTTTTCGCTTGGTTCTTCTTTAGCGTATTGATGGAAATTGAAATTGAACCACCTTTTCCTTGATGCAAACATGGAGCCAACTCACTTCATGACGGCACATGCACACGGGGAAGGATGTCCAGTCGACATGGACGATGTAAAAGTTATGTGGGACGAGGGACGTGCCCTGAGGAATGCCAATGTGAAGAGGCCTGTGTAGCAGTGTAGCAGCTGGTAAATGGAAGCATACAGCAGGAGCTACAATTTAATCGGTACTTTAATCGGGACTTAAAGATAAATGTAAAATGGGATTTTGCTTGTGTAGTGCTTTTCCATCGTCAAGGCCCTCGAAGCGCTTTCAGACTCCTCATGCAGCATCAAGGGCAACTGGGGTTTCAGTATTTTTCTCACAGACATTTCAATCTGGTCACAAGAGCTCAGAAACAGCAACCTTCGGGCTGAGAAACTCCCACTCTACCACCTAAGTTGTGCCGCCCCATAAGTGTTCTCATTGTTTTCTTGTTAAAGCTTCTCTTGAGGTTTTTGTTGAGGAAACAACGGATGTGTGTTATCAAACTTGTTGTTTGGAAGCGGAACCAGAGTGACTGTGGAGGCTCGTAAGTTCTGCTTTTATGTTACAAACTGGGCTAAGTTTATGAAACCAACGTGATGATATTTCTAGGTGAGGTTCTTATCCTATTCTTGTTCAAACATCTTATGAGTTTTTGTTAAGGAAACAACTAATATGTGACAGGAGCCTATATTTTGGCAGTGGAACCAGAATTACAGTGGAGGACTCTAAGTGAAAAAAATAAATAAATGAGACCCTTACTTGTTTTGTCTTAGTTAAAAGCCGAGGCACAAACTTAGCGGGAGCATAGTTTGTATGTGTGAGCTTCACATTGTGTAAATGCGTACTCGATGTTTGGACGTGGAACCAGTTTGATTGTAGACCCTGGTAAATAGCAAAGTCCATTTGGTGGCTCAAATTACTGGAATGTCAGAATTTTTTTGTCATGTTTTTGCTTGGGTCAGAACATGAGTGGACCATTTTGTCCCAATGTGACCTTGAGGTACATCTTTTGTGTGTGAAACTTTCACATGCTTTTTCTCACAAACTTCATTTGATAGCTGAAAAAAACCTGACTAAAATGAGCCCAGAACCACGAGTCAAATTTTTCCTGACAGCAGAGGACAACAACCTTTTTGAAACCGAGAGTTGCTTTTTGGGTACTGATTAATGCAAAAGAGTGCCAGTTTGATACGTTCATCTGAAAAAAACAAAATCAATATAAATATAAAAATCAATAATAATGTCATTATCATATGGAGGGCTTGACATTATTTTTTGTTACTCACCAGTCAGGGTGGCTAGTGGTTAATATGAGAATGTGGTTGGTGTTGGTTTAGGGGAGGACTTTGAACCATCCCTCTACAAACTTGAGGCCAGCAACCTGACGGCGTGTCTCGCCACCGGCTTCAGCCAACACAACGCCATGGAGAAGGCGGGAAAAGGACACACGTTCGAGGAGTCTCGTGCCGTGCGAATATCGGACGACTCGCTGTACAACCAGGTGGCACTGCTGACAGCCGCACATAACGACACGTGCGAAGAAGGTGAGGAGGGTGGGGCTAGGACTCCAGTCAACTTAATGGAGTCACCATCTCATGTCACTTCCTGTTTTGCCGCCACAGGTGACGGTGGTGGACCAGGGCGGTGCCAGGACGCGTTGGTGCCAGGTGTGTGTTGACATGCAATCGGCGCAGCCAGTCGGATCGAGTTTAATAATGTGCATTGTCGTTGGCAGACACCAAGGTGAACCTCCTCTCCCTCACCGTTCTCGCCCTGCGCCTCGTCTTCGCCAAGACGCTCGCCATCAACTGTGTCATGGCGATGCGCCTGTGTTTTGGCGCACCAGAGTAGCCAGTGCCACGCCACCACCTTCCTCTTCCTCCTGTGCTTGTCTTAGAACTTGTAGGTTTTCTACATGAGCTATAAAAAGTGTCATTAAACCAACAGAAAGAAAAAATCAATAAAACATAATAAAAGATTGTTGCTTTGTTGTTTTATTGATGATGAAAAGAGGCCATTGAGGTTTTCAGCACACATTCACAAATAATTTTCTGTTGATATTTTGATCTTAATTTAAATGCTAGCCCAAGTCATGGCTATTGGGCTAACAAAATGTTTATTACATTTCAGTGTGAGAATGTTGATGCATGTGATATTGTTTGTGTCTTTGCTGCTCTTTCCACAGGAAGCGGTCGCCATGACACCTGCATCACAGATGACAGCAGCGATGGTTTCTGTCTCAAACGCTTACTGGGGCAGGAAGTACCGAATGTGCGTAGGAAATGGAGCTCGGGTATAACGGTATACGTAATCAATTTAATAATTTCCTCGTCATTATGAGCTAAAAATTAGGCTTGGAATCGACAGGATTTTCCTTCAACAAGTTCATGGCCCCAAAATACTGGTCACTGAGTGGCCTTTTGCTGTTTGTTTGCTTACAATTATGGGTTGCATTCAAGATACATGGCTGCGTCTTTGGTTGGTAAACATGCAGCGTGAATCTGAATTTTGTACGGATTGTCAAGTTTCTGTCAAAAATGGATAGATTTAGAACATAACTTTTTGCAACATGGCTAATAATGCTGGGGACGGCACGGTGATCGACTGGTTAGCACGTCCGCCTCACAGTTCAGAGGCCGTGGGTTCGATCCCGACTCCGGCCTCCCTGTGTGGAGTTTGCATGTTCTCCCCGTGCCTGGATGGGTTTTCTCCGGGTACTCCGGTTTCCTCCCACATTCCAAAAACATGCATGGCAGGTTAATTGAACACTCTAAATTGCCCCTAGGTGTGATCGTGAGTGCGAATGTTTGTTTGTCTCTGTGTGCCCTGCGATTGGCTGGCATCCAATTCAGGGTGTCCCCCGCCTACTGCCCGAAGACAGCTGGGATAGGCTCCAGCACTCCCCGCGACCCTTGTGAGGATAAGCGGTATAGATGGATGGATGGATGGATGGATGGATGGCTAATAATGCCATATTCCTGTTCTGTGTGAACAAATTCAACCAGATATATTGTGTTGTCTCACTTTCTATATTAGCGAGTGTGCCCTTTGTTAGCTTGTCGGTCAAGTAGCTCTGCCGTACACGGTTTGGTTATCTTGCTTGTTCTGCCCTCCAAGTTCCTGCTTTTTTTCAAAACCACGGCCTCGTAACATATGAGACATAGTGGTTTTGAGATGGCTTCCTAAAGAATAGAATAGTACTCATGAAACCAATTTGTAAGTCAGCTTTCCAAACTCTGAAACAAGCCACGACTTCCACGCAAATCCTTAAATTTCTTTAGGTACTCTGTCGGTTCTATTGTCTCATTGTGGTCAACGTGATCACACCAGAGGCTACCGTAATGCTGCGTATAGCTTGCACTCAGTCTGTGACAGTGGCCTGTGGGATTAATGTAAATAGTAAATGAAGTTTGCTCATGAGCGAACTATGCTCCCTCACTGACTCAAAAGAATCCATCTTCAGTCAATCTTGTCACCAGCCTTCTTAAAGGGAAACTTTGGTGAGCTTAACATTGGCACTATAATATATATAATAGGTTTGCTTGTAAAAATGACATTAGTACCAAAATGCCCACCTCAAAAGACTCTGTAGTGATTAAAGGTCTTTTTTTGTTATTATGTTTACGACAAATTTCCCTACCCAAAAAAGGGGCGTGGCTTATGTTATGTTTTTGGTCTCAATGGTCTACGTCACGCGAGGAAGGCATTCGCGTAATAGTGCTCGCTTTGACAGTTCTGTTGTCTAAAACGGTGTCCGATTGATTAGTACTCTTGTCCACTTCAACCTGTGAAAGTATAAAAGTGTTCTGCACAATAGTTTGAATTTATTGATATAAAACATGATCTCATCATGCTCACCTCCACAAAATCAAAAATACAGTGGCGATTGCTTCCACTTTCACAAGCTGAAGCGGACAAGAGCATGAATGCGCACTCGAACCCCGACTGGTTATATTTCGGACATTTAGCGACACTAAACTCGTGTCTCAGGAGGGAAAGAGACGTGGCTTGCAGCAGCAGCAGGCAGATTGGAGCCCCCCGCTTCCCTCCCCGGTTAAAGGTAGGATTGGGACAGGGAATAGCAACAACTAGTTTCAGGTCGTTCCAAATTGGACAGCGGGTTGTAAGCCGAAAATCTGGGGCATTCCTCATCCAAATAAATGTGCATGTCTCATTTCTCAATTATACATTTATCTGTCGCTAACACCAAATCAATTGTTGTACCAGATGAATCAGTTATCCTAATGGGTTCTTTTATTAACTGAGTGAGGTTAGTGTTTGAACAAAAAATTAAGAGTGCCTTGAACATGAAATTATCTTTATCTGAAACATCAGTGTTCACATCTCCAAATAAACAGACTTCCCTGGTGAAAAACTCATCAGACCTATAAAATACCTCCTCTAAACAAGAGTAAAAATCCCTTTGCTCAGGCGGGTCTAAAACAGACGCCTATTAACATGGGTTTGCTTTTAGGAAATAAAATATCAACCCAAACCGCTGTCATCATTTAAATCTGATCTTGGGTGTGGTCACATGACTGCGTCACTCATTTACACACACCAGTCCAGTCCATACTGTACTGCACTTTTAACATAACTACAGAAAGGAGGGGAGGAAACTAATATATATGCAGTATTGCAGTATTAGAACAGATAAAGTAAGTAGCAGATATGAAGCTCACTACAGAGCAGCACAAATATAAAATCCTCCTCAGTGAGTCACAAAGTACATTTTAGGTCCATTGGCCTACAATGAGACAAGCCAATACATTCTTCTAGTACAGACGCAACGTGTTTCTCACGCTGAGTTGCAGTTCTGCTACAATGTGACCCATTTACTCCTGTGAGGCCACGCCCACAGTGTAATTTATGACATGAGAAGGGTGCAGGAGTTTTTGTGCAGGCACACCAGTAGATGTGTCAGCGTGGGCTGCAGGGCGCAGTAGAAGACCCCTGAGTCGCTGGGCTTCACACGCTCGATTTGCAGAGGAGCTTGCCGGGCACTGGTGTTTATGCTGCAGCGAAACCTGTCACCGTACTTTTCCGCCGTCTTGCCCTGACCGATCTTAAATCGGCTCAGGACGAACTCGGGCGCTGCATTCGCTTCTTGTTTGTACCAGAAGATGTAGTCGTTGCTCCCTGATATGTCGTAGCTGCAGTCCAGCGTCACTGTTGCTCCCTCCACTGCGGAGACTTCCCATGCCAGCTGGTGCACCGTCTGGCCGCCGGCTTCCGGTTAGAGGGCAGAAAAGGTGGTCAGAAATCAGTCGAAAGTGGCAGTGCCTCCACATGTTGACCTGGCATAACCTTACCAAGGCTCCAAGCAGCCATCAGCACACATACACTTACAAGCACACGACTCATGTCTGCACTCAAAGTCTGCATGAATGCTGACTTGTAGCTAAGGAGGCGGGGCCTTCACTTCCTGTTGCAGTGGCATCACACATGCACATTGTAAGTCGGGCGTTGCTGTGAGGAGAAGAAGAGTGACACCCTGAGTCGCAGCAGCGCACTGTGGTTCAAACATGTCTGTCGACAGACGTATCTACAAAATTGCTGGTTCTGTTGGTAAAGAAAATCCTGCAGTGGTGGCAGAAATAATCTGAAAGTGATATAAATTAAATTTGTATGTATTTTTTTGTTTATTAATCATATATGATATATATCAATCCCGTGCCCTCCCGGTCAGAAGCCATTTCCACTGCGCATGAATATGAAGGCTGCAAAAAGTATATAAAAAGAAAAAATCTACTAAAAACTGCATGATGACTACTTAAGCATTCCTAGTATTCTTTTCTAATGCCCAGTGTGACTCCTTAACTCGCCAACTAACTTTAAGATCACTACAAACACCGACAACACTTGAAAAGCGGACCAACGTCTCCAGTGTTATGAAGCACCGATACGTTGAATGACCCAATGAAATCCTCATTGGCTTAAACACTATCAGAAGCACTGACCCTCAAATGCAAATGACATGAACTCGTATGAATTTCCAACAGCCTTTTATCTTCCTTTCAGCCTGTGTCTTGGTTGCCCACCTTCCAGTGTTTTTTTTTTTTTTCACATTTCATCTTTTCTATATTGTCATATCAATGTAATCACCCCAAAGCCTTCAGACTCAGGACTGCTGGCCTATGACACATACACACCTTCAGAATGTTTTTTTTTTTTTTTTTTTTTTTTAAACCATCAGAATTCTATGGTGGAAACTCGCATACTCTTGGTATGGCACCCGAATTATCACCTATATTCACAGAATTGTTTTTCCCCAAGTATATTCTGAAATATGTTCAATTCAATTTATTTCAGTAAAATTATGGCTTCTCTCCAGTCAGCACTGAGAGTAAAGCAACAATTGATTCATAAGTGTCTTCTCCACCTCCAAACGAATCCATTATAAGTGACAATGAGTCTGTGATCAAGGCTTTCTTCACATGTCCTTATCAAGCATTCGTATTGACATAATGGATATTGGTAAGCTATTCCTGCTTTTTCTGACAGACATTTCTTACATTTCCATTGTTTTTCTTTGTTTCTTTTTCTTTTTTGTTTTTCTTTTTTAAACAGCTAATCTTTATTTAACTCACTTGAATACAAAATGGCTCTAGGAAAGTTGTCCCTCTACGAGATGGAAGTGTTGTGAGTTCAGGAGCAGGAAATGTTTTTGTAATGAGAATGTGGCATGTGTGTCACTGTGGGCCTCACAGCACAGTAGTACACTGCAGAGTGATCAAGTGTCGCGTTCTCGATGTGCAGGTGCACTCGCTTCCTGTCACTTCCTATGCTCGCCGACATTCCTGGCATGGCACTTAACAGGCTGCCGCTTCCCAATACGGAAAGCAGGAAGTGTGGCGCTTGTCCAGGAAGTTGTTGGTACCAAAAGAAAGAAACAGAAGCAGTAGCCTCTCTGGTGTAAATGTATGCCAGTGTGAACTGTCTGCCTTTTAATGCCAACACTTGACTCGTGACCGCCACAAGCTCTTCACCGCTGGTGCCTGAAGGATGAAACAAACAAGTTTGAGCATTCAGTTACCTCTACACGATGAGTGATTCTTTAGCTGGCCAAGCAGCACTCACCTGCCACAGTGATGACGAGCAGCGACCAAGCTGACAGCAACATGCTGAAGGAATTTCTGTCAAATCTGCTCCTTCTTCTGAACTCAAGCTCTTAACTCTCAATGTCATCACGTGACTGAAGCACCTCCCTGATAACATCATGTGAAGGCACGGATGTAACATTTATTTTTATAGCACTTTTCTTGGATGAAGATCAAAGTGCTTGAGAATTAAAACCATTTTGCAACTTCACAGCAAAATTCAGTGTAGTTAAAAAAAATGGGTGAAGTGAGACAAACATATATTAAAAAATAATTACAATACTAAAACAAAGACAAAGAAAAGAAAAGCAAAAACAAACAATGGCTGTTTTTTTGGAATTCTTGTTTTTGGAAAAGTAAAACGAGTCATTGAGGAAATGGAATTATCCATCCATTATCCATACCGCTTTATCCTCACAAGGGTCGCGGGGGTGCTGGAGCCAATCACAGCTGACATCGGACAGTAGGCAAGGCACACAAAGACAAACATTCACATTCATAATCATACACATAGGGACAATTTTAGAGTCTGAAATTAACCTTATTTAAGTTTTTGGAATGTGGGAGGAAACACGAGTATCCGGAGAAAACCCACGCTGGCACAGGGAGAACATGCAAACTCCACACAAAGTCGGGGCCGGATTCAAAATCACGACCTCTGCACTGTGAGGCAGACGTGCTGACCATTTAATCACCGTGCCGCTGTACATGGAATTATGTATTCCGCTTTTACAATGAAATATCCCAAAATGTAATATTATAAATATGCAATTTTATATACAGTATTTTTTGGACGATAAGGCGCATGGGATTATAAAGTGCAGTCTCAATGAACAGATTTATTTTTGGGAAATTTCCATATACAGTATAAGGCGTAGTAGGTTTTAAGGCACAGTGAGTTAAAAGGTGCAATACTGCACATTTAAGTGGAAGTCAAAAAAAAAAATCGATGCAATATGTTCGATGCGCCTCCACTTGTCTAAACACATCACCCTGATTAATATTGCATTTGTGGAATATGACTTAAGCAGCGAAATCCACCCGTTTTGTCAATCTCATGGGGCGGCCATTTTCTTAATTGCTGTCAATTGAAAATGACATCACAGTTGCCCAGAGTCAGGGAAGGACCAATCACAGCTGACCTGTTTTCTGAAACTGAACCATGATTGGTCATTACTTGAGCCCTGAGCAACTGTGATGTCATTTTCAGTTGACAGAAGTGACAAAAAGGCCGTCCCCAGAGATGGTCAAAAATGGATGGATTTTACAATTTAACTCATATTCCACAAATAAAATAATCAGAATGCATTGTTTTAACTAGGTGGCCTGCATTGAACATATTCTGGAAAAAAAATATGTTTGGGTTGACTTCCCCTTCAATTGAAAAAACAAGCTTTGGATTCAACTCACACAAGCAGCCCACAGCACACACACGCACGCGCACACTCACAATCGTGCGACTTGTTGCTCAAGCCCGGCTTGGTTTTAGAACGACTAAAAAGATTATTACTCGCTGCTCGAATGTCTAATAAAGGTATTTTGTTTATCAAAATTCTGTTGTAGGTATATCCATCCGTCCATTATCTGTACCGCTTATCCTCACATGGTTCGCGGGGCGTGCTGGAGCCTATCCCGGCTGTCTTTGGGCAGTAGGCGGGGGACACCCTGAATTGGTTGCCAGCCAATCGCAGGGCACACAGAGACAAACATCCGCACTCACAATCACACCTAGGGGCAATTTAGAGTATCCAATCAACTTACCATGCATGTTTTTGGAATGTGGGAGGAACCCGAGTACCCGGAGAAAACCCACGCAAGCACGGGGAGAACATGCAAACTCCACACAGGGAGGCCGGAGCCGGGATAGAACCCACGACCTCTGAACTGTGAGGTGGACGAGCTAACCAGTCGACCACCGTGCTGCCCTGTGGTAGGTATATTTTAATGTAAATTTTGTCGGATAAATCAATGAGAAATATTAATCATTGGTGGACCGCTGAGATTGTCTCGTGCTGCTCTCACGCTGCTTGTGTCGTGCTGTTATGAAATACAATACATATTATTTTTTTAGGACTCTGGCCTTACTGCCACCTGGTGACAAAGCTATGAGCAGCTTTTGAGTCTATCTTTAAACACAGCCAACTAGATGTCATCAATTGAAGAAAAAGAGGACGTGGCCAATGAGTTTGGAGCTTTGTCCATCCATCCATCCATTATCCATACCGCTTATCGTCACAAGGGTCGCGGGCATGCTGGAGCCTATCCCAGCTGTCTTCGAGTAGTAGGCGGGGGGACACTCCGAACTGGTTGCCAGCCAATCGCAGGGCACACAGAGACAAACAAACATTCGCATTCACAATCAAACCTAGGGGCAATTTAGAGTGTCCAATCAACTTACCATGCACGTCTTTGGAATGTGGGAGGAAACCGGAGTACCCGGGGAAACCCCACGCAGGCACGGGGAGAACATGCTATTTCCACACAGGGAGGCCGGAGCCGGGATCGAACCCACAACCTCTGAACTGTGAGGCAGACGTGCTAACCAGTGGATCACTGTGCCGCCCTTTAGAGCTTTGTGTCACACAATCATGTGTAATGTTGCGTGGATGTTGCTCTGGGCTACAAGATGTCTTTTGGGGAATGACAAGCGAAAGTGAAAACAGCAGGATCTTTATAAATACTGTAGTTCATATTTTCTTAACACTTGTATTGACATCATTGGCTGTAAACATTTAACTTGGCATTCTTTTTTCGCTTGGTTCTTCTTTAGTGTATTGATGGAGATTGAAATTGAACCACCTTTTCTTTGATGCAAACATGGAGCCAACTCACTTCATGACGGCACATGCACACGGGGAAGGATGTCCAGTCGACATGGACGATGTAAAAGTCATGTGGGACGAGGGATGTGCCCTGAGGAATGCCAATGTGAAGAGGCCTGTGTAGCAGTGTAGCAGCTGGTAAATGGAAGCATACAGCAGGAGCTACAATTTAATCGGTACTTTAATCGGGACTTAAAGATAAATGTAAAATGGGATTTTGCTTGTGTAGTGCTTTTCCATCGTCAAGGCCCTCGAAGCGCTTTCAGACTCCTCATGCAGCATCAAGGGCAACTGGGGTTCCAGTATTTTTCTCACAGACATTTCAATCTGGTCACAAGAGCTCAGAAACAGCAACCTTCGGGCTGAGAAACTACCACTCTACCACCTAAGTTGTGCCGCCCCATAAGTATTCTCATTGTTTTCTTGTTAAAGCTTCTCTTGAGGTTTTTGTTGAGGAAACAACGGATGTGTGTTATCAAACTTGTTGTTTGGAAGCGGAACCAGAGTGACTGTGGAGGCTCGTAAGTTCTGCTTTTATGTTACAAACTGGGCTAAGTTTATGAAACCAACGTGATGATATTTCTAGGTGAGGTTCTTATCCTATTCTTGTTCAAACATCTTATGAGTTTTTGTTAAGGAAACAACTAATATGTGACAGGAGCCTATATTTTGGCAGTGGAACCAGAATTACAGTGGAGGACTCTAAGTGAAAAAAATAAATAAATGAGACCCTTACTTGTTTTGTCTTAGTTAAAAGCCGAGGCACAAACTTAGCGGGAGCATAGTTTGTATGTGTGAGCTTCACATTGTGTAAATGCGTACTCGATGTTTGGACGTGGAACCAGTTTGATTGTAGACCCTGGTAAATAGCAAAGTCCATTTGGTGGCTCAAATTACTGGAATGTCAGAATTTTTTTGTCATGTTTTTGCTTGGGTCAGAACATGAGTGGACCATTTTGTCCCAATGTGACCTTGAGGTACATCTTTTGTGTGTGAAACTTTCACATGCTTTTTCTCACAAACTTCATTTGATAGCTGAAAAAAACCTGACTAAAATGAGCCCAGAACCACGAGTCAAATTTTTCCTGACAGCAGAGGACAACAACCTTTTTGAAACCGAGAGTTGCTTTTTGGGTACTGATTAATGCAAAAGAGTGCCAGTTTGATACGTTCATCTGAAAAAAACAAAATCAATATAAATATAAAAATCAATAATAATGTCATTATCATATGGAGGGCTTGACATTATTTTTTGTTACTCACCAGTCAGGGTGGCTATTGGTTAATATGAGAATGTGGTTGGTGTTGGTTTAGGGGAGGACTTTGAACCATCCCTCTACAAACTTGAGGCCAGCAACCTGACGGCGTGTCTCGCCACCGGCTTCAGCCAACACAATGCCATGGAGAAGGCGGGAAAAGGACACACGTTCGAGGAGTCTCGTGCCGTGCGAATATCGGACGACTCACTGTACAACCAGGTGGCACTGCTGACAGCCGCACATAACGACACGTGCGAAGAAGGTGAGGAGGGTGGGGCTAGGACTCCAGTCAACTTAATGGAGTCACCATCTCATGTCACTTCCTGTTTTGCCGCCACAGGTGACGGTGGTGGACCAGGGCGGTGCCAGGACGCGTTGGTGCCAGGTGTGTGTTGACATGCAATCGGCGCAGCCAGTCGGATCGAGTTTAATAATGTGCATTGTCGTTGCCAGACACCAAGGTGAACCTCCTCTCCCTCACAGTTCTCGCCCTGCGCCTCGTCTTCGCCAAGACGCTCGCCATCAACTGTGTCATGGCGATGCGCCTGTGTTTTGGCGCACCAGAGTAGCCAGTGCCACGCCACCACCTTCCTCTTCCTCCTGTGCTTGTCTTAGAACTTGTAGGTTTTCTACATGAGCTATAAAAAGTGTCATTAAACCAACAGAAAGAAAAAATCAATAAAAGATTGTTGCTTTGTTGTTTTATTGATGATGAAAAGAGGCCATTGAGGTTCTCAGCACACATTCACAAATAATTTTCTGTTGATATTTTGATCTTAATTTAAATGCTAGCCCAAGTCATGGCTATTGGGCTAACAAAATGTTTATTACATTTCAGTGTGAGAATGTTGATGCATGTGATATTGTTTGTGTCTTTGCTGCTCTTTCCACAGGAAGCGGTCGCCATGACACCTGCATCACAGATGACAGCAGCGATGGTTTCTGTCTCAAACGCTTACTGGGGCAGGAAGTACCGAATGTGCATAGGAAATGGAGCTCGGGTATAATGGTATACGTAATCAATTTAATAATTTCCTCGTCATCATGATCTAAAAATTAGGCTTGGAATCGACAGGATTTTCCTTCAACAAGTTCATGGCCCCTGTTATAAATTCCTCATTACTGCTTTGTTTGCACATGCATTGTTTGCTGTTTAATTTGTGTGCTTTAGCACCAGGCATGTTTCGGGCAGCTAATGGGACCTCTTTGTTTTCGTTGATTTAAGTCGGGCATATTGTTGGACAGAAAAAGGGTCCTATCGAGCCCGTGGTCTGTTAGCCGTTAGCGATTAGCGGCGAACTCGTGCGGTTTATGCGGTGGTGTGTATGCGCCGCGATGAGCGAGCTGTTGTGTTCTGTGAAGTGGATTGAAGTGCGATTAAAGCCAATTGTTCTCTACCATCGTGTCCGGCCACGCTTTTGACTGGAGCGACTGTTTGGATGAGGTGCTCCTGCGAATCTCCCTATATTCACCGACAGTCCTAGCTCTCCGCAACATTGGTCCTTCGAGCCGGATTGCCTCACCCATATCAGCAAAATGGACGCGATGAGAACAACAGCGACTGATGACAAAGCAACAGTAAGGCCACGGCAGCTACCATCTTATCTTCAGGATTGAAACAGGCCCGGCCTCAAATATCGGAACACCACTGCCCCGGTACGGAGCCAACCTGTCCCGATGTAGGGCAACCCTCCGACCCTTGGGGGGAACTGCCACTCGATACACTACCTCCCCCACCCGCTCAAGGACCCTACACGGCCCGTCCCAATGACTGTCTAACTTAGGGCACCGTCCCTTCTTTCTTTTTGGTGTATACACCCAAACCAGCTCGTCGACCTGGAAGTTCCGCCCCTTGCTGCGTACGTCGTAGTTCCGCTTCTGCCGTGCACCAGCTTTCTCTAGCTGGTCCCGGGCGAAGACATGCGCTGCCTCCAAACGATCCTGCAGTCTCCGGGCATATTCCAACCCCGGCCGATCCTCGGGGCTGCCTGGTGGTCTGCCAAACGCCATCTCCGCTGGTGTCCGGATCTCCCGGCCAAGCATCAGCAGAGCAGGAGTACAGCTTGTGGAACTTTGGACAGCCAAACGATACGCCATCAACACCATTGGAATATGCTGGTCCCAATCACGTTGGCGCTCGGAGGTGAGGATGGCAAGCTGCTGCTGCATGGTGCGGTTAAAACGTTCAACTAAACCATCACTCTGCGGATGCAAAGGGGTGGTTCGCGTCTTCTGCATGTTCAAGCGTTCACAAAGGGCAGCAAAAACCTTGGACTCAAAATTTCTTCCTTGATCACTGTGGAGTATATCTGCAGTCCCAAACCGGCAGAACATGCCCTCCAACAGTGCATCCGCCACCGTCTCTGCCTCCTGATCTGGCAGTGCGTATGCCTCGGGCCACTTTGTGAAATAGTCCATCGCACACAGCACGTAACGGTTCCCTCTGTCCGTCACGGGAAAAGGACCCATAATGTCCACAGCAACCCGCTCCATGGGCGCCCCAACTCTCTGTTGCTGAAGCGGTGCATGCGATTGGTCTTGAGGGCCCTTGTAGGCCGCGCACTCATCACACCGCCGGCAAAAGTCCTCCACGTCCCGTCGATGCTGGCCCCAGTAAAACCCTTGTCGAAGCCGTCTGAGTGTCTTTGTGCTGCCAAAGTGTCCGGTACCCGTGCCCCCGTGGCATGCTCTCAGTACCGACTCTCTAAGAGCTCTGGGCACCACCACCTGCCACCTCTCCTCTCCGGTCGCTGGATCCTTCCACGCACGCTGCAGCACGCCATCCTTCATGCGTAAGAGAGCAAACTTGCTCCAAAGGCCCTTGGCGCCAACAGAGAGTCCCATCACTCCTTCCCAGGGTGGCCTCCTGCCACTCTGGACCCACTGTCGCACAGGGTTGAGATCACGATCCTCTTCCTGCTTGACAGCCCACTCTGCAATGTCCACAGCCTCCAGGATGCAGCACGATGGTCCAGCGGCAGTCGCCTCCCCACACAGCTCCAACTCCCTGGCATCCCACCGGTCGCAGTAGCCGCAGCCGCCAACAGCACATGGACGCCGGGAAAGGGCATCAGCATTGACGTGCTGAGCTCCAGCCCGATGTACCACAGTAAAGTGGAACGCCTGCAGCTCCTCCAGCCACCGTGCCACTTGGCCTTCTGGTTCCCTGAACGACATCAACCACTGCAGCGCAGCATGATCCGTCCTGATGGTGAACGGAACGCCACATAGGTAGTACTTGAAATGACGCGCAGCCAAAACAACTGCCAGCAGTTCACGTCTGGTGACACAGTATCGTCGTTCACTCTTATTGAAGATGCGGCTGAAGTAGGCCACCACTCGTTCACCTTCCGGCCCCACCTGTGACAACACCGCCCCCATGCCGACATTGCTAGCGTCCGTATCCAGCACAAAAGACAAGGCTGGATCAGGTGGAGTGAGAACAGGAGCATTGATGAGGGCATTTTTCAGGCTGGAAAATGCCTCCTGACAGTCCGGCGTCCACAAAAAGGGTTGGTTGCCCTGAAGAAGCCGGAACAAGGGCGCCCCGATGCAAGAAAATCCTCTCACGAACTGTCTGTAATATGAGGAAAGCCCCAAAAAACTCTTAAGCTGCTTCTGATCTTTTGGGGCTGGCCAGTCTTTGATGGCGCTGACCTTCTCCTCCAGTGTGCTGATGCCGTCTCCATTCACTCGGTGACCCAGGAACTCCACCTCTCGCCGCATAAAGTGGCACTTTTCTGGGTGCAGTTTCAGTCCAGCCGCAGCAATTCTACCCAGCACCAGCCTTAGAGACTCCAACGCAGTCTGGAAGGACTCACCGTGGACGAGGACATCGTCCAAATACACCAAGCATTCTTGCCGCGGAATGTTCGAGAGCACTGTGTCCATCAAGCGCTCGAACGTTCCTGGTGCATTGCAGAGTCCAAAACTCATTACTTTAAACTGCCAGTGTCCTCTGGGGGTGCAGAACGCTGTCTTAGGTCTGGACTCGGCGGTGAGGGGGACCTGCCAGTAGCCACTGCGCAGGTCGAGCGATGAGAACCACGCAGACCCAGAGACCAGATCCAACGTCTCATCTATCCGCGGGAGCGGGTAGCAGTCCTTTCTTGTCACTTTATTGAGCGGCCTGTAGTCCACACAGAACCGCGGTCTGGTACTTTTCTTTCTGGGAACCATGACCACGCCAGACGCCCACGGGCTGTCGGAAGGCTCTATAATTCCCGCCTCAAGCATAGCACGGACCTCCTGATCTGCAGCCTCCTGCTGGGCCAAAGGCAGGCGTCGGGGCCGCACCTTAACTGGTCGCGCGTCCCCGGTGTCGATGTGGTGCTCAACCAAGTGAGTGAGGCCCACCTCATTCTCACTGAGGGCAAAAATGCTCTCAAAGTCCCACAGCACCTGCCACAGCTGCTCCCGCTGCTCGACATCCAAGCCATCACAGTTCTTTTCCCAGATGAACCGTATCGCCTCTGCCCGGTTCTCTGCTAGGCGACCCGGGGTTACATTCCATGGCATGGCTGGGCTGGCCGACACTGCCCCCCCCCAAGGGTCGTCCGTCACGGGGCGAGCGAACTCTACCCGATCTACTGTCGGTCGCTGTGAGGTCGACTCCGGTAGCCCCAACTGGGAACAAGTCCAGGTGGGGTGAGCGAACTCTACCCGATCTACCGTCGACTGCCTAGGAGCTGGTGCTGCAGCTACCTTGGTCGGGCTGGGTAGCATCATCCCCACCTGCAGCTTGTCTGCTGCAGGGTCAGCAGTGTTGATGATTACCCCCGAAGTACCCCGTTGAGACGCCGGAACTAGCCCCACACGCTGACCATTCGGCAGGTTGAGCACCACAGCTCCCAAATCCACCACAACTTTTGCAGCTTTCAAAAAGTCCCGACCCAGAATACATGGGTCACTCACGTCCGCCACCCAAGCTGAGTGAGTTGTCGACAAACCCCCCAAAACAAACACAAATGTCCCTCTGCCTCTCATGGGGGCCGTTTCACCGGTCACTGTCCTCAGTTTTGTAAAGGTCGATTCTAAGACGGTTCCCACTGGAACGACGTCAGGCCTCACAATCGTGGCTGAGGACCCAGTGTCCACCAGGGCTGTACAAGAAGTGTCCCCAATCTGCACGCGAACATGACTGGGGTCCCCCACGTCTGTCCATCCCACCGTTACAACGGTCTCATCCTGGACATGAGGGTCCCTGCTCATAGCGCCAGCACATGCAGGTTGCACCTCCCGGTTAACGACTGGAGGGGTCCGCGTCATCCGGGCTACACGGACCCTTTTTCGTTTCCCTGCTGATTTAGCATCTTTGGGCAGCGCCGCAGAAGGTGACCTGGCTGTCCACACCCCCAGCAGACAACAGGGCGTGCACGCCGGCCACTTCCATCCTCATGCTGTGCTGAGCGAGTATTAATGGCACACACCAGCTCCTCCACCCATGCCGGTCTGCGCTCCTCCCCTTCCGGGAACGACGTTGCCGAAACGGGACAGTTTGGTGTCTGCAGCGCCCCCTTGGCTGCAATCTCCCTCTCCGTGGCGAGAGCAAGCGCGTCTCCCAGGGCTGCTGGGTGAGCAAGCTGGACATGCAGCCGCAGCTCATCTGGTCTGAGGGCTTGGATGAACTGATCACGTATCAGTTCATTTTGTATCTCATTTGGCATTCCAGCATACGCGCGCCGACCCAGGCTCTCGATCTCATGCGCGAGATAACGGAGCGGCTCCCCCGGATGTCGATCACGGTGCTTGAACTCACAGCGCAGGGAGTCTCTCAAATTAAACTCCCCAAAGCGCCTCTGCAAAGCACCCACCAGCGCGCTGTAATCAAGTCTCTCTTCGGGGCTCAGCAGCAGCAGACAGGATGTGGCATCCTCCGTCAGCGAAAGCGCCAACTGCACCGCTTTCGTCTTCTTTGGCCAATGCGCGGCATCAGCCACCAACTCGAACTGTGCTCTATAAGCCTCCCAACTTCCCTTTCCGGAGAATTTAAGTGCCTTCATAGCGGGCCACGCGAGGTCCAGAGCACCGCCATGCACGTTCACATTCTCGTCCGCGGCGGCAGCTGTCGCTCCGTCTTAGCGTAACCCCGTTTTTGCGGGCTCACGCTCATCTTGGCGCGGAACAGCAGCGTTATGCCGGCCGCACTCGGTGCAACTTGACTCAGGCATATCAATCACGCACGGCACGGCTTCTTCTTTCACCTTTCGTCGAATAAGGGGATCGCCGAACATCCTCAAAGCCGAGCGTGCGACGAGTGAATCCGAAACTTCTGACACCAAATGTAATGCCCCTCGAAGTGGTCAAAGATGCACACAGTCGCGGATGCAGTCTGATCGTCGTTTTTAATCACAGATCGTAACGGAGAACAGTACACATTCACACAAGAGCTGCTGGTGGCCACAACTCACGCCCATGCGCTCAATCATCCACACGCTCTCTCCCTCAACTTCCCTCCTAAACTCCTTGTCCCCTCGCTATGACGTCACTCACTACCCATAGGCCCAGCCAGCACATGCACAAAACAAGGAACAGATATTACACTATAAATGCCAGTGCACAGCGGCTGCAGTCACTCAGCCTACAGACCAGGTCTGTTAGTCAAGAGGGCCAGCTATTCCCAGCACTCGGGCGCCCGTTTTGTCATTCGCCAACAACAGCAGCCAATAAGATGAATGAGTGGAATACAGCACCACAAGTTAGCACACCTCCTAACTTGCCGACGATGTATGGAAGGCCCCCATCTCCTGCTTTAAGTGAATGCGACCTGCAAAGTCACTGCTCCACAGATTACTCTCTCGGTGAGCCCGACTTTCCCGCTTCACAGCAACTAGGACAAGTTCACTCAAGTCGTTACCGTGACCAAATTACCATGCTAACTCACTCCCTTCCAGCAACATTAACATCCACAACGCAATTTAGTGCAGCTCCCAAGCAGCCACTTCCCACGATAACAAGCATATTACAGCCACCAGTGTCTACGTTATACCAACCCACCTATCAAATAATGTATCCAACGGTGACAGCCGCAAGCATCCAGTATAGCAGCCCAGCTCCACAGATATCAATTCAATACCAGCCTAGGCAGGCAGTCCCCGCCTATCCAGCATATCAGCCGTCTTCAGCTGTGATAACGCCAACTTGTCCACCCCTGGCTCTATCTGCACCATATTACCAGATTTCACACCCCCCTCCTGTACTGCCACAACCTCTGTACCAGTCTTCACCAGCTGTAACTGCGCAGCTGGCGTTGCAGCAGCAAAGTCACCAGTCAGGTCCACCTCTACAACCTGTCTACCACCCGATGCACATTATGGCCAATCCAGCTCCGCAAGTGCACAATGCCTCTCTGCCACAGCACACCATGCCGTAATCCTCAAGCAGTTTCTTCCTGCCAAAGCAGCCTGTTCCTGTACCCGAGTTGCCAAAGTTGGTTCGTGACAGCGAGAGGGAGTTCACTGACCTCAAGGTGGCGCTAGATCACCTCCTTGAGCCCCATACAGAGCTTTCAGAGCACTACAAGTACCGCGTACTCATGGAGCACTTGGTTCTGGATGAAGGTAAGATAATAGCTCAGTCCTGCCGGCATTATGCCCAGCCTTACACTGCTGCGATGGAGGCATTACAGCGCCAGTATGGACAACCTCATCAACTCGCACAGAGTGAGATCGCTGCAATTCTAAATTCCCCTGATGTTAAATCAGGAGATGTAACAGCCTTCCAAAACTTCTCCCTCAGCGTTAACTTGCTAGTAGGAATGCTGACATCATTGGAGGGACCGGATGGGACAGAAACAAAGTCGACTGGTCATGTTGACAGACTGCTTAGTAAGCTGCCAAAACACATGAGAGAGTTTTGTAGAGCACCTCCAATCACAAGGCCGTCTCAACACAAACCAACTCAACCCTTACAACCTCATGGACCTCTCCAACTGGCTGAAAGTCAAGGCAGAAGCGCAAAGGCTTTCGGCTAAAATGGCACAGCGCCACCGTCCCGGAGAGCCCCATGCATCCAAAAGGGAAAGATACGCTCCTGCTTCCAAGCATCGAGTAAAATCTGTGTCTGTGTACCATGGTTCCGATACCACCAAACCTGATGACAGTCATCCTACAGTGGCGAACCGTTCTGCTACCAGTTCACCAAAGTCCAAGAAGTTATGCCTCTTCTGCAAGAGTACTGAACACTATTTGTCACAGTGCACCGACATCGTACAGCGCCCAACAGAGGAAGTCAAAAAGTGGCTCGAACGTAGTAAGCGCTGTTGTAAGTGTGGAAGGACTAATCATCTACCTGAGGCTTGTACTTTGAAGAAGCC
This sequence comes from Filicampus tigris, assembly GCF_054856515.1. NCBI lineage: Eukaryota > Metazoa > Chordata > Actinopteri > Syngnathiformes > Syngnathidae > Filicampus > Filicampus tigris. Next base: position 552,817 of record NC_141233.1, read on the forward strand.
ATGTAGAGAGTGCCAAGAGATTCATCTAAGTGTTCTTCACGATGTGGCCAAGTCGGACTCACGTGTTTACCTCATCACTCCACGCGGCCAAGCAGCATTCGGCGACGGCAAGCAGGGAAGGAAGGTGTACCTTAAGGTGGTCCCCATCACAATAAGTAATGGACGCAGATCGGTGCGGACACATGCCATTCTGGATGATGGGGCTGAACGAACGATAATCCTACAGGATGCTGCTCAGAGGCTAGGCCTCAAGGGTCAAACATGGCAGGTCCCACCCTCGGTCCATCTCTCATCGGTGTCCTCCTGAGATTTCGTCAGTATGCGGTGGCCATCAGCGGGGATATTCAAGCAATGTTCCACCAGGTCCGCCTCCTGCCTGATGATCAGCCACTTCTGAGATTCATTTGGAGGAATCTGCAACGTAACCGGCAACCTGATGTCTACCAGTGGAATGTCCTGCCATTTGGGACGACTAGCAGCCCCTGCTGCGCCACCTTTGCACTGCAAAGACATGCTAAAGACCACATAGAAGGTAATGAAGACATTCTGCAGTCCATCGAACAGTGCTTCTATGTGGACAACTGCCTGCAGAGTCTCTCAACAACTGAGGCAGCAAAGCTTCTCATTGACAAGTTACGGCAGGTCCTCGCTTCAGGCGGGTTCAAGATTCGGCAATGGGCGAGTAACATTTCAGCAGTTGTGGCTCATTTACCATCTTCGGCCCGCTCAGAGAGCACAGAGCGGTGGCTTGCAGAGAAGAGCCCTGACTCTCAAGAGCCAGCACTCGGCTTACGGTGGCATTGTCCAACTGACCAACTGGGGTTCCGAGCCAAACCTTCCGAGAGCCACCCACTCACGATGCGACACGTTTATAAAGTGCTAGCCCGCCAATACGACCCCCTTGGCATCATCATTCCCTACACAACAAGGGCAAAGGTTCTTGTTCAGAAATTGTGGTCGAAGAAGAGGAGCTGGGATGATCCAAACCTACCTTCTGAGATCATTGCAGCCTGGTCGAACTGGGAGAGTGAGCTTCCTGAACTGGCAAAGGTGTGGATTCCCCGAACATACGCTCCATTGGAAGTCGCCACTGATGCCACGGAATATACACTCCACGTTTTCTGTGATGCCTCGGAGCAGGCGTATGGCTCAGTCGCCTATCTTGCCACAACAATTAACGACCAAATCCATGTCTCCTTCGTCATGGCCAGGTCTAGAGTAGCCCCGAAGCGCCAACAGTCGATGCCACGTCTGGAGCTCTGCGCAGCCCTAACAGGAGCTCAGTTGTCTTCACTGATCCATCGAGAGCTCACTATCCACATCAAAGAGACCTATCTCTGGACCAACTCAACTACAGTCCTGACTTGGCTGACATCTGAGTCTTGCAGGTTCAAGGTATTTGTTGGGACCAGGGTCTCTGAAATCCAAGACCTGATTGCTTCCCACGCCTGGCGGTACGTGAACACTACGAACAATCCGGCTGACGACTTGACGAGGGCTAAGACCCTGATGGAGCTGGTCAAGCCAAACCTTTGGATCTAAGGCCCTGCATTCCTTCGCTCTCCACCACGCAATTGGCCTCAAGCCCCAGACTCAGTTAACCCTGTCGACTCCCTGGAGCTCAAGCAGAGCGTTTTCTGTGGCCTTGTGCAGATCTGCCCTCCAGATATGGTTCCTTACATTGCACAGTTCAGCACCTGGGTTGACTTGTTGGAAGCCACACAACAGTTGTTTCACGGGGCGGCTGCAGATTTGTCAGACCCTTCTTCTACTACACGCCAGGCAGAGGTCCACCTATTCAAGTCCAGCCAAGCCGAGAGCTTCCCTGATGACGTCAAGCGCCTCACATCGGGTAAGCCTGTCTCTCCCAGCAGCAGGTTGAGCTCACTAGCACCAGAGTTGGACCCTGAATCCGGTCTTATTCGAGTTGGAGGATGACTCAGGCATATCGAGTCCGGTCCTACTGACATTCACCCAGTCGTGCTTGATCCCAGCCATGCTGTTACAAGACTCCTCATCAAAGACACGGATGCTCGTTTGCTCCACCCAGTCAGACCCGTCAGTCCCGATTTACATAATAACTGAGCTATTCTGGGGGCGGCTGTTATAAATTCCTCATTACTGCTTTGTTTGCACATGCATTGTTTGCTGTTTAATTTGTGTGCTTTAGCACCAGGCATGTTTCGGGCAGCTAATGGGTCCTCTTTGTTTTCGTTGATTTAAGTCGGTCATATTGTTGGACAGAAAAAGGGTCCTATCGAGCCCGTGGTCTGTTAGCCGTTAGCGATTAGCGGCGAACTCGTGCAGTTTATGCGGTGGTGTGTATGCGCCGCAATGAGAGAGCTGTTGTGTTCTGTGAAGTGGATTGAAGTGCGATTAAAGCCAATTGTTCTCTACCATCGTGTCCGGCCACGCTTTTGACTGGAGCGACTGTTTGGATGAGGTGCTCCTGCGAATCTCCCTATATTCACCGACAGTCCTAGCTCTCCGCAACAGCCCCAAAATACTGGTCACTGAGTGGCCTTTTGCTGTTTGTTTGCTTACAATTATGGGTTGCATTCAAGATACACGGCTGCGTCTTTGGTTGGTAAACATGCAGCGTGAATCTGAATTTTGTACGGATTGTCAAGTTTCTGTCAAAAATTGATAGATTTAGAACATAACTTTTTGCAACATGGCTAATAATGCTGGGGACGGCACGGTGATCGACTGGTTAGCACGTCCGCCTCACAGTTCAGAGGTCGTGGGTTCGATCCCGACTCCGGCCTCCCTGTGTGGAGTTTGCATGTTCTCCCCATGTTCTTGTGAGTGCGGATGTTTGTCTCTGTGTGCCCTGCGATTGGCTGGCATCCAATTCAGGGTGTCCCCCGCCTACTGCCCGAAGACAGCTGGTATAGGCTCCAGCACTCCCCGCGACCCTTGTGAGGATAAGCGGTATAGATGGATGGATGGATGGATGGATGGATGGCTAATAATGCCATATTCCTGTTCTGTGTGAACAAATTCAACCAGATATATTGTGTTGTCTCACTTTCTATATTAGCGAGTGTGCCCTTTGTTAGCTTGTCAGTCAAGTAGCTCTGCCGTACACGGTTTGGTTATCTTGCTTGTTCTGCCCTCCAAGTTCCTGCTTTTTTTCAAAACCACGGCCTCGTAACATGAGACATAGCGGTTTTGAGATGGCTTCCTAAAGAATAGAATAGTACTCATGAAACCAATTTGTAAGTCAGCTTTCCAAACTCTGAAACAAGCCACGACTTCCACGCAAATCCTTAAATTTCTTTAGGTAATCTATCGGTTCTATTGTCTCATTTTGGTCAACGTGATCACACCAGAGGCTACCGTAATGCTGCGTATAGCTTGCACTCAGTTTGTGACAGTGGCCTGTGGGATTAATGTAAATAGTAAATGAAGTTTGCTCATGAGCGAACTATGCTCCCTCACTGACTCAAACGAATCCATCTTCAGTCAATCTTGTCACCAGCCTTCCAAAGGGAAACTTTGGTGAGCTTAACATTGGCACTATAATATATATAATAGGTTTGCTTGTAAAAATGACATTAGTACCAAAATGCCCCCCTCAAAAGACTGTCTAGTGATTTAAGGTCTTTTTTTGTGATTATGTTTACGACAAATTTCCCCACCCAAAAAAGGGGCGTGGCTTATGTTATGTTTTTGGTCTCAATGGTCTACGTCACGCGAGGAAGGCATTCGTGTAATATTGCTCGCTTTGACAGTTCTGTTGTCTAAAACGGTGTCTGATTGATTAGTACTCTTGTCCACTTCAACCTGTGAAAGTATAAAAGTGTTCTGCACAATAGTTTGAATTTATTGATATAAAACATGATCTCATCATGCTCACCTCCACAAAATCAAAAATACCGTGGCGATTGCTTCCACTTTCACAAGCTGAAGCGGACAAGAGCATGAATGCGCACTCGAACCCCGACTGGTTAAATTTCGGACATTTAGCGACACTAAACTCGTGTCTCAGGAGGGAAAGAGACGTGGCTTGCAGCAGCAGCAGGCAGATTGGAGCCCCCCGCTTCCCTCCCCGGTTAAAGGTAGGATTGGGACAGGGAATAGCAACAACTCGTTTCAGGTCGTTCCAAATTGGACAGCGGGTTGTAAGCCGAAAATCTGGGGCATTCCTCATCCAAATAAATGTGCATGTCTCATTTCTCAATTATACATTTATCTGTCGCTAACACCAAATCAATTGTTGTACCAGATGAATCAGTTATCTTAATGGGTTCTTTTATTAACTGAGTGAGGTTAGTGTTAGAACAAAAAATTAAGAGTGCCTTGAACATGAAATTATCTTTATCTGAAACATCAGTGTTCACATCTCCAAATAAACAGACTTCCCTGGTGAAAAACTCATCAGACCTATAAAATACCTCCTCTAAACAAGAGTAAAAATCCCTTTGCTCAGGCGGGTCTAAAACAGACGCCTATTAACATGGGTTTGCTTTTAGGAAATAAAATATCAACCCAAACCGCTGTCATCATTTAAATCTGATCTTGGGTGTGGTCACATGACTGCGTCACTCATTTACACACACCAGTCCAGTCCATACTGTACTGCACTGTTAACATAACTACAGAAAGGAGGGGAGGAAACTAATATATATGCAGTATTGCAGTATTAGAACAGATAAAGTAAGTAGCAGATATGAAGCTCACTACAGAGCAGCGCAAATATAAAATCCTCCTCAGTGAGTCACAAAGTACATTTTAGGTCCATTGGCCTACAATGATACAAGCCAATACATTCTTCTAGTACAGACGCAACGTGTTTCTCACACTGAGTTGCAGTTCTGCTACAATGTGACCCATTTACTCCTGTGAGGCCACGCCCACAGTGTAATTTATGACATGAGAAGGGTGCAGGAGTTTTTGTGCAGGCACACCAGTAGATGTGTCAGCGTGGGCTGCAGGGCGCAGTAGAAGACCCCTGAGTCGCTGGGCTTCACACGCTCGATTTGCAGAGGAGCTTGCCGGGCACTGGTGTTTATGCTGCAGCGAAACCTGTCACCGTACTTTTCCGCCGTCTTGCCCTGACCGATCTTAAATCGGCTCAGGACGAACTCGGGCGCTGCATTCGCTTCTTGTTTGTACCAGAAGATGTAGTCGTTGCTCCCTGATATGTCGTAGCTGCAGTCCAGCGTCACTGTTGCTCCCTCCACTGCGGAGACTTCCCATGCCGGCTGGTGCACCGTCTGGCCGCCGGCTTCCGGTTAGAGGGCAGAAAAGGTGGTCAGAAATCAGTCGAAAGTGGCAGTGCCTCCACATGTTGACCTGGCATAACCTTACCAAGGCTCCAAGCAGCCATCAGCACACATACACTTACAAGCACACGACTCATGTCTGCACTCAAAGTCTGCATGAATGCTGACTTGTAGCTAAGGAGGCGGGGCCTTCACTTCCTGTTGCAGTGGCATCACACATGCACATTGTAAGTCGGGCGTTGCTGTGAGGAGAAGAAGAGTGACACCCTGAGTCGCAGCAGCGCACTGTGGTTCAAACATGTCTGTCGACAGACGTATATACAAAATTGCTGGTTCTGTTGGTAAAGAAAATCCTGCAGTGGTGGCAGAAATAATCTGAAAGTGATATAACTTAAATTTGTATGTATTTTTTTGTTTATTAATCATATATGATATATATCAATCCCGTGCCCTCCCGGTCAGAAGCCATTTCCACTGCGCATGAATATGAAGGCTGCAAAAAGTATATAAAAAGAAAAAATCTACTAAAAACTGCATGATGACTACTTAAGCATTCCTAGTATTCTTTTCTAATGCCCAGTGTGACTCCCTAACTCGCCAACTAACTTTAAGATCACTACAAACGCCGACAACACTTGAAAAGCGGAGCAACGTCTCCAGTGTTATGAAGCACCGATACGTTGAATGACCCAATGAAATCCTCATTGGCTTAAACACTATCAGAAGCACTGACCCTCAAATGCAAATGACATGAACGCGTATGAATTTCCAACAGCCTTTTATCTTCCTTTCAGCCTGTGTCTTGGTTGCCCACCTTCCAGTGTTTTTTTTTTTCTTCTCTATATTTTCATATCAATGTAATCACCCCAAAGCCTTCAGACTCAGGACTGCTGGCCTATGACACATACACACCTTCAGAATGTTTTTTTTTTTTGTTTTTTTTTTTAAACCATCAGAATTCTATGGTGGAAACTCGCATACTCTTGGTATGGCACCCGAATTATCACCTATATTCAGAGTATTGTTTTAACCCCAAGTATATTCTAAAATATGTTCAATTCAATTTATTTCAGTAAAATTATGGCTTCTCTCCAGTCAGCACTGAGTGTAAAGCAACAATTGATTCATAAGTGTCTTCTCCACCTCCAAACGAATCCATTATAAGTGACAATGAGTCTGTGATCAAGGATTTCTTCACATGTCCTTATCAAGCATTCGTATTGACATAATGGATATTGGTAAGCTATTCCTGCTTTTTCTGACAGACATTTCTTACATTTCCATTGTTTTTCTTTGTTTCTTTTTCTTTTTTGTATTTCTTTTTTAAACAGCTTTTCTTTATTTAACTCACTTGAATACAAAATGGCTCTAGGAAAGTTGTCCCTCTACGAGATGGAAGTGTTGTGAGTTCAGGAGCAGGAAATGTTTTTGTAATGAGAATGTGGCATGTGTGTCACTGTGGCTCTCACAGCACAGTAGTACACTGCAGAGTGCTCAAGTGTCGCGTTCTTGATGTGCAGTTGCACTCGCTTCCTGTCACTTCCTATGCTCGCCGACATTCCTGGCATGGCACTTAACAGGCTGCCGCTTCCCAATACGGAAAGCAGGAAGTGTGGCGCTTGTCCAGGAAGTTGTTGGTACCAAAAGAAATAATCAGAAGCAGTAGCCTCTCTGGTGTAAATGTATGCCAGTGTGAACTGTCTGCCTTTTAATGCCAACACTTGACTCGTGACCGCCACAAGCTCTTCACCGCTGGTGCCTGAAGGATGAAACAAACAAGTTTGAGCATTCAGTTACCTCTACACGATGAGTGATTCTTTAGCTGGCCAAGCAGCACTCACCTGCCACAGTGATGACGAGCAGCGACCAAGCTGACAGCAACATGCTGAAGGAATTTCTGTCAAATCTGCTCCTTCTTCTGAACTCAAGCTCTTAACTCTCAATGTCATCACGTGACTGAAGCACCTCCCTGATAACATCATCATGTGAAGGCACGGATGTAACATTTATTTTTATAGCACTTTTCTTGGATGAAGATCAAAGTGCTTGAGAATTAAAACCATTTTGCAACTTCACAGCAAAATTCAGTGTAGTTAAAAAAAATGGGTGAAGTGAGACAAACATATATTAAAAAATAATTACAATACTAAAACAAAGACAAAGAAAAGAAAAGCAAAAACAAACAATGGCTGTTTTTTTTGGAATTCTTGTTTTTGGAAAAGTAAAACGAGTCATTGAGGAAATACATGGAATTATCCAGCCATTATCCATACCGCTTTATCCTCACAAGGGTCGCGGGGGTGCTGGAGCCAATCACAGCTGACATCGGACAGTAGGTAAGGCACACAAAGACAAACATTCACATTCAAAATCATACACATAGGGACAATTTTAGAGTCTGAAATTAACCTTATTTAAGTTTTTGGAATGTTGGGAGGAAACACGAGTATCCGGAGAAAACCCACGCTGGCACGGGGAGAACATGCAAACTCCACACAAGGTTGGGGCCGGATTCAAAATCACGACCTCTGCACTGTGAGGCAGACGTGCTGACCATTTAATCACCGTGCCGCTGTACATGGAATTATGTATTCCGCTTTTACAATGAAATATCCCAAAATGTAATATTATAAATATGCAATTTTATATACAGTATTTTTCGAACGATAAGGCGCATGGGATTATAAAGTGCAGTCTCAATGAACAGATTTATTTTTGGGAAATTTCCATATACAGTATAAGGCGTAGTAGGTTTTAAGGCACAGTGAGTTAAAAGGTGCAATACTGCACATTTAAGTGGAAGTCAAAAAAAAAAATCGATGCAATAATATGTTCGATGCGCCTCTACTTGTCTAAACACATCACCCTGATTAATATTGCATTTGTGGAATATGACTTAAGCAGCGAAATCCACCCGTTTTGTCAATCTCATGGGGCGGCCATTTTCTTAATTGCTGTCAATTGAAAATGACATCACAGTTGCCCAGAGTCAGGGAAGGACCAATCACAGCTGACCTGTTTTCTGAAGCTGAACCATGATTGGTCATTACTTGAGCCCTGAGCAACTGTGATGTCATTTTCAGTTGACAGAAGTGACAAAAAGGCCGTCCCTAGAGATGGTCAAAAATGGATGGATTTTACAGTTTAACTCATATTCCACAAATAAAATAATCAGAATGCATTCTTTTAACTAGGGGGCCTGCATTGAACATATTCTGGAAAAAAAATATGTTTGGGTTGACTTCCCCTTCAATTGAAAAAACAAGCTTTGGATTCAACTCACAAAGCAGCCCACAGCACACACACGCACGCGCACACTCACAATCGTGCGACTTGTTGCTCAGGTTTTAGAACGACTAAAAAGATTATTACTCGCTGCTCGAATGTCTAATAAAGGTATTTTGTTTATCAAAATTCTGTTGTAGGTATATCCATCCGTCCATTATCTGTACCGCTTATCCTCACAAGGGTCGCGGGGCGTGCTGGAGCCTATCCCGGCTGTCTTTGGGCAGTAGGCGGGGGACACCCTGAATTGGTTGCCAGCCAATCGCAGGGCACACAGAGACAAACATCCGCACTCACAATCACACCTAGGGGCAATTTAGAGTATCCAATCAACTTACCATGCATGTTTTTGGAATGTGGGAGGAAACCGGAGTACCCGGAGAAAACCCACGCAGGCACGGGGAGAACATGCAAACTCCACACAGGGAGGCCAGAGCCGGGATGGAACCCAAAATCTGAACTGTGAGGCGGACGTGCTAACCAGTCGACCACCGTGCCGCCCAGTTGTAGGTATATTTTAATGTAAATTTTGTCGGATAAATCAATGAGAAATATTAATCATTGGTGGACCGCTGAGATTTTCTCGTGCTGCTCTCACGTTGCTTGTGTCGTGCTGTTATGACATACAATACATATTATTTTTATAGAACTCTGGCCCTACTGCCACCTGGTGACAAAGCTATGAGCAGCTTTTGAGTCTATCTTTAAACAGAGCCAACTAGATGTCATCAATTGAAGAAAAAGAGGACGTGGCCAATGAATTTGGAGCTTTGTCCATCCATCCATCCATTATCCATACCGCTTATCGTCACAAGGGTCGCGGGCATGCTGGAGCCTATCCCAGCTGTCTTCGAGTAGTAGGCGGGGGACACTCCGAACTGGTTGCCAGCCAATCGCAGGGCACACAGAGACAAACATCCATCCATCCATTATCTGTACCGCTTCTCCTCACAAGGGTCGCGGGGCGTGCTGGAGCCTATCCCAGCTGTCTTTGGGCAGTAGGCGGGGGACACCCTGAACTGGTTGCCAGCCAATCACAGGGCACACAGAGACAAACATCCGCACTCACAATCACACCTAGGGGCAATTTAGAGTATCCAAACAACTTACCATGCATGTTTTTGGAATGTGGGAGGAAACCGGAGTGCCCGGAGAAAACCCACGCAGGCACGGGGAGAACATGCAAACTCCACACTGGGAGGCCGGAGCCGGGATCGAACCCACGACCTCTGAACTGTGAGGCGGACGTGCTAACCAGTCGACCACCGTGCCGCCAGAGACAAACAAACATTCACATTCACAATCACACCGAGGGGCAATTTAGAGTGTCCAATCAACCTACCATGCACGTCTTTGGAATGTGGGAGGAAACCGGAGTACCCGGGAAAACCCCACGCAGGCACGGGGAGAACATGCTATTTCCACACAGGGAGCCCGGAGCCGGGATCGAACCCACAACCTCTGAACTGTGAGGCAGACGTGCTAACCAGTGGATCACCGTGCCGCCCTTTGGAGCTTTGTGTCACACAATCATGTGTAGTGTTGCGTGGATGTTGCTCTGGGCTACAAGATGTCTTTTGTTGAATGACAAGCGAAAGTGAAAACAGCAGGATCTTTATAAATACTGTAGTTCATATTTTCTTAACACTTGTATTGACATCATTGGCTGTAAACATTTAACTTGGCATTCTTTTTTTGCTTGGTTCTTCTTTAGTGTATTGATGGAGATTGAAATTGAACCACCTTTTCCTTGATGCAAACATGGAGCCAACTCACTTCATGACGGCACATGCACACGGGGAAGGATGTCCAGTCGACATGGACGATGTAAAAGTCATGTGGGACGAGGAACGTTCCCTGAGGAATGCCAATGTGAAGAGGCCTGTGTAGCAGTGTAGCAGCTGGTAAATGGAAGCATACAGCAGGAGCTACAATTCAATCGGTACTTTAATCGGGACTTAAAGATAAATGTAAAATGGGATTTTGTGTAGTGCTTTTCCATCGTCAAGGCCCACGAAGCGCTTTCAGACTCCTCATGCAGCATCAAGGGCAACTGGGGTTTCAGTATTTTTCTCACAGACACTTCAGTCTGGTCACAAGAGCTCAGAAACAGCAACCTTAGGGCTGAGAAACTACCACTCTACCACCTAAGTTGTGCCGCCCCATAAGTGCTCTCATTGTTTTCTTGTTAAAGCTTCTCTTGAGGTTTTTGTTGAGGAAACAACGGATGTGTGTCATCAAACTTTAAACTGTTTTTTGGAAGCGGAACCAGAGTGACTGTGGAGGCTCGTAAGTTCTGCTTTTATGTTACAAACTGGGCTAAGTTTATGAAACCAACGTGATGATATTTCTAGGTGAGGTTCTTATCCTATTCTTGTTCAAACATCTTATGAGTTTTTGTTAAGGAAACAACTAATATGTGACAGGAGCCTATATTTTGGCAGTGGAACCAGAATTACAGTGGAGGCCTCTAAGTGAAAAAAATAAATAAATGAGACCCTTACTTGTTTTGTCTTAGTTAAAATCCGAGGCACAAATTTAGCGGGAGCATAGTTTGTATGTGTGAGCTTCACATTGTGTAAATGCGTACTCGATGTTTGGACGTGGAACCAGTTTGATTGTAGACCCTGGTAAATAGCAAAGTCCATTTGGCGGCTCAAATTACTGGAATGTCAGAATTTTTTTGTCATGTTTTTGCTTGGGTCAGAACATGAGTGGACCATTTTGTCCCAATGTGACCTTGAGGTACATCTTTTGTGTGTGAAACTTTCACATGCTTTTTCTCACAAACTTCATTTGATAGCTGAAAAAAACCTGACTAAAATGAGCCCAGAACCACGAGTCAAATTTTTCCTGACAGCAGGGGACAACAACCTTTTTGTAACCGAGAATTGCTTCTTGGGTACTGATTAATGCAAAAGAGTGCCAGTTTGATACGCTCATCTGAAAAAAACAAAATCAATATAAATATAAAAATCAATAATAATGTCATTATTATATGGAGGGCTTGACATTATTTTTTGTTACTCACCAGTCAGGGTGGCTAGTGGTTAATGTGAGAATGTGGTTGGTGTTGGTTTAGGGGAGGACTTTGAACCATCCCTCTACAAACTTGAGGCCAGCAACCTGACGGCGTGTCTCGCCACCGGCTTCAGCCGGCACAACGCCATGGAGAAGGCGGGAAAAGGACACACGTTCGAGGAGTCTCGTGCCGTGCGAATATCGGACGACTCGCTGTACAACCAGGTGGCACTGCTGGCAGCCGCACATAACGACACGTGCGAAGAAGGTGAGGAGGGTGGGGCTAGGACTCCAGTCAACTTAATGGAGTCACCATCTCATGTCACTTCCTGTTTTGCCGCCACAGGTGACGGTGGTGGACCAGGGCGGTGCCAGGACAGGTTGGTGCCAGGTGTGTGTTGACATGCAATCGGCGCAGCCCGTCGGATCGAGTTTAATAATGTGCATTGTCGTTGGCAGACACCAAGGTGAACCTCCTCTCCCTCACCGTTCTCGCCCTCCGCCTCGTCTTCGCCAAGACGCTCGCCATCAACTGTGTCATGGCGATGCGCCTGTGGTTTGGCGCACCAGAGTAGCCAGTGCCACACCACCACCTTTCTCTTCCTCTTGTGCTTGTCTTAGAACTTGTAGGTTTTCTACATGAGCTATAAAAAGTGTCATTAAACCAACAGAAAGAAAAAATAAATAAAACATAATAAAAGATTGTTGCTTTGTTGTTTTATTGATGATGAAAAGAGGCCATCGAGGTTCTCAGCACACATTCACAAATAATTTTCTGTTGATATTTTGATCTTAAGTTAAATGATAGCCCAAGTCATGGCTATTGGGCTAACAAAATGTTTATTACATTTCAGTGTAAGAATGTTGATGCATGTAATATTGTTTGTGTCTTTGCTGATCTTTCCACCGGAAGCAGTCGCCATGACACCTGCATCACAGATGACAGCAGCGATGGTTTCTGTCTCAAACGCTTACTGGGGCAGGAAGTACCGAATGTTGTGGGTAAGGAAATGGAGCTCAGGTATAACGGTATACGTAATCAATTCAATAATTTCCTCGTCATTATGAGCTATGTCTGTGACAGTGGCCTGTGGGATTAATGTAAATAGTAAATGAAGTTTGCTCATGAGCGAACTATGCTCCCTCACTGACTCAAACGAATCCATCTTCAGTCAATCTTGTCACCAGCCTTCTTAAAGGGACACTTTGGTGAGCTTAACATTGGCACTATAATATATATAATAGGTTTGCTTGTAAAAATGACATTAGTACCAAAATGCCCACCTCAAAAGACTCTGTAGTGATTAAAGGTCTTTTTTTGTTATTATGTTTACAACAAATTTCCCCACCCGAAAAAGGGGCGTGGCTTATGTTATGTTTTTGGTCTCAATGGTCTACGTCACGCGAGGAAGGCATTCGCGTAATAGTGCTCGCTTTGACAGTTCTGTTGTCTAAAACGGTGTCCGATTGATTAGTACTCTTGTCCACTTTAACCTGTGAAAGTATAAAAGTGTTCTGCACAATAGTTTGAATTTATTGATATAAAAGATGATCTGATCATGCTCACCTCCACAAAATCAAAAATACCGTGGCGATTGCTTCCCTTTTCACAAGCTGAAGCGGACAAGAGCATGAATGCGCACTCGAACCCCGACTGGTTATATTTCGGACATTTAGCAACACTAAACTCGCGTCTCAGGAGGGAGAGAGACGTGGCTTGCAGCAGCAGCAGGCAGATTGGAGCCCCCCGCTTCCCTCCCCGGTTAAAGGTAGGATTGGGACAGGGAATAGCAACAACTAGCTTCAGGTCGTTCCAAATTGGACAGCGGGTTGTAAGACGAAAATCTGGGGCATTCCTCATCCAAATAAATGTGCATGTCTCATTTCTCATTTTTTGAATCGCAAGGAGTCTTTGCTTTTTGCTTGCAGCCGTCACCTTCTGCCCGAGTGAAGCAGCTTGAAAGTGACAAAAGCCCTCATTGAACAGTGAACGAAAAGGTCTAGCGAGGCTGACTGCACAGCCAAGAGTGTGGCCGCAATGGAACGTGTCATTTCGGCTGTTACCTTTCCAAATTGAAAATCTGGGGCTTTCCTCATCCAAATAAATGTGCACGTCTCATTTCCACTTCAGTCTATGTAAATATCCTGACTCGTGTTTAATGCCTCGCCCGTCCTTACCGTGATCAGCAAAGAAGCAGTGTGCGCTGGTTCCAGCCTATGTACCTCTGCTGACTTCCATATTTCCTCATTCTCATATAAATCAGCCACGGAGAGGTTAATCCTTTTGATATGTTGAAGTGGGCATTAGTAGAGATGTCCACATCAATTTAGGTGCCAATTAATCGCCGTTTTTGGACGTTATAAGTAATGAACGTACAATGATTTCCAATGGAGATTTTGGAATCGGTTCATCCCGTGACTCCGGCCAAACAAGGATAGAACAGTAGGGGGCGCGGCCATTCTGCTCATTAACAAGGGACATTATTCATAGAATCACTTATTTCCTAATTTCCCTTGTGCAGGCATGCCAGAAGCTGTATCAGCGTGGTAGGAGACTCCTGAGTCGCTAGGCTTCACACTGTCAATATGCAGAGCTTGCCGAGCGCTGGGGTCCATGGTGCAGCGAAACCTGTCACGGTACTTTTCCGCCGTCTTGCCCTGACAGAAATTAAATCGGCTCAGGACGAACTCGGGCGCTGCGTTTGCTTCTTGTGTCCGCTGGTGCACCATCTGGCTGCTGCTTTTTGTCAGAAGGCAACAAAGGAGGTCAGACATCAGTTAAAAGTGGCAGTGACATCACGTTGACCTCGCATGACCTTAACAAGGCTCCAAGCAGCCATCAGCACACATACAAGCGCACGGCTCATGTCTGCACTTAAAGTCTGCATGAACCCTGACTTCCTGTTGGGGCCTTCACTTCCTGTTGCAGTGACATCACATATGCATATTGTAAATTGGGTGTTGTTTTGAGGAGAATAGTGACTCCCTGAGTTGCAATAGTTTCTAAAATAATTTATTCAATCTAATTTAGTTAAGTCAGTAAAAACATGACTTCCCCACTCAGCACTCAGAGTAAAGCATAAATTGATTCATACATGTCCTCTCCACCTCCAAACGAGTCATTCATGTGTGAAAATGTGTATTGACATCAAGTATAAGTAATAACATAATGGGCATTGGTAAGCCATTCATACTTGTTCTCAAGACAAAGATGACATCTGAAAAGCTTTTCTTATATTTCTGATTAATTTTTTTCACTTTTCCTTTAGCTTTTAATTTTCAAAATTCATTTTTAAATATGTTTCTTCAATTTACTCACTGCATTCGCTTGCTATTGCTGCTGAAAATCTCCTTTCTTTTTTCTTTCTCAAAGGAACATTTGAAACCTGAGATGGAGTGCAATCTAAATAATGGCAATACTTTACGACAGCGTTTTTATAGCACAATATAGAAGAACATATAAATCTTTTCTTTGAAATTAACTGTACACCTGACGTCTCTGCTCTTGTGGTAATTGGGACACATTTAAGGCATATATTAGAGCAGGGGTGTCAAACTCATTTTGCATTGTGAGCCACATACAGCATCGATAGATGTTAAAGGTAACCTGTGTTTTTTGAATCATCTTTTAATTCTCAAGGTTCCACGCGTGGTCGTTTTTGAGAAAGGACTACGATTACGACAATGTGTTGAAGCCAACCAATTTATTCCTGACAGAGGAGTCTATACATACTTCAGAGCTCTGGGTCACCCACTCCGCCTATCTTAGCCTTAGCAGAGATGGTGTAGACCGGAACGACACAATTCTATTTCTAGACCCAGCCTTTATACAATGCATCAAAAGTGAAAGTGTAAAGATGTCTTTGTCTGGTTGGTCCAGAGTCCACTGACGTCCTAGTTGTCATGCAGAATGATGTTCGTTGCCATGGCCTTAGTAGAAGGTGGTAGACTTGTGGTTTTGCAGAACTGCTTCGTAGCGGCGGTTATTTCCTACTGATGTTTCTTGGAACCTGCATCTGCACTCTACAGGAAGCTCGCAAGCAGTACATTTTCACACTTCCTCTTCACTTTACTTCATCTTTATTGCAAGACAGCATTATTGTTTACGCACAAACCAAGCCACTAATGTGATTATATCATTTTTAGCTATCAGCATCTTAAACAGAAAAAAACATATCCCATTAATGTCAAGTGGGCCGGACCATTAAAACAATACCATACTCAGCTATAAATAACCAAAATATTATGTATTACCTCTGTTTTGGTGTAAAGAAGCACAAGAACATAGCAAAATGTTGAAATTTAATGAACATTCCTTATACAAAACATTTCATGAAACAACCTTAGATTTCCTTAGACAAATGTGCAATTTACTTTTATAATTTACATATATGCATTGCAACTGATCTCACTGATTGTACCAAGGCCCAAAACTTGACTAAGTAATTAGTATTGAAAAATATAGTACCGGTAATGCACTTTAAGATTAAACGAGATTTATAAAGAAAGGAATTTTTAAACAATGTTGTCTTCTACACTGATCAAAACAGTGTGCCCCCTAGTATGGCGTTAAATCGATGCCACAATTACGTAAGCGTAATGTCAAATACCGCGTACAGAAATGTGTTTTGTGCATATGTAATGTGAAATACCATGCCACAATTCTTAACCAATCAGGAGTTGGACAGTAGGGCTAATTCTGATTGGCTGTTTACTATCCAATCGCATCTTACAGCAGTAAGTATGATTCCGGGAAGCATCATAATGTCAGTCAAGTGTAGTCTTTAGGATCACAAACAAAAAATAATATGCTTCTATAAAACGTATTGTTTGTTTTATTGTTTTTTATAATCAAAACTCACCCGTCGCTGTTGTGCATTTTGCGTCTTCATCATTAGTCGCCATGGTAGTTGATCGCCGCACCATTCCATTCTGTTGGGTACTCGGTTTCTCCCCATCCTCTTGATTACAATTGGTCAGTCTTTATCTTATCGACAATACTCACTTCATCAAACTCCAGAGCTATATAACCAACGATTAGAATTAAAAACAACGTTTGACCTCCTCACCTCTTAACCTCCTCACTTCTTAGCAAACAGAAAATCTCCTGTTCACACTTTAAGTCCTGGCATTTTCCACTTCTGCTCCATGCCCCCTCCCTTCTCCAGAACTTGCAAATTCCACTCAGGGTACTCTGTGTCTCCATTAGCCCGTTCTCCACCAACAAGCCCAGGAACTTTTTGTTCCTGGTAATATAAGTTCCTGATAACAAAGGTTCCTGTGGCAGAGGGGGTTTGCATCTCCACAGTGTCAAATAGTTCTTGGTAAATTATGCAAATGAGACTGATGACACATCAGTAGGTAATTGCTATTTAACTACTAAACAGGAGCCGCAGAGCCAGAGCACGCTTTGCGCACATACACAGCAAAAGCATGCTCTGCGCACGTGAACGCCGAAATTTCGGGTTTGCTTCGGGCTCGGGCCTGCAAATCAAGTCAATTGGTCGGGCCTGGGTCAAGTCGGGCTGGATTTTTTAGGCCCAAGCTTACCTCTACCACTGCACTCTGTTTAGTTGTGTTGTTGTTGTTGGGGGGGCACTTTATTTGCCACACCCTTTATTGTACAAAGGCAGCGACTGCTTTTCCTAATATTTTAGCCCTACTCTCCAGTGGGCCCCCCCCCCCCCCCCAACACCATTTTTTTTTATTATGTCATATTGATGGCCACTTAATTAGGTACACTCCCCCGTGTCATCCAACTGTGCAAAGTCCTAATTGTGTCATTGTAACATTTGGACCAAAAAGTTCTGATTGTCCACCAAAATATTACTAACAAGATTGTACGGTTACAGTGGATGAGTGGCGAGCCTGTCTGCCTCACAGCTCGGAGTTCTGAGTTTGAATCTGGGCTTGGGCCTTGCTGTGTGGAAAGACTTTGAACTCATCAATCGTCATTTCGACCGAAGAAGAATTTTGCTCAGCGTCCGTCTTGTGATTTATTTGATGACTGATTTTATTGGCAAAAAAAGATGAAGAAGACTCCAAGGTATTCGGAACAGCTCTGTCCATCAATCAGAAGTGAGCACTTCTTATAGGTGGGTTGAATGTGGTTTAATAATTACTAACATTTTGATTCGGTAAAGAGCTAAGTATGAAAACAATAAATAGAAACGTGCTTCCAGATTAATGTGTTAGGATATTCGTATAAGTGCTGCTGTGTAGCAAACGGAATATGAGTATTAAGCTAGATGTGTGTGTGTGCGTATGCCAATGGGGTAATGGCCCAATCAAAAGTACATGCTATAATTATACTGTATGCGTGTAATGTTACTGCATTATCAAGGCAATGTCTTGTTTTGGATTCATATTAGTGATGATTGAATGTAAAATAGATGCATGCTTATGTTTTTTGTTTTGATTCGTCTCCTTTCATTTTTTTTCATTGACCAAATTTATGTTGAATTCAATGCTCATGCCATCGATGGGCAAACACAAATTAGCAATAATGTTACAGTCGTTCCAAACACGCCAAGGTATCACCAACATGTTCAACTAGTTATCTGCTAGCTGTATGCTAACATATAATACAAAACGCCATAGACAGGCTCACAGAAATTAGCATCAGTGTTACAAAGTCTGCTAGCTTGACGGGAATGTGTAATGCAAAACGCCATGGAAAGGCTAACGGGAATTAGCGTCAATGTAATGGTGATTATAGACCAACAAAAGAGAATAAAACATTGTACGTTTTAATCCGCAAACTTGGACCACAGGTGGACACCTGACAAGCACGAGCTGCTCAGCGGGCTTTGGGGATAGGTCATCGGCAAAAGTGACCGCGAGGGCCGGGCGACCTATCCGCAACCTTTGATGATCTTCACCACGGCTCATTAGCGCCTGGCAAGCCCCGGACGACATTTGCAACAGAAAGGTTCGCTTCTTGTGCCTCTTCCTCGACACGCGCTCGGCGCAACAGCGCAACGCACTCCTTGACTGTGTGTGTATTGAGTGTGTACTGAAAGTCTGTCTGTGTGTTGAGTGTGTGTCTACTGAGAATGTGTGTATCGAGAGTATGCATGTGTATGTCGAGTGTATGTGTGTCAGGGTGAGTATGTGCGCGTGTGTTGGGAATGTTTGCATGTGTGCGTGTCTTTGTGCAGCGTGTGTGTGATTGTGTTGCGTGTGTGCTGCTTTAGCATTTCAACATGTATAGCATTAGCCCAAGTGATTTGCTTCTCACAGCATTTCTTTCTTTTTCTTGTTGCTTTTTAGCATTGTATTAAAGAAGAATTATAAAAAGATGCCCCAAAATGGCACCAAAGCCCTGCCTAATAGAAAAATAAGTTAATAGCCTGGATTGTTTGTTGAAAATATGGCAAGTCTCTGCCCGATTATATGAACATAGACACACACACATCTAGGCATTTTTTATTTATTTATTTTTTAACACAGAAGAAAGTGTCACCCATTTCTTTTGACGGGTCATAAAATGAGTTTGACCATTTTTGGAACACGACGCGCGTGCAGCACATTGGTTAGTGCACATTGCCCTCATGCGGCCCTTGAGAGAAGTGCAAGAGGCTACTTAAGAGTGAAGGAAACGAAGTCATGTCATGTCATCTTCCAAACCGCTTATCCTATACAGGGTCGCGGGGAGTTGCTGGAGCCTATCCCAGCCATCAATGGGCGAAGGCAGACTACACCCCGAACTGGTCGCCAGCCAGTCGCAGGGCACACCTAGACACTGTCACTGAGCGGGAATCGATCCCATGCTGCCCGCACACAACTCAGGCGTGTGTACCACTACACTATCAGCGGACCTGGAAACGAAGTCATCAAGCACAAATATTTTTGGCAGATTTTTTTTTTTTTCACAAGTGTATTTTACTTGTTTTCCGCCATTGTGCCAAAATGGCCAGAGTAAAAATGTATTGTTTGCACTCAAGTATGTTTTAAAGTCTGTAATTCGTTTTATTTTTAAAGTGAAAATCAACCCAAATCCCAGCAGGCCCACTAGTTGAAACATGGCATTGTGATTAATAGTGTGTTTGTGCAATATGAGTTAAGCAGCAAAATGCATCCGTTTTTAGCCATCTCAGGGGGCGGCCATTTTGTTTCTGTCGACTGAAAATGACATTACAACTACCCAGGGCTCAAGGAACGACCAATCACAGCTCGCCTATTTTACAAAGCTGAGCCGTGATTGGTCGTTACCTGAGCCCTGGGTAGTTGTGATGTCATTTTCAGTCGACAGAAGTGACAAAATGGCAAAATAGCACCAGAGATGGCTGAAAACGAGTGGATTAACTCTTACTCCACAAACCCAATATTTATCAGAATGCCTTGTTTCAACTAGTGGGCTTGCATAGAAAATATTCTTGAAAAAAATATATATTTGGGTTGATTTCCGCTTTAAAAGTGTAGGAGTTGAATTAGTACTTTTCCCAATCCTATAAGTGTGGGAAGCCCACCCAAACATTTTTTTTTCTTCAAAAATATGTTCCCATCAGGCCCACGAGTTGAAATATTGATCAGAATGCTGTGTTTCAACTCGTAGGCCCGCTTTCTGGGAAAAAGAATATGTTTGGGTTGACTTCCTCTTTAAGTACAGAATGGCTCGGAGGCGCTGCTATTTCTTAGATTTCTGCATTGCCCAACTGGCCAGGGAGCCACTACACCAAAGTCGTCTTCCTGCAGCACCTCATTTGATGTACATTATTTTAACCAACATTGTATAGAAATGCGGTGTGCAAGTGCCATATGCTCGTGAAAGTTAATCGAAGTTCATTGTCGCAATCGCTAACGGACGCTCCGGATTAGAGCCGAAAAACGAATTTTGAATTATTTTTTTTTCCCCGTACAAAAATTGTTGTACGGCGTACACAATTTGAAATGGTCAAAAAACGTATAAAATACAGGGAAAACGTATAAATTGACAGGTACGTGTTTATTGAATGATCAAAATATGGCCATCACATGAGCTGCTCTCGTTGTTGCGTTTGCCGTGCGTGTGCTGCCTTGCGATCCCAACGGCGACTCCTCAATTGTTGAGCAGTTCCTGCTCAAGGTCACCCTGGCACACGCACCCACAAGCACGCCAGGAGCAGGACTAAAGACTCCACAAGGACTTGTGGACATGTAGCTGTCCATCCAGGTGAGACTAACATGTCCGTCCAGTCTGGTTGTTCTCCAGCGTTATCCCCATTTAGGTCGCAAGTTGATCGCACGATATATCCTGGACTGGTCGTCAGTGGTCGCCAAAGTACTCACACTCTGGTCAGTCCTGTTGAAAAGAAACAAACAAAAGTAGCAGTATTTTTTTTTCATTTTTGTATTAGCTTTTCCACATGTTATCATTAAAAGCCTAAAGGTTATTAAACATTACTGCCATTAATGGCCTTAAATTTTGACGTCAATTGAATGACTAGCCTTTGTCGGAAACTACATAGCCCTTTTTTTTTTTTACGTTGAGCTAAAATTAAAACCTGAGTCGAGTATCTCTGAAAAGCCCAATAATCGCAGTGTTTTTTTCAAAGGCAGCAAATGTTGCGTTCACGTCACAGTTCCCCGGGATTCGTTCAGTGTTGTAAATGTTGGCAAAAAGTTCGGCAGATGTCTGCCAGCAGTTGTACGGATTTTGAACAAGTTAAAAATTCCCCTGCAACGAGAAATTGTACAGGCCAACGTCTGACGACAGTTTGGAAAACATTGAGGACCCAGTACGAACCCTAACGTGAACGTGCATTTTTCTGCCTTCGCCGACAGTCAGAAAGGTTGACCTTGCAAAACGTGCGTGTTCCTAAATGGACACCGCTTTTCTTGTTGCGTGTGCGCGTGTTCGGGTGTGTTCTGATTACTTTGTCTTTGTCGGTGTTCATGTTCAATGTGTCTCATTGAAAGTTCTCCTGCCCACACACACTAGTTGGGACGAACTTGGAGTTCCCCCGCACGCAGGCACCGTGCTCTTGTCGCCACATAGCGCGATGTAACAAAGTCGAGCAAAGGACTTCCAAAATAGCCCAAAGACTTGAAAGGCTCGAGTGACTTTGAATCACGTGGTACCATGCAGTCAGTCTACATTTGGGAACAACGAGACTAGCATGATGGGAACCGGCGCGTGCTGGAAGTGAAAACTTTGTCACCCACTGACATGTTAGGCCCCCCAAAGTATGCTAATAAACCCAAATACAAGAGCATCGGCGCACCGGAGCCCGTGTGCGCATGTGCATGAAATCCCCTGAAGTGGCAAGATGACATCAAGTTGGCAACCAGGTGGAAATGTGTCCACTTGAACGTCCCTGCATGCACATTTCTCTCATTTCCAATCAATGAGGAAAAGTGCTCGAGTTGACTTCTGTCTTAGTCGCTCCCCCAAAAACCTTTTCAAATGCAATGACATTTGCTTAAAAAGGACAGCAAGGTTTTGTGTTGACATCACATTGTCCCTCACATTGTTTGTTGCTGAGGTAAGGCTGAGGACGCGTGTGCGGTTCAACTCGGCTTGAGGAGCGCTTGGCCGTGGCTTGGGGGCCAGCAGCAGTCAGACCGGCCGCATTTGATCTGCTTCACTTTCAATTAATTCAAGTCAATACTTGGCAGCACCTGCCGCATCTTGCCGAACGGCCGAACATGAGGACGCCGCTCGCCTGGACGGTCCTCGCCACCCTCAGCTTTTACTGCACTTTGGCAGGTCAGCACATTTCACACTCGTCCACTTTTGCCTTTCTGCTCGATGCCAAGTGGATTCTTTTCTTTCTCAAATGTGTCAGGCAACATTGGCTCGCCTTCTTTCTGCAGTCATTTGAGGGCTTGTCAGGTCGCTTGCCTGCTCGCTTTTTCTCCATGCATGCCAAACGAAGAGGCTTCGCGCATGTTTTGTGATGTTTTGTTTTTCGGCTTATTGGCTCTTGTCATGTTACAAATGTGGACCATCTTCAACGCTCGAGCCAATTCAAAGAAACGGATGTCTCTTTCGAATTCAGCAACCCAGAAACTTTTCACCTACTCGAAACAAAGAAACAAGTTGCCAGTGCGGTCGGGAAATGTGCCCGTCTTTCCATTTGTGCAAATTGTTGCGCAGCTTGGGTCGGACGCTCAAGGACAGCGTGGCGCAACAATAAGACCCAGTAAAACAATCCAGCGTTAGGTAGAGCTCAGTAAAAGCAAAGCAGCAGTGTCTCTGGAGCAGCCGACTCTCTTGGCCCACCGTATTCGGTTCTCGCTAGAAAATGTCCAGAGGAAGATAAATTTTAACTATTGTGTCCTCAGCCAACCGCTGTGGTGATGGCAACAGTACAGCTACAGCTGCTACAAGAAGGTGGCCGCTCCCAACGGTTGGCTGAGGGCCCGTCACGACTGCGTCCTGCAGGGCGGCGACCTGGTCTCCATCACCTCGCAAGGACGAGCATGAGATCGTGTGGATGAAAATGAACGAGAAGCATTGCTTCTGGGTGGGACTCTCCAATCTCTGGTGAGATGGAAGCGCAAGCGGCCGGTAACTCTGTAGCGGTACCCCATTGACAACCAGTTTTGCTTTCCGCAGAAATGCACCGAGGTCTGGTGTCACTTCGAAAGCGGAAGTCAGGACTGGACTTGGTCTGACACCCATTTGACGGCGGGTTACACCAAATGGGCCACAGGTCACCCCAAAAGGTAAAAGTGTGAGAGGACCCACGGAATGAGGAAAATGGCTTTTGCTGATGTTTGATCAGAAAGGAGGCCCGTTTGTCCTTGTGTGTCTTGCTTTACGCGTCTCCCGACAGCTCAGATGTTGAGTCCTGCGTGTATGTCAACAGAAGGGATTGGATACTCTCTCCAAATTGGTGGTTTGGCCCGTGCACTTCTTCATTGCCGTACATTTGCGAACGGCCACTGACAGGTAAGCCCGCACGTCTGTCGTCATGTTGACGTTGAAAGGAGAAAAGCGCAATCACGTCGTCTTCCTGCAGGCTGCCCGGTTCCACCAGCACCATCCCGTCATAGTTTGCTAACAAATGTTTCTTTGGGCCTTCAGCTTCCGCCTGCGACGCTGGCTACTTGCTGCGTGGCAAGTATTGCTATGGTTACGAGAGGAGAGCGGGCGATTGGTGGCTAGCTAAGGTAGTATGCGCCGATCAGGGAGGTCACCTGGCCAGCGTCCACTCACGGACAGACGTCAAATGGTTGTATATTGAGCACCAAGACGAACTGACGACGGCAGCAATTGTCCCACAGTGCTTGTCAACATCCAACAAGGTTGGCTGCCCTTGTACGAAAGTTCTCGTTCTCCTTTCCTCCAGATCACAGCTGCCTTTCTCCTTTGCTGGGACTGAAGAAGAACGAGAACAACAAGAACTGGGAGTGGAGTGACAGAACACCTTTTGTAAGTGAAAAGTTAACGTCAGTGTGAAAAAGTCAAGAGCTGGAAAAGTGTCATTGAATTACCAGAAAAAAGTCTTCCTTCAGAACCGACAATGTTACAACTTGGAAAAAACTTCATTTGAAGGGAAGATTAAGATTAAGATTTTTCTTGAACAACTGTCGTAATTCCAACAAAGAATGTAATAAACAAAGTACCATAGAATAAAAGTGAAATAGAAGGAAAAAAAGGTCTCCTGGGAAAAAGTTGCACATTTCAGAGACTGAAGTGTCAAATTTAGGAAAGTGCTCACTTTGAAAAGTTGTCATTTTGCTATGTACGAAGTTGTTCTTTGACAACAACTAACGACTGAAGGAGAAGCGTGAAAGAAGGCCAGAAATTGACTTCATCTGAGTGCTTGTGGAGGAAACACAGCGGGAAGCCGAATAGACAGCGTGGAACATGTCACATCCACAATGTCGTTCGCAGGACTACAGCGAGTGGGGAGAAACTGACAGCAAAAGCAACTGTGCAATTGGAAATTCTAATGGAAAGCTGTATGCCCGGTCCTGCATGTCCTCTGTGCCATTCTTCTGCCAAAAAGGTCCAAAAGTCCGGTGTGTTCACTTTGCACTACATCGTGTCGCGCACTCTTTCATATTTGCTGCCTCTCGCATCCCTGCAGCCAAGCGCCGAGGACCTCCTCCTCCTCAACAGGCGCCAGGTGGGCGTCGCACACCACAGTCCACATGTGGCCGGTCGCCTGTCGCACATTTGCTCTCAAGCGCCGTCTCACTTACAGACTGGACTGAGAAATGCGGCTGGTGGGCGGACAACACCTCCAAGACTTCTGCTACCTGCTCAACCACAAGGCCACCAAGACCTGGAAGCAGGCCCAAGACGACTGCCAATGCCTCAAAGGGAACCTGCTCAGCATCATCGACTCACTCGAGCAGAACTTCGTTCAAGGTAAGACTTAGTACAAGGTAAGATGGCCGTCTCCGTCAAACGTCATAAATTCCATCGGAAATTACGGAACGATTCTCTGCATCATTTACACAGTGGTGGTGTCATTCAGGATTGCAGGTTTGTTCTTCTTCTTCATTCTGCCTCTCGGCTTCTTTTTCCTCTCCATGAAGGCAAACGCACCTGCTGTCGTCTTTTCATTCATGAGTAGTGGTTGTGCACTTTGCGCAAAAGCAATTTTCCCTTTCTGCTCGAGATCGGAACTTCAAGTGGCTGCCATGAAAAATGGGGACGCATTCACACCACAGACACTGCTGGGCTTATGCAAATACAAATCGAAATGAACCGATGAATCGACAACTAATTAATGACACTGGGCAGGGCAAGTTTATTTGTCTGCCGCATTTCATGTGCAAGTCATTAAAAGAGAACAGGACGAGAAACAAAATGTTGAGAGCTGACAAAAACCACAATCCAATCATCTAAAATGGGGAACAAAAACAATCTTTTGCCTTCGATTTTTATGCTGATGAACCTGCAATCGCATGTCAAATTTTTTTTCTCTGCAGCTTAGCCACCAGTGTGCAGTCACAATTAAGAGAGGTGTGTGTAGCTCCCAATAGGTCAGTACTATCAAGACCTGCAAACCGAAAGCTAGCCTCGTAGCAACTTGGTCTAGTGCTGGCTTTTGTCTTAGCCTCGTAATCACACTGTAAGTTCTCCTTTCTTTTGTGCTTTGACTTTGGGACCCAACCAATAACTGAATCCCTTCCAAAAAGCTTGGCGAATACGACAACAATCCCTCTCGTGTGATACTGCTTAACAACAATCGAGAATATAATTTTTGTTTTTTATTATTATATTAGCAAATTTCTTTTTCTAATTGCGTGAAAGATACTGACTCTACTTTCAGGACGACCTGAGAACATTTTCAGTACAATTGAAGCAAATAGTCTCCATTTTCCTGTGCGACGATTCGCCCTCTTTGGCTCCACAGCCGGACCTGTTCTGCGTGGCTCACATGATAAAACCTCTTGGCAGCAGTCAGTCCTAACGGCCCTAACCCTGACCATGACACTTTTGGCATGGCTCCAACTCGTGTTGCATGTTTTGCTTTGATCCAAAGGCTACTTCAAGGCTTTGCTAATCACTCCCTCTGTGTGGTTGGGTGCCAATCGCTTCATTGCTGAAGACGGCGCCTTCCGTTTTGTCTACTTGGACACAGGTGGGTCTCCAACCCGGCTGCAGGATCTGTCGTCTCCTTCCAGGTAACCCCGAGGACACCTCGGCTGGACCCTGTCTGTCCTTACTCACCGGCAGCGGCTACTGGAAAGCCGACAACTGCGAGAGCAACAAAGGCTACATCTGCAAGAGACCAGGACAAGGTAAGATGCCATGATGTCCCACTGAACCTCGTCACGTGTTGACGTCCACCTTTGGCTTTCGTCTCACAGGAAAGACGCAAGAACCTCTGTCCTCTCCTGCTTGTAAGTCTCTTTGAATTGTGACTTAAAAAGAGGCCAGACAAAATGTCTTAAAATGATTGGTTTGTTGAGTTACTGTCAGGGGCGGAGTTGGATTTTTTTTCAGTGGCCAGGCTGACTCATTCAGATGACACGCGCACATGCACACACACGTGTGCGGTCACGTGTGCGGATGTGTTCCCAGCTGGACGGAGGAGGCCTTGGGTGCCGAGGTTGGGGATGATGGAGCCTTCTGGCCTCGTGGCCCAGAAGCAGCTCCTTGCTGTCTCCGCTAACGCCAACACGCTACAAGGCCAATGTGCTCGATTGGGTTTTGTCTTCATGTAGGTTGTCAGTCATGCAGGTCAGCGAGGAATGGAGGCACCTGGCCTCTTTTGTTTGCGGAACTGCTTCTGTTTTTTTCTTGTTTTCCCAGAACAAGAAAATAAAACCATGACAGTCATGATTTCGGTTAATGTAATGAAGTCTAGTGAGGGAGCTTCCTGCTTGATGGCCATAGGACAAAATGTAGAGGACACCTTTTTTTTGTTTTATAAGGACCCCCAGAAATGGCCAAAGTGGCCCTAAAAATAGTCACTCCCTCTGTCCTGACAAAATACGGCTTTGCTGCAATGCCTTAATGGCGCCATCTCGTTCCCACGTGTGGAACTGCACGAAGCGCCAGAACATGCGACTGTGCCACCAAGCTGCCCGAACCCGTCAGCTGAGACTAATTCCCCCGAATGTGTCATCAGCCGAACACTGTGGTGTTGGGTGGCTGGATTACAGCTCCAGCTGCTACAAGAAGATGGCCGCCCCCAACGGTTGGCTGGGGGCCCGTCACAACTGCGTCTGGGAGGGCGGTGACCTGGTCCATCACCTCGAAGGACAAGGAAGACTTGGTGAAGAAGACAATGGGCAAGAAGTCCCGCTTCTGTGTGGGACTCTCCAATCTGGTGAGATGGAAGCGCAAGCAGCCGGTGACTCTGTAGCAGTACTCCATTGACAATCGGCTTTGCTTTCTGCAGAACTGCAGTGAGGTCTGGTGTCACTTGGAAAGCGGAAGTCAGGACTGGACTTGGTCCGACACCTGTTTGACGGCTACACCAACTGGGCCACCAAACACCCCAAGAGGTAAATGTGTGAAAGGCCCCACAGGATGAGGAAAAAGTCTTATGCTGACGTTTGAGATCACAGAAAGGCTTCTGCTTTACACAACTTCTCCTGACAGCTCCGATGTTGAGTCCTGCGCGTACGTCAACCAAGGGGCTTTCAGCGAACCTGGCAAGTTGAGGTCTGGCCTGTGCGCTTCTTTGTTGGCGTACATGTGCGAACGATGACAGGTAAGCCCGCGCGTACGTCGTCATGTTGACGTCGAAAAGGAGAAAAACGCAATCACGTCGTCTTCCTGCAGGCTGCCTGGAAGGACGGACGTGTTCCTACAAAGACGATGGTTACGTTTACATCCCAGTGGAGAGTGAGTTGCGGCAACAATTCTTGTTCCACCAGCACCGTCTCGTCATGGTTTGCTAACAAATGTTTCTTTGGGCCTCCAGCTTCTGCCTGCGACGCTGGCCACTTCCTCTATGGTGAGTATTGCTATGGTTACGAGGAGACAACATCCAACGAGGTTGGCTGCACTTGTACAAAAGCTCTCGTTCTCCTTTCCTCCAGACCACAGGCAGTCGACATCGATGCCTCATGTGGGATTCAAGAAGACGGGCAGCGTGTTCAAGTGGAGTGACAAAAAAACTGCAGTAAGTGAAATGTGAAAATGTCATGTGGCAAAGCTGGAAAAGTTCAAACTCAGAGCAAAAGTGTTATTTGAGCACAACAATGTTTTGTTATGCTTTCACAAAAATCGGCCAAGTTAAAAGAGTAAAAGTACCTTGGCTGAAGATATTTCCTGGAAGAATGTCATTTGCAAAGGAAACAAAGTGAACCCTGATGAGATTTGCAGAAATTGTTTTACTACGATGTTGGAGCGAAGGCAAGTGATCAACTGACGCTGGAGTTGGTTCAAAAGCTCATAAGTCACAATTAGAGAAACGTCACATTTTGTCACAAATAACTTAGCAATTTATTGACCACTTAAGTGTTGACGAGGACTTGCTCTCTGACGATGATGCAACGCTCACGGTTGAACAAACGTGACATTTTGGAGGAAAGGCGGCGGGAAGCCGACCCGATGGAGCGCAACACGCTAAAGTCACGTGACGTCACCAATGTCGTCCACAGAGCTACGAATCATGGGACCAATGCGGTGTTTCTGGAGACTGTGCGCTACTTTCATCTTCTGGACAACTCTACAAAGGCTCCTGCGAGTCCACTGAGCCGTTCATCTTCCGAAAAGGTCCAAAGGTCCCGCGTGCTCACTTTGCACTCCATCTTGTCTCGTGCTCTCTCATATTTGCTCCCTATCGCATCCCTGCAGCCAAGCACCAAGCACCTCCTCCTCCTCAACAGGCGCCAGGTGGGCATCGCACACCGCAGTCCACATGTGAAGTGACGTCAGAGTTTGGACGTGGATGGTATCGATTGCACTTCTGCACTTTCGCCTTCGAATCTACCTCACCTGCGCGTTGCGTTTTTACTCTTTTTAATTTTTGGAGACTATTTTTATCTTATTTTTTATTATTATTTATTTATTTAAATTTTTGTTAATCTCTGGGTCGCTTGATCTCGCGGACTAGCATACAGCTAGCTTGAGACGGAAACGGGCTAGCTTGGGGCTAGCTTAGAGCTAGTGTATTAAAATGCCTTCAGACGACAGCGACGAACACAATGGCCTGCTGGAGAAGGCAAATAAGACAATCTCTGACCTAAGAAGGGATATTCGTCGTCTCTCAGAGGAGCTCCATGAGAAGGAATCGGTCATCTCTTGCTTCGCGACCCGTTTCCCCGAACTCTCCGCGGTGGTCATGAGGAGGCGCGCTCGTGAAATCCTGTCGGCGACAATGACGGCTGAGGCGGCTGGCCTCTCGGACACGGCGAAGTGGGATCCAATTGCCTGCCCGGGGCCATCCTGCTTGACACCGCTGCAGAGTGACACCTGGGTCAAGGTGGTGTCCCGCGGCCGGAGGGCCGGGGAGCCACCCCACCGCCCCCAACTGGTCCTGGGGAATCGGTTCGCCACCCTGGCGAGTGAGTCTCCTGTTCCCATCACTGCACTACAGCAGTCGGAGACACCGACTGCTGCGTCCGACGCTGGGCCTGTGCTCCCTCGGATTCCCCGCCACCCACGGCGACGACCTCGGCCGGGAACCCCATGTTGGGCGGGTCCGCCGGTGACACGGCCGTCCACTCACGCGTCGGGCTGCTCCGGGACGCGGTGTCCCGGTACAAGGGTGGTCGTCTTCACCAGCATCATCGGCGACACTCATCGGTGTCATCCACCGTCTTCACTCGGCCTCGGCGGAGCCATCCTGGACAGTGGGGTCGTGAATCTTCCGCCGGTGGTGAGTCCCTTGGCGTTCCCTCCTCACGTCACCCACCGACCACCGTTATAATTGCACCATTAGACGTACTCACTATCCCGGCTGCGTCACCCGCTGTTTTCCCGGAGCGAAAGTCATGGACATAGTTAACATCCTGCCGGGTGTTCTTGACTCTCTGCCATCATCCATTACCCGGCTCATCGTTCACGTTGGGACAAACGAGACAATACGCCGACTGTCTGAGCAGACGAAGAGAGACTTTCACGCCCTCTTTGCCTTGTTAAGAACCTGCGGTCTGTCGGTCTGGGTGAGTGGCATTTTGCCGGCATTGTCTCGCGGAGCCGAGCGCTTCAGCCGCCTTTTAAGCTTGAACACGTGGCTCCTACGCACTTGTGGCCACCTTGACTTTGCTTTTATTGACAATTTTAACCTATTCTGGAATCGCCCGTCTTTTTACCAGCCGGATGGTGTTCATCCGAACTCTCTTGGTAGCAAGATTTTAGCCGCTAACATCCACCATGTCGTAACCAATTCCACTCCCAGCTGACTCTTGTTTACCAATCATATTTCTTCTTCTACTCATAAACGCTGCAATGACAATGTCACTACCATCACTTACAGGCCAATACCAGCTGCTCACAGTACCACCACCCTCACTAGCTCCCCCTGCAGGCCCTCATTATCATTACCACTATCGGACAATTTTCCCATTGAAACCATCATCGGCAGACGCTTCCCTTGCACACACAAACAACGTGGTTTTAACAGTGGTAATCTAGTATATGTTAAATACTGCTCATTCGTACCACCATGAGCGCACGTCCAGCACAATAATTAATCTGGCCGTGCTGAACGTGCGCTCCCTTTTAAACAAAACTTTTATCATAAACGACCTGATTTTAGACAATAATTTACATGGTATACTTTTGTCTGAGACATGGCTTGGTACAGATGCTCCAGTTGCTCTCAACGAGGCTTGCCCACCGAATTTTAACTTTTTATTTTCTACAAGGGATGGCAAAAGAGGAGGCGGGACTGCATCAATTTTTATTAATACTCTTTTATCAAAGGAGATCATTTTTAGCAGCTATTTATCGTTTGAACACCATGCCTTTGTTTTTAGCAGTCCCCCTATTCTCTGCATTACCGTCTATAGACCTCCCCATCATTCCACTTCTTTTATTACAGAATTTTCAGAATTCTTATCCATTTTATATTCCAGTTATAACAGGATATTAATAACTGGTGATTTTAATATACACATGGACAACATCTCGGACCCACTATCCAGAGATTTTTCAAACCTTTTAAACTGCTTGGATTTTAAACAGCACGTCTTGCAGCCAACTCACAACAGAGGACACACCCTGGATTTGGTTATAACCTATGGCTTGTCTGCTGGTGTGTCCTCTGTTGTTGACTTGGCAGTGTCAGACCACTACTGTGTCTATTTTAACATCGCCAGTTTTAACCATCTAGCAGTCCCGGTCAGAACAGTGAAGAAACGCTACCTATCTTCGGAGGTGGCTGCAAATTTTATCGAGATCTTAAAAAACACTCCTGCTGACATTTTACCTGCACCCTGTGATCTTATTGTTGACAATTTTAACCTACATCTTAAATCATCATTAGATTCAGTAGCTCCACTTTTAATTAAAACAACAAAAACAAAGACTGTACCCCCGTGGAGAAACAATGCTATCAAAATATCAAAGAGAAAATGCAGGAGTGCAGAGAGGAGGTGGAGAAAAAGTAAACTTACAGTACACTATGAAATTTTATGCGAACAACTGAAATCCTACAATAAAACAGTAAAACTGGCAAGATCTTCCTATTTCTCAAACCTCATTACAGTCAATAAAAACAACCCCAGGGTTCTCTTCTCCACCTTTGAACTTTTAACTAGTTCTGATTTTAATAAGTCCCCACAGAGACCAACAGATGCTCTCTGTGAGGACTTTGCAGACCACTTCAGAAGTAAAATCGATGACATAAGATCCAGTCTTTTAGCCCGTCAAAACACAAGTTTTAATAAACCCGGACAATCATATTTACATGAGGAAACACTGGAAAGTTTTGCCCTGGTTGATGCAAGGACACTTGTTCGAGTTTTCTCCCAGGTAAACCCAACAACCTGCCTTTTGGATCCAATTCCCACATTTCTTTTTAAGACATTTTATGGATTTTTTGAAGAACAAATTTTAAATATAGTCAATTGCTCTCTTCAGACAGGCGTCTTCCCCGCTGCCTTTAAAACGGCGGTGGTGAAGCCCCTTCTGAAGAAGAGCGGTTCTGACCCGAGCGTTTTTAATAACTACAGACCCGTATCCAACTTACCGTTTTTAAGTAAGATTTTAGAAAAACTGGTTTTCATCCAGTTGAATCATTTTTTAAATGCAAATAATATTTTGGAGAAATATCAATCTGGTTTTAGGATGAACCACAGTACGGAGACTGCTCTTTTAAGGATCTTAAATGATATTAGGTGCACTGCAGACGTGAGAAAACTCACAGTCTTGGTGCTACTGGATCTAAGCGCTGCTTTTGATACAGTAGATCACCAAATTTTATTAAATAGACTTAAAAATCTAGTGGGCATCTCTGGTACTGTTTTTGACTGGTTTTATTCCTATCTCACAGACCGATATATCTTTGTAAGTATGGATACTTGTTCCTCTAAAACTCATGAAATTAAATGTGGGGTTCCTCAAGGTTCGATTTTAGGCCCCCTACTTTTTAATCTTTATATGCTTCCCCTCGGGGATGTCATCAGGGGACACGGCATCAGCTTTCACAGCTATGCTGATGACACGCAGCTGTATATTGCCGTGTCTCCTGATGACACAGGACCCATTGATACCCTTTTAAATTGCATTTTAGATATCAAGTCATGGATGGCAGATAATTTCCTACAGCTCAATCAGGACAAGACTGAGGTTTTAGTTATCGGTCCCGAAGGTCAGAGAGAGAAGCTTTTACCAAAACTACACATTTTTAATCCCTCACACTGTGTGAAGAACCTTGGCGTCATTTTTGACTCTGAGCTCAGTTTTATTCCTCATATTAAAAATGTAACCAAGATTGGTTTTTATCACCTTAAGAATATCGCCAGAGTCCGCCCGTTTCTCTCTCAGGCTAACACGGAAGTGCTGATGCATGCCTTTATTTCCTGTCGTTTAGATTACTGTAATGCCCTGCTCTCTGGCCTCCCGAAAAAGAGCATTTCACCACTGCAACTACTGCAGAATTCAGCCGCTCGGGTGCTGACGAGAACCAGAGGGCGGGAGCACATTACGCCAGTTTTGAAATTGCTGCATTGGCTCCCTGTGTGTTTCAGGATCGATTTTAAAGTACTTTTATTAGTTTATAAATGTGTTAATGGTCTTGGGCCATCTTATTTATCTGATTTGCTTTTATCATACCAGCCCTCGCGGATCCTGAGGTCCTCTGGCGCCGGCCTTTTATTTATTCCAAGGGTGAGGACCAAAATGCATGGCGAGGCTGCATTCAGCCATTTTGGTCCTCACCTTTGGAATAGCCTGCCAGAGTATGTCAGGTCTGCAGAGACTGTTGATATTTTTAAGAGGAAGCTCAAGACACACCTTTTTAGTTTGGCTTTCAACAACTTTTAAATAATTTATCTTTTCTTTTGATTGAAGATAATTCTATGTTTTGCTTTGAATGTTTTAAAGCACTTTGAGTTGCATTTTTATGTATGAAAAGTGCTATATAAATAAAATGTGATTGATTGATTGATTGATGTGGCTGGTCGCCTGTCGCACGTTTGCTCTCAAGCACCGTCTCGCTTGCAGGCTGGACTGAGAAATGCGGCTGCTGTGCGGACAACCCCTCCAACGACTTCTGCTACCTGCTCAACCGCAAGGCCACCAAGACCTGGAAGCAGGCCCAAGACGACTACCAAGGCCTCAAAGGGAACCTGCTCAGCATCACCGACTCGCTCGAGCAGAACTTCGTTTACCGTAAGATAGCCGCCTCCGTCAAACATCATAAATTCCATTGGAAATTACAGAACCATTCTCTGCATCATTTGCATAGTGATGGTGTCATTCATGATTGCAAGTTTGTTCTTCTTGTTCATTCTGCCTCTCAGCTTCTCTTTCCTCTCGATGAAGGCAAACGCACCTGCTGTCGTCTTTTCTCATTCATGAGTGGCGGTTGTGCACTTTGCGCAAAAGCAATTTTCCCTTTCTGCTCGAGATCGTAACTTCAAGTGGCTGCCATGAAAAATGGGGACGCAGTCATACCACAGACACTGCTGGGCTTATGCAAATACAAATGGAAATGAACCGATGAATCGACAACTAATTGATGATGACACTGGGCAAGACAAGCTTATTTGTCTGGCGCATTTCATGTACAAGTCATTAAAAGCATTCCAAGAGGAGAAACAAAATCTTGAGACATGACAAAAACCACAATCAAATAATCTAAAACAGGCAACGAAAACAATCTGTTGACTTCGATTTTTATGCTGATGAAGCTGCAATCGGCACGCTGATTCCAGAATTGCAGTCTTTTTTTTTTCCAGTGTGTCAAGTTTTTTTCTACGCAGCTTAGCCTCCAGTGTGCAGTCACAATTGAGAAAGTGCGTTGGGAGGTATGTGCAGCTCCCAATAGGTCGGTATTATCAAGACCTGCAAACCGAAAGCTAGCATCGTAGCAACTGGGTCTAGTGCTGGCTTTTGTCTTAGCCTCGTAACCACGCTGTAATTTCTCTTTCCTTTTGTGCTTTGACTTTGGAAAATGAGGACCTTAGTAACTGAATCCCTTCCAAAAAGCTTGACGAGTACGGCAACAATCCCTCTCGTGTGATACTGCTTAACAACAATCGGGAATATGGTTTTTTTAAATTATATTAGCAAATTTCTTTTCTAGTAGCGTGAAAGATACTGACTCTATTTTCAGGACGACTTCTTTCGAAATGATGCAAACTGAGAACATTGTCAGTACAATTGAAGCAAATAGTTTACGTTGCTCTCTTTGGCTCCACAGTTGGACCTGTTCTGCGTGGCTCACATGATAAAACCTCTTGGCAGCAGTCAGTCCTAGCGGCCCGAATCCTGACCCTGACACTTTTGGCATGGCTCCAACTCATGTTGCATCTTTTCCTTTGATCCAAAGGATACTTCAAGGCTCTGCTAACCACTCCCTCTGTGTGGTTGGGTGCCAATCACTCCATCTCTGAAGACGGCGCCAAGTGGGCTGACGGATCCTCCTTCCGTTTTGTCCACTCGGATGGAGGTGGGTCTCCAACCTGGCCATTGCAGTTTGAAGAAAGGCAGGCTCGCTTAGGGTCTGTCGTCTCCTTCTTGGTAACCCCGAGGACACCTCCGCTGGACCCTGTCTTTCCTTACTCACCGGCAGCGGCTACTGGAAAGCCGACAACTGCGAGAGCAACAAAGGCTACATCTGCAAGAGACTAGGACAAGGTAAGATACCATGATGCCCCACTGAACATCGTCATGTGTTGACAAAGCCTTTGGCTTTTGTCTCGCAGCAAAGGTGCCAAAACGGCTCCTGCCTCATGACAGTAAGTCTCTTTGAATTGTGACTTGGAAAGATGCCAGACAAAAATGACACGATGGTGCTCTCGCAGTCCTGGTGGAGACGCTTCTCTGCCTGGACGAGTTCAAAAGCATTGAATGTGCCGGTGTGAGCATCGTCCGCATCTAGTCAGTCTTCTACAGACGGAGGCGCAGCGACGTCTGTTCACATCTCCCAGGATCAGACGGTAAGACGCCAGAATCGCCCGTCACAAGTTGTGTTTGAAGCATGCTTGAGGTCCCTCAAAATTTGCACGAACCTTTCGGCCCAACAGGTTGCCGTGGCCACCGGGAACTTCACGTGAACTTGTCATAAGCGCCCGTGTGTCGTGACTTGCAGGGAGATGCGTGGTGGAAGACATCCTCCCTCACTTCAGGAAAATGTGTGACAACCGTCAGAGTTGCTACCTCACACCCTTGAAGGCGGACCCCTGCCCCGCTGTCTCCAAATACCTCCACATCGTCTACAGCTGCAAACAGAAAGGTAAGCTTTGCATCTCCTTACTTGATGTCGTCCTGGTGAAATGCCCAAGAAAGAATCCAATGAAGGAGTCTGAACAAAATCCAGAAATTACGCAAAGGCCCTCGATCAGGGCGGGTGGCCAGACATTTGAGAAGTGCACTGAGCATCTCTGCTTTTGGCTTTCTTCAGTGTGTCTTGACAGTCTGGTCAGCATGAATGGGAGAGTTAAAGACTCGCCGTTTTCGGCCTCCTCCTCTCTGAAGCACTTTGAAGCCAATGAAGCGCGTCTGAGTGGCCAGCGCTGCTGGATTCCGTCAGCAAAGCGTACGTAGAAAATTCACATGTTAGCAGCTTGCCTTCCCTAGCCATCAAACGCTTTCCTCTTCAGCTACCGACAGCTGGATTCAGGTGGACTTCCGTCACTCGAGAATGGTGACGGGGATCGTGACCCAGGGGTGCAAGTACATGAGCTACTCAAAGTGGTTCAGCATACTTGGCCACCTGGACTAACCACCCCGATGGGAAGGTGAGCGGGTGGGCGGCCAATCCGACTCCACCCTTGTCGTCCAGGCTGTTGTCATGAAATACAAACACGGAGATGTTTTGGTTCTAGTTAACGACTGGAGAGACTCACCTGCTAGATACGCCCATGTCTGCTCGGCACATCCGCATCCTGCCGCTGGAACCTCATGACAACTTCGGCCTGCGCCTTGATGTCTTAGGATGCGCGCTCGACGGTGAGCAAGACGGGCGCCACTGCTGTGAAAAGAAACATTGTTCAAAACGTACTTTGATTTAACCCAGGCGTGTCAATCGTAGGTCCAATCTGGCCCGTGAGGATAGAGAACACGTTCGCGCCGTTGTTTCAAAGAAAGTAACTGTGAGGTCCAAATGTGGGTAGACCTCGTGTGGCCGGTCATCAGATGTAAAAAGAAAGTCAGGCAGAGACAATGTACAATTTTATACCACTGCAGCGGGGGGAGAGAGAAGGGAGGAACACAGAGTGCGTGTGTTCTCGGCTCCACTGTTGCTCTTTCCCTACCCCATCCCAGCCGCGGCTGGCTTTTATCTAGTACCTGTACGCGTCATAGGTGGGAGGGCCTTAGACTGATACAGCAAAAGATGTATAGACAGTGAATAATGAAGAATGTTTCTGAGAAATGCACAAAATATATATAGAACATTCTTAAGCAACTTCACATTTCCCCCCTGTTGTGAATTTCGAAGAACATCAATGAATACCATCCAAAGGTTTCTGGTAAACACATCATAATGAAAACACAACAATCGGTCCATCACCAGGATGGGGCGAAAACCCCTACCCCTATTTGTAGCGTATATATTGTAGAGGAAATTCCCCACCTCCCCCCTCCCATGAGGGCGAGAACCTTCTTGGTCTGGTGATAGACAAAACATGAAGTTAAAGAAAAATCTCAGTGATCACATGAGAACATCATCAGCATCATCATCATCATCCTTAATATCATCATCATCATTGAGGTTTATCAAATTATAATGATACATTTGGGCGACAAGGAGCCTACTGACTGCTCTCTTGGACAATGGGATAATGCAAGTTGAACAGATAATGCAAAGAAGACGTGTCCCTAGTACATATCTGTTGCCTCCCATATTTTCACATTCTGTGCACAGTGATCTCAAACCATTCAAAGGGATATCCAGCGTTGCTTCCCCTTTGGCTCGTGGGATGCATGCTGTGTATGGCTGGTCTTCCATTACTGTGCTGGGCCATGTTGGGCATTGGCGTCGTGACGTCTCTGGGCCCCAGATCTGTTTTTTAATGCTGGGTGTAGTGTCAGCGTTTGTGAGGTGGACCGTTCCTAGTCCAAGGACGATGACAGCTCCATAGAGCCACAGCCAGGCCATGTTTGTAGGTGTGGCGCAAGAGTTCAACTGACCCTAAGAGTCCAATTAACCCTATTTCAGTTCGGTGACCTTTTTGCAATGGCTCTGGTGAATCCAAGTGTCTCTCTCAGCGATCTTTATTGCAGTCGGGGTGGTGAGTAGGACTGTGAAGGGGCCGTCCCAGCGTGGGTTCGACCAGGTTTTCCTTTTCACCACTTTCACCAGAACTAGGTCACCAGGGGTCAGCGTCTCCTGCACAGAAGAGTCAGACACAACAGGCAGATCATTTGTTCTCACAATTTCTTTTTCTCTGAACAGGTTGCAGAGCCACTTGGTGAGTGGGTCTGCTTCTCCTACTGTGTCTGAGCATGGCTGGCCCTCCCAGAGTGGGAGGTGGAATGGTCTACCGTGTACTGCTTCAAATGGTGTGATGCCAGTTGAAGTGGGTGTGAATCTCATGTATGTTTTTACTAAGGCTAAACAATCTGGCCATGGTTTGCCTGTTTCTTCCATAGTCTTTCTTAATCTCAGCTTTACTGTCGCATTAGTTCTTTCTACCAAACCTGCACTTTGTGGGTGATATGCACAGTGATGTTTTAATACAATACCTAGGTGACTGGCCATGTGATCTACAACATCATTAACAAAATGCGTTCCATTGTCACTCCACAGGACCTTAGGGATCCCATGGTCTGGAATGATGTGTTTGCAGATGGCCTTTGCCACTGTGAGTGCATTTGCATGTTTGGCTGGAACAACTTCAACCCATTTGGTAAGAGAATCGACTAATACTAAACAGTACTGATACCGACCACTCTTACTTAGCTCAATGAAGTCCATGTGAACTACTTCAAACGGATAACCCCCTACAGGGCACTTCCCTCTTTTTGGTCTGACATTTCCCTGGACATTATGACGACAACACACTATACATGACCTACAAAAAATTTTAAAATAGGTATGTAGTCCTAGTGGTACTGTGAATGCCCTCTCTGCCATAGCCATCATCCCCCCTGTTGACACGTGGGCTTTCCCATGTGTCAATACAGCTACTGCTTGAAACAAATTTCTAGGGATAATTGGTTTGTTGTCTCTATGGTAGAGTCCATCTTGGCTTTTGGTGACATGGAGCTTTGTCCAGGAGTGTTTTTCTTTGTCTGGGGCATGTTCTTGCATGTCTTTTAATACTTCAGTTGGTATTGTGTTAGCTTGTTGATTATCAATGTCCTTCACATGGAGCAGTTTCTTTTGTGTTCCACATGCTGCTTTCTTTGCTGCTTCATCTGCTTTTGCATTTCCTTGTGAAACAATGTCTTTGGTTTTGGTGTGTGCTTTACATTTGCACACAGCTAGTCGTCTTGGCAGTAGTACAGCTGCTAACAGTTCTGTGAGAAGGTCAGCGTGCTGCACTTGTTTTCCTGATGATGTTTTCATGCCTCTTCTGGCCCACATTGTTGCAAAAATGTGTAGAGTCGAGTGGGCATATTGGCTGTCAGTGTAAATTGTTAATTCTTTGTCTTTGAACAATTTACAAGCTTCTGTGAGGTCGATGATTTCTGACAGTTCTTCTTTACTGATCAGAATCTTCTTCTCTCATTCTATTAAGTGTTTGCTCGGAGTGAAGGTGGTTTTCCAGTTTAGGGGCAACCTGTAGATGTCTTCTTTTTGACTTTCAGGTTCCTCCTCAAACAAGTGTTCTCCTAGCCAGTCTTCATACAGTTCTTCCTCAATAGGTTTTGGTTTGGATCTGCAGTCCCTGGCAAAATGTCCTCTCTTTCCACAGTTGTAGCAGGCGTCGTCGTAGGAGGCAGATCTTCCTCTGCCTCTTCCTCGGCCTCTCCCCCTGACTGGTCTGTCTTGATAGTACACTGGAGCTGATAGTTGAGGTTGAGTATACACAGTGAATGTCTGTGCTTGCTTTTTCTTTTTCAGAGTTTCAGCATGGATGATCCAACCCATCAGATCGGTGACTGAGGCAGTTTTCCAATTTGGGAAATGTTTTTTGGTGAAGTTTGCTGTCCCCTCCATTATGCCATCCATAATAGCATCAGCCCACTTTTGAGCATTCTCTTCAATGAGGGGGATACCAGCACACACTGCTTTTTTCTCTTCTTCGGTCCATGGCCTATACACTAAGATAGTAGGTTGATGTGGTTGGCCTGTGGTATCATCAATGGTTCCAAATGCTGGGTTAGCTACGGCTACCATGGGATACGTTGGTATAGGCTCCAGCTCAGGCAATGGAGGATATAGAGCTCTTTGATATGCAACTACATCAGACTGGGGGGCTTGTTTGTTCTTCTTTGATCTATTGTCAGGGGGCTCTTTACTTTTCCCTCTAGTTGTGACTCTCTCAATGGGGGGGCCTGTGCTCTGTTGGCCCGTCTCTCCTGGTGGGACTTCATATGCATCCTCTTTGTCCTCAGTCACGTGTGGAGCTGCCCCCTGCTGATTTCCTGAAGCCCTCTGTCTGACTCTGACTCCTGTTTCCTGTGTTTCAACTATCTTCATACGCAAAACTTCCTTTCTAAGCTTCTTCTGCTCTACTTCTCCTTGTCTTTTCTTTCCCTGAGCAATCCATGCATCAATGGCACGGAGTTGGGCTTCAACTCCCGCTGTCTCTTTTCCTTTACTTGCTTTTTCCCTTCTTTTCTTCACTAACTTTCTTTTCACTTCCTCTTTGTTAGGAACATCAGCCAAAACGGGAGAAAATTCTAATTTTCTCACCCAACCTACTACATACTTCACATACTCCTCGCTCACCGTTCCCATATACTTCACATCTCTATTTTCCAACAAAGCTTTTCTCTGGGTTTGCCCCATCTTTAATTCGGCAAACCAAACAATTGGGCAATGCCCTAAACAGTCGAACAAAGCTTTGATCTAACACACACACACACACACACACACACACATACAGACATACACACACACACACACACACACACACGCACACACACAGACACACACACACACAGACACAGACAGAGTGCACTTTATTTTATCTATATATAACAGAGCTCTGATTTTACTTATAATCACTCACAAAATTATGATTAAACACGCTTCCTTACAGCACTCAGTCATTATTTTATACTCTTTTAGAAATTTGTAGGTGATTTGTAGGTAATTTGTAGGTGATTTGTAGGTGATTTGTAGGTGGGTTTGGTCTTTCTCTTTGTGTCACTGTTACGTAGACACCAACGTTTAATTTCCACTACCCAGATACCCGATCCCGTTAAGAATAAGAATAAGAATAAGAATGCCTTTATTGATCCCACAGTGGGGAAATTTTCATTGTTACAGTAGCAAAGATATAGGTCACACAGGGGCGGCGGCATAATGTGGCCATTAATGTATAACATTGACGGCAAACATTTAGAATCAAACCTATGTAGATATACGCAGTAACATGTGTATATACACATGTGTATACACACCAACCTACATCTACATAAAAAATATGAGGAACACTCATTTCGGCCTGTACATAGTACAGAGGAAAAAATACTCTAAGTAAGTGACAGTGCTGCAGTGCTGTAGTGAAATGTAAGGAACAGCATTGGATAAAAATAAAACTAGACTAACAGTAGTGGGGAATGTTGAGTATTGCACGGTATTACAGTAGTGGGGAATATTGGGTATTGCACGATACGAGCTCAGGTGCAGGACTGCACAATTGCACTAATGACCGCCAGTTTGTAGAGACTACACAATGTTCTTGTTAAAGAGTCTGACAGCAGCAGGCAAGAAGGAACGGCGGAATCTCTCCTTTGCACAGCGAGGGTGTAACAGTCTGTCACTGAAGGTGCTGTGGAGTGCTGTTAGGGTGCCCTGGAGGGGGTGGTCCGGGTTGCCCAGCATTGATGACAGCTTGGCCAACATCCTCCTGTCCCCCACCGAGTCCACAGAGTCCAGGGAGCAGCCCAGGACAGAGCCGGCCCTCTTGACCAGTTTGTCCAGCCGCTTCTTGTCCCGGGCCGAGACGCCGCCTGCCCAGGTGACCACTCCCTGGAAGATGACCGATGCAACCACCGAGTCATAAAAGTTCCTGAGGAGTGTCCCCTGAACCCCAAAAGACCTCAGTCTCCTGAGGAGGAAGAGTCTGCTCTGACTCTTCCTATAGAGGGCGTCTGTGTTGTCGCACCAGTCCAGTTTATTGTTCAGATGCACACCCAGGTACTTGTAAGTTGAGACTCTCTCAACATCTGTTCCCCGGATGTTCACTGGTGCAGGTGAAGAGTGCTGGCGCCTACCGAAATCCACCACCATTTCTTTGGATTTCCCCGCATTGTTAAGTGTCATTACCACCAACTAATGTTAGTCGTTATTTTACACTTGAATATAAACCAACTCTAATTCCTTTTTTATGGTTTCTTGGGTTATCTGGATGATAAAGTTGCCAGCTGGGCTTTTTCTTTTCCGAGGGCCAACCCCCTGTTGCGCGCCGCCAACCCCCACCTCCTTGCTTTGTAATTCAACCTGATACTGTGCTGTTTTTTTTTCTTTTTTTTTTTTTTTTCCAATTCAAAAACGTGTAGTAGATTGCCCTACCTGATTATCTGATGCCGGCCTGGTTCGTGGGACCCAGTGTCCGGGCGAACCGCCGTGAAGCCGGAGGAGGAGACCCGCCTCGAACAAAGGGAAGCGCTGTCGACAGATTCTCGGTGTCCTCAATCCAGCGTCG
Source organism: Filicampus tigris (assembly GCF_054856515.1). Taxonomy (NCBI): domain Eukaryota; kingdom Metazoa; phylum Chordata; class Actinopteri; order Syngnathiformes; family Syngnathidae; genus Filicampus; species Filicampus tigris. The sequence continues at coordinate 595,137 of NC_141233.1, forward strand.
GCGGACCGTCCAGATGTGGGTCCCGGGTTTCGGCACCAATTAATGTGAGGTCCAAATGTGGGTAGACCTCGTGTGGCCGGTCATCAGATGTAAAAAGAAAGTCAGGCAGAGACAATGTACAATTTTATACCACTGCAGCGGGGGGAGAGAGAAGGGAGGAACACAGAGTGCGTGTGTTCTCGGCTCCACTGTTGCTCTTTCCCTACCCCATCCCAGCTGCGGCTGGCTTTTATCTAGTACCTGTACGCGTCATAGGTGGGAGGGCCTTAGACTGATACAGCAAAAGATGTATAGACAGTGAATAATGAAGAATGTTTCTGAGAAATGCACAAAATATATATAGAACATTCTTAAGCAACTTCACAGTAACTCTTGTTACTCATTTGGTCCACTGGAGGGCACACTGACACCCACTCCCGCAACGTTCTGGAATTGGCCCGTATTCGTGATTTGACCCCCGCTACTGATTCTCATTTTCAGAGACTGAAAATTGCAAAATATCGTTCAACAGCTTCACTTCAAAAGAGGTTGCTGTGCTTGAAAGCCTTTTCTTTTTTCTTCACGCACTGTCACGCTCGTGAATGTGGATCGACCGGTATGTTGAGAGCTTCGCCTCCAGCTCAGCTCCTTCCTGTACCGATCCGCCTGTCGATCTGCCGCTCCGTCCTCCCCTCACTCGTGAACAAAACCCCAAGACATGGGGGAAAAGTTGATTATCAAAGTGAGGTGAATGTGGCCCCCGAGCTCAAATGAGTTTGACACCCCTGATTTCACCTAATGTCTGACAGGTGAGACCTCCTGCGCCAGCACACCCGCCAGCCTCGGCTTCACTGACTGGCGGTCAAATGGCGTGAGTCAGACTTGACGTGACGGTTCCTGTGCTAACTCTAGGGATGGGAATTTCGACTAATTTGCCCGCCGACTAGTCTCAAATTTTATTTGCAACTAGTCGACTAGTCTATAAGGAAGAAAACTTGAATTTTAATACATATTGAATTCAAAGTTTAAAATGCAAATGTTGTGTGTATTTAGGGGCTATTTTAGCCCAAACATTCAGGACAGTTTGTTAATTTAAATTCTATTGATATAACAACAACTGACTGAATAAAGGTGAACAATTAAAAGAGAAATACATTTCTGCTACATTTTCCAATGCAATACATGGCATTTATTATGAATAATGTAATGAGTAATGGTACCGACTCCCAGTCCAGCAGGGTCTCATTCGCTAGCACCATGTTAGGCTAGTTTCACACCGCAGGCAAATGCGACCCAGATCTGATTTTTTTGCCCATATGCCACCTGTATCTGATTTTTTTATGACAGTCTGAACGGCTCAATTCCGATTTTTTCAAATGCGACCTGGGTCGTTTTCATATGTGGTCCTAGATCGTATACGTATCCGATCTTTTCCAATGCGTTCGGGGTCTGAACGGCCAGGTCGCATATACTGTATACGACATTGACGAGCCCAAGATGCGCGGAGGGAAAGTGCTGGCAGCAGGGGGATCGAATCTGCAAAGTTGTTTTGAGTAACACTATTGACTTTATATTTTACTTTAATTTAATCCACCTTGAAACATGAAGCATAAAGTGGACATTTATGGCGATCGTAGTAATTCAGCCACGGCTCAGATGGATTGATTTTTTACACACGGTTATGACGTGATGTCATCGTTAGTGATGTCACCATGAAATGAGATAATAAAGCCTCGCCTCATAATTTCCCCCAAATACTGTATTTATCTAATACCTAATCGCTTGAATGCCCCGACACGCTGGACCACACTTCCGGGTGTGACGTCGTCTCTTCTTCTGCGCAGGCAGGCCACTTTGACGACGCATGTGTTCATACAGCAGACAAGACAGTGGTCGCATTTTTAATGTAATATGAACGCTTACGGGAGGCACGGTGGTCGACTGGTTAGCACGTCCGCCTCACAGTTCAGAGGTCGTGGGTTCGATCCCGGCTCCGGCCTCCCTGTGTGGAGTTTGCATGTTCTCCCCGTGCCTGCATGGGTTTTCTCCGGGTACTCCGGTTTCCTCCCACATTCCAAAAACATGCATGGTAAGTTGATTGGATACTCTAAATTGCTCCTAGGTGTGATTGTGAGTGCGGATGTTTGCCTCTGTGTGCCCTGCGATTGGCTGGCAACCAATTCAGGGTGTCCCCCGCCTACTGCCCAAAGACAGCTGGGATAGGCTCCAGCACGCCCGGCGACCCTTGTGAGGATAAGCGGTACAGATAATGGATGGATGGATGAACGCTTACACAAAAAAAAAAATAGGATTTTTTAGGGGGGAGGGAGCAATTCTCTCTCTTGGTGCTCAGCATGTTTACAGAGGCTGAGGCAGAGGCGTGTGGAACAAGATGCATGATACTTAATGCCGCGTTTAACCAACTAGTAAAATACAAAACGTTTAATAAATCGTAGACGGTTAAACGACTAGTCGCGCACATCCCTAGCTAACGCCTCCTTCCGGTTGTCAACTCTTAACACCCACGTCTTCCGCAGGGTCCTCTGCCCACCAGGCTGCGGCAAATCCAATCACACTGTCTATGGAACGGCGATCTACAATCAGGTAGGCAATTGTACAACCTGCCACATGTGTTCCCGTCTTTGACACTGACTTTCTGCGAATACAGGACTCGCACATCTGCGTGGCCGCTATTCACGCAGGCGTCATTCTGAACGAACTTGGAGGAGCTGTGACTTTGATGAACGTGCCGTCACAGAACTTCTATGCTGGCTCCACCAGCAACGGGATCACCTCGAAACAGTGCGCTGTCAAATGTCACTGCCGAGTCCGATTAAGCGCATCAGCTCATTCTTACTTTTCTAGCAGATATGGTGGCAAAATGTCTTTGTCTTACATTTTTGCGGACGGAGGTGAGTAGGAATGCCAAGAATACAAAGTACTTCTTCATGTTTCTACATCAACTGTCCACAACACAGGATCTCAATGTGCAGAGCCGAGATGCTCAGGACGCGACTGGGATGAGTTTGCAGACTTCTGCTACAAACGTTTTGAGAACAAAAGGATGTGGAACCATGCTCAAAGCACCTGCAGGAGTCTTGAACCCGTGTCCATCCTCTCCGAGGTGGAGCAGGCGTGGCTGGACCAAGTCATGAAATTAAGTGCGCATCTCAACATTGAACAGTCCCTGTCACAACTACTAGATAGCTGGGATATCCTGGAACCGAATGAGAGCTGAGTGTTCCTGTCCGTCCTCTGCAGCCACCAGCGACATGTGGACCGGACTGAACGAACTGGTAGTTCCTGGCCAATTCAGTTGGTCGGACCACAAGGAGGTGACATTCACCAACTGGGATCGAGGCCAACCTACTCACTCGTTCAAGAAGGAGTGCGTGGCAACGTTGTACCAGGTGCGTAGAGAAATGAGCCATCCACTCACCAGACAGCGTTTATGTCAACACCTGCACAATTCATTGAAATCTTTTGCATTTGGCTTCCAGTCTGGCAAATGGAAGAAGATGCTCCGCACGCAACTCAACAGCTTCATGTGTAAGATGCCTAAACTGCCTTATGCAATCACCTCAGTCAAGTCTGTGCTGGGACGTGCCAGTCTGACTGGCGACATTGCACAGTCGGCGTGACCACAGTGTCAACTAAGCCGCCCACCACCAAGACAACAACCGCCCAGCCAACGACCACCAAGACAACCACCCAGCCGACGACCCCCAAGGCAACCACCAAGCCGACCACCACCAAGACAACTAAGCCAGTAAATTGCTAATTTTATGTGTGTGAAAATCCTGAAGAGCCTTTTGTTTTTCTTTCCTCACAGACCTTTTCCATTAAAAAATCCTTTGACAATTGATCATCCCTCCCAGATTTCTCGACATTCCAACTTCAGGCCTGGCATTCCATATTACACGCTAGCACGTCAAAGACAGGGAACTCTCTTACTTGTACACTGCACGTCTCCATCCGGAGGGGTTTAACATGCATTATATCATCTTATTGTACCGAGTTAACGGGTCATTTATTTGAATGAAGTTACGCCACTCTCTCGTTCTATTTTTCACAAAAATCCACTCACCCGATGTAGTAGAAGACAGCCATGTCTGCCACCCAGTGGTGAATGGTGATAACAGTCGATGCCTGCATATATTTGCAGTTCGGCACCCCCGGATTTGCTTGTTTGTGGGTTTTGTTTGTCATTTTTATTCAATATTCTTTTTGGGCTTCTGTTTTCTCTGAGATACACAACCAACAACCCCCCCTCCCATATTTGGCGGCAAACGTGGAGAAAAAAGAAAGGAATTATTAAGATTTGTTACTGTGCAATTGCTGCCATATTTGAAGAGTTTAACAAATTCCACAGCCTTTCATTTCAGTGTCAGCTCTTTGGCATTCACACGCAATTTCTGTGCAAAATGTGATCGCAAGTCCTTGCTTTTCTTGCAGAAGGGCATGATGGATCGGTACTTTGGCAAACGGTGGACCAATTTCAAACATTGGTTCGCAAATAGGCATCAATAACTAAATGTAAGCGCACTCGCCTCCCGACGGCGTTGGCAAATGTACATTTTCCGAGCCGCCATTGTGTTGACCTGCGTTCCCTGTTGTTCAGCTCATCACCCGCCATGGAGTCAGAACGGACATGTTCGGTGGCATGGCGACGGCTACTACATCCACAATCTCCTGCTTTTTTTCCATGTCAATTGAATATTAGATTATTTCTTCAGTGCATCTTGTAAGATCAGCATTAGGGGTTGAGCGGTTTTGGATAACCGTCAAAACCATATGGTTCAAGCATTTCGGTTCTATCAGTGTTCCTTCGTCGGTTCTTTCGTGCAAGTCTCTTTTTCTCCCTCGTAAGCGAAGATGGTGGCGTGCAACGCGCCAGCCAATCATTTTGCAATGGGGCGGATCCAGCCTCGGATCGTGTGTGTGCGTGGGTGTGGGTGTGTGGGTGTGGGGGGCGGGGATGGGTGCGGGGGGGGGGACGCGTGGGTGTGTGGGTGTGTGTGTGTGTGTGTGTGTGTGTGTGTGTGTGTGTGTTGTTGCATTGAATTGCACAGGATCACCTTTGGAATTATGCTTAATCGCCAGATCACTTTCTTTGTATAGAAAAAGGTTTTGATTGACTGTAATATGACTTTGACCTTAACATAAATGTTGTTGCGATGAACTATGGTTAGAATTTCAGGAATACAAGACGTCCTTCAGTTTAAGGATTTCATGTGATTTTCTGTATTTCAATAAAATTGCAAAGACAATTCATTGAGGTTTCAATGGCAACAGAGCAATTTAAAACCTCACTTCAATCCTATATTGAAATGTAATTTAATAAACCCTAACCGTTGTTAAAACGCTAAGCCCAGATTAAAACACTATTTTGAAACCCTAACCCTTGTTTAAAACCCCACTTTGAAGCCCCAACTCTAGTTTAAAGCATTACTTTGAAACATTTACTTTGAAACATTTAGCAGAGTTTAGAGCCCTACTTCTCTGAAACCCTTGGAAATGTAGTTGTCCTAGTGTGCAGAAATGTCAGACGTAAAAAAAAGTTCCCAGCAAGAAAAGTAGAACAAATTGTACACTACTTGTACACTCAAAGACTGTCGTCTTTGTGAGAACAAAGAACATACTAGTACAATGACCACAAGCTGGATATCAAGGATTTCGAATAAACGGTAAAACGGTTTTGGTCCATGCATGGAAAAAAAAAGAGTACAGTATGCACGAGGCTAGACAGTAACTAGTAGAATGCAATAGTTCTTTTTTTTAACACATTACATAGACAAAACTAATTACATTCAAGCAAACGGTTTAAAAATGAGCAAAAATATGTAAAACAAATAAATACATTTACAAAAATCAGCCGCACCAGACTGAGCCAACGCGGCATCACGCCGGCATCCCTGCAGTGTCTACCACATGCCACCAGGTGTCGCCAAGAAGCCGGTAATCATCGGGCGGAAGCGGGTGGAAGCGGCGGCGAGAAGCCGGCATCGGCGGCCATCGCGGTGACTCACTAAAGTATCATCAACCGGAAAGCTGTTGGCTGGGGGCGAATTATAAAAACGTAAACAATGCATTCAGCTATAATCTTCGCTCAGGATGAACTCCCATCGATGAAGTAAACCATCACGTTCTTGACACGGTATTGTGAAATACTTACATTGTCAACCCTCGCTCTTGTACTTGTAAGAAGATTAAGGCAACAGAGGCGTGCCTACTGTTTTTCCACATTTGTCACTTCCCGTTGGTGCTCCGCGCGCTGATTTACTAGCTAACAGCCAATCAGAGTGAAGAAATGTTACGACTGGTGACGCCGATTCAACATACGTAAATGCCCCCAAGACGCTTACAGACGGGTTATGACACTACGACTGTGGCCACTACACCAAACAGACAGCGCATTCAGACGCCACGACGCTTCACGACCTCCGACGTCGATTTGGTTGGTATCAGGTCCTTTCTTTGACATCAGCTATATTGGGCTTAATAAATTCTCCTTCCAATCAACGACTGTTAAAGAAGTCTTTTTCCTCATCAACCCAGCCTGGCCTTGTGTGCTCTCCGGAGGGGCGCATCGACGGACCCGCTCTTCAAAAAGAAAATACACTGCAGATTTTGGCGTCACAAACAGGATTCTGTCAGGGGTTGGGGGAAGGAGGACCCAAATGCAGGGAGGCAGGAGAAGCAGGGCGTACTGAAGAATGTATTTATTAACAAAACCAAAACCAACACAAACAAATCTTGAAAAATCCAAAACTCAAAGTAACAAAGAAACGCTCAGAAACAAAACATAACACTGGGAGAAACAAAACAACATGACAGCCACAGCAAGGCCTAAAATAACAACTAGGAGAACACGACAGCAACTATACGACAATGACCCGACAAGAACTGAACAAAAACTAGCAACTTAAATACAAGCACACTGACGAGACAACGAGAAACACCTGGAAAAGAGACACAAGGTAGGAGGGAGCTGATTGGCCAACACTAGGGAGTAGAAGGCACACAGGTGGACACAATAATCATGACGAGACAGACACAGAACACTGAGCAAAACATGAAACTAAAGAAAGCCCAAAACCAAAACAAACCAAAAACAAACCTGGTTGTACTTCTTTGTTTGAGCGGCCGCTTGAGGTTCTGGGGCAGTTAGGAGCTTGTGTGTGCCCGGATCTGATGGCTGGTTGATCATGGAAATGTGCTCCCTAAGTTTCTTTTATTTTTATAATTACAAATAATAAAAGGGGGAAAGTACCCCGTTAATTATGAAATGGAAAAAAATTATAAGGAGTAATAATAAAATAAGAAAATAAGAGCAAACAATAAGTAGGACATTAAATGGGGAAGAAATGTGCACAGGGGAAATGGAAAGACATGTCTATGATTGATGAGAAATGAGATGATGAGAAATGAGATGATGAAATGTTCTGAAAAAGTGAACATTTTGTGTGTTGTTGAAAATGTTCTTCTGGGAATGTGAACATTTTGTGTGATGATGAAAATGTTCTCAAAAAGTGAACATTTGATATGAATGCGATTACGGCATAGGAATAAATTGAGTATAGATCCTGGCCAGGATGTCTATCTTAGCTTTGGTGTGAATGAAAAGAGAAAGATGAAGAGAAAATAAAAAAGAGATGACGTCAAGAAAATTCGGATGAATCAGAATGGGATGGAAGCCGAACGGAGAGAGAATAGAGCGCGCTCCCACATACAAGTTTTTGGCACAGCACGGACACGGAGCGCATTTGAGGCACAAGGTGCATCTCAATGATGACGGCAGGGCCAGTAGTTGCGGGTGGCGTCGCTGCTTTTAGTACCGTATCTCAGCCGGTTTGATTCCGAAGCTGTGAGAAGCAGCCGGTGATCAAATGTGTTCTACTCAAAGTCGCGTGAAATTTTGACCCTGCAAACGGGACCATCAGTATTGGCATGTGGAGGAACCGCGGGGTCGGGGAAGAATAAGAGATGAATTAGTACGTGGAATTTAGGCCTAAATGAGGGGTTAATAATGATATACCAAAAATAGAGTCAATTTATTTGGTACGCCGTATAACAATTTTTGTACGAGGAAAAAAAATTAAAAACTTGCTTTTTGTTAGACCGATCTCGTCTTGCTCTAATCCGGAGTGACAGTAAACTTGGGTCGACTTTCACAAGCATACTACTAAGCGCACAATTAATTTCCTCCAAAAATGCGACTTATACTCCAGTGCGACTTATATATGTTTTTTTCTTCTTTATAATGCATTTTGTGGCTGGTGCGACTTGTACTCCGGAGCGACGTATAGTCCGGAAAATACGGTAAGTGTTTTCAGCCATCTCTGGGAGGTGGGAGTGGTGACCAACAGTCTGTTTGTTTATGAGTCAATCACATTTGAGTGCACTTCGTGGACCACTTGGAAAACATAAACTCAAAGAATATTACAGTGCATTTGATATTTGCGTTACGCGACAGAGACAACTTGCCTTCACCGTCAGCAGGAGATGGGTGTTGCCGCGGCCCGGTCCAAAGCGGTACTCTCCTTTCTGGGGCATATGTAGGCTTGTTTGGTTTGAGTGATAAAGTGACTTTCATATCGAGAATGCTCCGCCCCCTCTGTGCTGATACCTACGCTCTGCCACTGGCCAGTACACATTTCATAGGTAAATACGATGAGATCAACATGTTCTTGTTTTTTAAATTTTATTTAACGCTTTGAGGTCTATCCACGTAAATATATCAATTGTCAGATCTTTTTACCGCACAGCATTTTTTTGTGTGTCAGGTTAAATACTTCAGAAGGAATTGCTTGAGCAAGATATACAGTCAATCCAATGTTAAACGGTAACTACCGGTATTAAGTTAAATTCTATACTGCAAAATACAAAAAACAAACAAAATTCCCATAACTTGCAAAAGAAGTTACCAGTTAGTTTCCCATAGCTAATGGTGGCACAAACAACACACACCCAAGTTTGACCAACCAATCTGTGTTGGTCAACGCAGCAAACCCCCTCAAAAAGTTCCAACCGGGCCCAGAAACACCCTCGTGGCTCAGAGGTACTTAGAAAGCACCTGGGTAATCTCTTTACCTAGCTAAATCTTTTTGGTGGAAACAAAGGACCAACTGGGCGGCACGGGGGTCGACTGGTTAGCATGTAGCACCTCACAGTTCAGAGGTCATGGGTTTGATTCTGGCCCCGGCATCCCTGTGTGGAGTTTGCATGTTATCCCTGTTCCTGTGTGGGTTTTCTCCGGGTACGGTACTTCGGTTTCCTCCCACATTCCAAAAACATGCATGGTAGGTTAAATGGACACTGTAAATTGCCCCTAGATGTGATTGTGAGTGTGAATGTTTGCTTGTCCCGAAGACAGCTGGGATACGCTCCAGCAAGCCCGCGACCCTTGTGAGGATAAGTGGTATAGATAATGGATGTATGGACAAAGGACCAACTCATTTTAACACAGCAAGTAGCTGCCTTGCGTTAGACTCGTTCTTTCCTTTTAATAATGCACATTGGAAAAACGCCAGCACGGTGTGTTTTTCCACCCTCGTTCGTTGCACATGTAATATTTGAATTGGATGTGTCGCCCCGTCATCATGTGGTATCGAGTCGCAACGGGTTTACGTGTCACTTATTTATTCAGTTATGAACCAGTGAGCATATACTGTAATCATATTTGAATTTATTCCATCACTACTCTAATCAGAGTGCTCTCTCATTCTTTTTAGTGTGGCGGCATAAACGCTTGGATTGATGGAGTGCGAATTAAATAAAAAGAATACCCAGAAAAAAAACAATGCCGAATGGAAACCATGCACTGCATAATGATAAAACCATAAAAATGACTCATAAACAATGTGTACCGTACTTAATTTTCGACTGTACTGTATTGGGATGTCGGCCAAATGCCCCCAAAAAATGAAGCTTTTTTTTTTAAAACTTAAGAGTACATGTGCAAGTCAATACCCCGTGACATTATGGGGGAAAATTCTGTTTGGAACATTTAGCCTACAAGTACGTTTGTGAATATTGAAATAAATAATGAAATGTTTCAACATTGAAATAAAGAATGTAGGAAGTTGAAAATTAGTCAAATAAATGTAATAGTTGAGTGAATATAAAAATAGTTCAGTATTTGAATTTAAATCAACATCACAATACATTTTTGTAATAAATAGAGGGTGAAATAATTGAATAAATATTGAAATTACACAATAAATATTGAAATAAACACTGAAATAACGAAATACATGTAAACAATAGTGAAATAATTATTCAAATAAAGTAGTTTCAAAATAAGCAAACACATATTGAGATAAATTAATAATATATTGAAACAATAAATATTTAAATAGAATAAATATTGAAGTAAACAGTGAAATGTCAAAAAAATACTTAAAGATTGAAGAAACTATTAAAATAATTGGATACATATTTAATGAATGAAATATTTTAATAAACATTGAAATAATTGAATAAATATTGTAATAAATGCATGAACTGAAAATTTGAAAGTGGCGTATTTAAATAGATATAATTATGCTTATTGAAATAAATAAATTGGAATAAACAGTGAGATATTTTGAAAACAGGTTCTGAGGTAAATAAATATTGACTTATATTAATGAAAAAATAAATAAGCAAATTGAAATAACAATATTAAAATAAATAGTGTTTGTCTTAAAATAAGTAAATAAATAATTGATTTAACTGAATAAACATTTTTAAACAATGGCAACATTTTATGATTTATTTATTTAAATTTGGCAAACCACAACATGACATTTCACTTGGATTGAGTTCTTTTTCACACATTCTTAACCAACAATTAAAAAAAAAAAAAACTGTCCATTTGGCAGAAAAAAAAATCCTGTGCTAAAGAACAGATCAGATTTCAAAACATCTCCAACATCATCACGGACTTTGAGGTGGAAGTGGAATTATTCGCAGAGAAATTTTATCAATTGTGCCAAAGTAAGGAAACATTTTCATGTTGTCAGACAAATGTGGCCAATCGGAAGGATTATTTTTGCCTAATTGAGTGTTTGTAAGAGCGTCAGAGAATGTAACTGATCTTTTGTTAGTGTCCACTTGAACTCGGATCCTCTGCAGCTTCACTGGCGGAACAGAGGATTTCAATCGGTCATCAAACTCCATGTAGGTATCATTAAGAAATGCAATGCCCCGTTATGTCATGTCGTTTTGCAAACAAGGGTCGCCCCACTTCACCCCCAGTGCCCAGCGTGTGTTGTCTCCCACTTCCACATTCCAGGTGTGTGTTCCTGAGACCAAAGCAGAACCGAGCACATCGGACAAATCCAACCTCTCTGGATTCTTTGGGCGCTGCTGTCCTTCTTTAAAACTCACACTGGTCAGATCAAAGAATGTAGTGTGAAGCATGGGTGCAACTTTAATTTGAAAGAAGGGAATGCTGTGAAAGGTACACAGCAGGGGTCAATAACATGGTGCCCCTCGGGCCTGTTAGCTAAAAGCTCAACAGTGATGGACATTGTGTTAAAGGTGTTAATTTATGGAATAATTATGAACTTAAATTAAAAAGTATTTATTATAATGTGGTCGACTGGTTAGCACGTCCGCCTCACAGTTCAGAGGTCGTGGGTTCGATCCCGGCTCCGGCCTCCCTGTGTGGAGTTTGCATGTTCTCGCCGTGCCTGCGTGGGTTTTCTCCGGGTACTCCGGTTTCCTCCCGCATTCCAAAAACATGCATGGTAAGTTGATTGGACTCTCTAAATTGCCCTTAGGTGTGATTGTGAGTGTGGATGTTTGTCTTTGTGTGCCCTGCGATTGGCTGGCAACCAATTCAGGGTGTCCCCCGCCTACTGCCCGAAGACAGCTGGGATAAGCTCCAGCATGCCCCGCGACCCTTGTGAGGATAAGCCGTATCGATAATGGATGGATGGATGTTCTCGTGAGTGATGTCATGTTGATGAACACAAGTTAGTTATTTCGGCTAGTATGCTTACTATTCTAGTGATGAAACGTGTGAATGTGTATTGTTTGGTTGTTTAATTTCTTAATACAGTGAATTGTAATGTTTAGGCATATTGTTAACGAATGGATATGCATTCGTTGATGATGTTGCTAGGTTATTCTGTCTGTCTGTTTGTGTTGTTGCATACCACAATAAATAGACGTGTCAAGTGTAATACGGGCCTGTGTTTTCTGACAGGAGCACCCACATTCATACCATGCCACTCTAAAATAGTCAGATGGAGACATCATACCAATCATATGATCCTCTCCGTTTTACTTCACATTATGTTCAGTTCATACAATCTTGCAGCCCGAGTCAACCAGAAAATTGTTTTCAGTTTGGCAGGAGAAACGCAAACGGAAGTGATGTACGAGCTGCCTCGCAAAAGTAGCAGTAATGTACTTTATTTTATTTTTTATTTAGTAACTACGAAGATAAAAACACAACAGCAAGGTGGGTAACAAACATAGAGGCAAATAAATATTACAGATTAACAGTGTTGGGGGTAAGGCTTTAGTAACGCAGTACAGTAATACATTATATTTAGGCAGAAACAACGTAATGTAACTTGTTACTCCGATTTTATTGTAATATTATTACAGTTACTGAGTCAGGTAACGCGTTACAAATGTCGGTACCATAATACATATGTCGACATCTGTTTATTAATTTAACAAGTGGGTCTGTTTATTACATCACTTGATCATTTGCTATTATATCCAGCAATGCGTGAAAATATATGTCCTGTCGGATTTGGAGCTTGTCGTGATAACGTGAGTGTGCAAGCCAGTTGTCTGCCATCCTATTCGATTGTCTTTACACCATTAACAATGCCCAAGAGGGCTGAAGTTATTGTTTGTGACAATAATCACTGTCACGGTTTCATAAAATAAAATGCAAATCCATCCATTATCTGTACCGCTTATCCTCACAAGGGTCGCGGGGCGTGCTGGAGCCTATCCCAGCTGTCTTTGGGCAGGAGGCGGGGGACACCCTGAATTGGTTGCCAGCCAATCGCAGGGCACACAGAGACAAACATCCGCACTCACAATCACACCTAGGGGCAATTTAGAGTATCCAATCAACTTACCATGCATGTTTTTGGAATGTGGGAGGAAACCGGAGTACCCGGAGAAAACCCACGCAGGCACGGGGAGAACATGCAAACTCCACACAGGGAGGCCGGAGCCGGGATCGAACCCACGACCTCTGAACTGTGAGGCGGACGTGCTAACCAGTCGACCACCGTGCCGCCAAAATGCAAATCATAGACACAAAATACAAGCAGGAACAAACCTAAGTAAAACGAAGCGAATAAACTGCAAAAAAATAAGTCACTGTGCTTTTTAGATATGATTTAATGAACTTAGTGCCATCAATTGCCATATGTAAAACGTAGTGATTCTGATGGCTGTTCACAATCAAACTGCAAATCATCTGCCGGTGACAAATGACGTCATGCTACGGCACCATCAATCGGACAAACTACAATAGACGCCATTATTAGAGTCTGACGAGCTCGTTTCTTATTTACCTTTTTTTTAATTCAAATCACCTCGAAACTTTGTCTCCATGTAGTAAAAGAAAATTAGAACTAACTGAACTTTCAATTATTATAAATAGAAAATATGATAATGAAAAAGGAAAAAAACATTTAGTCAGGTCAGTTTTGACTTCAATACATATTTTTGCTTTTATTACACATGCCCTGTCTGTGTGTTTCTATCTATCTATCGATCTATCTATCTATCTCGTTAGACCAATTATCGATTATATGTTATGCATCACTATTAATTGTGTGTAAATGGCAAATGGGCTGTCACTTGTATAGAGTTTTTCTACTTTTGGTACTCAAATGACGCAGCATCGGGAGCAACTGGGGGTTCTGTATCTTGCTCAAGGATACTTCAACATGGTCACAATGGCCGGGGATTGAACCCACAACCTGCCGGTTGGGAAAGGACCACTCTACTACTGAGCCATGCCGCCCCCAGTGTGTAAACTAATTTGAGAATAATGATAATTTCATTTGTGGTTTACAGTGATTATTTACTGGACAAAATATCAGTTCCAATATTTATATTTAAAAAATAAATCTTATTGATACAAATATTGATCAGGTAGTGATGTCCCACCACACCATAGAGTCGAAATGTTTAACGTTTAACGTTTCCTTTTAAGGTCTTGAAATCATTATTAGATAAATTAATCCCTGATTTTTAAAAAAATAATAATTTAAAAGTAACTTAAACTTGAGTAACGCATTACTCTACAAGTAGAGTAATATTGTAAAGAAACATTACTTTCACATGCAAGTAACATGTATATGTAATATATTATATTTTGGAAGTAACTTGCCCAACACTGCAGATTAATAATATTACAGAAATATAAAGTGTGACATCATCAGCAGGCACGAAGGACCCAATCCAATCTGTACATTTTAGAAAATTTCAATGAACATTCTATCAATCCGGCCCCCGGTTTGTCGCAACACTTTTTATTTGGCCCTCTGTCGATATTACTTTGACACCCCTGGTTTAGAATGTACCTGTGTCACACTCCATATCAGTAGGTGGCGGTAATGTGCTTAAACGTTTCTTGCCAACCACCACAAGACAGAAGAAGATGAAAAAGAAGAAGAAAAAGAAGACGAAGAAAAGGAAACCAAAACAGTGGAAGCAGCAGCAGAACCGTCATCATCTTTATCAAGTGCTCCTCAGGTAGCGGAAGAAGCAGTTTTGCAATTTACCAAGTACTAACTTTTACTTGTTGTTTTATGCCGATTAAAATAACAAACAGACGCTTTGACTAAATAGAAGACGCGCCTGCATTTGGAAAGCAGTTAACAGGACGTCAATTTAAAGTACGGAGTGGTTATTTTTCCGTGATAGGCACCTCGCCACCCGTGAGTCGCGCGTGAACTTAAAGGGTATATTCTGTACAGGTATTGTGCTTAAGTATTTATTTACCCCCTAAAAAATCAGTATCTCCTGGCTGCGGGAACGCGCACACATAGAGTGAAGGCGGCGCGACGTTACAACGTTTGTTTTCATTTAAAGACATGAAGAATCCATACAATGTGTGTTGATTTGCAGTCATTTAAGCGAGGTTTTGCATAAGAGTGGTAGAAATCGTCAGTGTAGTTTTCCGCGCATCATTCACTGCAATTTAACACATAAGCGATTGATTACGCCGAAATGGGTGGAAAGGTGAAAGAATGGTTGTGCAATGAAGTGACCATTGTGAATTTCAGTAATCGAACACATTATAAAAGGGAGAGGATTGATGAAGTGGGATATGGCGTTTCCAGCGGGATCAATCTTAAAGTGACGGCGGGGCCGGTATGGCCACGTTTTCACTAACAAGTTCATTTTATATATGTTTTGATCAGGAAAATGAAAAAAAGTTGTCATTTTCTATTTTATCAATACATTTGGGAGGAATTAGGAGATAAGTGACTCTGAATAACGCCCCTTGTTAATGAGCAAAATGGCCGCGCCCCCTACCGTTCTATCCTTGTTCGGCCGGAGTGCCTCGAGGGACCGATTCCAAACTCTCCATTGGAAATCATTGTACTTTCATTGCTTATAACGTCCAAAAACGGCGATCAATTGGTACCAAAATGTGTGTGGACATCTCTACTAATGCCGACATATCAAAAGGAGTAACCTCTCCGTGGCTGATTTATATGAGAATGAGGAAATGTGGAAGTCAGCAGACCTACATAGGCTGGAACCAGCGCACACTGCTTCTTTGCTTAAAAAAAACAAAACACTGCTTCTTTGCTGATCACGGTTAGGACGGGTGAGGCATTCAACACCAGTCAGGATATTTACAGAGACTGAAGTGGAAATGAGACGTGCACATTTATTTGGGATGAGGAGTGCCTGAGATTTTCGGTTTACGATGCGGCCACACTCTCGGCTGCGCAGTCAGCCTCTCTGGGACTTTTCGTTCGCTGTTCGATGAGGGCTTTTGTCACTCTCAAGCCGCTTCACTAAGGCAGAAGGGGGCTGCAAGCAAAAACCAGATACACCGTGCGCGACTGCTTGCGAGGCGATATGAAGACACAGGCTCATCTTCACCTCCACACGCTGGGCAGAAGGAGATAATGTTGTTGTGCTAACGCCTTTTGTTTTAACGGCCTGAAGCTAGTTGTTGCTAAACTTCCGCTGTCCCAATCCTACCTTTAACCGGGGAGGGAAGCGGGGGGCTCCAATCTGCCTGCTGCTGCAAGCCGCGTCTCTCTCCCTCCTGAGACACAAGTTTAGTGTCACTAAATGTCAGAAATATAACAAGTCGGGGTTTGTGTGCGCCTAAATGCTCTTGTCCGCTTCAGCTTGTGAAAGTGGAGGAGCAATCAGCACGGTATTTTTGATTTTTGTGGAGGTGATCATGATGAGATCACGTTTTATGTCAATAAATCCAAACTATTGTTCAGAACACTTTTATACTTTCACAGTTTGAAGTGGACAAGACTAGTAATGTGCATTTGCATGCTGGTGGCGATCGGTCACCCTTTTAGACAACAGGTGATGTAGACCGCTGATACCGAAAACATAAGGGCGTGGAAATTTGTCGTAAACCTAATCACAAAAAAAAGACCTTAAATCACTACAGAGTCTTTTGAGGAGGGCATTTTAGTACTAATGTCGCTTTTACATGCAAACCTATTATATAAGTGCCAATGTTATGCTCACCCAAGTGTCCCTTTAAGTGACAAGATACAGATGGGTGGTCTCCTGTTAACAACACGTGCTTGTATCCCAATTGACTCGTTGATTTTTTTTGTAACGATCGCTACGTCGAGAGGAGCGAAGGGAAAAACAATGAAGTCACTGGCATTCTGCATTGTACTGTACTCGAAGTGCGTTCACTGACCACTCACATAGTAGGACATCTGAGTTGCTCATTCAATGTTTCAAACAGCTATAAACTACTACACATTTCTAAACAATGTGTGTTTTTTTAACACGGTGTGCCATAAGAAAATAGTGACTATGGCTAGGTTCACACCGCAGGTATTAATGCTCAATTCAGATTTTTTTGTGTAAGCGTTCATATTACAATATAAATGCGACCTCAGTCTTGTCTGCTGTATGAACACATGCGTCGTCAAAGTGGCCCGCATGCACAGAAGGAGAGACGACGTCACACCCGACGGTGTGTTTGCGGAAGTAAATGTGGTCCAGCGTGTCGAGGCATTTATACAGTCAAGCGATTAGGTAGTAGGTAGAAATAAATACAGTATTTGGGGGAAATTATGAGGCGAGGCTTTAATATCTAATTTCATGGAGACATCACTAACGATGATGTCACGTCTTAACGGTGCGTAAAAAATCTGAGCCGTGGCTGAATTACTACGATCGCCATAAATGTCCACTTTATGCTTCATGTGTCAAGGTGGATTAAATTAAAGTAAAATATAAAGTCAATAGTGTTACTAAAAATAACTTTGTAGATTTGATCCCCTGCTGCCAGCAGTTTCCCTCTGCCTTGGCGGAGCACATTTTGGGCTCCGAATGACGTCTATGTCGGATATATGCGACCTGGCCGTTCAGACCGCGAACGCATTGGATAAGATCGGATACGTATCCGATCTAGGACCACATATGAAAGCGACCCAGGTCGTATTTGAAAAAATCGGAATTGAGCCGTTCAGACTGCCATAAAAACAATCAGATACATCTCGCATTTGGGCAAAAAAATCCGATCTGGGTCGCATTTGCCTGCGGTGTGAACCTATCCATATGACTGTTTCATCATCAAAAGCTAAATGATGAAACTTCGTTTTCCATTTAATATGTTGTCTGTCTTTGTTTTATTAGCTTGGGTTCGATACTGGGCAAGTGTGACCGTGTTGATATTTCTAACTTAATTTTTGAGTTTTATGTACTCAGGTTTACTGCCATTAAGTTGTTTTCAGTAATAACAACTTAAAATTAGATAACATTTACTTTACTTGGGAATTTTGAGGCAATCAGTTTCCTGACTTTTTTAAAGTTAAGTGAACTAATTAATTTTACAGTGTAGTGGGCCTGCACAGACCATATTCTTGAAAAATTGGGTTTGGGTTTGGGTTGACTACCCTTTAATGTCCATAAAATCAAATATATTGAGGCGATCGTTTTGATATTTTCAGAGATTGATATGGGGTCCAGTTGAATATTTGGCAGAACAGCCTCAGTGTGTTGATCATGCCTTAGATCGTATATTGTGACTTTCGGCAGAGGGCATGGTTATGGCGCCACAACGCTGATGATTCTCAGAGATAACAAAACTGCTGTACTTTGAACCAGATAATCCTATTTTTTCAAAATTTCATAGATTTCATGAGAGTCCATGCCTGGTGACAGCTACAAATTTATTTTTCATCATAGTGTTAGCGCCACCCACTGACTGAAGGACATATTCTATTTTTTGGTGTTTTTCCACCTAGCAGGTTAAAACAGATCCAAATACAGGCGGTCCTCGGGTTACGCGGTAATCGACCTATGTCGTTTTGACCTTACGACGACCGAAATTCGTCCGCCATTTTGTCTCCAGCCCAATAGTGTGTGTGTGTTTGTGTGTGTGGGTGCGTGTGTGGGTGCGTGTGTGGGTGCGTGTGTGTGTGTGTGTGTGTGTGTGTAAAAAAGAAAACAGGATCTTCTAGCGATGCTGGTCCAGCCAAGAGGAAAGCCATTACGATGGAAATGAAGCTGGATAGCATCAAAAGGTCGGAGAAAGGCGAGACTCTGGCGAACATTGGATGTTTATTTAGAGATTTAGGGGGTATTAATGCGTAAATTCACGTTACGTCGCCAGCATAGGAACGGAACTCGTCCGTGACCCGAGGACCGCCTGTATCACAATATTCGATAGCTGCAGCCCTAAATCCTACTAGAGTTGATTATTTGATCCCTGCATTATATATGCAATATTGTGAACAATCAAATCTGGCGATTAATTTTAAAGGGAAAAAATATTGACACTCGAACTGGGTCACCATCCGCTACTCAAGGCAGACCGTGTTATCTGAGAACCACCCATATGTCGTTGCTGTCCTGTGAAAACACTTGTGTCTATTTTTGTCTTTTTTTTTATTTTTACGTGAATCGGGTTTCTGCATTACAGATATCACATTAGTGTGAAATAAAAAATAAAAACTACGTTTTTTTTTACAAAATTGGACATAGGTATTTTTCACAGGACAGCGACGATATGAAATATTGAGGATGTTATTTAGTATCAGAATTTTTGGTATACATGTTAGATTTATTTGGGTTGCTGCTCATGTTGGAATAACGGTAAATGAATGTGCAAATTTTTATGCAAAGGGTGCTCTGAAAAAGAATACTATTAATATTCATATGTGTATAGGAAGGTGGAAGCTAAATCATTAATTTAGAAAGAAATCAAGGTGATTTGGTAAACCCTATGGAAAAAAAATCTGTGTTAATTCTATTGTTTCTGTGTTTGTAGCCTTTTAACTGTACAATTGAATTCATGGCTATGTTTGTGTACTAACCACGCTTAAAATTAAGGAATTGTAACTGCACACATAAATATTAATGCTGCTAGGAATAAATCCATTCCAAAAATATTAAAATATTTACTTTACACTGTCAATACACAAGCACAACATAGATTTTTTTTTTAACTTAAAGGCAGCTGTTCCCAAACTTTTTAATGCCCACAACTCGCCAATGTGGCACCCCAGGCGAGATTTGATATCGCTCCCCACTTCGATGATTAACATTCGCTTACAAAAGGAGTAGAATTTTTAACAGTCCTTAAATTCATAAGATAATGTTACACAATTAAAAAAATTAAATGGAAAATGTTCTCAATTTCATGACTGTTTTGTTACTGATAAACACTGCTCACTTCACCGATGTCATCTTCCACCGATGTCATCTTCCTGCAGCACTTCATTTGATTGACTTTTACATTATTTTAACAATGGTACTAACCATAATGTGTGTTAAATGTTGCCCACTCGGCACCCAATCCAGCCTGATCATCCTGGAAGGGGGATCCCCCCCCCATCTGTGGTACCTTCTCAAGGTTTCTCATTTTTCCCCAGATGTTTTTTTGTTTTTCCTTGCCCTCCTGGGGGTTAAGATCAGGGGATGTCGTGCATATGCTGTTGGCATGTGAAGCCGTTTGAGACTTTCCTGTAATTAAGGGCTATATAAATAAATTTGACTTGACTTGATTTTGCAGCATCTAATTTGGACAAACCAAAAGGAGCAACAACTTGACTTCATTTCCTCCCATTTTTCCTGGTCTTTTTTTTTTCTTTTCCGTGCTCTAGATAATTTTGGTCAGTTTGCCATGTTTACAAAGTTCTGTGGGGTCACATCAATAAATCTGCCTCTCCCTCAGAGCGCTTGCAGTATACCAAATAGCCAGAAGAGTGAGTATTTGGTACACTTAAAAAAAAAAAGTCTGTTGGATTCACGTAAAAAAAAAAAAAAGCACGGAAATTGGTCGCACAAATTAAAATCATGTTTTATCAACATGAACATTGCACAAAATGAAAATGTTGGTGAAACATGATTTTCAAGGGGCTCTTGATTGGGCTGAGTGTTTGGCACTTATAGGTGTATAATAGGTCTGTATGTAAAAAGGATGTCAGCTCTAAAATTCACCCCCTTAATGCATTTTTTATGACTACAATTAGCACATCTTAATGGAAGGCTTTTGTAATATTTGATGTGCGGCTTGATTGGTAGTAATTAGTTACTTTAGCTTGGAAAAATGCATAAGAGCTAAAAAAAAATATACCTCTGGATTGATATATTTCACTTTTTTGGCAACATTTTCAACACACGGGTACATCCATGATTTGTCCAACAAGATGTTTTGTCTTTGTTTGTTTGCTTCTTGGGTCACTGATAGTGTAGTGGTCCACACGCCTGAGTTGTGTGCGGGCAGCGTGGGATCGATTCCCGCTCAGTGACGGTGTCTGTGTGTGCCCTGCGACTGGCTGGCGACCAGTTCGGCGTGTAGTCTGCCTTCGCCCATTGAAGGCTGGGATAGGTTACAGCACCTCCCCGTGACCCTGTATAGGATAAGCGGTTTGGAAGATGACACATGACGCATGTTTGCTTATTGTAATGTGTGTAATTTACTGCAGGACAATAGACAATGAGGAGGACAAAAGAAAAAATATACCATAATGTATGGCAAAATTTTGCAAGGGGTCAACCTGAAACAGCAAACAAGGTGCACACTGGCATATTATTGCACACTTTTTACAGAAAGTGTACTTAGGCAAGTCTTGTCGAGCTCCAGTGTGCACAACTGCCCAAGAATAGGCAGGCACATTCCTTCTAAAGATTTCTCACATTTAATGAGAGTATTGGCCTGAAGATATCTAAAAACTTACTTTTATGTACTGGTACCGCCACCTAGTGACTAAAGGAATTTTTAAAATATTTTTCTGCCAGCGGTTAACCAGGTACACATCATATTTGCTCGAACGAGTGTTTTAGCCTTCATGATGTTGCAACACAAAGTTTGTGAATTTTCGCGAAAAGCTGTTACCATGGCAACGCTCTATTCACCAAGAAAACAATACTACATTTGAAGGTTTAAACTTGCAGGAAAACTCATGAACCATCAGGCCAGGCAACAGCATCAACATTTTAAGCTATTGTGCAATTTTTAAAACTTAACGCGCCCTACAAATTTTTTGCAAAGCAGCCTTGGTTATACGTGTAACCAAGATCTAGCAAAAGTTTGATTCCAGTACCAGTCCTACAAATAGGCTCTGAAGCCCTACTCTAAACTCAAAAGGAAGTCGGACATTTTCTATTTAATTTTGAAATCATGGCCCCATTTTTGTCTTTTTATAGTCATATAAGTTATATTTTATCAAATTAGCTTTTAATCGGATGTACGTCATTTTCCCAAAATTCCAGTTCAGATGTGCCAGTACCCAAACCTGCCAGTATACCAACATTGCCAGGGCTGCAAGAGGCTTTTTACAGCTGCTCACAGCTCTAGTTAAGGCCGAGCAGCGACTGCTGCGAGGTTCCTATTGTTTTTGTAGAAATTATTATTTTATTTTATTTTTCTCTCAGTGAATAATCGCATTTTTGAGACCGTAAACAAAGCACGAAAAGAGGATGGTAATTACCACTCAATTTTTAAAATGAAAAATAGTGCTTCTCTTGCACTGAGCCTTTATTTTTACATTTTTTTTACTTAAACAGTAAATAATAATAAACTCCTGCGTGAAAGCCATGAAACATCATTTCAAAAGAATTTGAGAGCTTGAGAGCTCTCAAATTCTTTTGGAATTATGTTTCTATCTGCTACAGGGACTGAGATATCAATTATTTTATGTTGAATTTCTGTGAAAACTTCAGATTTTAGAGGGTGATTAGCAGAGCTGGGCACTTGACCATTTTTTGCCCGTCCGGCCGCGACCCTCCACCCTTGATCTGGGTACCCTTCCGGCCACGACCGCCCGGCCATATTCATAAACATTGTCGGCCCCCGCCCCAAAAAAGCATCCATGATTGACGTCACCGCGGGAGAAATGCTCTAACAGCAGAGGCTTTTTAAATATCATGAGCTGGCTAATTTACAATTTGAACTCGCTGTGGACACGCTTCAAATGCGCCAGTACTACTTAGCCAACTGCGTGTGCTTACTTGCATTGCGAGACCCGGGATTGGATTTGTCGTATTGTATAATTATTTGGGTTCAACAAACGGCTAGAAGTCGTAGTCAAGTTACTTATTTATTTTCCACACTTCCCCTCCTTCCCGGCCTTCAAAATAAAAGCACACCAGCATACCACTACACACAGCTGGTTTGCTATGGCGTATTTCCGGAAATAGGGAAGACGCCAGAGAAGTGCATGAACTCCACCTTGATGTGCCTGCGTCATCCTTGAGTCAGTGCTGCGCGCAGCTTGAATATACTAAAAAAAATTAAAATAAATAAATAAATAAATAATGATAATAATATATATACTCGTGGACACAAGTTCTTTCGAAACAAGTCGGGGGGCGTCGCTTCAAAAAGACAGCGACCACAATGGATATCATGCCTGCTACAACCATAAAGGGACCGAGATGACTAGACGATGCATTTAATTTGATTGCGAAAACGATCTGGAAGGTGGCGGCTAAGGGGGAACGTGGGTGAGTAAATTCTTTCCACACACAACGCTGCTAAACTAGTTGCTTTGCAGCAGCAACGTGCGCTCACATCATGTAACCCGCGCCTCCCACCTGCAACTGGGGCATACCATTATAAGAGGGGGTGGGGGGGCAACACCACAATCCCTATAACATCAGTTGTCGCTTGCGCCGACGCGGGAGTAGAAAGAAGCCTAAAAAGAAGCCTTTAACAGAGGAGGCTGAGATGAAATTTTGCTGCACGTAACACGCACGAGGGCCGATTAGTGGGCCGGACTAAAATCGACTTCCGGCCATGCTTAGTCCAGCCATTTAAAAAAAAAAAAAAAAAAAAAATTGTCAGTCACCCAAACACCCCCCCAAAATGGGCATCCAGCAGGGCGGGAGGGTCCAAACGGGCTGGCCCAAGGAATAGACTGCCCAGCACTGGTGATTAGTCACCCTTAGGTGTTAGGCATGTTTCGTCAGGTGCTTTAGGCTTTTATGGGTTAAACCAGATAATGTAAACATTCTGTCTTTTCTTGCAGTGGATGCCGGCCTTCGATCTATCATGATTTCCCATGGTTTTAAGAGCAGCAAAAAGGACTTTACCTTTGGCCCTTGGAAAGTTACAACTGCCAAAAACCATATAATGAAATCCAAAGACATTGAAAGGTGAGATGTATTTTTTTTCATTTTTAAAGTAAGTTGTAGATTCCTATTATTAACTTGCTATTTTTCAAGGGCACACTCACTCAAAGCAATTTGTGCTGTTACATCGACACATCTATGCACATGTTAAAAAAAGAATCTCTCTTCTTTCATGAAGTGAAACTGTCATTTTATATAACTTCATTACATAGAGAGTGAAATAATTTCAAGATTTTATTTCCTGTAATTTGATGGTTATGGCTGACAGATACTGAAAGCCTAAAATCTCAGAAATGGAACGGAAGTGACCCAAATAACCCGGAAATGGACTGGAAGTGACCCAAATTACCCTTATATGAACCGGAAATGACCAAAAGAACCCGGGAATGAACCGGAAGTGACCCAAATTACCCCGAAATGAACCGGAAGTGACCAGAATGACCTGAAAATGAACCGGAAGTGACCAGAATGACCCGAAAATGAACCGGAAATGACCAGAATGACCCGAAAGTATGGATACTTGTTCCTCCAAAACCCATGAAATTAAATGTGGGATTCCTCAAGGTTCGATTTTAGTCCCCCTACTTTTTAATCTTTATATGCTTCCCCTTGGGGATGTCATCAGGGGACACGGCATCAGCTTTCACAGCTATGCTGATGACACGCAGCTGTATATTGCCGTGTCTCCTGATGACACAGGACCCATTGATACCCTTTTAAATTGCATTTTAGATATCAAGTCATGGATGGCGGATAATTTCCTACAGCTCAATCAGGACAAAACTGAGGTTTTAGTTAACGGTCCCGAAGGTCAGAGAGAGAAGCTTTTACCAAAACTACACATTTTTAATCCCTCACATTGTGTGAAGAACCTTGGCGTCATTTTTGACTCTGAGTTCAGTTTTATTCCTCATATTAAAAATGTAACCAAGATTGGTTTTTATCACCTTAAGAATATCGCCAGAGTCCGCCCGTTTCTCTCTCAGGCTAACACGGAAGTGCTGATGCATGCTTTTATTTCCTGTCGTTTAGATTACTGTAATGCCCTGCTCTCTGGCCTCCCGAAAAAGAGCATTTCACCACTGCAACTACTGCAGAATTCAGCCGCTCGGGTGCTGACGAGAACCAGAGGGCGGGAGCACATTACGCCAGTTTTGAAATTGCTGCATTGGCTCCCTGTGTGTTTCAGGATCGATTTTAAAGTACTTTTATTAGTTTATAAATGTGTTAATGGTCTTGGGCTATCTTATTTATCTGATTTGCTTTTATCATACCAACCCTCGCGGATCCTGAGGTCCTCTGGCGCCGGCCTTTTATTTATTCCAAGGGTGAGGACCAAAATGCATGGCGAGGCTGCATTCAGCCGTTTTGGTCCTCACCTTTGGAATAGCCTGCCAGAGGACGTCAGGTCTGCAGAGACTGTTGATATTTTTAAGAG
This sequence comes from Filicampus tigris, assembly GCF_054856515.1. Lineage (NCBI taxonomy): Eukaryota > Metazoa > Chordata > Actinopteri > Syngnathiformes > Syngnathidae > Filicampus > Filicampus tigris. Next base: position 620,329 of record NC_141233.1, read on the forward strand.
GAAGCTCAAGACACACCTTTTTAGTTTGGCTTTCAACAACTTTTAAATAATTTATCTTTTCTTTTGATTGAAGATAAAAAAAATTTCTATCTTATCTTACTGATTAGTTCTTAGACTATACTACTGTTCTGTCTTTTAGTTTTTTTGCTCTCTGCCGTTGTCAGCTTTTAGCTCCAGTGTTTCTCACGGGGGAGCCTCCGCTTTGAGGGAGGGGTGGCTGCCCTTCCCGCGGGGGCTGTCATCGCAGGGACCCCTTGGGTCTGGGTGGCCGGCGGCCTCTACACTTTGTGTGGGGTCCGCCTGTCTAATCCGGGCCTCTATGGTGGTGGCGCCCCTGTGGCCGTGGGCTGTCATTCCCCTCGGCGCGGAGAGCTCCCCTTGGGTACCCTTTCCTCATATGGTTTCTCTGTGCCTTGTCATGTCTTTTTAACACATTTTATCAGGTTGTGCACTTTGTGTGGGTGTGTGTGAATGATTGCTGATGTACTAATGGATATCTGTCTTGGGTTTGTTGGGAGGGAGGGCATGAACGGATTTTTTATTTTTTTTTTTCTAATTATCTATGTTTTGCTTTGAATGTTTTAAAGCACTTTGAGTTGCATTTTTATGTATGAAAAGTGCTATATAAATAAAATGTGATTGATTGATTGATTGTAAAAATGAACCAGAAGTGACCCAAATGACCCGGAAATGAACCAAAAGTGACCCAGAAGTGACCCATATGACCTGGAAGTGACCCGGAAGTTAAGTGTTGCCTTATTTCCTCTTTTCTTGCTCCCCTCCTGTTTTTTATGTCCTCAGTCCAGGCCATTGTACATCATTCGAGATCATTCAACTTCATTCAACAACATTCCACTTAATTCAGTATTATTAAACTTCATTCAACTTCATTCCACTTCATTCCACTTCATTCAACTCACTTTGGTTCAACTTTTCAACACGCCTGCAATTCATACTTCCCAAAAATTCTAATTATTCAACCTTAAAAAAAACATTACATTCGCCATTCAGTCCCACTTCCACATTCAACATTTCAGTTTTACAGCCTTCCAGTTAGGTCCTTGATGGTCTTGTGGTACACACGCTGAATTGTGTGCAGGCTGCGTTGGATCGATTCTCCCTCATTCTAAAACATTCCACAATTTTTCATAGAGTTCATTCAACTTCATCCCACTTTATTCAACTTCATCCCACTTTATTCAACTTTATTCAGTATCATTCAACTTAATTCCACTTTATTCAACTTCATTCAACTTCTTTTCATTGTATTCAATTTCATTCAGTATCGTTCAACTTTATTCAATATCATTCAACTTTATTCGACTTAATTCAACTTCATTCCAACGCATTCCGCAATTTCTTTTCAGCTTCCCTCGCCTTCACATGGAATTTCTCCAGAAATTGCATTCTCTAGTTACTTTTAATCTTCTTGGCCACTCCTCCCAGCTGATGTACAGGACTCTGTAACAACACCGTAACAAGTTACCATAATTTAACAGCGATGCGTTTCGTATTGTTTTCTCTCCAGACACTTAAATTGCCTGCTATTTTGCTGTTCAAAGTTGGCTTTGCTCCGCTTAAACCAGGGGTGTCCAAACCTTTTGCTAAGAGGGCCAGATTTGGTGAGGTGAAAATGCGGGGGGCCGACCATTTAGCTTGACATCCTTTTTTACATGGAACACCAATAAATAAAGTACAGGTACATTTTAGCAAACCAGTCTGCCTTTTCTTTTTGACTTTTTAAATTTTAAATTACAAGATTCTTAAACATGTCTTTTGGTCCATTTGAAACATGACATCCATCCATCCATCCAACCATCCATCCATCCATTATCTATACCGCTTATCCTCACAGGGGTCTATCCGAGCTGCCTTCAGGCAGTAGGCGGGGGACATATCACTGGCAAATAAATGTTCACTGACCTTTTAGATTCAAAACAGGGAAATAAGTAAAAGTATTCACCAGTGCAAATTACATTTCAAACATCAATAGCAACTGACAATTAAATGTTCTCTTAACATTTTAATTCTATTACATTCTATTCTATATATATATATATATATATATATATATATATATATATATGAGCAGTTATCATGTAATTTTCAGTCGACAGAAGTCAAAATGGCTGTCCCCAGAGATGGCTAAAAACGAGTGGATTAACACTTATTCCACAAACACAATAGTTATCAGAATGCTGTGTTTCAAATAGTGGGCCTTCTGGGAACATATTCTTGAAAAAAATGTGTGGGTTGACTTCAGCTTTAAGTTTCAAGATAAGCATGGTGTGTTTGAGCCACAAAGAGATAAGCATAAGACAGACTAGCAAAACTATCAAAGACATTGCGTACATACAGATGATTGAATTGTTTAATACCCTTGTGATGCCATTTTAAAAATACCGGGTCCGAAAGCGACCGAAGAAATAAGTGGTTGTTGTGTAATGGGACTGAGGAGGAAGCATCTATAAAGTCAAAGTGCTTCTGGAACTGATACCAAACCTTGAGAGTGTTGATAACCACTGGGTTGTCTATATATAATGAAGGTTTCGCGGGTAAAGAGGAATACAGTAGGGAGGGTAAAGAAAAACCCCTACAGGATGATAGTTCCAATCTACACCACGAAGAATCAGGAACATTCAGCCCAAAGACAAGTTTATGTAAATGAACCACGAACTTATATTATTAAACTCACCTTTTAACATTTACACACAACAACAAACGTGGTGAAACACGGGCAATCTGCAACTACTGAGTTTGCTGGCACGAACAAGCTACAAGCTGTGTCGAAGGAGGAAAGAGGAAAAAACGTCACTCACTATCAACACTTAGGGCTTGAATAGCGTTCAATGCCTGCTCACAGTGTGGGACATCTCAGCACTACATCGAAACTCAATGAATTGAGTTTCAAATGCCAACAATTACTAATAATACAACGTTAGATTTCTAACATGAAGTATTTCTAATAAAGTGTGTTTTACTCCAAATAACTTTTCACCACAATCCGTTTTTGAAAGCCACAAAAAGTGACGTGAAGTCGTCAGTCAGCATGTAGAACAGCCATGGGGTGGCAAACATTGATGCAAAGAAATATATTGCAGAAATAGTGTAACGAATTGGGTGATCTGTGTTGTGGTCGAATTTGTGTCTTGCCAAGTTGTTTTGTTTCCGAGGATAATGAATGCATCGTGCGGCTCGCTAGATGGGAGGGCATGCAAGCGAGAGCAGCGGAGGACGAACAGGAGAACCGTTGCTCTTTTTTGACTGAACGGTTGTCGTACTGTATTGACGTCGGCTGCGGCCGTTATTAGCCGGTTGAACTAATAAAAACATGATAATTAAACTACGTCTGACGGCGTGTTCTTTGAAGTCGCTACAATATATTTTAAAGCGTGACGTCTTCGGCAGGCGCGAAGGACCTGATCAGATCTGCTACCCACACCGGCTTGCTGCGGGCCGGATCTAATAATAAAGCAATATCATCCCAGGGGACGTAGAAAACCTTCTCGTGGGCCGGATGTGGCCCGCGGGCCTTGACTTTGACATAGGTGGGTTACAGTATCTCCATGAGTCCACAAGCGTTTTACGTTTTAGCCATAGCAGACTGAGTCACTTTACGGGTACTAGACCGATCCAAGGAAGGATAAAAAACGCTCCTCCAAAAACACCCTGATGAGTTTTTAAGAAGGGAGGACTGCCCAGCACTCTGTTAGCAAATACAGCATCATCAAAATTTGGGGCATATATGTTTACCAACAAAATCTTTTATTGCATTAGCTTACCAGCTACTATCTAATACCTGCCATTTGTAAAAATTAGGAAAGAGATGACTCCATGAATAACGCCTCTTGTTATTCATGAGGCAAATGGCCGCACCCCCTACCGTTCTATCCTTGTTCGGCCGGAGCCACGGGAGTAACCGATTCCAAACTCTCCATTGGAAATCATTGCACTTTCATTGCTTATAACGTCCAAAAACGACAATCAATTGGCACCAAAATTTATGTGGACATCTCTACTAATGCCCACTTCAACATATCAAAAGGATTAACCTCTCCATGGCTGATTTATATGAGAATGAGGAAATGTGGAAGTGAGCAAAGATACATAGATTTAGGGTGGGACCAGCGCACATTGCTTCTTTGCTTGAAAAAAACAAAACAAAAAAAAACACTGCTTCTATGCTGATCACGGTTACGATGGGCGAGGCATTAAACACCAGTCAGGACAGAGACTGAAGTGGAAATGAGATGTGCACATTTATTTGGATGAGGAATGGCCCCAGTTTTTCGACTGACAACACGCTGTCCAATTTGGAAATCAAACAGCCGAAAAGGTACGTTCCAATGCGTCCATACTCGGTTGTGGTCAGCCTCGCTGAACATTGACGCTTGTTCGATGAGGGCTTACCTCACTCTCTGGCAGCTGCAAGCGGTGTCTTGGCGACTGCTTGGGAGGCAACCCTGCGAGGCAACCCCGTGACATGAAGATCGACGCAGGCTGGAAGCAGAGTAATGAGCTAATGTTGTTGTGCTAACACCTTTTGTTTTAACGACCTCAAGCTAGTTGTTGCTATTAGCCGTCCTATTATTCTACCTTTACCCGTGGAGGGACGAGGGGGGCCTAAAGCTCCAATCTGCCTGCTGCTGCTGCAAGCCACCGTCCCCCTCCTGAGAGTTGACACGAGTTTAGCGTCGCTAAATGTCCGAAATATAACCAGTCGGGGTTCGTGTGCGCATTCATGCTCTTGTCCGCTCCAGATTGTGAAAGTGGTGGAGCAATTGCCACAGTATTTTTTTGATTTTGTGGAGGTGATCATGATGAGATCGTGTTTTGTCAATAAATCCAAACTATTGTGCAGAACACTTTTATACTTTCACAGGTTGAAGTGGACGAGTAGTAATGTGCATTTGCATTTTGGTAGCGATCGGTCGCCGTTTTAGACAACAGAACTGTCAAAGCGAGCAATATTACCACGCAATGCCTTCCTCGCGTGACCTAGACCGCTGAGACCGAAAACATAACATAAGTCACGCCCCTAAAAGGGGCGGGGCAATTTGTCATAAATCTAATCACAAAAAAAGACCTTAAATCACTACAGTCGTTTGGGGGGGCACTTTAGTACTGATGTCATTTTTACATGCAAACCTATTATATAAGTACCAAAGTTAAGCTCACCCAAGTGTCCCTGTAATAGTAGACAAAGCATCGCCCAGCGCCTCGTGAAGTTCCTTTTTGTGTCCTTCCTCAGCGAACTCGATCTTGAGTGTGACGACATCCTGGCCAGCTAACGCCGAGGTTGCCACAGCAGGGGCAGGAAAAATACTCAGAGACGGAGCATAGCAGAGCGGTCCTCAATTGAGTCTTAAAAGGGCTGCGGGTTTTCGCACTTTTGCCAGCCATCATATTGTGGTCCAATGTTATATTTCAAGCTTAAAATAAAACAAAATGCAACGTGAGGAAAAATATCCTCGCTAAAAGTGCAATTATAATACAATTTCAATCAAAACCAGCAGGAGCTTCTATACACACATCCTACTCCATTGAAAGCTCTAGTGTACAGCTGTCAAACTCAAGGCCCGGGGGCCAGATCCGGCCCGCGACATCATTTTATGTGGCCCGCAAAGGCAAATCCTCTGTGTTGACGTAACATGTTTCTTTCAAACTGACTTCACTTTTTACACTACATATGACATATTGCAAGCATTTGTTACCAATCCCCCCTTTAAAATAAAGTGAAAAATAGTTGAACAAACTATTTACTGGCTTCTGATTACAAAACTAGTTATCCATCTATTTGTTGTGTATATGTGTTATTATGAGGCGGTCATACATTTATATGGGTTCACAGTGGTAACGGCCCTCCGAGGGACACCAAAGCTATTATGTGGCCCGCGACAAAAATGAGTTTGACATCCCTGCTCTAGTGGTATCTTCGAGCCTTGGTTTATACTGTATTTCTATATAGCAGATTTTCATCCACAGTGGCTGTGTCTGAAATGTATCACCCGCATTGAAGAATACTTCACGGCAATGAGTCTTTTTTTTTTCTCTCTTTTATAATGTATTACTACCTTTTCAGTTGGAATATATTTTATTTTTCCTTTGCAGATTAACAGAAGAGCTGAACTTGCCCACCCTCCCAGAAATGTTATTTGGGGACAACATCCTGCGTATCCAACATAGTGATGGCTTTGGAATTGAATTCAATGCCATTGATGCCCTGAAAAGAATCAACAACTCATATGACACTCTCCAAGTGGCTTGTGCTCGACAATGGCAGGAGAGCAGGCAAGATAATCACAGCATTGGACTCAAAATGTTCAAATAGGTGTGAATGTGTGTGAAAGTTGTTTGTCTATATTTGCCCTGTGATTGGTTGGCAGCCAGTCCGCCTCGTGCCCAAATCACCAGAGCCAGCTTCACTGTAAAATATGCAGAGATATTAACACTGTACCTTTACGCCGTTACATTTGCTTAAAGGGGAAGTCAACGCAAACATTTTTTTTCAAGAACATGTTCTATGTAGGGTGATTGACTGGTTAGCACATCCGCCTCACAGTTCAGAGGTCGTGGGTTCAATCCCGGCTCCGGCCTCCCTGTGTGGAGTTTGCATGTTCTCCCCGTGCCTGCGTGGGTTTTCTCCGGGTACTCCGGTTTCCTCCCACATTCCAAAAACATGCATGGTAAGTTGATTGGACACTCTAAATTGCCCCGAGGTGAGAATGTGAGTGTGGATGTTTGTCTCTGTCCCTGCGATTGTCTGGCAACCAATTCAGGGTGTCCCCCGCCTACTGACCCTTGTGAGGACAAGCGGTATAGATAATGGATGGATGGATGTTCTATGCAAGCCCACTAGTTGAAACAGTGAATTCTAATAAATATTGCGTTTGTGGAATAAGTATTAATCCATTCTTTTTCAGCCAACTCTGGGGGTGGCCATTTTGTCTTCTGTCGACTGAAAATGACATCACAACTGCTCACAATGACCAATCATGGCTCAGGTTCAGAAAACAGGTCAGCCGTGATTGGTCATTGTGAGCAGTTGTGATGCCATTTTCAGTCGACAGAAGACAAAATGGCCGCCCCCAGAGATAGCTAAAAACGAGTGCATTTTGCTGCTTAACTTATATTCCACAAACGCAAAATTAATCAGAATGCTGCGTTTCAACTAGTGGGCTTGCTGGGAACATATTCTTGAAAAAATTATATTTGGGTTGACTTCCGCTTTAAGTAGTGGAGTAGTTGCCAAAAAGGCAACGTGGGTCCCACTTCCCATGGGCTCACCGCCTGTGGGATGAACCAAAGGGGTCGGGTGCCCCGTGAGCTGGGCGGCGGTAAAAGGCAGGGACTTTGGCCGATCCCCGGCTACAGAAACATGGAATGTCATCTCTCTGGCAGAGAAGGAGCCCGAGCTGGTGTGCGAGGCTGAGAGGTTCTGACTAGATATAGTCGTTCTTTTAGTATTTTCATGACTGTTGATTTGTTTTGTACTTTTTACTGTCATAAGCCTTCATGTACTCACTATGGAAGGGTGTTTCTTGAAATTTAAACATAAAGGAAAAACTTGAGGAGCAACAAAAACACATTTTCTTCCAGAGTTGTTTCTGAGCACCCTCAAGAGGTGGTGAGGCCATACGACTGGACATTCACCACAGATTACAGAGGCACCCTAATAGGAGAGGAAATGCAGATAAAGGTGGGTTCATATCTAACATCTACCGAAACTTAATCAAGCACCATATAATTTAGAAAACCGTTCCTATCAAAAAGTGATATTTAAATGATTGTTGTCCCTTCTCTACCGCAACCTCCCCAAATCAACAAAACAAAACTGACGAAGATCAAAGCGGTAGAATGACTGCCATAAAACAACAAAAACACTCAGTCTGAGTCAGCCAGGTAAATCCAACAACCTGCCTTTTGGATCCAATTCCCACATTTCTTTTTAAGACATTTTATGGATTCTTTGAGGAACAAATTTTAAACATAGTCAATTGCTCTCTCCAGACGGGTGTCTTCCCCGCCGCCTTAAAAATGGCGGCGGTGAAGCCCCTTCTGAAGAAGAGGAACTCTGACCCCAGCGTTTTTAATAATTACAGACCTGTATCCAACTTACCATTTTAAAGTAAGATTTTAGAAAAACTGGTGTTTCTCCACCTAAATCACTTTTTAAACAAATAGTATTTTAGAGAAATATCAATCTGGTTTTAGGATGAACCACAGTACTGAGACTGCTCTTTTAAGTATACCATTAGGTATACTGCAGACGTGAGAAAACTCACAGTCTTGGTGCTACTGGATCTAAGCGCTGCTTTTGATACATTAGATCACCAAATTTTATTAAATAGACTTAAAAACCTAGTGGGCATCTCTGGTACTGTTTTTAACTGGTTTTATTCCGATCTCACATCCATCCATCCATTATCTCCCGCTTATCTGAAGTCGGGTCGCGGAGGCAGCAGCTTCAGCAGGGAAGCCCAGACTTCCCTCTCCCCAACAACATCTTCCAGCTCTTCCGGAAGGATCCCAAGGCGTTCCCAGGCAAGCCGGGAGACATAGTCTCTCCAGCGTGTTCTGGGTCGTCCTCGGGGTCTCCTGCCGGTGGGTCATGCCCGGAACACCTCACCAGGGAGGCGTCCAGGGGGAATCCTTATCAGATGCCCGAGCCACCTCAACTGGCTCCTCTCAACGCGGAGGAGCAGCGGCTCGACTCTAAGTCCCTCCCGGATGGCCAAACTTCTCACCCTATCTCTAAGGGAGAGCCCGGACACCCTGTGAAGGAAACCCATTTCGGCCGCTTGTATCCGAGATCTTGTTCTTTCGGTAATGACCCACAGCTCATGACCATAGGTGAGAGTAGGAACGTAGATCGACCGGTAAATTGAGAGTTTTGCTTTTCGGCTGGGTTCCTTCTTCACCACGACGACCGATACAGGGTCCGCATCACAGCAAACGCTGCACCGATCCGCCTGTCGATCTCCCGTTCCATCTTACCCTCACTCGTGAACAAGACGCCAAGATACTTGAACTCCTCCACTTGGGGCAGAATCCCATCCCCGACCCGGAGAGGGCACACCACCCTTTTCCGACTGAGGACCATGGTCTCAGATTTGGAGGTGCTGATTTTCATTCCGACCGTTTCACACTCGGATGCGAACAGCTCCAGCGAGAGTTGGAGATCGCGGCTTGAAGAAGCCAACAGTACCACATCATCTGCAAAAAGCAGAGATGCAATACTGAGGCCACCAAACCGGACCCCCTCGACACCTCGGCTGCGCCTAGAAATTCTGTCCATAAAAGTTATGAACAGAATCGGTGACAAAGGGCAGCCTTGGCGGAGTCCAACCCTCACTGGAAACGAATCCGACTTACTGCCGGCAATGCGGACCAAACTCTGACATCGGTGGTACAGGGACCGGGCAGCCCTTATCAGGGGGCTCGGTACCCCGTACTCCCGAAGCACCCCCACAGAACTCCCCGAGGGACACGGTCGAACGCCTTCTCCAAGTCCACAAAACACATGTAGACTGGTTGGGCGAACTCCCATGCACCCTCGAGGACCCTGCTGAGGGTGTAGAGCTGGTCCACTGTTCCACGGCCGGGACCACATTGCTCCTCCTGAATCCGAGATTCGACCTTCCGACGGACCCTCCTCTCCAGCACCCCTGAATAGACCTTGCCGGGGAGGCTGAGGAGTGTGATCCCTCTGTAATTGGAGCACACGCTCCGGTCCCCCTTCTTAAAAAGGGGGACCACCACCCCAGTCTGCCAATCCAGGGGCACTGTCCCCAATGTCCAAGCGATGTTGTAGAGACGTGTTAACCATGACAGCCCCTCAACATCCAGAGCCTTTATGAACTCCGGGCGGATCTCATCCACCCCCGGGGCTTTGCCACCGAGGAGTTTTTTGACTACCTCGGTTACTTCAACCCCAGAGATAGGAGAGCCCACCTCAGAGTCTCCAGGCTCTGCTTCTTCAGTGGAAGGCGTGTCAGTGGAATTGAGGAGGTCTTCGAAGTACTCTCCCCACCGACCCACAACGTCCTGAGTTGAGGTCAGCAGCACCCCATCTCCACTATAAACAGTTATAATGGTGCACTGCTTCCCTCTCCTGAGACGTCGGATGGTGGACCAGAATTTCCTCGAAGCCGTCCGGAAGTCATTTTCCATGGCCTCCCCGAACTCCTCCCACACCTGAGTTTTTGCCTCAGCAACCGACAGAGCTGCATTCCGTTTGGCCAGCCGGTACCTGTCAGCTGCCTCCGGGGTCCCACAGGCCAAAAAGGCCCGATAAGACTCCTTCTTCAGCTGGACAGCATCCCTTGCAGCTGGTGTCCACCAGCGGGTTCGGGGATTGCCGCCACGACAGGCACCGACCACCTTGCGGCCACAGCTCTTATTGGCCGCCTCAACAATGGAGGCACGAAACATGGTCCACTCGGACTCGATGTCCCCCGCCTCCCCCGGGACGTGGGAAAAGTTCTGCCGGAGGTGGGAGTTGAAACTCCTTCTGACAGGGAATTCTGCCAGACGTTCCCAGCAAACCCTCACAATACGTTTGGGTCTGCCAGGTCGGACCGGCATCTTCCTCACCATCGGAGCCAACTCACCACCAGATGGTGATCAGTTGACAGTTCCGCCCCTCTCTTCACCCGAGTGCCCAAAACATGCGGCCGCAAGTCCGATGATAGGACTACAAAGTCGATCATCGAACTGCGGCCTAGGGTATCCTGGTGCCAAGTGCACATATGGACACCCTTATGTTTGAACATGGTGTTCGTTATGGACAATCCGTGATAGGCACAGAAGTCCAGTAACCGAACACCGCTCGGGTTCAGATCGGGGGGGCTGTTCCTCCCAATCACACCTCTCCGGGTCTCACTGTCATTGCCCACGTGAGCATTGAAGGCCCCCAGCAGAACGATGGAGTCCCCAGGTGGAGTGCCCTCCAGCACACCCTCCAAGGACTCCAAAAAGGGTGGGTATTCTGCACTGCTGTTTGGTGCATAAGCACAAACAACAGTCAGGACCGGTCCCCCCACCCTCAGGCGGAGGGAGGCTACCCTCTCGTCGACCGGGGTAAACCCCAATGTACAGGCGCCAAGCCGGGGAGCAATAAGTATGCCCACACCTGCTCGGCGCCTCTCACCCTGGGCAAGTCCAGAGTGGAAGAGTGTCCAACCCCTCTCGAGAGGACTGGTACCAGAACCCAAGCTGTGTGTGGAGGTGAGCCCGACTATATCTAGTCAGAACCTCTCAGCCTCACACACCAGCTCGGGCTCCTTCCCTGCCAGAGAGGTGGCATTCCATGTCCCAAGAGCTAGTTTTTGTTGCCGGGGATCGGAGGTCCCTGTCTTTTGCCGCCGCCCAGCTCACACGGCACCTGACCCCTTTGGCCCCTCCCACCAGTGGTGAGCCCATGGGAAGGGGGACCCACGTGTCCTTTTTGGGCTGAGCCCGGTCGGGCCCCATGGGTGCAAGCCCGGCCACCAGGCGCTTGCCATCGAGCCCCACCTCCAGGCCTGGCTCCAGAAGGGGACCCCGGTGACTCGCGTCCGGGCGAGGGAAAACGTGGTCCATAAATTTTTGTCTTCATAAGGGGTCATTTTGAGCCATGCTTAGTCTGGTCCCTCACCTAGGACCTGTTTGCCATGGGTGACCCTACCAGGGGCAAAAAGCCCCAGACAACTTAGCTCCTAGGATCATTGGGGCGCGCAAACCCCTCCACCACGATAAGGTGACAGCTCATGGGGGGCCTATCTCACAGACCGATCTTTTTTTGTAAGTATGGATACTTGTTCCTCGAGAACCCATGAAATTAAATGTGGGGTTCCCCAAGGTTCAATTTTAGGCCCAATACTTTTTAATCTTTATATGCTTCTCCTTGGGGGTGTTATCAGTAGACACGGCGTCAGCTTCCACAGCTATGCTGATGACACACAGCTGTATATTGCCGTGTCTCCTGATGAAACAGGACCCATTGATACCCTTTTAAGTTGCATTTTAGATATTACTTCATGGATGGCAGAGAATTTCTTACAGCTCAATCAGGACAAAACTGAGGTTTTCTGAAGGTCAGAGAGAGAAACTTTTACCAAAACTACAAGATTTTAAACCCTCAGAATGTGTAAAGAATCTCGGCGTAATCTTTGACTCTGAGCTCAGTTTTATTCCTCATATTAAAAATGTAACCAAGATAGGTTTTTATCACCTTAAGAACATCGCCAGAGTCCGCCCGTTTCTCTCTCAGGCTAACACGGAAGTGCTGATGCATGCTTTTATTTCCTGTCGTTTAGATTATTGCTCTCTGTTCTCCCCAAAAAGAGTATCTTTTCTTTACAACTACTCCAGAATTCAGCAGCTCGGGTGCTGACGAGAAGCAGAGGGCGGGAGCACATTATACCAGTTTTAAAATCGCTGCATTGGCTACCCGTGTGTTTCAGGATCGATTTTAAGGTACTTTTATTAGTTTATAAATGTCTTAATGGTCTTGGGCCATCTTATTTATCCGATTTGCTTTTATCATACCAGCCCTCGCGGATCCTGAGGTCCTCTGGTGCCGGCCTTTTAATTATTCCAAGGGTGAGGACCAAAACGCATGGCGAGGGAGCATTCAGCCATTTTGGTCCTCAACTTTGGAATAGCCTGCCAGAGGATGTCAGGTCCGCAGAGACTGTTGATGTCTTTAAGAGGAAGCTCAAGACACACCTTTTTAGTTTGGCTTTTACCTAATTTTAAGTAATTTATCTTTTCTTTTGACTCAGGATTCTTCTTCTCTTAGTTTACTGATTTTAGTTCTTCTGTTGTTGTTAGCTTTTAGCACCAGTGTTTCCTCATGGGGGGCCCTCCCCGTTGGGGGGGGGGCTGCCCGTGGACTGTCATTCCCCTCAGCGTGAACTTGGGTACCCTTTCCCATATGGTTCCTCTGTGCCTTGTCATGTCTTTTTTAACAAAGCTTATGCGGTTGTGTGGCTTGTGTGTATATGTGGGGTGTGTGTGTGTGTGTGAGTGAGTGTGTGTGCGTGGGTGTGTGTGTGTGTGTGTGTGTAGGCGCAAGTGCTGATGTACTGGCGGATATATATTCTTGGGTTTGTTGGGAGGGAGGGCGGGAGCGGGTCTTCCTTTTTATGTTGTTTATGTTGTGTTTTGGACATTTTTACTGGACAGCACTTTGAGTTGCATTCTTTTTGTATGAAAAGTGCTATATAAATAAATTTGATTTGATTTAATTTGAATATGCCGCAAGCCCTTAATCTTTGAAAACCAAAGGAATGCCAATGGGCCGCATGCTCAGGCGAAGCTCCTCACAGTTGGAGCATCATAAAGAAATGGTGAAAGTCTAATAGTGCTGATATTATCGGCAAGAAAAAAAAATACCACGGCTACAGTGATGTAATCGGGCAAACCGTTTGGCTCAATGCAGAAATAATACACAGTAAAGTGGAAATTACAAATACAGGGGAAATATAATGGAGCTGTTGTGGCATGCTGCCAATTGAAAGGCACACACAACAACCACATATTATAATTGAGGCGGTGGGGTTTGGCTGGAGTCATAAAACATGCATCACTTTTTGATAGGAGTCTCTGGCAATTATTTTGAATGGCTATGTTTACATGGACACATTTATTCGGATTAAAAGCCTGATATAAATAAAATAATAATGCTTCATGCTTCACACACCTCATTCGGAATATTCTGATCCGGTCAAGATTTTATTTCGAATGAGACAAGTAGGTTATGTCGATTGGTAATACGACCGGCGCGCATGAAAACACTTATTTCGCATTTCGCAACAAACCGTCTTTACTGCGCATGTTTGTGATGTCATTATAGACGTTTCTGTTATACCCGGAAGCTAGTAGAAGCAGAGCGAGTGTGATATTGTTTGTTGTTTAATTCAATAAAGTTTGGAGAGAAAAAAAACAGCAAGAGCGAGCAAAAGATGTGGCGGGCACAAGACTGAACTGGTACATTTGTAGCTCCATTAGGAAGTCTGCGCAAATGGGGAAAAATATGCAAAATAATGCTAATGTTTAAAGTCGAAATGGACGGAGCGATGTTTTGTTTTCACAGAAGTCACTACGGCTTCTTCTACTACTATTTCTGGTATATTTGGTCAATCTGGTGAATGTCGAAATCATTTATTCACTCGAAAGTGTACACGCATGAACACGCAAATCCTAATCGGACTGTGTCCATGAAAACAGTGCGTTCGATCAGAATTTTAATCCGAGCTCTGATCGGATTAAAGAAATTTTGTCCATGTAAATGTAGCCACTCTTAAGATTTGCTACTATGCTACTACAACCTGTGTCTTGTTTCTCTCATTGATTTCAAGGTGACTGAGACAAAAGAAAGAATTAACTTGGAGAAGCTCAGGGCCCGTGAACAGATTGTGTTCTTTGATGAAGTCCTACTGTTTGAAGATGAGCTGCATGACCACGGGGTCTCAATGATAAGTGTTAAAATTGTGAGTCTTGTCTTGATACTTCTCCCCATGACTAGGGATGTAACGATATCCAAACGTCACGATACAATATTATCACAATATGAACCTCACGATATAGTAATCACCACAATATTATGGAGAGGTTGGCGACATAAAGGAGCTTACGATACTGTAAAAAAACTCATGAAATTGGGGGGGGAAGCACAATATTGTGTTTTGTACATAATAACAGTAGTGAAAAAGAAATAGTCTTGGCCAGTCATTTTATTGTCATGTGTTCCTATTGGCTTAGCGGTGCAAAGTATCATAGTCTATGTAATTCACAATGCTTTATTCGAGTGAGGCGTGCGAAAAGTAATGTTTTGCTGATGGAGGTGTGCTACTTTCAATATCATAACATGATGACAACGATACCGTGGCAATTTTAATATTGTGATATTGCCGTTATCGTTACATCCCTACCCATGACCAGAGCAAACCTGTTCATAGTTTTTTTTAGTGCCCTTAAAGTAACAGCACCAACACTTCATACGTAGTCTTGTCTCTATTATTATGACCTTCCATCCATCCATTATCTGCTGCTTTTCCGGAGTCGGTCGCAGAGGCAGCAGCTTCAGCAGGGAGTACAGACTTCCCTCTCGCCAGCCATGTCTTCCAGCTCTTTCAGAAGGGTTCCCAGGCCAGCCGGGAGACATTGTCTCTCCAACGTATCCTGGGTCATCCTCGGGGCATCCTGCTGGCGGGCTGTGCCCGGAACACCTCACCAGAGAGGCGTCCAGGAGGCATCCTAATCAGATGCCCTAGCCACCTCATTTGGCTCAACTCAATGTGGAGAAGCAGTGGCTTGACTCTGAGTCCCTCCCGGATGACCGAGCTTCTCATTCTATCGCTAAGGTAGAGACAGACACCCTGCGGAGGAAGCTCATTTCAGCCGATTGTGTCTGGGATCTTGTTCTTTCGGTCACAACCCACACAGCTTGTGACAATAGGTGAGGGTAGGAACGTAGTTCGACCGGTCTTCTTCACCACGACAGACCGATACAGGATCCACATCACAGCAGACAAAGCACCGATTCACCTGTCGATCTCACGCTCCATCCTACTGTCACTCGTGAACATGGTACTGTAGGGTGGTCGTCTCTCCAGAGGTTGTGGGTTCGATCCCCGGCCAATGGGACCTTATCAAACTATCCTTGAGCAAGATACTGAACCCCCAGTTGTAGGCGCGAAATATAGTCCACTCTGACTCAGTGTCCTCTGCTTACCCCGGGACATGGGCAAGGTTCTGGCAGGGGATTTGGCAGACGTTCCCAGCAAAACCTCACAATACGTATGGGTGTTCCGGTTCGCACAGACATTCCCCCATCATCGGAGCCAACACACCACCAGGTGGTGATCTTTGACAGCCCCGCCCCTCTCTTCACCTGAGTGTCCAAAACATGCAGCGGCAAAACCGATGATACGACTTCATAGTCGGTCATCGAACTGCGGCCTAGGGTGACCTGATGCCAGATGCAAATATAGACATTCTTATGTGTGAAAATGGTGTTTGTTATGGACAATCCATGAATAGCACAGAAGTCCAGTTAACAACATCACTCTGGTTCAGATCATGAGGGGACGCATTCCTCCCAATCGCGCTCTTCCAGGTCTCACTGTCATTGCCCACGTGAGCATTGAAGTCCCCCAGCAGAAGGATGGAGTCCCCAGGGGGAGCTTCTGCTCTCCAGCATACTCTCCAAGGACTCCAAAACAGTTGGGTACTCTAAACTGCTGTTTGGTGCATAGACACAAACAACAGTCAGGACCGGTCCCCGCACCCTAAGCAGAGGGAGGCTATGCTCTCATCCACCGGGGTGAACCCAAATGTACAGGCACCAAGCCAGGGGGGGCAATAAGTATGCCCAAACCTGCTCGGCACCTCTGGCATCTTGGGCAACTCCAGAGTGAAAGAGTGTCCAACCCCTCTTGAGAGGACAGGTGCCAGAGCCCAAGCTGTGCGTGGAGGAGAGCCTGACTATATTTTGTCGTAACTTCTCTGCCTCGCACACCAGCTTGACCTCCTTCCTTGCCAGAGAGGTGACATTCCATCTCCGAGGAGCTAGCCAAGGCCCCTGCCTTTTGCTGCCGCCCAGCTCACAGGGCACCCGACTCCTTTGGCCCCTCCCACAGGTGCTGAGCCCATGGGAAGTGGGAGCCACATTGCCTTTTCGGGCTGGGCCTCATGGGTGCAGGCCCAAACCCCGGGCGCTCGCCAGCAAGCCCTGCCTCCAGGCCTGGCTCCACAGGGGGAGCGCCAGTGACCTGCATCCGGGCAGGGGAAATTGTGGACCAAAGTTTTTAATCATCATAACGGGTTTCTGAGCCATGCTTTGTCTGGTCCCTCACCTAGGTCCTGTTTGCCATGGGTGAACTTGTTAGGGGCATCAAGCCCCAGACAACTTAGCTCTTATGATCATTGGGACACGCAAATGGTACACGGTAAGGTAAGGTGTCGGCTCATGGATTACTGTGACCCGATCTTTTTCCAAATTCATAGGATTATGTACTTATAACAAAACTAAAATCATAGCGTATCTATCCATAGTGTATTTATTATGCATCCATTTGTTGGCTTCCGCTTACCCGGGTCTGAGTTTACCTGGAAGCAGTCTAGATCTCAGTGCAGACCTAGGACATACTATAGGGACAGTGTCTCACAGCTAAACAGACAATGCCTTGGCGTCTACTTAAGTATCCCTAGTTGAACTATAGTTGGTGGTCAGAGATACTTATAGAATCATGTGCAGTCACACACAATCCTTGTGAGTGTGTGTGTTGTTCAGCACATGATGGCTGAAATGGTAGATATCTGGTCCCCTGCACAATCAGTTTTCAGCGTTCTTGAACTGTTTGCACACAGTTTTTAATAGCAGTTTTTGTCTTTGCACATTTTCTTAAATTGACACTATTGTGAGTCCCTTTGTCTGTGACGTTACTGTATGTGATGCCATGCCATGCAGAGGGTGATGCCCACCAGTTTCTTCACATTACTGCGTTTTTTCCTGCGAGTGGATGGTGTGCTGATAAGAATAAATGACACACGACTATATTATGAGGTAAGTTTACAGGGCATAAGGTTGAAGAAATTAAAGCAGCATGCACCACATGTTTTGATTTCTATTTTCTTACATAAAATTTGGAGCAATAAGTAGTGACACAATGGGAAATTACGTGTTCCATTTAAGGTTAGGCAAACTTCCGTGATTCCAATCATAACATAATGTCTAAAAACTGTGTTGGAAAAGACTGTCTTTACTTGCATTTGGTAATCATAAACATACTCCATTCCATTCCGTTTAACCACATAGACAGTTTGAGATTTCTTCTGCTTCCAGGCTGGACAGAAGTACATGTTAAGAGAGTTCTGCACAAGGGAAAGCAACATAGCAGAATTGAAGGTAAGCTTTGTACAAAAACCTAAAGGTTGTTCCATATCAGATCTGGCAAATTATGGCCTGCGGGCTACATCCAGCCCCTCTACAGTCTATGACCTTCTCCTGCCATGTTCTTGAATCCAAAGAAAATGCAAACTATATGATTCTTTTATTTTAAAAATGGTGGTTTTATTTTGATTTTGATCAACATTTTTGCTGTATTTAGTGACTTTTCGACCCCTCCAGCGTTCTACGTTGGGCCATCACAAACCAAATTGTGGTGGCCCTGCAAGAACCAGCACTGGCCATTAGTACACTTTAGGTGGTCTGACACAGTCACTTGGTGGCCATTGGGCCACCGTTCATGTCGAACCCTGCCCTCTAGTGACAGTGGGTACGGAATGTATTCAGACCCCTTGGTTTTTTTCACTTTCTGTGTCATTGTAGCCATTTGCCAAAATCAAAAATGTTCATTTTATTTTTCATTAATGTACTGAAATATGATATGGTCATCAGTATTCAGACCCTTTGCAATGACCTTCATATTTAACTCACGTGCTGTCCATTTCTTCTGATCTTCCTTGAGGTGGGTCTGCTCCTTTATTGGAGTCCAGCTGTGTTTAATTACACTGATTGGACTTTATAACAGCTCACAGTGCATGTCAGAGCAAATGAGAATCATGAGGTCAAAGGAACTGCCCACAAAGATAGGAGACAGAATTGTGGCAAGGCACAGATCTGATCAAGGTTACAGAAGAATTTCTGCAGCACTCAAGGTTCCTCAGAGCACAGTGACCTCCAAAATCCTCAAATGGAAGAAGTTTGGGAAGACCACAACTCTTCCACGACCTGGCCGTCCGGCCAAACAGAGCAATCGTGGGAGAAGAGCCTTCCTGAGAAAGGTAAAGTAGAACCCAAAGATCACTACTGTGGCTGAGCTCCAGTGATGTAGTAGGGAGACGGGAGAAAGTTCCGCAAAGTCCACTATCACTGCAGCCCCCCACCAGTCTGGGCTTTATGGCAGAGTGGCCCGACAGAAGCCTCCCAGTGCAAGACACATGAAAGCCCACATAGAGTTTGCCAAAAAACACATGAAGGATTCCTGGACAATGAGAAATAAGATTCTCTGGTCTGATGAGACCAAGATGGAACTTTTTGGTGTTAATTCTAAGCGGTATGTGTGGAGAAAACCAGGCACTGCTCATCCACTGCCCAATACAATCCTTTCATTGAAATGTGGTGGTGGGAGCATCATGTTGTGGGGGTGTTTTTCAGCTGCAGGGACAGAACGACTGGTTGCAATTGAAGGAAAGATGAATTCGGCCAAGCACAGAAATATCTTGGAGGAAAACCTCTTCCGGAGTGCTCAGGACCTCAGACTCGGCCGAAGGTTCACCTTTCAACAGGGCAATGATGTGAAGCACACAGGTAAAATAACAAAGCAGTGACTTCAGAACAATTCTGTGACCGATCTTGACTGGCCCAGACAGAGCCCTGACCTAAACCCGATTGAGCATCTCTGGAAAGACTTGAAAATGGCTGTCCACCAACGTTCACCATCCAAAATGACAGAACTGGAGAAGATCTGCAAGGAAGAATGGCAGAGGATCCCCAAATCCAGGTGTGAAAAATTTGTTGCGTCATTCCCAAGAAGACTCTTGGCGGCATTTGCTCAAAAGGCTGCTTCTACTCAATACTGAGTACAGGGTCTGAATACTTATGACCATATGATATTTCAGTTTTTCTTTTTTAATAACTATGCAAACATTTCTACATATCTGTTTTTTTCTCTCAAGGTGGGGTGCTGAATGTACATCAATGAGAAATAAAATGAACTTTTGGATTTTGGGAGATGGCTGTAATGACAAAGTGAAAAATTTCAAGGAGTCTGAATACTTTCCGTACCCACTGTAAATGTGCATAGCCATCCAAAAGTAGAACATTATCTCGAGTAATAAGTTACAGTTAATAAGCTCAGAATACATTGAGCTTGCTTATTTTGCTGCATGATTTTTTTAAAATTCTTTCATGTGATAATAAAAATGTCATTACTTGATGATTGCTATATTCAACAACCATATTGCATATCGCATGCTTTTCCAATGTCGTGCAGCCCTAATTGTTACGGATGCTATCTTTATGAATTTAACCTTTTTTTAAACATGCAGTCTTAAAATATTTAGCATTTTAATCATTGATCGATTCCCGCTCAGTGACAGTGTCTATGTGTGCCCTGCGACTGGCTGGCGACCAGTTCGGGGTGTAGTCTGCCTTCGCCCATTGACGGCTGGGATAGGCTCCAGCAACTCCCCGCGACCCTATATAGGATAAGCGGTTTGGAAGGTGACATGACATGACTCTCAACTGTCAATAAAACACTCGATATTCATGTCACTCACCACATGAATGAAGCGGGTGGTTTCCTCCTCTCTCCAAAAGTGTTCTTTTGTGCTGCATCTCTGAGCTTGTTTACCTCTGCTAGTCTATTTGCGGTGTTGCATTCCAAACACATGCGCAGCGTGTCTCGATCATGTGTCTTTGCCGTTTTCGCCTATTTCTCCCTCCTCCATCCATTTCTCAGCAGTAATGCTACATAGAGCATCTTGTGCTCTTTATTTTAATGTATTTTCGTTTTTTTTATGCCAAGCACTTTTTTTTCGACTTGAACAGTAAAATCCAACATAGGCGGAAATTCAGGTTACATCGCCAGTGTAGGAACGGAACTCGTTCGTAAAGTGAGGAGTCCCTGTACTGAAAGATGGAAAACGTAATTATGGAAGAATTGCCACCCTTCACCACCACCTGAAGACAGACTGTGGAGTGTTGAAGGATCTACAGTAAATCTATATGAATGATCTTATATTAGACAACAGGTTAACCAACAACCAATATGGCAATTAGAGGTGGGCGATATATATCGTGATCGATATCATCGTCAATCATGCTTTCACGATGCGTAATTTGACATTGAGTATTAATACTGCCTCGAAAAGCGAGTCAGCCGACGGCCGCAAACTATGAGGAAATGCTGAAAATCAGGGTGCATTGAGGGCAGAGGAGGAGGAAGTGATAATCATTTGCCCAATCAGCGGGCAGGAACCGGTCACGTGACTCTGTTAGCAGCCCGGCTAACGTGTTTCATATATGTAGCAGTGTCCAGCGGGTGTATTCATAGCGAGACGCGAGTCCGCGTCGTCCGTAGTCTGTAAATGGATTGGGCAGAGCTGGGCACTTGACCATTTTTTGCCGGTCCGGCCGCGACCCTCCACCCTTGACCTGGGTACCCTTCCGGGCCGCGACTGCCCGGCCATATTCATAAACATTTCGCCCTCCGACCAAAAAAAAAAAAAAAAAAAGTAGCATTGATTGACGTCGCCGCGGGAGAAATGCTCGAGCGGCAGAGGCTTTGTAAAGATCATTAGCTGGCTAATTTACAATTTGAACCCGCTGTGGACACGCTTGAAATGTGCCAGTAGTACTTAGCCAACTGCACGTGCTTACTTGCATTGGATTTGTCGTATTGTTTAATTATTTGGCTTCAACTGACGACTAGAAGTCGTAGCCAAGTTACTTATTTATTTTCCACACTTCCCCTCCTTCTCGGCCTTCAAAATAAAAGCATACCAGCAAACTAGTATACACAGCTGGTTTGCTATGGCGTATTTTCGGAAATAGGGAAGACGCCAGAGAAGTGCATGAACTCCACCTTGATGTGACTGCATCATCCTTGAGTCAGTGCTGCACGCAACTTGAATATACTCCAAAAATGTATATATATAATAATAATATATATACTCGTGGACACAAGTTATTTTGAAACAAGTCGGGGGGCGTCGCTTCAAAAAGACAGCGACCACAATGGATATCGTGCCTGCTACAACCATAAAGGGACCGAGATGACTAGACGATGCATTTAATTTTATTGCGAAGGAGGCGGCTAAGCGGGAACGTGGGTGAGTAAATTCTTTCCACACACAAAGTTGCTAAACTAGTTGCTTTGCAGCAGCAACGAGCTGCGTGGGGCATACGTGTGGGGAAACTGGATGTCATCGCAACATGTGAGACAGCAACGTGCGCTCAAGCGTGTTTGTATTTCCTCATTATCACATCATGTAACCCGCGCCTCCCACCTGCAACTGGGGCATACCATTACAAGAGGGGGCCGGGTGTGCTGGGGGGCAATACCAAAATCCCTATAACATCAGTTGTCGCTCGCGCCGACGCGGGAGTAGAAAGAAGCCTAAAAAGAAGCCTTTCACTGAGTAGGCTGAGATGAAATTTTGCCGCCTCGCGAGCACGTCACACGCATGAATGGGCCGGACTAAAATCGACTTCCAGCCATTTTTAAAAAATTTGTCAGCCACCCCACCACCCAAAACATGGGCATCCGGATGGGGGACCGGTCCGGCCCAGGTACGGACTGCCCAGCTCTGGGTTTGGGGTTTACAAGACTGACGTCGGTGGGGATGACCTTGTTAGATGTGCCAAAATGGTCACCGTGAAGAGCAATTCTGTTGCACCACGAGCCATACGGATTATGAGGAAAACTTGGCGACCGCGCAAGCACGCTAAACAAAAGCTTAAACACACACACTCAGAAAACAGTCGCCGAGTTGAACCAATAAATATAAATGCACGCAAACACAAACACACACACACGCACACCCCCCCCCCACACACACACACAGTACTTTACAAACGTAACATCCTGGATGATCAGTTAACATTCAGTTTACACGCTTTTAGTCCGCATCATTCATAACTAGGCTGTATTCCCGAGGCATGTTGCACAAATTACGGCGTCTTATTAGTGTGACGCCAGGATACACCCAAAAATGAATAAAGTCTAAAGTCACAGTGATGAATGCACTTTTCGGTAAATTCCAGTTTTGTTATTCAACTTGATTCTGAATATGGTGGCCAATGTGTGAGAATGGGCGTTGTCATGACGACGTCTTTTATTCTCTCGCTGGGTGACACTTCGTCACACGTCACATATTAAATAATTGTTTTCTCATTCTGATTGCTGTTGGCAGTGGTACACTAGTACTTACTGCAGCTCAAAATGTCATTATATATGTCATATCATTATGGAATAATCAGAGACGTTTAAATGACATAAATGTTCCCAAAAATCAATCTAAGTTAGTCTATACATAATTTATTTGTTCTTTATTGTTAAATATCGTCATAGAATATCATTATGTTTCGCAGAAGCTGTATTTAGCAATTTAAGAGTTCCACAATTAGTCTGTGAAGCAAGTGCAGATTCAATTTTTTTTTTGTCGAATATCATCGAGTTTTTTGAAAAAATATCGGGATGCTTTTTTTTTTTTTGCCCATATTGCCCACCCCTAATGGCAATACACATTTATGGACATCGCATAATCAGTTAAAAGTGTTATGCTGCATTCACACCATATCCGTTGGGAGCGTTTCTGGCGGGGCGTTTCAAATTGAAGTCAATGTAGTTCGCGGTTGTGGTTGCGTGCGGGGTGGCGCGGATGATGCGTTTGGAGCGGTGGGACACACCGAAAATACGTCAATTCGCCGTGGTCAAAAAAAGGAACTTTCTTTGCGGTTTGCCTTGTGGCAGCCAATCTGCTTCGGAGAGTACTACGTCACACAGCGTCCTGTACACTCGGCGAGTCTTGTGCGCAGAGCGCTAAATAGAGGAAAATATTATCATTGCGGTTTGTGGACATCCCGAGCTATATGACCCGGCCACTTACCATTACCGGGACAAGAAAAAAAAAGACCAGGCTTGAAGAACCATGAGTAAGGAGCTTGATATGTTTTGACTTTCTTTCTTTAGACGGCAATACTGTTTGCTTTAGATTTAGCACTGTGTCGGCCACCTGATTGCGATGTTGAAACCTTTTTTTTTTTATTTTGCCAGTCGTCGTCTACTACCAGGCAAAGCCCCTCCCGTCTCTGATGTGCGAGAATGAGCGGCTGCGGCATTCAGTTTTCAAATTTCCCGTGGACCGCCAGCGAATAAAGTGAAGCAGAACGCTCATTTGTATTTGGTGTGAACGTAGCATTAGAGTCAGCGTGCCCTGATCTGAGCATGGGATCAGCTGGAGAAGATCAGCCCCATAGGCAGGGCCAGCCAGGGAGGAGACCAGCCCACATTATGTTTAGATTTTGAAGACCGTATAAATGTGAGGGCTGCATATTAGACCTTTTCTGCCGTCGCCCGTCTCGGATGAGAGCATTCGCGAGGATGGAAAAGCTGCCCAGATCTGATCATAGTATGATTCCTGAACTTCAGAGATGGAAAAGAAAACAGATGAGTAAATTCAATCACTTGTGTGAGTCTTTATTTATATAGCATACCTTCTTGAAAGATGAAACCGAACACTCATTGAGTAAGTAGTTGTTTTTGTAAATTGCTAATTGGGCTTATGCCCTCAAGACCTGCAAAACATTCCAACAGTGTATTTCCTCAAAAAGTGGTAAACGGTCACACTTAATAAGATAAGATAAGATAAGAATGCCTTTATTGATCCCACAGTGGGGAAATTTTCATTGTTACAGCAGCAAAGATATAGGTCACACAGGGACGGCGGCATAATGTGGCCATTAATGTATTACATTGACGGCAAACATTTAGGATCAAACCTATGTAAATATACGCAGTAACATGTGTACATACACACCAACCTACATCTACATAAAAAGTATGAGGAACACTCATTTCGGCCTGTACATAGTACAGAGGAAAAAATACTCAGTGACAGTGCTGTAGTGAAATTTAAGGGACAGCATTGGATAAAAATGAAACTAGACTAACAGTAGTGGGGAATGTTGAGTATTGCACGGTATTACAGTAGTGGGGAATATTGGGTATTGCACGATATGAGCTCAGGCGCAGGACTGCACAATTGCACTAATATCCGCCAGTTTGTGGAGACTACACAATGTTCTTGTTAATAAAACACTTCCTTTCACCCCGTCCCCCACACACCTCCAAATTACATAACAGCTTTCTTGTCATTTCAACGCACTGTTTCCATTGCATTTTTTGCGCATTGCACATTAACCACTGTTCCCTTAATTTGTCTTTTTGAACAGTATTTTTCCAAAATTAACTCAAAATAATATCATTGACATTCAATAAGGCTATCAATGAACCTTTCCAATCAAGAACATGTTTTCTAAAAATCTTTAAAACGATGGTCACACAGGATTTTTTTCTGTCTTTCAGAGTGTTCCTACTTCACTGTACACTGATCCAAATGAGATTGCTCAACATTTGACCTTCAAGCTAAGACTGTGTGAGAAGTTGGAACTTCCTGAGCGGGAGCATGAAGCTGTCAATGAAGACCTTAAATGACCAGTGTACTCCATTTATTTTGTTGAATAAATGAACTATAAATAAAATAGAATGGTTAACTGACTTAATCAAATGGCTAAAAAAAAAAAAGGTTAATTTAGCATGACATGGCACCTTTCCATTAAAATAAATTCATCCAATGTCTTCCATTTGTGTGGGGTTGGGTCGCGGGGCAAGCAGCTTTATAACAGGTAAGCCCAGACTGCCCTCTCTCCAGCTAATTTGTCCAGCTCTTTTGGGAGGCCACCTTTTTTCCCAGGCCACCTCGGAAACAAAGTCATGTCCCGGGTCGTTCCAAGGTCCTCCTCCTGCCTAGACAATCTGTCCATAAACAGAAGCGGTGACAAATAGCAGCCTTGGCTGAATCCAACGCTCTCTGGAAACAAAACCACTGCTGGCAATTTGGACCAAACTCTGACTGCGGCAGAGATAGGAAATCCGGGTTCAGAAAGGAAAAACCCTGCCAGTTTAGCTTTAGACACAGGTGCACAGACTCTAACCGTCTGAGGCAGTTTTGACTCTTGTGAAAGTCCGACATCACTGTAGGACGCGTGTGATTAAAGGAAGAAGTTAAGGCCTGGGGCCATGACCGTTTGGGCTCTGGCCAGGGGGAATTGTCATACCCATAACTTGGACTTTCCTCCTCAATACACTTTTTTTTTCTTTAAACATTTTTTTAAACAACTTGATACTATGTCTATGGATGCTCAAATTGGTTAACTTATATTATCAAGTTCAATAGTTACACATCAGGTATCTTCCTCAAAGGGGGGTTCAGTACAGTTCAATCAGCGGTAGAGTTCAAGGTTCCTCTGTTTTGCAGCGCCATCACCGTCAATTCATCTGAGAGGATGTGCATGCCCGTGCAGTTGTCTTCCTTGGTCCAACATCATTTGCAGAGCTGGGCATTCCGCCTGTGTGACGGACCAGTCCGCCTATCCACCTATGATGGACACCCGTTTTTTAGGTGATAAACAATAGACCTGAAACTTAAAAAAAGAAATAGACGGACTGAGCATAGTTGGAAGCCCATTTTTTTCCATGTCTATGTAATTGACTATTTTTGCGCAAAATAGTAGGCATGTACAAGTTCACTTCCATTTGTCATTGTGAATGGACATTGAATTTGGTATGTCCGCTGATAGTGTAGTGGTACACACGCCTGAGTTGTGTGCGGGCAGCGTGGGATCGATTCCCGCTCAGTGACAGTGTCTATGCGTGCCCTGCGACTGGCTGGCGACCAGTTCGGGGTGTAGTCTGCCTTCGCCCATTGACGGCTGGGATAGGCTCCAGCAACTCCCCGCGACCCTGTATAGGATAAGCGGTTTGGAAGATGACATGACATTGAATTTGGTACCTGAGAAGCGATGAGCTGCATTTAAGCAACACACAATTTGACCAAAAGACATGGCAAATCAAACAGAAAATGTTAGGTGTCTGTATACTAGAACTCAGCTGTTGTCTCAAACCTTAAAGATGTAATGTACAACACATTACATTTGTTTGTATGTCAGCTGTGCATCGTTTACAGTCTGGCAGCTGTTTTTATGTAGTAAGTACACTTGGGCCATTTCCACAATTGAATCTGTTGATTATTTCATTAATTAAACAATCAGATTCAATATCAATCCCTGTACACAAAAACAGGACATTACTTCACATTTACAGTGCAGAAAATGCTCAAACATAAATTATGATTGAAATACTCTAATGGGCAAAAATGTTGATTTTGCAAATGTTTCATTTTGATTCAAGACAGATAAGAAGTCTACTTTCATAGGGTGATGGGTGCGAAATACGCATGGAAGTTGGCTGCTTGAAATCAGATGACACTTTATGCAGTGGATACTCCTTAGGTGGTAACAAATGGAAGAAGCTGGCACAGCGGAGAACAGAAGTTGTGTGGCAAGATGAGGTAGAGGTGTGCGGACAACGTCACAGTCCACTTTCAGACACAAAATCAAAGATTTTGAAAGTTGTGTGGTGCTGAAGGAAAGGAGACGCAGGTCTATCAAAGGCTTTACTGAACATCACTGAGGCATAAACAGGAAGAAAAAAATAACTAAACGGAAGTTGCAACCCTCGTAACAACTCGTCCCCCAACACATCCCTCAACCATTAGTTCCGTGGGGGAATTATGCCAGCAAACATCACAAGTTAACATTTATGTCATTTTGAAATTTTGGAGGACTTACTGTCGAAAACTACATGGAGCTATTGTATAGGCCTTCATTTAACTTTTTACGACATGATGACGACCCTGTGTGCTCCCTGGAATTTTTGTTAGAATTTCATAACAAAGATGTGTACAGTATTGTTAAAAATTTATAGTAATAATAATTTTTAAAAAGTAAACAATGAAATCTGAAAAATTGTTCAGTAAAACTATGCTTGAAGACATTTCAACAAAGTTAAAGAGTTACCTTTTTTTAATGACAATATTTTCTTTTTTACTGAAAAGTAATATCGGCCTCCGTGATTCGTGTTGAAGCTTCTAATGTCGTTCAATCCCCTCTGGCACCACCAAGTGGACATTATGTATATCGGCATGCAAGGAAGATGTTTTTTTTGTGCTAAGTTTTTGTTAAGGATTACAGTCATTATGGCATGAAAGAGTGGAGGAAAATGCAGTAATTGAGTCCGTATATATTTTGGGATCAGTCTTTTTTTTTTGAGAGAGAGAGACAATCGCCTCCCCACCTTTGAGAAAAAAAAAACAAAAAAAACTTTCAAATGGAACAGATGAAGCAGGTCAACCAAAGCATCCACAGGACTGCTGTTTCCTGACATACAATCATGCAGGGCATTTTACTATAAATTGAGCGTCCGTCAACAGCGAGGGTACCTGCCGTCGTCCGTCATTTTTCCCAAAGGGAAAAAAAATAGTACCCGTATTAAGGCCGGTCCGCCTCTACATTTAAGCGGCCGTCCGTCGGCGAGTACGACTAAACTTTCACTTACAAATACAAACAAATAATTCTAAATGAATCAAACCAATGTTCAAGCAAAACAGAATAAAGTACTGCCCAAAACATGTCATATTAACAAAAACATAGTGACATGAGAAATGATAACATCAAGATGCTTTTTGGACCTAATGTTGCTTGATGACCACCAGGTTCTTCAGCATGTCAAAAGAATTTCCGTCAGGCTCCACTGAAACAATACCCTGCTTCATACTGTGGACTTGAAGAAAGCCATTGCTATCCAGACCCACCACCTCAGCTTCATCTCCATCCTCGCTCCAAAGACGCACCAGACTTCCGCTGCAACAAAAACAAAAAAAAGACAGGTGTGTTCCTGTCTAAGGTAAACTTTTATAGAATAATATCCATCCCACCTATTCCAAGTGTACTGTATGTATAGGTATATACAGTGTATGCATATATGTATGTAGGGCGGCACGGTGGTCGACTGGTTAGGTTAGCACATCCGCCTCACAGTTCAGATGTCATGGGTTCGATCCCAGCTAGCCTCCCTGTGTGGAGTTTGCATGTTCTCCCCGTGCCTGCATGGGTTTTCTCCGGGCCCGAGGACAGCTGGGATAGGCTCCAGCGTCCCCGCGACCCTTGTGAGGATAAGCGGAATAGATAATAGGTGGATGGATGGCAAGATGAGTCCAAACGTAGTAATTTGCCTGCTATTTTGCTATGCAGAGTTGGATAGCCTCCGATTTACGCGGTTCCAGCCAGACCTCTGTGAAAAGTGGACTCGTATCACCCAAGCACTTAGGCTAGGTTCACACTGCAGGTCTTAATGCTCAATTTGGATTTTTGGAAAAAATCTGATTTTTTTTGTGTAAGCGTTCATATTACATTATAAATGCGACCTTGGTCTTGTCTGCTGTATGAACACATGCGTCGTCAAAGTGGCCCACATGAGTAGAAGAAGAGACGAAGTCACACCCGACGGTGTGTTTGCGGAAGTTAATGTGGTCCAGCATGTCGGAGCATTTATACAGTCAAGCGATTAGGTAGCAGGTAGAAATAGATACAGTACTTGGGGGAAATTATGAGGCACGGCTTTAATATCTAATTTCATGGAGACATCACTAACGATGGCGTCTTGTCTTAACCGTGCGTAAAAAATGAATCGATCTGAGCCGTGGCTGAATTACTACGATCGCCACAAATGTCCACTTTATGCTTCATGTTTCAAGGTGGATTAAATTCAAGTAAAATATAAAGTCAATAGTGTTACTCAAAACAACTTTGCAGATTCGATCCCCTGCTGCTAGCAATTTCCCTCTGCCTGCGTGAAACACATTTTGGGCTCCGGATGACTTCAATGTCGGATATATGTGACCTGGCCTGACCGCGAACGCATTGGAAAAGATCGGATACGTATCCGATCTAGGACCACATATGAAAGCGACCCAGGTCGCATTTGAAAATATCAGAATCGAGCCGTTCAGACTGTCATTAAAAAAAATCTGATTCAGGTCGCATATGGGCAAAAAAATCAGATCTGGGTCGCATTTGCCTGCGGTGTGAACTTAGCCTTAGTTGAGATGTTAAACACGCTAACCATGTTACTCTTGGGTTAGCTTAGCAATTAGCATGGCTTATTTGCCACCACGAAGGCAATTATTATGTTCTCAAGAGCAGTCACCGTAGTCAATACACTTAGCACATACACACAGAAACTTCCTTGCTTCCTCGTTCTCTTCTTTGGCCAATATTGGGAGCTTTCTGTGTTGTCTACCTCTTAGTGCCTCTGAGAGTAGACGACGACTGGCAAAACAAGTATGGCTCGCGGTGGAACACAATTTCTCTTCACGGTGAACGTTTTGGCACATCCAACAATGTTATTTCCACCAACGTCAGTCTTGTCAACCCCAAACCATTTACAGATTACGGGCGACGTGGACCCGCGCCTTGCTATTATTTCCCGCTGGACACTTCTCCATTCTTGAAGCAGAACTCGGCTGCAGTGCGGACAGTGTCACGTGACCGGGTCCTGCCCGCTGATTTGGCGAATGATTATCACTTCCTCCTCCTCTGCCGTCAATGCACGCTGATTTACAGCATTTCCTCATACTTTGCGGCCGTCATGCTTTTAGAGGCAGTATTAATACTGGTTAATGTAAAATTGCACATCGTGAAAGCAAGATTGATATTGGTGACAATATATATTGCCCACCCCTACCACCGAATGTACAGGACCCAGCGTGTGACGCAATACCGTATTTTCCGGACTATACGTCGCTCCAGAGTACAAGTCGCACCAGCCATAAAATGCATTATAACGAAGAAAAAAACAAATATAAGTCGCACTGGAGTGAGTATAAGTCGCATTTTTGGAGGAAATGAATTGTGCGCTTAGTACACATCATTTCCATCGAGCTATGGTGGTAACATTTAGCAACATGTAGCATACAAGAAAGTTATGGTAAGATAACTTTAAACTCAACAAAACGGTTGTAGATCGATTAAATAAGTCTTTTATTTATCGCCCACCATGTAGAATGTTTCCAAGTCTCCAAAAGTATTTATGTATTCGGTCGTAATTATCTATGTTAGCCTCCTGCGCTCTGCTCCTTACATGTGTGGCTGCATGATGACACACACACAGCCATAGGCATGGCTGGCAACTGCCTGTTTGTGGTTCATTCTTGTTCAACCATCGTCTGTAAGTAACTTAGACAATTGTGTGAAATGAGCATGCAAAATTTATATACGAGATGAATTGTGGACGATTGTGTTGTTGACTGAACATACGAATCGCTATCGCTAATGCTAATTGCGATCACTAATCGTTAGCATGTCTGCCTGTTTGTGGTTCATTCTTGTTCAACCATCGTCTGAAACTAACTTAGACAATTGTGTGTAATGACATTTACATACGAGCTGAATTGTGGATGATTGTAGGTTGTTGACTGAACATACTAATCGCTATTGCTAATCGTGATCATATCGTTAGCATATGCTCATCTATAAAAATACATGTGTATGTAATGCATAGATTGAAAGTATTTTCTGTTGTGCAATTTCTCAATATAAATAGGCAACTTCGCTGCACACCTGGAATCTGTGGAGTTTGAGTGTTTAGCTGTTTGTATAAGCTTTTAATTACTTACTCAACACAATATTAGATTTTAACCGTTTAAATTATTCATGCATTTTAATAGCTTTTAGGATTTATCTTTATGTGGGTTACAATAACATGTGAAATGATATACACTACAGGTTAATCTGCCCGTCGTAAAGCCAATATGTAATGCAGGTTTATATGCAGCCTTAGAACGCCCTCCTGTGGTTGTTGATAGTGTATTGTTTGCTGACCTTGAAAAGGAAAGGGATACGATGTTAATAATTTCACACATAAGTCGCTCTAGAGTATAAGTCACCCCCCGCCCCGGCCAAACTATGGGAAAAAAACAAAAACGCGACTTATTGTCCGGAAAATACGGTACTCCCCGATGCTGATTGTCTGCTGCGAGGCAAAGAGGGATAAAAGTCCATTTGTTTAGCCACGCCGAATGGGCGGATTTTCGGTGCGTCATTCCGCGTCCCACCACTCCAAACGCATCATCCACGCCGCCATTCATACACCCTCCCGCGCTAACTACATTGACTTCAATTGAATCGCGCCGCCAGATTCAGTTGAACATACTGCTCCTGCGCGATTTGTTTCTCCACACATGGACTGAGGGTGTTCCAGTCGGTGCTCCGGAAGCGGACGGGAAACCTGTGAGCCAATCAGCAACCCGAAGAGCTGACCAATGAAAACGCTCCCTGGACCGGGTGTTCCCGCCCATCTGTTTAGAGACTGACTCTTTCACGTCAGCTGCATTGACATGCAAACAATGACCACTGTTAAAGCGTTACATTACAACTCTCGACCAGCTGACTTCTTAGCGAGCTAATGAGCTTTAAATAAACCTCTGTCATTAGCATCTTTACCGCGGCGTCATGCACGGACACTTGTTCTTTTTTTTTTTTTTTTTTTTTGCTGGGTGGGGGTGACATAAGGACATAACCGCTTTAAAAGGACGAGGACGGACGAGGTCGGAGGACGATCATTTTTAGGAATATGGACGGAGGGACTTCGCCGGAAGGGTACCCAGGTCGGAGACAGACCAGCACAAAATGGTCAAGTGCCCAGCTCTGCATATACATACATACTTACATACACATACATACATATATACATATACATACATATACAGTGATCTCTCGCTACTTCGCGCCCTCAGTACATTGCAGATTTTTCAGAAGCATTCATGAATTAAAAATGAAACAACACAGCCATATCAGGAGCTATATTGCAGAAAGACGCATTGTTTCAAAGATATGAGTTGACTCGGAGGCTTTGTACATACCCGCAGGCACTCATAAAAGGGAGCACAAGTGGATTTACCTTTTCCACACACTGTACTGTACGTGAGCTGACTGGGTGCGCATCATCGCAGCCTCTCGCTAGTCTCGTCCACTATTCAAATGTGCCGTTGATTTAGTCAGAGTCAAGCTGGATACTTTCTCATCTGTATTTGTAATGATGTGTTTACTCTAATAAAGTTTTGTTAAAATCTGATCGTACAGTACAACAGCTGTGTTTATAGTCGTGAGCGCAGCGCAGCGCGCTCCCGGCCGGTCAGCGGCACGGACGACTTAAGACATTGCCAAATAAAGTGTGAAAGTGTTTGTTACTTTTGTGTTAGGTTGTCTTAAAACAGCTTACCTTAACTAAAATCCAGCGTTGCATTTTATCCAAAGGACTTTATTGATGTTGTCGTGCAAAGATAAAGTTAATGCACTTATCGCCGCGGGTTCTGTCCCCCCATTAACCGCGATGAATGAGGGATCACTGTATATACACACACACACACGCATTTCTAAAGGTGTTAATTGTACATGAAAAATAATGAATGTCTCAAATTCATTGTAAAAAAATATTAACTTTTGACTGCTGAAATTGCAAAATTAGTAAAGTATTCCTTTAAAACTAACAGCAATCGGGATAAGGCTCAAGTCGTTAGCTTACAGCAAACTTTGGACTCGTTACTGGAGCCACTAGTGGAAGCGGCATACTGTCAAACATTGATTGCAATTTTCTACTAAGTATTTTTGCTCGTTTTCCAACTTTTTGGGCAATGTGACCCGTGACTTTTTGTTTTGAATTCTGGAACACTAATATCTGGCCGTATGAGGTTGCGTTCAGAGATTTACAGAAGAAAGTATGGACAATTCGGAACAGATGGCAGCTTTGCACTTATTTGCACACCTCCAAGATCATCACGTTTCAGGACACCCCAAAAAGGGCATGTTTGTTCAACTCTCAACAACGCACCGCAAAAGAGGGCAAGCCATATTGAACACTTGAGATTGGTTAATAATTTGTAAAAAAAAAAAAAATAACACCCACAAGTGTGGACTGACCAATCGTGTAGATTTGTTTAATATGAAATTCACCAAGTTATGACAGCCCAAAGCGAGCGAATAATTATTATCATGTAAGCAAGTTCGTCATGTAGAAGTGTCAACTGTGCTCACCTGTGAAGCCATCTCTTGTAGTAGACTGGTAGGATTGCCTCTGCACCATCGTGTTGAAAGCGGTCTATGAAGGCCTCCAGGCAGCTGACTGTTCGAGCAATGAGCTGTGCACAGCTGAGGGGCTGCAGGTTGCAGTTGTGTTGCTGGATTAGGTCATTGATGCACACTGTTGGATTATTGTTGTTCACATTGAACCCACAGCCTGGAGATCATATCAACGGAGAAAAATAACAACATAGTTGGTTGGTTGTATGAAGAAAATATACAACATCACATTTAAACACGTACTCAATGACATATGCATGCTTTATATACCAGAGATGTCCGGCCTCACCTTGAAAGCAACTAAACACCACTGCTATCTTCATCAAGCAGACAGGCCAACCCTTTGTTGTTGCTCATTCACCACAGATCAACACGCCAGTCATTTTACATGTCGCGGGAAACTTTGACGTGGTGTTTGGTTGATTTCAGTGAGAAGTATAGGTGATTATGTACACCGAATCCTTGCTCACACTCCTTATTCACCAGATTTGGCCTCATCAGATGTTTTTTTTTCTTCCCCAGACTGAAACAGGTCCATATTTTGATACTGATGAAGACATGATACAGCAGTAGTCGGTTTATTCAAATGCAGCCGTACCTCTGTCCGCTAAAGCTATTTAAACGCGGTTTAGCCGAATGACTCAGAAATCGGAATTTTGACCTTAATTTGAATATTGA
Source organism: Filicampus tigris (assembly GCF_054856515.1). Lineage (NCBI taxonomy): Eukaryota > Metazoa > Chordata > Actinopteri > Syngnathiformes > Syngnathidae > Filicampus > Filicampus tigris. The sequence goes on from NC_141233.1 coordinate 654,758, forward strand.
CTGCATATAAACGTAGTTATTGTCAATAAATAGAACTTTATTCATCCCGTGAGGGAAATGGAATAAAATTCCAAAAGATATCTTGTTTAAAGATCAAATGCAGTTTCATCAGACCAAAAGTATAGTTTTGAGGTGACCAACTCCAAACGTTAATAGTCATGTTTCTGATTTTCACCAAACTTCAGGCTTTAATGTACCGCTGCGCTACTTTTGTTTTGTTTTTATCTACGGCGATGACCATGAAGATCAACACGATGAAGAGCCCTCACAACAGTCCTATGTGAAACGTTTTGTCTATTTCAGTAACAATCACTGTTGCAGATATCAAGGTACAGTATTCTTGTTTACATCTATCACTAATTCTTCCATTTCTGAAATTGTGTTGTCTTTTTTTTTTTTTTTTTTTTAAATACCACAGCCATTTTTATTTTTAAAAGACTGTAATGTGATGAAGCAACACACAGATGTTTTCAAAGCTATATAGTGCTTTAAAATTGCACATTGTGTCTTTTTGCGATAACATGATTGCAGGAGCAGAGACATAAAAGTGAATTAAAGGCAAAAAGAGATTACCGATTAGCAGATGAAAGGTTGAACCCATCACAGTGGAAGTCACAAGCACACCTCCAAGCTTCATCAGATTGCTGTAGTAGATGTCGTTGGGCCACTTGACCCGCAGGTCAATGTCCTGAGGAATGTTACAACATCATATAATATCACCAAATACAATACATTTGATTCAAAACCAGTGTAACTTTGAACTTAAAGCGTAAGTCAACCCAAACATATTTTTTTCAAGAATATGTGCCCACTAGTTGAAACACGGCATTCTGATTTTGTGTTTGTGGAATATAAATTAAGCAGCAAAATGCATTCGTTTTTAGCCATCTCTGGGGGCAACCATTTTGTCTTCTGTCGACTGAAAACGACATCACAACTGCTCACAATGACCAATCACGGCTGACCTGTTTTCTGAATCTGAGCCGTGATTGGTCGTTGTGAGCAATTGTGATGTCATTTTCAGTCGACAGAAGACAAAATGGCCGCACCCAGTGATGGCTAAAAACGAGTGGATTAACACTTATTCCAGAAACACAATATTTATCAGCATGCCCCGTTTCAACCAGTGGGCTTGCATAGAACATATTCTTGAAAAAAAGATGTTTTCGTTGACATCCACTTTAAGGTATGATGTGACATTTATCAACAAATATCAACTTGTGTGCTCGCTCCGATAACACGCTGTTTGTAGGCCAGTTGCCGGTGATCAATTCACAACTTTAAGTAAAGCTGATTTTCCATTGTACTGGTTCAACCGCCTTTCCGAGCTGTTGAATTGGGGCGCAGACAGATTCTTTTTAAATAATAATGTACATGACAAGTTTCTATCTTGTGTAAACGGGCAGGGATTTTCAAACACTAAATATAAAGGCAAAAAACAGAGTAACGGTTAAAATGCATAAAAGTAAACAGTGAGTCAATAAGGGGGTCCACCCTCAGATTAAAAAAAAAAAAAAAGGTGGGGGGTGGGGTGCATGGGATCGTGTGCATTCCAGGCAGGTCAAAATGAAAAAGGGTGAGAAGCAGAGCTTTTTTTTTGGCCGGTTCGTCCTCCCCTCCGTCCGCGACCTGGATAACCTTCCGTCCTTGTCCCTCCATCCTTATTCATAAAAATGACATCCTCGTCCCGTTGAAGCGCCTCCCTCCTTACATTCCGTCGTTCCGCGGCACCAAAAAAAAAAAAAAAAAAAAAGGAAAAAACCCTGTGCACTCATAAACTTTAATATCTTATCATTATCATAAGATCATTAGCTGGCTAATTTCCTGTACACATCCACTTACTGGCTGGGAGTATCAAGAGAGGATTGAATTGTTCACAACTGTTTAACCAAAATAGCATTTAGTTGCAACACGAGACCATCGTGTTGTGATGAAGATGATGATGATGCTGAGTGAAGCAAGCCAAGGAACATCAGGAGAATATTTAAGTAATAATGCAATACTATTGTGTTTTATTGCAAAACTTTTGCGTTTTAATACAAGAGTTTCAATTAACAATTATTTCAAAATAACGCAAGGTTATTTATAAAGACTTCCACTTCCGGGTTATTTAAATGTACATGCTGGTAGAGATTTTTATGGTCTAAAGATGTACCACATACTGCTGCAGAATAACGCCAGGGGAGTCTGGAGGGGCCTGAAGACCATCTCAGGCCACGGACAACCCAAGACCCGGACTGAGGGGGACCTGCAGTGGGCAAATGAGCTGAATCTCTTTTTCAATAGGTTCGATCAGATGCCTGCCTCCACTCAGTCTCTCCTGCTGCAGTCTCCACCTACTCCTCCTGCTGGGCGTGTCACCCCCTCCCCTCTTTTCTCCACAGACTCCAGCTCCCAGCTACACCAGATAGCCACCACTCCTTCCTGTCCAGCCTTGGCCTTCACAACATCTCAGGTGAGGAACCAGCTGAAGAAGATGAAGGCGAGGAAGGCAGCGGGTCCAGATGGCATCAGCCCCCAGCTCCTCAAATCCTGCGCAGACCAGCTGTGTGGAATTGTCCAGCACATGTTCAACCTGAGCCTGAAGCTGGGCAGGGTCCCCCAGCTATGGAAAACATCCTGCCTGGTTCCGGTGCCAAAGACCCCCCACCCGAAGGAGCTCAACAGCTTCAGACCAGTGGCGCTGACGTCTCACCTGATGAAGACCCTGGAGAGACTGGTCCTTGTCCACCTGCGCCCCCTGGTGAGCTCCTCAATGGACCCACTCCAGTTCGCATACCAGCCTGGCATCAGTGTGGATGATGCCATCATCTACCTCCTCCACACTTCACTCTCCCACCTGGAGAAGGCGGGGAGCACTGTGAGGATCATGTTCTTTGATTTCTCCAGTGCTTTCAACACCATCCAGCCCACCCTACTGGGAGACAAGCTGGAGCGGGCGGGGGTGGCGCACCACCTCACCACATGGATCCAGGACTACCTCACAAACCGGCCACAGTATGTGAGAACACAGGACTGTGTGTCTGACGTGCTCCTCTGCAGCACGGGGGCCCCACAGGGAACTGTCTTGGCTCCCTTCCTGTTCACCCTCTACACCTCGGACTTCAACTACAACACCCCTACCTGTCACCTGCAGAAGTTCTCTGACGACTCTGCGATTGTCGGCCTCATCACAGGCGGAGATGATCGGGAGTACAGAGAACTTACTCAGGGTTTTGTGGATTGGTGCCAGCAGAACCGCCTCCTGATCAATGCGGGGAAATCCAAAGAAATGGTGGTGGATTTCGGTAGGCGCCAGCACTCTTCACCTGCACCAGTGAATATCCGGGGAACAGATGTTGAGAGAGTCTCAACTTACAAGTACCTGGGTGTTCATCTGAACAATAAACTGGACTGGTGCGACAACACAGACGCCCTCTATAGGAAGAGTCAGGGCAGACTCTTCCTACTCAGGAGACTGAGGTCTTTTGGGGTTCAGGGGACACTCCTCAGGAACTTTTATGACTCGGTGGTTGCATCGGTCATCTTCCAGGGAGTGGTCACCTGGGCAGGCGGCGTCTCGGCCCGGGACAAGAAGCGGCTGGACAAACTGGTCAAGAGGGCCGGCTCTGTCCTGGGCTGCTCCCTGGACTCTGTGGACTCGGTGGGGGACAGGAGGATGTTGGCCAAGCTGTCATCAATGCTGGGCAACCCGGACCACCCCCTCCAGGGCACCCTAACAGCACTCCATAGCACCTTCAGTGACAGACTGTTACACCCTCGCTGTGCAAAGGAGAGATTCCGCCGTTCCTTCTTGCCTGCTGCTGTCAGACTCTTTAACAAGAACATTGTGTAGTCTCTACAAACTGGCGGTCATTAGTGCAATTGTGCAGTCCTGCACCTGAGCTCGTATCGTGCAATACCCAATATTCCCCACTACTGTAATACCGTGCAATACTCAACATTCCCCACTACTGTTAGTCTAGTTTTATTTTTATCCAATGCTGTTCCTTACATTTCACTACAGCACTGCAGCACTGTCACTTAGAGTATTTTTTCCTCTGTACTATGTACAGGCCGAAATGAGTGTTCCTCATATTTTTTATGTAGATGTAGGTTGGTGTGTATACACATGTGTATATACACATGTTACTGCGTATATCTACATAGGTTTGATTCTAAATGTTTGCCGTCAATGTTATACATTAATGGCCACATTATGCCGCCGCCCCTGTGTGACCTATATCTTTGCTACTGTAACAACGAAAATTTCCCCACTGTGGGATCAATAAAGGCATTCTTATCTTATCTTATCTTAAGGATATATTTCGCATGCAAAGGGATAAGGTACGGATTACACATGGAAGACATGCTAGTCGTGTTTCTGTCAGTCAGTGAAATTTCGTCCTGTAGCATTATCCATGGTATTACATGTGTTGAACCACTAGAAGGTAGACTATACATGTGCAATGTGATTACTGGTTAGCACATGAAAAGCGTTGTGCAGGTAATTAATGAAGGCGGCTTTGTAGAAGAGAACATGCAATGGTCTTGCTTTTTAAAAGAACCCAACACTACACCTTCAGTCGGTACTTGACCCGGTTAGGGACAAATAGAGGATAGAGACACGGATGAAAACCCACTTCCGTCCTTGCTTAGTCCATCCTTTTTAGACTTCTCATCCTCTGTCCGTCCGTCCACAAAATGGGCGTCCGTCCGGGATGGAGGGACGGACTGTTCCATCCCTGGGACGGAATGCCCAGCTCTGGTGAGAAGTATGGGACCGACCTAGAGTGGTCCAGAGGCACGCTCCCACAGAATAAAATGTTGAATATTTTATATTGAAACGCATAAATTTGATCAAGCGCAATTAAAAGAAAATATCAATGTATAATAAAGTATTTATCTAACATTATGCTACATAAGCAGGGTTGAGAGTTACTTTTAAAATGTATTGTGATAGTTTCTAGTCACCTGTTAAAAAGTGTAGTTAGTAACGTAATCCAAGTACCATAATATTCAAGTATTGGAACTTGATTCAAGTGTTTTTGGATTACTCCAATTCCAAATATGCTAATAATGACAAAGTAAGAATAAATATCCCAACAATATATATTTGTATAGTGGACCCCTGCTATTTGCATGAGATAGCAAATAGTGAAGATCCGTGTAATTGACACCCATTGAAATGCATTTGTAAGACAGCTAAACAGAGCTGGATCACAGGATGAGTGCAGATGGGTGATTGATTCATTCGTTGAAGGACTGTGAAACAATTGCTTAGTTGCTCACTTAGAGATAAAATGGATGGATGGATAGATAGATAGATCTAGTGTTGCACTGGATACCGGTTCCAGTACCGCACTGGAATTTTTCTGCGTCAATATAGGTTAGATACCATTTTTTTTTAGAAATACTAAAAAAAAACCACCAAAAAAAACATGCAGCTCACCAACTTGCCTTAAAGGCAAGTATATGTGCGTAAAGCCGTGGCAGCCACCTGTTACCGGCATGTGAGAAACGCCTTAATTGGCATGCCGCCTCCTGCATAAGAGGAAGAAATGGCCTCAAGTGCTCGCCCCTGCGCTCTTCGTTGAAAAGAATGACGCGAAAATTGCCACATGGCCATGGAAAGATGACCAACATGGTAAAAAAGGCCATCTGTAAGGCTTGTTTTAAAATGGTGAAGGATCTAAATCTATATGAAGAGCTTTATATTAGCCAACAGGTTAACCAAAAACCAATATGGCAATTCCACATTTACGGAAATCGCATAATCAGTTAAAAGTGTTAAGAGTCAGCGTGCCCCAATTTGACCATGGGACCAGCTGCAGAGAAATCAGCCCTACAGACAGGGCCAGCCAGGGAGGAGACCAGCCCACATTATGTTTAGATTTTGAAGACTGGCCCATCTGAGAGCATTCACCAGGATGGAAAAGCTGCCCAGATCTGATCATTGTATGATTCCTGAACTTCAGAGATGGAAAAGAAAACAGACGAAAAAAATTAAATAACTTGTGTGAGACTTTATTTCCATTGGATACCTTCTTGAAAGATAAAATGAACACGCATTGAGTAAGTAGTGTTTTGTAAATTGCTAATTGGGGTTACGGCCTGGAGACCCACAAAACATTCCAACAACGGCCATGGCTCGAGGTGGGAATACTTAAAATCTGGCCAAGCACCTCACTAACATCGTTATCTGCCAATTTAAAGAGCGACAGCTTGTGATACATTTCTAACGCTTCCCTCAAAAATAAGTCGAGTGTGAATTATTTAGTTCCAAATGCCTGGCAGTGAATGAGTTTAAGAACATAATCCCTGGTTTTTAAGTACTGTTGTAAACCACAACACATGTGTACTGTACATTATTGTATTTTTGTATTTGCGGCAGCTGGCTGTCTCTCTCGCTTGAACCCGGAAATTTATTTTTTGTCTTTTTGCATTTGATGGGCTGTAATTTGCGCTGGCGCCACATCGTGCAATGGAGATTAGCATTTTGCCCAATTGGCGGACGCAATCCGTGGTGCACCCCGTTAGTAGATTATCTTCCACATCCGTGGTGTGAGCAATCAAGTTGTGCAAACATTTTGTAAATCAGGTCAATACAGTAGTAGTTCATACTACAGTAATATTGTCACGAGTTGATAACTCTTATACTATAATCGAATGTGCATTTTCATACCTCATAACCAGGAAGCGTACGCACAGCTTCAATTACAGCAAGAGCAGCCAGGTGTTGCAGAAAGGAAATTCTCTGTCCAAGCCTCGAATTTAGCTTTATCTGGACACACAGCGTGAACATGGCACAACCCAGAGGGCTGAGCCAGGCATTTCTTCCCCGTCCTGCAGCGGGAGATACATTTTGAGAATGTCATTCAGAATTCATTAACAACTTCTTAAGAGCAAGGGACAAGTTCCCTCTTGCAGTAAAAGTTTGAACTTATTTTTTGCCATTAACGGCCACAGAAGTCCACGAAGACCCATTTTAACCGAATTGACAGTGAATCACTTTTAATGTAGTATGTGTTTTTTACAAAATTAGGACTAATTAACCATCAGTTTTGACTCATTTGAGTGTAAGCTTGCATATCGCTGTTGGGTGAAATTCTCGTAGTGACAAAATCACAACTTTACAGGAGGTTAAAAAAGAAACGCCGGCTTGTTTGAGTTCGCAGGCTTTGTTCAAGTTGTATTATACCTTATATTTCTGTTGCACACTCATGTCCACATAATACATTCAAATGCTAATTTAACGCTTGCATTGATTAAAAGAGTACAAAAACCAAGTGGGCAGCATTGAGTAGTTCAAAGTCAACGCCCCCGACGTGCAAAAAGCCTTTGAAAACGTCACACCAGCAAACGGCAGCCCATCACAATACAATACAATACAATACATCTTGGCTACGCTTTCACAAAACGCCATCTTATTGGTTAAAGCCATGAGTCATGCAATAAATAAAACAATGATCCAACTAACCGCGTCTATAAAGTGCATACTAAAATGAAACGGAGGGTTACCGCATGACACACAATTGAAGGTCTTTTTGCAACGAAACATCTCATCGATCCATATTAAACAAACAAGCCAACTTAATCCAACGAACCATCCTGTTTTCACTCATTGCCTAAAAAGAAAAAAAAAAAAAAACAGGGCTTCCGCATTCCGCAGACAGAGGACACGTCATGAGTATCGCAAGAACTGGGAATTCCATCTATGTGACGGACCGGTCCATCTGTCCATCAGTGATGGACGCCCGTTTTGCTGACGGTTGACAAATGATGGGAAAAATTTTAAAATAGATGGATTAAGCATAGGCGGAAACCCCTTTTATTTTGTCTGCCGTCCATCTGCAATCCGTCATAGTCTATTTTTAGGGGCGAGGCAGGAAGGAGAATAGTGAGTTGTTGTTGCTTGGGGGACCGATTTGAGTGAGGGACCAGGCTGTGAAGAGGCTTCAATGGCCACTGAGAGGCTGTTTGTGTATAGAAAGACACGAGACAGTAGTGTGTGTTTAAGATGCCTGTATTTTCTCAATCTGACTTCATGTACACCGCACCTCCCACCTGCTGCCGGGGTATACCATTACAAGAGGGGGAGGGCAATACCACAATCCCTATAACAGAGGCTTACGTTTCCCATTGGCCGCAGCCGAAGCTTGCAGCTCCAGGGTCTAAAAGGAGACGCATTTAGTCCGGCCGGACATGGAGCATGGAGCCCATGGAGGCTCCAATGCCGCAGTGATAATTCCTTGTAGTGAGTCTTTCGTTTTTTTTGTTTCAAATTTCGCTCAGCGGGGTGGGGGTGGATTGTACTAATGAAAATTTAGTCTGACTAATAGACGGACGCACGTCTAAAATTAGAGGCGGACCGGCCTAGACGGGTACTATTTTTTCCCCCGGAAAAAAAGGCCAATGACTGAGGGCGCAAGAGTACGCGCGTTGCAGACGGACAATGAATAACGGATGCTCAATTTTTTGTAAAATGCCCATCTCTGAGTATCGCCACACCTCTGAAACACTCATACACAAGTTTTGTGTGTAAGAGGAGCCGTGAAATTGTGCTTTTATTTGTGTATTTGGTATTTTCACTGCTTCAAATTGGCGAGAATTGCATAAAAATTACAGACGAAGTAGGGGAGGACCATTCGATTTGATTTGTGGAAAAAAAATGAATTTGACCATATTTGGACATCAGAGGTTTCTGATCGACAGCGACGATATACAGCAGGGGTGTCCAAACCTTTTGCAAAGAGGGCCAGATTTGGTGATGTGAAAACGACCATTTAGCCTGACACTTTTTTTTTTTTTTTTTTTTTTACATGGAAAACCAATAAATCCAAGCACATTTTAGCAAACCAGTGTGCCTTTTGTTTTTGACTTTCCTATTTAAATTTCAAGATTCATAAACATGTCTTTTGGTCCATTTGAAACATGAAATATGTCTGGCAAATAAATGTTCACTGAACTTTTAGATTTAAAAACAGGGAAATAAGTAAAAGTATTCAACAGTGCAAATTACATTTCAAACATCAATAACAACTGGCAATTAAATGTTCTCTTAACATTTTAATTCTATGACAGGTAAATATGTAAAATATACATATATTATACTCACCAGTACTGGCCAGGGTTAATTTGAAACATAGCATATTGTTGAAAATAAATGTTCAGTGAACTTTTAGATCAGGGGTGTCGAACTCTTGTCCTCAAGGGCCACTGTCCTGCCTGTTTTCCATCTCTCCCTGCTGCAACACACCTGTTTCAAATGATCAGCTCATAAGCAAGTTCTGCAGGAGCCTGATCCTGATCCCGATCGTTTGAATCAGGTGTGTTGGACGAGTAAACCTCTAAGACATGCAGGAGGGTGGCCCCCAAGGACTGGAGTTTGACGCCCCTGTTTTAGATTTTAAAACAGGGAACTAGGTAACACTCTCCTTGCAAATGAGGGCAGACACAGTTGTTGTGTATTTCAGTGAAAAATAGTCCAATTTCCACCTTTCCTGAACACTAGAAGTACTAGAGCAGTCATTTTTACTGTTTTCAAACTTGATATTTGCAATGTCGTGTATATGATCTGGAGCATATGTGAAGCCCTTTGAGAATTTCCTGTGATTAAGGGATATATAAATACATTTGACTTGACTTGACTTGATGTGTTATTATTCTGCGTATATAGATATAAGATGCTCCTGGCCTCTTGACTTTTCATAATTCTGTATATACCATGGCAAGATAAACAAGATAAAAATAGTTCAGAGTCTTACCCCTTTAACTACGGCGTCCCACTGCTACTGATTTCTATAGCAACCAGAGGTTGCTGGTCACCATGTTTGATAAAAAAATAATTTCATTAATAAATTATAAATTAAATTTTATAGAGTAGAGGAGGCGTTACATCTGCTTCAAAATACTGCCGAGTCTGAGTATGAATTCCTCGGATGACACAGGAGGAGGCGGACGAGCAGCCTTGTTGTGTGTTGTAAAATCGGCTGTAGATGTCATAGTCATGACGTTGTGGCTAGTGCATGCCAGACAGTTGAAATAAATAAAATAATTATCTTATGCGGTGGTACTCCAAGTGTTAAATTGTCGGTACTCGCTGTCAACTTTCCCTTTTTTATTCATTGTTGCCATTTTAGAAACGGAAAGGGTCACACGGGAGTGAATGAACCTCTGGAATGACCTCCCATTGGTTGTTAGGCAAGCCCCCTCTCTGTCCATTTTTAAAACCCGGTTGAAGACACATTTCTTTTCTCTGGCTTTTGATCAGACCTGAAATTTTCGGCTCTTTTCCGGTCTCAATTGTATATAGGGTTTTATGTCAATTTATTGGCTTCATTATTTATATTTTATTTATATTTATATATTATGTATGTCTATATTTATTAATATATGTATCACAGCCTTTTATTGTATTGTTTGTAAAGTGCTTTGTTACAGCTCTAGCTGTTATGAAATGCGCTATATAAATAAAATTATATTGTATTGTATTGTTATGGAGTTGGATAGAGTGCTGCTGCTCTCTTGTGTGTAAATGCAAAATTGCATTTAGAGTGTATCTTATAAGGCTTGCCAATGGGGCCCGACGTTAGTAATTCTATGACAGAGGGTTTTGACCGTGGGACACATTTGGTCCCGGGCTGGACTTTGGACCAACTAGATATAAGACTCCTTCACTCCATTCATATTGAGCTGTGACCTCAGTATTCTTCATTTACACCAGCAGGGGTTCCAGTGAAACATGAGCTTTTTGTAGCTCTTGGATAGCTTAAGATACTGACACTCTTCATCAATTTTCAAACTTGAAAGATTACTTAACAGTGGAGTACATTGGATCTTCACCAGGTGATGCTGGGGTTTTTCGCTCAAAGTCCCCTCTGTCCACACTGGCATTACAACTAACCCAAGTCTGGAAACTGCTCCACCTCCTGCTTGGCTGCCTGGCAATAAGCAAGTATGTGGTAAGCATATTAAATGGCTGTTACAGCCGACTTTGCTTGCTGAGTTGCACAGAATTTGAGTGCGTAGGTCTAAGGAGAGATATAACATTTTGCAAGCAATGCACCTTGAAGATTAGCCTTGTTGGTCAGCCTTGCTAACCAGTCGACCACCGTGCCGCCCGTAAATCAACATCTTATCTCATATTTAGTGAGTGGCATTTTGAAAACGTGCGGGCTGGAAAGATCCATTAGACACCGGTCTATCGATATTTAGTCCCCCCCGACCCCCCAAAAAATACTTTTTTCCTTCTTTTTTAATTTTTTTTTTTTTACTAATGTCTATCATGTTCATTTTCAGTTTATACCCTAAATGCGAAGTAAATCAACATCTAATCTCATATTTAGTGAGTGCCATTTTGAAAACGTGCTTGACAATGTACTTTTCAGATCTAAATATGTTTTTGTTTAAAAATAGGTGCTTTCAAAAAATACATTTGCTTGATTTGACTGGCGAACACCTGCTATACCAATATGCCAAAGATGCTAAAGACTAGGTGAGAAAAGCACACAGTTAAGTGTTTATACAAACCATATTTACCTTGTCTCTGTCATGTGACACACAGTATGTATACTGTATATGTATACTGTATGTATGCAGGCTTACTTTGCAGGAGTACTGACCTTTGCCCTGACTTTGTTGAGCAGCTATGACTATTAAACCAACATCTTCTGGTAAATGCAGATTAAGTCTAGAGGGAGACAAATATTTAGAAGATATTAAAAACTACAACATTCAAACAAATTGTGTGACAATCATTTTAAATAATTATTGTATACAGTGGTACCTTTGCTAGATGGCGCTTCACCTTTCGCGGACCTGCTACATCGCAGATTTTTTTACAGTGCTATTTTGTATGGTGTTTTTTTTGTTTTGTTTTTTTACAGCGTACCAAATCGCATTGTGTCCTAATTGACTGCCTGTATTTTTAAAGTGCAATTCATCATTATTTGTATGAAAATGTTTGCATTTTTTCTTAAACTGTAACTTGTTGTGATCATTTATTAACAACATTCATGGGTCACTGTGAACTGCTCTAATGTTTATCATCCCAAAAAAAAGGCACAATGTTTTTAATATTAAGAAACGAAGAAAAAAAAAAAACCCAAACGGCCAGCTGACAAAGTTAAATCCTTTTTTCCCCTCCCTTGATTTTCTAAATGGGTCAATTTAAACTCACGACATAACAGGGGGGTTAAAAAAAGGTTTTGACCTTCATTTCGCTATAAAATAATATCAACAATATTAATAATTAGTCCAATAATAATAATAATAATATTATTAATAACAATAATCACGTATACTTATTTTTCTTACTAAGGTTTGAATTTTGAGCGTGTTTAAACATGAGAGAAATGTGAGAATATGTTAATGGTGAGATTTACAGCCTTAAAACATACAGTACTATAATTGTGCTTTTACCTCTAGAGGAATAAAAACAAACAAAAAAAACCTCCAAAGAACCTGTCCTTATTCAAGGTCCAAAACAGCTGGCACAAGTTAGTGTGAATGGTGTTTCATTGGATATGTTCCCTGCTTTAAAATACATTGAAAGATATTCTTGACATCTTGTGAGATAAGATGCATGACAATAAAGGGGCTTCTGGAATTTTGTGGAACCTTTTTTAAAAAATTTTTATTCTTCCAATCTGATTTTGATCTGAATAACTTACAAACCATGTGGCCTAAAGGAGAACTATAACCAAATGTGTTTGGGGTAATAAAGAGTTGGGATACTGGCATGTTGGGGTACTGGCCCAGCCTCCTGATACAGCCTCAGTACAGCACACTCTCACACATGCACACTTTGTGTAATCAACACAAAATATGTCTGAGATTACAAAAAATGAGTTACCCTTCAACCAGATCCATGGTAGATGAAACAACCTCAGCATACATCAATGTGTGCCCCAGCAAAATGGATGTTAGGTTATTATAGTAGGTATCCAAACAGAACTTGTCCCAGCTCTGTAACTCAGGACAATCAGTGACGAGTGGAATAGAGCAGTCATGCAGAGAAGCACCATCTTGTAGCTCAGAACTGGGCACTATCCTGAGGGAGGCCTTTGACATCATGACAAGGCCATCTTCATTTACGTGCTTGTATAGAGAATGAAGAAACTTAGATTTGGCCTCCTGTGTGAAAAACAGAGGATCAAGAAAACGATCAGCAGTTTATACAAACAGTATACAGAAAAGTGAGCAATTCCAAAATTACATTTTTATGAGTATGGTAGGCTGAGCCACACATTTGTGGTGGCAAACAAATACATGAATACAAGTATATTTCAGGATATTGCGACTGCTGCACGCATGCGCGCGCACACGCGATCACGCGCGCACACGCACACACAGTGTGAAAAAGTTTTTGCCCCCTTCCTGATTTCTTATTTAAGTGTTTCAGATCAAACTAATTTAAATATTAGTCAAAGATAACAAGTAAACACAAAATGCCTGTTTTTAAATTAAAGTTTTTATTATTAAAGGGAAAACAAAATCCAAACCTACATGGCCCTGTGTGAGAAAGTGTTTGCCCCCTAAACCTAATAACTTGTTGGGCCACCCTTAGCAGCAACAAATGCAATCTAGCATTTGCTATAACTTGCAATGAGTTTTTCACAGCGCTGTGGGGGAATTTTGGCCCACTCATCTTTGCAGAATTGTTGTAATGTCAGCCACATTGAAGGGTTTTCGAGCATGAACCACCTTTTTAAGGTCATGCCACAGCATCTAAATGGGATTCAGATCAGGGCTTTGACTAGACCACTCCAAAGTCTTCATTTTGTTTTCTCTTCAGCCATTCCGAGGTGGACTTGCTGGTGTGTTTTGGATCATTGTCCTACTGCAGAACCCAAGTTCGCTTTAGCTTGAGAACACGAACAGATGGACTGACATTCTCCTTCAGGATTTTTTGGTGGACAGTAGAATTCATGGTTCCATTTATCACAGCAAGTCTTCCAGGTCCTGAAGTAGAAAAACAGCCCGAGACCATCACACTACCACCACCATATGTTACCGTTGGTATGAAGTTCTTTTTCTGAAATGCGGTGTTACTCTTGGGCCAGATGTTGCGGGACACACACCTTCCGAAAAGTTCAGCTTTTGTCTCTCAGTCCACAGAGTATTTTCCCAAAAGTCTTGGGGATCATCAAGATGTTTTTGGCAAAAGTGAGAAGAGCCTTAATGTTATTTTTGCTCAGCAGTGGTTTTCGTCTTGGAACACTGCCATGCAGGCTATTTTTGGCCAGTCTCTTTCTTATGGTGGAGTCATGAACACTGATCTTAACTGAGGTAAGTGAGGTCTGCTCTTCTTTGGATGTTTGTTGTGGAGTCTTTTGTGACCTCTTGGATAAGTCGTCACTCCGCTCGTGGAGTAATTTTGGTCGGTTGGCCACTACCGGGAAGGTTCACCACTGTTCCATGTTTTCGCCATTTGTGGATAATGGCTCTCACTGTGGTTCGCTGGAGTCCCAAGGCTTTGCCATTTCTAGGCTTTATAACCTTTTACCAGACTGATAGATCTCAAATACTTTCCTTCTCATTTGTTCCTGAATTTCTTTTGATTTCGGCATAATGTCTGCTTTTGAGGATCTTTTGGTCTAATTCACTTTGTGAGGCAGGTCCTATTTACAGGGGTGCACATAATTTTATTCATGGGTTACTCACATGAGTACCTGGAGATTGACTTTGGTATTCATTAGTGGTTCAACGGATCACATAAGTCACGGTTCAGATCAGTCACGGATCGGATTGTTTCAGATCAGCAAAAAATAAAGGAAAAAAGATAATTAGACCTTTGAACTTAATTTATTTTATGAAACACCTTTGCCCATTAAAAAAAATAAAAATTAAAAATCAGACAGGGTCATGTAGGTTTGGATTTTTTCTTCCTACCTTTAAAAACTGCATTTTGTGTTTACTTGTGTTATCTTTGACTAATATTTAAATTCGTTTGATGATCTGAAACATTTAATTGTGACAAACATACAAAAAAAATAAGAAATCATGACGGGGCAAACACTTTTTCACACCACTGTAGGTGTACGACTCCCTTCCCCAAAACCACAAACACAATTACAGCTTAAGAACAACAACCCATAGTTAATTACACTTGTGAGTAATGACTCCTAACATTCTTTTTTTTCCCCCAATCAACGGTGTTTAACTCGAAAGGTCAACGGAAAGGTCGCAAACACGCTGGGGAACACCTGAAACACACTCCATAGGGAAGAGGATAATACCAATGTAAGAATAAGAATAAGAATAAGAATGCCTTTATTGATCCCACAGTGGGGAAATTTTCATTGTTACAGTAGCAAAGATATAGGTCACACAGGGGCGGCGGCATAATGTGGCCATTAATGTATAACATTGACGGCAAACATTTAGAATCAAACCTATGTAGATATACGCAGTAACATGTGTATATACACATGTGTATACACACCAACCTACATCTACATAAAAAATATGAGGAACACTCATTTCGGCCTGTACATAGTACAGAGGAAAAAATACTCTAAGTGACAGTGCTGCAGTGCTGTAGTGAAATGTAAGGAACAGCATTGGATAAAAATAAAACTAGACTAACAGTAGTGGGGAATGTTGAGTATTGCACGGTATTACAGTAGTGGGGAATATTGGGTATTGCACGATACGAGCTCAGGTGCAGGACTGCACGATTGCACTAATGACCGCCAGTTTGTAGAGACTACACAATGTTCTTGTTAAAGAATCTGACAGCAGCAGGCAAGAAGGAACGGCGGAATCTCTCCTTAGCACAGCGAGGGTGTAACAGTCTGTCACTGAAAGTGCTGTGGAGTGCTGTTAGGGTGCCCTGGAGGGGGTGGTCCGGGTTGCCCAGCATTGATGACAGCTTGGCCAACATCCTCCTGTCCCCCACCGAGTCCACAGAGTCCAGGGAGCAGCCCAGGACAGAGCCGGCCCTCTTGACCAGTTCGTCCAGCCGCTTCTTGTCCCGGGCCGAGACGCCGCCTGCCCAGGTGACCACTCCCTGGAAGATGACCGATGCAACCACCGAGTCATAAAAGTTCCTGAGGAGTGTCCCCTGAACCCCAAAAGACCTCAGTCTCCTGAGTAGGAAGAGTCTGCTCTGACTCTTCCTATAGAGGGCGTCTGTGTTGTCGCACCAGTCCAGTTTATTGTTCAGATGAACACCCAGGTACTTGTAAGTTGAGACTCTCTCAACATCTGTTCCCCGGATGTTCACTGGTGCAGGTGAAGAGTGCTGGCGCCTACCGAAATCCACCACCATTTCTTTGGATTTCCCCGCATTGATCAGGAGGCGGTTCTGCTGGCACCAGTCCACAAAACCCTGAGTAAGTTCTCTGTACTCCCGATCATCTCCGCCTGTGATGAGGCCGACAATCGCAGAGTCGTCAGAGAACTTCTGCAGGTGACAGGTAGGGGTGTTGTAGTTGAAGTCCGAGGTGTAGAGGGTGAACAGGAAGGGAGCCAAGACAGTTCCCTGTGGGGCCCCCGTGCTGCAGAGGAGCACGTCAGACACACAGTCCTGTGTCCTCACATACTGTGGCCGGTTTGTGAGGTAGTCCTGGATCCATGTGGTGAGGTGGTGCGCCACCCCCGCCCGCTCCAGCTTGTCTCCCAGTAGGGTGGGCTGGATGGTGTTGAAAGCACTGGAGAAATCAAAGAACATGATCCTCACAGTGCTCCCCGCCTTCTCCAGGTGGGAGAGTGAAGTGTGGAGGAGGTAGATGATGGCATCATCCACACTGATGCCAGGCTGGTATGCGAACTGGAGTGGGTCCATTGAGGAGCTCACCAGGGGGCGCAGGTGGACAAGGACCAGTCTCTCCAGGGTCTTCATCAGGTGAGACGTCAGCGCCACCGGTCTGAAGCTGTTGAGCTCCTTCGGGTGGGGGGTCTTTGGCACCGGGACCAGGCAGGATGTTTTCCATAGCTGGGGGACCCTGCCCAGCTTCAGGCTCAGGTTGAACATGTGCTGGACAATTCCACACAGCTGGTCTGCGCAGGATTTGAGGAGCTGGGGGCTGATGCCATCTGGACCCGCTGCCTTCCTCGCCTTCATCTTCTTCAGCTGGTTCCTCACCTGAGATGTTGTGAAGGCCAAGGCTGGACAGGAAGGAGTGGTGGCTATCTGGTGTAGCTGGGAGCTGGAGACTGTGGAGAAAAGAGGGGAGGGGGTGACACGCCCAGCAGGAGGAGTAGGTGGAGACTGCAGCAGGAGAGACGGAGTGGAGGCAGGCATCTGATCGAACCTATTGAAAAAGAGATTTAGCTCATTTGCCCACTGCAGGTCCCCCCCAGTCCGGGTCTTGGGTTGTCCGTGGCCTGAGATGGTCTTCAGGCCCCTCCAGACTCCCCTGGCGTTATTCTGCAGCAGCTGCTCCTCCATCCTCTTCCTGTAGGACCTTTTCCCCTCTCTGATCCTCTTCCTCAGCTGGCGCTGCACAGTCCTCCGCTCCTCTATGTTGCCTGACGCAAAAGCCCTCCTCTTCTCCTTCAGGAGAGCTTTTATGTCTGGTGTGATCCAGGGTTTGTTGTTGGAGAAACACCTTACTGTCCTGGTGGGTATGGTGTTCTCCATGCAGAAATTTATATAGTCTGTAACAGTGTCCGTTAGACTACTAATGTCTTCCCCGTGAGCATCGCTGAATACTTCCCACACAGTTGTGCTGAAGCAGTCCTTTAAGGCCTCCTCGGCCTCTCCAGACCATCTCTGAACCGTGCGGGTCACAGCTGGCTGCCTGCGGACCAGAGGTTTGTACACAGACTGGAGAGCCACCAGGTTGTGATCAGCTTTGCCCAGCGGGGGGAGGGGCAGTGATGTGTATGCCTCCTTGGTGTTGGCATAGAAAAGGTCCAGTGTTTTATTGTCTCTGGTGTGGCAGGTGACATACTGTGTGAATGAAGGCAGAGAGGAGGAAGGGGAGGCATGATTGAAGTCACCAGAGATGAGTACCAGGGCATTTGGGTGCTGTGTTTGTAGCCTGCTCACTGCTGCAGTCAAGACATCACAGGCTGTGTCGCTGCTGGCAGCTGGTGGGACGTAGACAGTCACCGCGATCACGTGACTAAACTCTCGCGGGATGTAGAATGCCCTCATGCCAACAGCTA
Source organism: Filicampus tigris (assembly GCF_054856515.1). Taxonomy (NCBI): domain Eukaryota; kingdom Metazoa; phylum Chordata; class Actinopteri; order Syngnathiformes; family Syngnathidae; genus Filicampus; species Filicampus tigris. Next base: position 672,857 of record NC_141233.1, read on the forward strand.
GCAGCTCAATATCCCTGCTGCAAAGCTGCTCCTTAATCGTGATGTGCCCAGGATTACACCATCTATCGTTCACAAACACAGCCAGCCCTCCTCCTTTCCTCTTTCCACTCTCCAGCGTCCTGTCCGCGCGTATGATTTGGAAGCCGTCCAATTCTACGACCGCGTTCGGTGTTAGCGTTGTTAGCCACGACTCCGTGAATAGCATCAGGCTAGCCTCCCGGAAGTCCCTCTCGTGCCGGGTAAGCGCCGCTAGCTCGTCCATCTTGTTGGGGAGCGATCTAACATTCCCCATGATAACAGACGGGAGGACGGGATGGTATCGTCTCCTCCTTTCCCTGCGTTTAACCCCCGCACGAGATCCCCGTCTCTTCCTCCTCAGCTCACGGGGGATATCGGGTCTCGCCCCGGGAGCCGGCGCATGGTTAGCACGGAGTGCTAACAGCTGATTCCGGCTGTAAACAATGGGGGCTCGGCTCCGAGCCAAGTCGCCGGACACGATCGCGCAAAAAATAGCCATCAGCAGCAGCAAGAATACCGCAGTTTGGGTGTCCGTTGCTACGCAAGTTACGACTATCAATTATACGAAAAAGGTATGAGGTAGAGTAATATTAAAGAACAAAAACACACGAAAAGGCTCACCGATGAGCCGGAGCTACTGTAGCGGGCTGCCACTCGCGCGGCGCCGGAAGGCAGATTTATTTATTTTTTTGTCACTGAGGAATGTACACTGCACAGTATAAGCCAATTGGGCCATGGTTTTGTTTTTTTTTGTTGCTGAAAAAAGATTGGATTGTAATGTTGGATCTTTCTTTTTTTTTTTTTGCTGATCCGAAAAACAATCTGATGCGTGACTCAAAATCTGTGACTGATCCGAACTAGTGAGCGCCAAAGACAATCTCCTGGTACGCATGTGAGTAATCCATGAAATGAATTACCACTGGATATGGCTCAGTCAGAAAACAGTGCACACTAGACGACTGGATTTAAATAGTTTTGGAGATATTTCGAACGGAAAAACTGACATATGATCAAATTACACTCCAGAAGACCCCCACCCTCTCTGTTCTGCTCATAGTTCTCATTTGATTTTCAAAAGAAGGATCGGAGTTATCTGTAAATGACTTGGAGTGTTAGACCCGAATGCCTCACCAGAGTTTATGTACATTATAATGCCTATTATTGGTAGGAAGTCGCATTATGGGACTGTATTCAAACAGCGATGGGCGGACTTTGACTGGCTCAAGAGAATTGGACATTTCTAACGAACTCTGACCTATGGTCCAAAGTTTTCTTGGTGGATCGAGTCTGAAGGGGAAGGACGGTCACTGGACTCAATAATTAAACTCAAAATTTGTACGATGCCATGTTTTAATGTTTGATATGTGGAATCTTTATTTGCCATGATTTGGTCCAAATCAAATCTATCACAAAAAAAGGAATAGAAAGTACAGATATTTGCGGAAAAAAAATTGAGTAGAAGAACAAAGTAACGAGTAGAGGTACAAAGTAGGATGAAAAATAACTACTCCACTAAAGTACAGATACCCCAAATTTCTACTTAAAGTAGAAGTCAACCCAAACATATTTTTTTCAAGAATATGTCCCCAGCAGGCCCACTAGTTGAAACACAGCACTCTGATTAATTTTGCGTTTGTGGAATATAAATTAAGCAGCAAAATGCACTAGTTTTAAGCCATCTCTGAGGGCCAATCACGGCTGACGTTCTTTCTGAATCTAAGCCGTGATTGGTTGTTGTGAGCAGTTGTGATGTCATTTTTGGGTCGACAGAAGACAAAATGGCCGCCCTCAGAGATGGCTAAAAACGAGTGGATTAACACTTATTCCACAAACGCAATATTTATCAGAATTATTAGTGGGCTTGCATAGAACATATTCTTGGAAAAAAAAAATGTTCGCGTTGACTTCCCCTAAGTAAGGTGACTAAGTGTTTGTACTTCGTTACTTGACACTAGGGATGTGCGCGACTAGTCTTTTAACCGTTTAACCGTCCTCAATTTGTTAAACGTTTTGTATTTTACTAGTCGGTTAAAGGCGGCATTAAGTATCACGCATCTTGTTTCACACGCCTCTGCCTCGGCCTCTGTAAACATGCTGAGCACCAAGAGAGAGAATTTCTCCCTCCGCCCCTAAACGCCCCACCCCCGCACCCACACACACATAGTAGGGGGCGGTGACACTAAGATTGGGGAAGAATATTTAGAAAAGTACATTTAGAAGATGTCGAAGCTAGCACGAAAAAAACCCAGCACCGTTTGGCAGTATCTTGACATAGCATAGGACAGTGGGCATGGCGGCGGGACCAGCCAGACGAGCATGAGAGCGTTTGTTCCAGCCAGGCGCTGCATGCTCGCCGCACAGCAAAGATTACTTTTGGAATAATCATTCATATAACAATCACTGTCGTTTGATAAATCATACATTTGCTGCTCATGATGCTTTCATAAACTAATCGCAAGGAGGTCAGGAGAAGTCAAGCTAACATTTGCTAATATGAAGGTGATTGCTGAACTTTCCTGCCACATTGTTGATTTCTCTACACATGTCTTACCACACATGTATTGAGTAATTTTCCACCAACATGCAGACACATAGACAGACAAGTACAAGACGTTTCAATTGCCCTTTTGCTCACCCCATCCTTTAGAGTTGGAACGCCCATGTATGTAGGGATGAGAGAATAAAAAGAAGGGAGACGGGGAGACTTTTTTAGAACGCCTGTAAGAATTGTATTATACAGTTATTTTCCGTTCTTCTTGCAAGCTTTAAAATTCAAAGAGAGTGTCTTCATCTCCTTATTTTGCGTGATTTTCATAAATGTCTATCTGATGAACCTGGCATTCAAATTGGTCCTTCGAGCTGGATCCCAAGATACCCAAGGCTTCCGGGAGCGGAGTCGAAATCCAGGTAAAGACCGTGGCCACGGCATTCAGACCCTTTTCCGGGACTGGGTCTCGGCTGTGCGTCTGGTAACTGAGGGTTGGACGGGATACTGAAGGAGTGAAGACAACTCTGGTGAGTAGGATACTCACGGATAGGCTTGGTTTGAGTGTGTCGCACTTATGAGACAGAAGTAACCTGTAAAGCCATGAAACAAACCTCGATAATACTAGTCCCTATCGAGTAGACCGAGTAGTCTATAAACAGGAAAGGGCAACGGGCCCTGTACACGTAAAAAGGAGTGAATGTGCACAGGTGTGAGTGGAGGTTGACTGCCTCATTCTGAACAGGATTTTGGAGTGGCAACTGTCTGAGGAAGCAGAGGCAAGAATTCTCCGCTACTTGTGGTAGAAGCTTGAGAATTACCTCAGACAGAAAGTAATTGCCACACTGTTCAAGGGAAAAGTAAGTACAGTCACTCTAGGTGAACCACTGACTCCAACATGGGCACAACAAACAGTAAAAATATTAATTTAAAGGATCCAGAACGGATTAACATGCAAAGATTGGACATTTGAGAGAGTTAATATTCTTCAAAAAATAAAACACCTAAATCGATGGATAACAAAATACAACTTTGCTGGCCATCTTAAAAAAATAAAAATAAATAAATAATAATCAACCTGCGGGATAAAATTAAATTTTGCTCCTTTAGAGTTGGAACGCCCATGTATGTAGCGATGTGAGAAGAGAAGAGAAGAGACGGGGAGACTTTTTTAGAATGCCTGTAAGAATTGTATTGTACAGTTCTTCTCCGTTCTCCTTGCAAGCTTTAAAATTCAAAGAGACTGTCTTCATCTCCTTATTTTGTGTGTTTTTCATAAATGTCTATCTGATGAACCTGACAATTATCCAACTAATTTGTGAAATGACTGCCCGCGATATGCTGCCGCTTTTTGTTGAAGGCAAAGGGTTCGAAAAATTAATGCTGTATATCGAGCCTGAGTACGCGGTGCCAAGTCGCAAAACAATCACGCCCCAACTCGAGAGTAGCCATAACCAAATAAAAGAGGAGATGCTATGAGCATTTGAGCGGGTCAACTACTGTATGTGGCCATAACTACAGACGGATGGACGTCCATAGCCACCGAATCTTACATGACTATAACGTGTCATTATGTGGACGAAGTACATCTCCGCTGCTGTGTGCTTCAGACATGTGCCTTAGAGGAAAGAGACACAGCTGAAAACTTGGCTGCTCACCTGTGGAGTGTGATATTTTGTAGTGGTCAACTACAAAATAAAGTCGTCGCCTGTGTGCATGATAATGCAGCTAAGATGGGGCTAGCGAATGAGACCCCGCTGGGCTGGGAGTCGGTACCATTACTCATTGCATTATTCATTGCATTATTCATAATAAATGCCATGCATTGCATTGGAAAATGTATTTCTCTTTCAATTGTTCACCTTTATTCAGTCAGTTGTTGTTACATCAATAGAATTTAAATTAACAAACTGTCCTGAATGTTTGGGCTAAAATAGCCCCTAAATACACAATTCAATATGTATTGAAATTCAAATTTTCTTCCTTATAGACTAGTCGCCTAGTCACAAATAAAATTTGAGACTAGTCGGCGGGCAAATTAGTCGAAATTCCCATCCCTACTTGACACCTCTGCACATATCTGATTAAAATTTGCTGTTGATCAGTGCAATCAGTCAATCAAAACTAGCAAAATGGATTTCGTTAAAAGTAGGAAAGCTTGAACTGGCAAATAATCTTTAGGCCTGTTTGGCACGATGTGCCTGCCAAGGGCGAAAAATAATAGTGGCGAAAAATTGTTTATTAATGTGTGAATTCCGAAGCGTAACAGATAAAAAGGTGGTTGTACAGCTCCAGCATACACTGCTGTAAATGTAATCATTGCTTTGCATCGCAGGCCCATGATGAAAAGTGACACCGTATATCTTTGAGGGGACCTGTGACATGTAGACAGTGAGCACGACAGAGGGAAAGTATACAACATTAGTGGACTAGAGTAGTTGGAGTAGTATTAGACAAGGGAAACGGGGGCCAAAGCATGCATCTTTGTGGAGGTTCTATAAAAAAAAATTTGAAAAAAAGTAATTGGAGGAGAGTAATTACCTGAGAGGTGGACAGAAGGAAAACTGGACTTGGTGTCAGAGTTTGTGTTTGCTGGCAACTAAGGCCAAGAGAGGTCAGGATTTCTGCCAAGACTTGATAATGCAGTACATTATTGGCCTTCTGACCATCTAAATCTTCAGTTGCCAGGTTCCAAAGGTCTGGTGTATTTTCCAGGTGGATCTGCCAACAGTAAATATATAACAAGGATTGACACTTAGGAAAATTGACAGCCAGAAGTCCAACAAAAGAAACAGTGATGTGATGTAATCGGCACTTCTTCACAGTTGCATACGTGTAATTTGATGGCTGCATGTTTAATGCATGCTTGTAATAGTTATTTACATATTGTAACCAACCCTTCTAATAAATCATCATCCAAAGACCAGTCATTGGGAATTTGTATATTGTCGCTGTCATGTGAACAACACTTATGTCCATTTCTTTTCAATGTTCTTATTTTTATGTGAATCGTGTTTCCGTGTTAAAGACATCGCATTAACGTGAAAATTATTTTTTTTGCCCAAAAAGGGACATACCGGTAAGTGTTTTTCACAGGACAGCGATATATATATTTTTTAAAATATAACCTATTAAAATGTATGATAAAATAAGATTAGTTCAAGGCTGTTCAGGAAGCTGACTACCAAATTGGAATTTCCACTTCTATTTCCTTTTGTGGTGGAATTTGAACTAAATCAGCTCGTGCCAAATTAAAGTTGCAGCCAACTATTTATGAGTCATATATACAACTGATTCCATTGCATGATATGAAATTTCCCAATTCAAAAGTCACTAAAAGCTCTGGTAGCTTGTGCATATGGTCCATCTATCTTAAATTCAGCCAAAGCACTCTAAAACATTCATTCATTCATTCATTCATTCATTATCCATACCGCTTATCCTCACAAGGGTCGCGGGCGTGCTGGAGCCTATCCCAGCTGTCTTCGGGCATTAGGCGGGGGACACCCTGAATTGGTTGCCAGCCAATCGCAGGGCACACAGAGACAAACATCCGCACTCACAATCACACCTAGGGGCAATTTAGAGTGTCCAATCAACTTACCATGCATGTTTTTGGAATGTGGGAGGAAACCGGAGTACCCGGAGGAAACCCACACAGGCACAGGGAGAACATGCAAACTCCACACAGGGAGGCCGGAGCCGGGATCGAATCCACGACCTCTGAACTGTGAAGCGGACGTGCTAACCAGTCGATCACCGTGCCACCCACTCTAAAACATTTATTGAAATAACTTAAGATGGTCAAAACCTTACTCTCACATCGGAAAATAACCCAAAATTGGTTAGCAAAATTCAAATGCTCAGGTCATGGTCATGGAAAGTGATAGAGTATTGGCCATGATGACAGACTACAGTCATAGGGATATGATAATGCCAGTCTGGACTATACGCTGCTTTCCCAATAATAAACATGATGACAAGTTACTGTTAATCATTCAGGGAGGGCAGGGCGACACTCAAATGTACAACTAATTATGAGTACAAAGTTATATACCCGGTTGAAATGATTATTTAACTTGCCTTAAAATTACATATAATCGCGAAATTGGAGTGCCTTGTCCTTACTAGACTGGAGGTCATTCTTTCTTTGAGCCAGCTTCATTTATTCTATGAAAAGCACATTTTGGGTCCCCTTGTTAAGATTTAGATTTCCTTGGTACACAATTATATAGGTGACCTGAACAAGGCCGCTATTTCGCTGTGACTTTCTTGAAGCTGGACGATCTCACCTTTAACTATCTATGGCACCCTAATCAGTTGAAATCAGTTAAAATCATGGGGTACACACATAGGAAAATTCCAACACATTGTTAGGTTGGATCAAGCTTATATGTGGGTGTGGCCAAGACAATATTAGGACAGGAATCATTTTGGACAAGTCGGACGTTCTTTTGTTCTGTATCCGTCTGGATGATAAGGCTCCAGAGGCCCGTGAACATAATCTTTTTGGGATCATTAAATTGTTTAACTATGTAAATACAGTCTTCTGGTAGTTCATGTTAGTATAGTGAGCATTAAAGATATCAGAACCAGCAGAGGTTCCCGCAAAACCTTTCACTCTGATTCTGAGATAAGGTT